>NC_047042.1:54144355-55344355 GCF_011762595.2 Tursiops truncatus
GTTGTGGAGCACAGGCTCCGGATGCACAGGCTCAGCGGCCATGGCTCACGGGCCCAGCCGCTCCACGGCATGTGGGATCTTCCCGGACCGGGGCACGAACCTGTGTTCCCTGCATCGGCAGGCGGACTCTCAACCACTGCGCCACCAGGGAAGCCCTAGTGTGTTTTTTATTTCAGCTATTGAATTATTCATTTCTGATTGGGCCTTTAAAAAAAATATTTTCTAGTTCCTTGTTAAAATTGTTCAGTGTTTAGATCAGTTGTTTTCCCTAATTCAGTTAACATTTTTATTACCAATGTTTTGAATTCCTTATTCGTAAATTGTTTATTTCTGTTTTGGTATTATTTTCTTGGGGGTTTTCTCTTGCTTTTTCAGTTGAGAGTAGTTCCTCTGCCTTTTCATTTGGCTTAACTTTCTCTGCCTCTATGAAATTAGGTGAAATGGTTACCTACTGTGAAGGGGTGTCCTTATGTGGGAGTGTCCATATACAGTCTGCATGTACCCAGTGGTTTTGGTGGAAGAGCTGGATATGATGTGGTTACAAGTTATGTCTTTCCTCAGGTGTGTTTTCTGGAGGTTGGTTGATTTACAACTCTTATTTTTTATATATGGTACTGATATTTTCTGGTAAACATGGCACGGCCTAGCAGTGATATTAATTTGATATTTTCCATGAAGATACACCATGATTCAGTGGTACATTTGTAGAAGGTTCATATTAAAGATAAGAAAACTGAAATATACACGTCTTGGCCTGAGTGCACTTCACTGAGTACATGTGTGTCAGAGCACTTGGCTTCTGCACCTGCCCTTAACCACTAATACTCAAGAATGTTACATTCTGCTTTTATATCTGCGTTTGATATATGTGTGAGCACTTGAGCTTGTGCCATTGTGTGGTCTGTAAAAGGGAAAATGAAATATAAATACATTGACTTTGACCTTGAGATCATCAATTAAGCTCAAACAGGTTTACAAAAGAAGCTTTTAGTTTCTTAAAGATATTAAGATTGCTTAAAGCACTAAAACAGCAGAGGCTCAGACCAATTATATTTCATTTTATGAGCCCTGGCAAAGATATATATTTGATTCTTGTTGTTTGTCCTCACGGAGTCCTTCTTTTCTCATAAATTAAGACCAATCAGTCATAGGAACATGAAATTCTATTTATATTCTCAAATGACTAATGGCTTGGCTTTTGGTCTTTTAGTTCAAGTTCTGATGAAATAGAATGGTAGCTATGTATAATTAGCAAATGGACCCTGTCAGGTCTGGTCACGTGCACATCCACAGAGCCTGAACCTGAGCCCCAGCCACCGCTTTATTTATTTATTTTAAAAATTTATTTATTTCCTTATTTATTTTTGGCTGCGTTGGGTCTTCGTTGCTGTGCGTGGGCTTTCTCTAGTTGCGGCGAGCAGGGGCTACTCTTCGGTGCGGTGCACGGGCTTCTTATTGCGGTGGCTTCTCTTGTTGCAGGGCATGGGCTCTAGGTGCACGGGCTTCAGTAGTTGTGGCTCGCGGGCTCTAGAGCACAGGCTCAGTAGGTGTGGCACGTGGGCTTAGTTGCTCTGCAGCATGTGGGATCTTCCCGGCCCAGGGCTCGAACCCATATACACTGCATTGGCAGGCATATTCTTAACCACTGTGCCACCAGGGAAGCCTACCACTTTATTTTTTAAAGGAGCTAATAATAAGCATGGCCATGACTGGGGAGAGTCTGGAAGGCTGTCCCTGACTTCCTAAGATCCACTCCCAAACCAGCAGCATAAGAGTGTCTGATTCAGAGTGACTGCTGTGGGACTTTGCTAGCCTATACTTTGTAGGATATACTTTTTCCAAAGGAGGAAAAATGTCTATTGATGCTCTTGTCTGATGTCTTCAAATGTATATTCTTCTTTTCAATACCCCTTATTCCAATGTCAGCGTTTGTATAATGGGTTTCTTAATATAATTGTGTAGGTTGATTCCAAACCTGGAATATTCCAGATATACTTTTTGAGCACAGGGTGGAAAAACAGGAAATCCGTAGTAAGGTAAAAAGACAAGTGGGGTGCAGGGCCATTTTAGATTAGCATTAGAAAATAATCACCTAGAAGTAAACCCATACTTCTTTGTTGTTGAGTATTCAAGGCAATAGAATTGCATTTTTTTGGTTAAACACACTCAGTAATAACAGCTTTCTAAATTGTCACAATCTAGGAACTTCCAATCCCAGCGCTATTTCTTCTGCTCTCTCTCAGCAGGAAGCTTTCTTTAGAATGGGAACAGAAAGCCCCTGGCTCACCGGGCTGCAGATTGACTAACAGAGCTGGCCAGTGACAGGTGGTAGGAGAAGAGATTTAAAACATTCCTTCCAGTACTTTATAACCCAGTGCCTACACCTATAACTTCTTAGATTCTAAGCATTCTCTTTCCACTTGTTTGTGAGGGATAGGACAAGATAATTCATCATATTTATTGAACACCTTCTAGGCATAAAACAATTTGTGGGAGAGGGAGATGACACAGGAAACACTCTAAGAATGATCAACATTGTTGAGCAAAACCAATATCTAAGCCTGTCATCAATGGACAGCCAGTGAGGGTTTTCTAACAGCAGAGCACATGATTGGATCTACATTTCAGAAAGGTCATCCTGGAATAGAGCTGAGCTCAAAATCATGAAGATTATGTCAGAGACAAGAATTAATGGTGACTTGGATTAACTCAGCAGCAGAAGGGCTGGGTGGTGGAGCAGCATGGTGAGACACTTTTGGGAAGGACTCAACAGATGTGGTGATTTGTTGAAAGTGGCAGTAAAAGAGAGGAGTCAGCTGAGTTTTCTAGCCATGGAGCCATACTCCAAGATGATGAGCGTGGAGAGTAGAGCCGGGTTAGGAGGGGGATTTTGATTTTGATGTGACTATGGGACATCCAGGTAATGCCCAATAGGCAGATGGAAATAACTATCTAGAGCACTGAAGAAAGTTGGAGGTTAGAGAGAAAGATTTAGGAGTCATCAGAGTAGAGGTGGATCAATGAAATAACCATGTTCAAAACCATGCCACTGGAGTGTCTTCCTAAAATGGTGACCAGATTCATAAAATTTTCCCCTTTGTCACTAGCTAGTTGTCTCTACAGAGATTCTGAAAAATAGGAAACAGAAACAAATAAGCCAAGACAATCAACAGCAGAGGCTGGAGGTGTGACTATTACCCACACATGATGGCAACAGAACTGATTCAGCCACCATAGCGCCTGGCTGGTGAGGACATTGCAAAGTACACATTACGTTGGAATGTACTCTAGATCAAGGCCACATCTGTGGAATACCTGCCTTGTAAAAATGCTGCTGCTTTGACCAGAGTCTCCGTTATTCCAGGAGGCTAGGCCCCCGGGAGCTCAACTGCTGAGAGCAGCTTCCCTCCTTCTGTTTGGGGCTGTACTGGCCTTCCTATGAATGCAAACAGGTGCTGAGATTCATTGCTAATGTGCTTGTGGGGCATTTGGGCATAGGATGTTAAAGCATTTCTACATGCATCAACTTTCTGGAGATGAGAATGGTATCAAATTTTAAACAACCCACAAAACTGGACCACAGTTAAAAGTGAGAATCCTCCCCTAAGTACCAGTGGCAAACAACTGAATTCTCTCTCCATCTTGGACCTGAAGTACTCTCAATGTGATTTTTGAAAAAAAATTTTATTGGAGTATAGTTGCTTTACAATGTTGTGTCTCAATATGATTTCAAAAGAAAACAGGAGATTGCTTTGGGCCTTGTTAAGAGTTTCAGGTCTACAAACCTGTTTTCTGTGATTCATACGATGCAAGGCTATCTTGAAGTAGACTTGACAAAAGCATCCTGCGATCCCGACAGTACACAGAGCCCTGAAGCTTGCCACGTAAAGACCCCTCATTGCTGCTGCTCCACTTGAGAAAGACCTTAAATGAATGTATAGGATTATGAACCATGCATCCATCAAGATCACAAGCATTGCTTGGGGTTTAACTTGCTGCCTTAAAGGATTCATTGATGCCCGGCAGAGTACCACCTGAAGTTCCTGAAGTGGTTCTCCAGTAGTACTGAATGAGACACTGAGGAAGGCCTCCCAAATGACTTTGCTCTTTTCAACAAAACAGCATCTCTATGTATTGTAGAAATTCAAGGGCACTTCTCATACAAAGGCCGTCCACTCTATACAGGTTACAAAGCCAGAGGACATTGGAAATTGTGCTGCAGATCAGGTGACATGCAGTACACTTGGTAGATTACTGGAGCTGTCTCTTAATGCTCTGGGTGAAGCTGACTTGGTTCTAGGGAACTGAGTCAGAGCAAATTTCAAGGTTGTTTCTTCTGAGGGACCCAGTCAAGGCTGCATCAAGGGTGACCTTTTTGAGACTGCAGACAGTAGAGAACTTGTGTGACTACTACACCCTGGAAGCTATGGGGCTCTCTTAAAAGGTTAAGGAGGAAACAGGAGACCTGGATCGATCTTTATAGGATAGAGAGTGTCCCATTTAGAAGGGAAATCAGAAATCACCTTGTCCTAACCTTTTCATTAACCAGAGAGATAAAGTGACTTGCCCGACACCGTCTAGACAGTGGCAGACCTGAGACTAGAAATGTAAGTAGCTTCTTTGAAGCCAAGGCTGTCCTGCTCTTCTAAACTTGGTTATGGCAAGAAGGTAGAAAGGAACAAGTATAGGGTTAAAATTGGGAAATTTGCATAAGGTTCTAACTCAGTTACTTCTAGCTAGACCTTTGGTGTAAAGGTGGGCCCTGTTTGACTTTCTGAATTCACCTCATAGATTTACCAAATGGTGACAAGGAGCTTGTTTTGAAGTTGTCATTTGCTGAATCTCTCTCAAATCACTTCTTATTATTGGCATTATAACAAGGTGTTACAAATAGCATTAAGTCATAGTGGCCAAACTGCTTGCTGCCAAGAGCCAGGATACAACTGCCCAAACAGCTTCCCAGAGCATGGCAGGGACGGGGTGATAGGATCTGCTTGGCGTCTTCTGTTGGGTGTATGCTGCTCTCACTGTGAGAACAAAACAACCAAATAATTATTGTTCTGATTCAGTCAGTCATGATACAATTTTTTTTTAGTAATTAGCCATAGGAAATCCTCAGAAAGATTCAGGAAAGAAACCAAATGTTTTCCTCTTTCACATTGAGTTTATTTAGAATAGCTGGAGGGACTGCATAATTGTAAACATCAGAGTATTTTAATGTGCTGGGTCCTTTGGGGACCCTCCAGAATACCTTTGAACATTATACTAATGGTTTTGTGTTTTTTTGTGACTCCAAATGATCTGCTTTCAGTCTCCAAGCAGGAGAGTGAACAAGCAGTCTCTTGTTCCTTAGTTTGTTGCTTAGCTTCGTGCTAGGCTACCCTTTGTTGCAGGCGCCGAATGCTTGTTTCTAGACGATATCTTTTCCCCTCACCTTATCCCTGCTGATCATTGCTATGCTTGCATGAAAACACCCGTGCCAAGTGTAAATGTCCTACTTACTAACCTACTTATGAAAGCCCATCAGTTATCTCCACAGATGCAGCACAAACACAGGATCCTTTAAAAGCCTGGGGTTTTGCACTCTACTTGCCACAAGATAGCAGTCCAGATTTGTGCTGCTTACGACCGGGGTGCTAATGATTGTTAGTTAGTGGTACCATTCCACAGCAGGAGGGAGGCTGGCTGTTAGGACACAAGAACCTTGTGTTGAATTGTACCAGGACTTTTATGAATTCACATTTTTGGAATGTAAATAGTTCTACCCATGTTCTAGAAGTTATGTTTTCATTCTGGCCTAATAGCAAGCCCTCAATTGCCATTATTTTTTAGCTTTAGGTTTTGAGGTATTTTATGGTAATCTTTACTTAAGGTTTATTTAGAATTTATAGCAGAAGGAAAGGAAACTAGCAATCATTGTCTGCCATTTGTTAGTCCACAGTTGGTAAATACAGGGCATACTTCCTACCACTTTCTTTAATTTGTCCTTGGCAGACATTGCTAATCAATCATAGCACTCTTTCACTGTACCTGAATAAGACCTCACAATCCCTTCTCAGTGTAGCACTCCAGGAAACCACTATCAGTTGGTCTGAATTGCACTTAAGATGAAACCTCTTTGTTATTCCAGTGGTAGGCAGTTAGTATTTATTTCATTTTATCCTTACAACAAAGATTCAAGCATTCCATATTATTCCATACAGTTGTACAAATTGAAGCTCAGTTATTTATATTGCCCAATCACATTCAGCTAGTCTAAATCAAAGTTTCTTAGACATAAATTCCATGTTGTTTGTAATTCACTATACAGATTCTCATCTAAAAACACAGTTTATTTGGCTTTTAGATCAAAACGCATCTCAAATACAGACATTTCCTAACTTAAATTTTTATTTTTTTGCGGTACGCGGGCCTCTCACTGTTGTGACCTCTCCCTTTGCGGAGCACAGGCTCCAGACGCGCAGGCTCAGTGGCCATGGCTCACGGGCCCAGCCGCTCCGCGGCATGTGGGATCTTCCCGGAGCGGGGCACGAACCCGTGTCCCCTGCATTGGCAGGCGGACTCTCAACCACTGCGCCACCAGGGAAACCCTCTCCTAACTTTTAAGGAGGTTCTGTTCCAGAAGTTCAGATAAAATAGTAATGATAATAATCAACATATACACAGTACTTGGTATCTGTTTTCCTTGGGGCTCTGGGAACAGGCAATTGCAGAAGAAATCAAACACAACATAGTCTCTTGTGTCTTAGCTTGTCTGTTCATTCATTCCATAAATATTTACTGAGTACTTAGCACTGTGACAGGCGTTAGGTAGCTAGTGGTAAAGTAAATGGACATGATCTGTACTTTCATTGAACTTACAGGCTAGTAGGACAGACTGACATTAGAAAAAACCCAAATAAATATATAATTACAAACTGTGATACATTCCAAGAAGAAGAAGAACAGACCTCTGATAGAGTATAATGAAGAGAAACTGAAATTTCGTGGAATGACTGGTGACTGCATCTCTGAGGCAAAGGCATTTTAGCTGATCACCAAAGGCCTAGTAGGAGTTAGCAAGAAGAAAAACTGGGGATATGCATTTAGGAAGAGGAAACAGCATGTGGCAAAGAGTTTGGCTTGGTCAAGAGGATCTTGTTTGTTTCTCTCGGAATCTTGTCTTCACTTTGCTAGTCCTTGGTAGGGGAGAAAGTGATACATCTATTCAGAGATATTTTCACAGATGCTGGCAAATAACAGCAAAGGTGGCCGTGTTTAGAAGGCACAGATGACTTTACAAAACATAACACCCATAGCCTGCAGGGCTATTCTATAAAATGACTTCTTAGGATTATGGTCAGCTAACCCAAATTGGGCAAGACATCTCGAGCTAGACTGCAGTCCTTCCTTTGCCCCTTTACAAATGACAGGGCACTCTGCTCCAGATTGCTGGAGCTGATCCTGTACAGTGGTTCAACAAAAACAGAGAGAAAAAGTAAGTAAACTTGACTGTCCACAGGCTTACCCTCTGTCCATTCTACTTCGTGTACCAAAGTGATCAAGCAAACAAACCCTCACTAGCCCTCTAACTTAAAGACCAAGGGGGCTGGGTGGTGCCCAGATTCAGAGAGGAAAGCTATACAGTCAACCAATGCCACTTTGGAGAGGCAGGTACTAATAATAGACCTTCTTTTGAGCAAATATGAGTTAAAAGAGGGCAAACATAAATATATGCTGGACATTTGCAAAAAGGTAGATGACAGCATAATTTTGAAGAAGACTCACGCCATTAAACAATGAAATCAGAGGGAGCAACTAGGAAGCATCCCATAGGCGATGCAATGAAGTAAGGCAATTAAATAAGAGGTAAAATAAATAATTTACCTAAGTAATTAAATAAGAGATTTAAAAAATGGTTGACAAGGGCTTCCCTGGTGGCGCAGTTGTTGAGAGTCCGCCTGCCAATGCAGGGGACACGGGTTCATGTCCCGGTCCGGGAAGATCCCACATGCCGCGGAGTGGCTGGGCCTGTGAGCCATGGCCGCTGAGCCTGCGCATCCGGAGCCTGTGCTCTGCAACGGGAGAGGCCACAACAGTGAGAGGTACGCGTACCGCAAAAAAAAAAAAAAAAAGATTGACAAAACCAGAGATACAGACATAAAGGGAAGACTTCAGAGCTTAGAAAATAACTTAAGGAAGCAGTGCCATTTGCAGACTTTAAAATGGCAACAGAAGCAATAGAAAAAGCAAAATTGATCTTCTTAAAAACTAAATCTTGACACAATGGTTATACTGTCTAACTAAGTTTATGCCCAGGGATGTATTTATCACCTGGAGGCTGCCAACTAAGGACTGGTGCTTGAGACAGTACTAGGTATGTGGAGGTGGGAGTGAGTGAGAGATAACCCTCTCTAAAGATGGAAATATCCAGAGCCTCAGAGATTCTGGGCTCATAAAGTGAAGGATTGTCCACTCTGTGTATTAGCAAGCACCACACGATGAATGTTATCTAAATAACCATGCAGGTAATGTGGATTTTATTTAGTTGAAATGTTTACTTAGATAATACATATGCAATTTTAAAAATATAATACAGAGAGACTTTGTGTACCCAATTTCCCCACTGGTAACATCTTGTAAAACACAGCCAAATATTGTCTTTGATACAATCCACTGATCTTACTCAGATTTGTCCTGTTTTACCCGTGATAATGTGGATTTAGAGGCACTGGGACCAACACATGAAAATGAGACTCACTTACTTGACCTGATTCCAGATCTAACTACCTCCACTAAATTGATCATCAAACAATCCTGTCAATATATCGATTCATGATGGTGAAAGTGCTTTGGAAAGCGCCAGCTTGGAGAAGGAACTTCACATATATCAGCTCAATCTCGATCTGAAATTCCCCCTTGGGTAGGCATGATAAATGTGCTTCATAAACAGTTGTCAGCAAGGATGCCTCGAGCCTCAAAACTGTATACTTTGTCCAAAACACTGTGAAACCAGTGTGTTCTATTCCATATTCAAAGCATAACATGGGAAGGAAAACAGGGCAGCATAATTTTTTCTTTCCTCTCAGAAGTAACTAGCTGTTTAATGTGGCCCAAAGCAAGGTGTAAACACTGATCCAAGAATAATTACCCTCAGCTTTGAGTGGTATTAAATTATTGTAATCAAAGGGCACAACAAGAACAGAGTGGTCAGCTGCTTAGCTATATTGTATAAATATGGTTCAGTAGCAACTTGAGAAACAATGTGCAAGTATTAGGAGACAAGCTTTTTGCAGTGTTCTGCTATGACCAGCCAAGAAGAGAGATGGAAATTTAATGTTTGCAAACGGCCTTTATTCAGGTGCTCAGAACAATTCAGTATGATTTGTTCTGAACATTGAAAGGAAGGGAACATTGAAAATAAATTTCCAACACAGGAAATCACAAATATGCTGGGGAACTCATGGAGTCTCGATACAGGACAGCATGGTTAGTAATCAAGCCCTTGATTCATGTTCTTGTGAGTTGATTCATTAGTTTCCAAGTGCATCTCTGTTTGTTTTGAGGTGCCACTCTTGAGTGTTGTGTGTATTGAGTATGTGCTGTTTTTCAGTTTTAGATCTATGGTTGGTTAAAAAAATATCTTGCCAAATTTAAAACAGAAAGCCTTTAAGGAATAGTTTCTTTTAACTCTCTAAAGTGGTATTCCTTAACCCTTTTCATTCATGTTCCCTTGTAATAGTCATAAAAATATCACTTCCTACTGCATCCACCTAAATCTGATATGAACCACCCCCTGCTTTTTCCCTTTGCCCACCAGACAAGAAAATTCTGATTGCTGTTTATATTCTAAAAAGAGTAGATTTTTTTCATTTTTAGACCAAAAAACTACACTATAATATTGCATGTGCCACTCTACCCAGTTCCAAAGATTATGGTTTAGGCTGTTGACTTTTGGGTTTTGTTATAGCCTATGTGAACACAAGCACTTGCAGACCATTCCAAGAAAAGTAAGTTGCTTCTACTTTCCTTGTTTGGCTGAGCTAAATGGTAATATTTCAATTCATATCATCTCACTGCTTTTCCCAGGAGTCTCTTTCTGATCAATGGGCAGCACCCTGACAACAAAGTTTAATATAATATCTCACTGTGGCCATTATTCTGATGTCAAGGAAAATATGACAAAAATGCAACCTACTGCTTTTATTCATCTCAATAAATATTCTCTCTGGGTGACACTAACACAAAGCAAAAACTGCAATATCAGCTTCAGTTCTATAGTCCACATGGGTATTCTCAGAGGGGTAGAGTTAGAAGGGGCCTTAGAAATCATCTAGTTGAGTTTCCTCATTTGACTGATGAATAAATAAAATTAGAACACATATTTTTCTGATTATTGGTCTAACAATGTTTCCAATATATCAAGGATTTCCATGTGTATTTTTGATGCTTCATTTTGTTTAATAAGCAGATAAGATTTAAATAGAGACATAAAATTTCAAAACATGTTCACAAATGTGCTTTACAAGAACTCTGTGAGGTAGATACTATCATTTTCCTGATTTTAAAGATAAGAAAATGAGGCTTAGATGGTTTGTGAGACTTGTCTAAGATTCAGTTCTCCAGGAAGTGGCAGAGCTGAGACTGAATTTAGATTTTGACTCCAAAATCCATATTAACTCCATTGTATTGTATAGTTAGAGAAAAATCAAGCAGATGGTTCCAGGCATCTTTGAACACTGTATATGTTTTCTTTGCAAGCCAGTTGCATTTGTAAAAGAAGCAAGCAACTCTTCAACATGACTTTATACGTAGTTCAATCTCATATTTTCACAACAAATGCAAACTTGCAATAGTGCTGTTCAGTGCTGTTCAGTGGTTTGAAATTCAGTGCTGTTACTTACTAGGTCTGTGATTTTGGGCAAGCTCTTTAACCCTCAATTTCCTCATTTGACAAAGTGGAACATTAATGTCCAGTGCACAGGGTTTTTATAAGGATAAATGAGGTGACAAGTTTAAAACTTAGCACAGTACCTGACATGTAGTAGAGCTCAACAAATGGGACTTATTTCTGGTGTCTTGAGGAGGGAGGGAAAGAGCAGTACTTCTGGAGGTAATAGGCTAGAATTGTGCTTTGAGGTAAACTTTTTCTTGAGGCTATGCATTCTTAGTTACTAACTCTACTGGTTCCCTGAGGTCAGGAACATAGACTGGCTGAATGGATACAAAAACAAGACCCATACATATGCTGTCTACAAGAGACCCACTTCAGACCTAGGGACACATACAGACTGAAAGGAGGTGATGGAAAAAGATATTCCATGCAAATGGATATCAAAAGAAACCTGGAGTAGCAATTCTAGAAAAAATAGACTTTAAAACAAAGACTATTACAGGAGACAAAGAAGGACAGTACATAATGATTAAGGGATCAATCCAAGAAGAAGATATAGCAATTGTAAATATTTATGCACCCAACATAGGAGCACCTCAATATAAAAGGCAAATACTAACAGCCACAAAAGGGGAAATCGACAGTAACACAATCATAGTAGGAGACTTTAACTCCCCACTTTCACCAATGGAAAGATCATCCAAAATGAAAATAAATAAGGAAACATAAGCTTTAAATGATACATTAAACAAGATGGACTTAATTGATATTTATAGGACATTCCATCCAAAAACAACAGAATACACTTTCATCTCAAGTGCTCATGGAACATTCTCCAGGATAGATCATATCTTAGGTCAGAAATCAAGCCTTGGTACATTTTAGAAAATTGAAATCATATCAAGTATCTTTTCCGACCACACGCTATGAGACTAGATATCAATTACAGGAAAAAATCTGTAAAAAATACAAACATATGGAGGCTAAACAATATGCTACTATATAACCAAGAGATCATTGAAGAAATCAAAGGGGAAATAAAAAAATACCTAGAAACAAATGACAATGAACACACAATGACCCAAAACGTATGGGATGCAGCAAAAGCAGTTCTAAGAGGGAGGTATATAGCAATACAATTCTACCTCAAGAAACAAGAAAAATCTCAAATAAACAACCTAACCTTACACCTAAAGCAATTAGAGAAAGAAGAACAAAAAAACCCCAAAGTTAGCAGAAGGAAAAAAATCATAAATATCAGATCAGAAATAAATGAAAAAGAAATGAAGGAAACAATAGCAAAGATCAATAAAACTAAAAGCTGATTCTTTGACAAGAGAAACAAAATTGATAAACCATTAGCCAGACTCATCAGGAAAATAAGGGAGAAGACTAAAATCAATAGAATTAGAAATGAAAAAGGAGAACTAACAACTGACACTGCAGAAATACAAAAGATCATGAGAGATTACTGCAAGCAACTATATGCCAATAAAATAGACAACCTGGAAGAAATGGACAAATTCTTAGAAAAGCACAACCTTCTGAGACTGAACCAGGAAGACATAGAAAATATAAACAGACCAATCACAGGCACTGAAATTGAAACTGTGATTAAAAATCTTCTAACAAACAAAAGCCCAGGACCAGATGGCTTCTCAGGAGAATGCTATCAAACATTTAGAGAAGAGCTAACACCTATCCTTCTCAAACTCTTCCCAAATATAGCAGAGGGAGGAACACTCCCAAGCTCATTCTACAAGGCCACTATCACCCTGATACCAAAACCAGACAAAGATGTCACAAAAAAAGAAAACTACGGACCAGTATCACTGATGAACATAGATGCAAAAATCCTCAACAAAATACTAGCAAACAGAATCCAACAGCATATGAAAAGGATAATACACCATGATCAAGTGGGGTTTATCCCAGGAATGCAAGGATTCTTCAATATACACAAACCAATCAATGTGATACACCATATTAACAAATTGAAGGATAAAACCATATGATCATCTCAATAGATGCAGAAAAAGCTATTGACAAAATTTAACACCCATTTATGATGAAAACTCTTCAGAAGGTAGGCATAGAGGAACCCTACCTCAACATAATAAAGGCCATATATGACAAACCCACAGCCAACAGTGTTCTCAATGGTGAAAAAGTGAAACCATTTCCTCTAAGATCGGGAATAAGACAAGGTTGCCCACTCTCACCACTGTTATTCAACATACTTTTGGAAGTTTTAGCCACAACAATCAGAGAAGAAAAAGAAATAAAAGGAATCCAAATTGGAAAGAAGAAGTAAAGCTGTCACTGTTTGCAGATGAAATGATATTATACATAGAGAATCCTAAAGATGATAGAGGAAAACTACTAGAGCTAATCAATGAATTTGGTAGAGTAGCAGTATACTAGATTAACGCACAGAAATCTGTTGCATTCCTATACACTAATGATGAAAAATCTGAAAGAAGAATTAAGGAGACACTGCCATTTACCACTGCAACAGAAAGAATAAAATATCTAGGAATAAACCTACCTAAGGAGACAAAATACCTGTATGCAGAAAACTATAAGACACTGATGAAAGAAATTAAAGGTGACACAAACAGATGGAGAGGCATACGATGTTCTTGGATTGGAAGAATCAACATTGTGAAAATGACTCTACTACCCAAAGCAATCTACAGATTCAATGCAATCCTATCAAACTACCAATGGCATTTTCCACAGAACTAGAACAAAAAATTTCACAATTTGTATGGATACACAAAAGACCCCGAATAGCCAAAGCAATCTTGAGAAAGAAAAACAGAGCTGGAGGAATCAGGCTCTTTGACTTCAGACTATACTACAAAGGTTTAGTAATCAAGACAATATGGTACTGGCACAAAAACAAAAATATAGATCAATGGAACAGGATAGAAACTCAGAGAGAAACCCACACACCTGTGGTCACTTTATCTTTGATAAAGAAGGCAAGAATATACAATGCAGAAAAGACAGCCTCTTCAATAAGTGGTGCTGGGAAAACTGGGCAGCTACATGTAAAAGAATGAAATTAGAACACTCCCTAACACCATACACAAAAAAAATTCAAAATGGATAAAAGACCTAAATGTAAGGCCAGACACTATAAAACTCTTAGAAAAAAGCTTAGGCAGAACACTCTATGACATAAATCACAGCAAGATCCTTTTTGACCCACCTCCTAGAATAATGGAAATAAAACCAAAAATAAACAAATGGGACTGAATGAAACTTAAAAGCTTTTGCACAGCAAAGGAAACCATAAACAAGACGAAAGGACAACACTCAGAATGGGAGAAAATATTTTCAAATGAAGTAACTGACAAAGGATTAATCTCCAAAATATATAAGTAGCTCATGCAGCTCAACATCAAAAAACAAGCAACCCAATCCAAAAATGGGCAGAAGACCTAAATAGACATTTCTCCAAAGAAGATATGCAGATTGCCAACAAACACATGAAAGGATGCTCAACATCACTAATCATTAGAGAAATGCAAATCAAAACTACAATGAGGTATCACCTCACACCACTTAGAATGGGCATCATCAGAAAATCTACAAACAATAAATGCTGGAGAGGGTGTGGAGAAAAGGGAACCCTCTTGCACTGTGGTGGGAATGTAATTTGGTACAGCCACTATGGAGAACAGTATGGAGGTTCCTTAAAAAACTAAAAATAGAACTACCATATGACCCAGCAATCCCACTGCTGGGCATATACCCTGAGAAAACCATAATTCAAAAAGAGTCATGTACCACAGTGTTCACTGCAGCTCTATTTACAATAGCCAGGACATGGAAGCAACCTAAGTGTCCATTGACAGATGAATGGATAAAGAAGATGTGGCACGTATATACAATGGAATATTACTCAGCCATAAAAAGAAATGAAATTGAGTTATTTGTAGTGAGTTGGATGGACCTAGAGTCTGTCATACAGAGTGAAGTAAGTCAGAGAGAGAAAATCAAATACCACATACTAACACATATATATGGAATCTTAAAAAAATTAAAGTGGTTCTGATGAACCTAGGGGCAGGACAGCAATAACGACACAGACTTAGAGAGCGGACTTGAGCACACGGGGAGAGGGAAGTGTAAGCTGGGACGAAGTGAGAGAGTAGCATTGACATATATACACTACCAAATGTAAAATAGATAAGTTAGTGGGAAGCAGCTGCAAAGCACAGGGAGATCAGCTCGGTGCTTTGCGACCACCTAGAGGGGTGGGATAAGGAGGGTGGGAGGGCGACGCAAGAGGGAGGTGATATGGGGATATGCCTATGCACATAGCTGATTCACTTTGTTATACAGCAGAAGCCAACACAACACTGTAAAGCAATTACACTCCAATAAAGATGTTAAAAAATAAGTAAATAGGGCTTCCCTGGTGGCGCAGTGGTTGAGGGTCTGCCTGCCGATGCAGGGGACACGGGTTCGTGCCCCGGTCCGGGAGCGGCTAGTCCCGTGAGCCATGGCCGCTGAGCCTGCGCGTCCAGAGCCTGTGCTCCGCAAAGGGAGAGGCCACAGTAGTGAGAGGCCCGCGTACCGCAAAAAAAAAAAAAAAAAAAAAAAAAGTAAATAAAAATTAAAGCAATATTCACGACATTCCTATATATTTGTGACAAGTTCTTTTCTCGTACATATGGATGCATTTTATGTATGTGAGAAAGTGGTTCCTCTCGCTTCTTTGCTTTGTTAGTTTTTGTAGCTATTTTTCCTTCCTTATTTTGTTTGGTTAGTTTAAGACTACAACTATGTCAAGACACGGTAACTTAGCAGAGCTGTCTGGGAAAAACGCATGTGATTGTGAACTTCTGCAGAGTTGAAGGAGTGAAAGGAAAGTCCTCGGCTGGCTGATGCACTTGGAGGAAGCAGAGTGTGCTGTGACATCATTCAGTCTGCATCACTGACTCTTGAGATGTCTCTGCTGCCCTTATAACTTAATGTTCTGGGCAGCCCAGTTTCCAATTTATCAGCAAGGATGATAAATTGCTAATGACTGCTGGTCTCTCCCTGTTCTTAAGTTATCTGCTAACACAAAGGAACAGATTCATTCAATTTGGAAAATGTTAATAAGATGCCAAAAATGAGTTCAGGGAGAATAAAGTAAAGCTTTTTTAAATGGCCGTATCATACTTTCCAAAATTGAATTCCAACTGTCCCTGTTTGTGCAGGTGAATTAAAAGACTATTAAAACCTTAAAAGTTTCTGTTAACCCAATTAAGCAGTGTCTGAATTGAGAAGTGGTAAAGATGAAAGGCATTCATGCTCTATCAAATGAACCTCCATGACAAAAGATAATGAACAGTTGCTCCCCCCGCTGCAAAAATCAGTTCCAATACTTTGATTTGATTGGCTAATACTGATTTTCTAGGATTTTAGGAAGCTCCTTTAAGTTTACCTCAGTTTTTACTTTATAAGGTTGCATGATAGTATTTGCAATAGCTGGATTCCTGGTGTTGCTTGTCTCTCTCACCACCATACCTCCCACCACCCCAAATTTGTGAGTCCTGTCATTACTTACTCAGACCCTTCTATGAAGAGGTAGGAAAAGCTGGGTGGTGGGACAGAAATCAGTTCGTTTTTGAAACCTGTGAACATTTAGCATTGTTGCAAAAAGGATGCTTGACATAATTCCCCAAACTGAAATTTGGAGGTTATAAACATTTCAGTAATTTGCTTTATGCCCAAGTATTAGTGACTATTCTTATAGATAAAGTCTCCCAGACATTGGATCCAATAAGAAGGATGTTGAAGATATTGTGTTGTTTTATGGTTTTTGGATGAGGATGTATGTGGTAAATATCTCATAGAATTTTATACAAGGAAAATGTTCTCCTCTCCTGAAGAACTTATTTCTACAAAGATTTATTTATATATGTATTCAGTACTTTTTTTTGTATTAGGAATGAATCATTTGGAAGCCCTCTTATTCTCTTTTTGCCTTTGTTGCTAGTACTATATATGTAACGCTTAACAGAGTTGTTTCACAATAGCTTATGTATTTAAGTTATTAATTTACCTACTTTTCTATACAGTGTTTTTTTGTATATATGATTCTTTTAAACTCCTCATCATAGTTTTTGGAAGTACAATAGATCAGACACAAGTAAAATAAATAAATACCTACATAGTGCTCAAGTCCATGCCCTCCAGAGAGAATTTTCTACTGGATTTGTATTTTTTTCTAATACATTTCACTTTAGTAGTGATTTGTAATGTTTGTTATACTTGCTTTCTCCAAGTTCTCTTATTTGTAGCATGGTTCCTTCTTAATGGTGGGATAATCATTTGTGACTATCTTTCAAAGCAGATTATTTGATATAGGCATCAGTCAGTCATAAGGACTTTAAAAATACCCTCATTCCTTTTGATTTCATGCTGTAAATTACAGCAAGGAGTATTAAGGACATTTTAGTGAGCATGCCAGACATCAGGTAAGGTTTTGGCATGTTGGGCCATTGTAAATCTTACTTCTCCTGACAGCCATGTAAATAACACCTGGGCTAAACAATGCAATGCCTTTCTATCATAAATGAAAGAGTCGGAGTCGCCTTTTGGTACATTGACTTTTAAAAATGGAGAGGTCTTGTAGTATCAGATAGTTGGCATAGTTCGGACTGCTCAAGTTTTCAATGAGCCAAGTAGAAACTCCTCTCTGTCAAACTACGGGAAGTGAGTCTAGAATGGAGCTGAATGCATAATGGCAGCTGCCTTACCCACTGATGATGCGTTGGCTAAATTGCGATTTTATAATTTTGATGTTGATAATTTGTGAGATAAGCTTACAACTTGTGACAACCCAAGCAGTGGTTGCTCAGCTGCCTCAAGGATTTGGGTGAGCATAGCAGAGAACTGCAATTACTTTCTCACTAAGAGATCAGATTTCTCATTGGATGGCTCCCTGATAAAATATGTTCTCCCTCTGCATGGTGAGACAAGAGAAAGTTTTGGCACATTTTTCTAACTGGAGGTTAAGCTGGAGGTGATTGTCCCTCTCTTTGGGTTTTTGCACTTTACTCCTGCAAACCAAAAGCACCTGTCCTTGTCGTACTCTCACCCCGGTCTGCCTTGAACTTTCAGTTTCTTTCTCTCTCTCTCTCTCTCTCTGCATGTGTATGTGTATTACGTGCGTGTGTGTGTGTCTTCATGCTTCCTCTCCCGTGTCTTCTCCACAACTTTCTGTGCTCCTCTAGATCTTTCTATCCCTCTATCTCATTTCTTATAAAGCAACTTATGTCCCCCGCTCCTAGGCTTCTGTAAAATGTATCCCCATATGTGCTCAGTCAAAAAAGAAAAATAGAGTCCTCTACAATATCTACCTCCCTCAGAAGGTGAGGAGGGATGAATGCGAATAGCTTGTAACTGAAATGAATTCTTTCTCTTGAATATTCTTCCTTTATTTTTTGAGCATTCTGGAAGGCCTTTAGTTTCCCACACTATCTGTGAGATAAATCTTTTTAAACCATCTTTGGCTAGTCAATGAGCTATCTGTTATTCACAAAAAGCTCAAAGAAAAATGTAAAAACCTGTGTTCATTCTTTTCCTCCTTTCTGTCCCTGACCCCACTTTCTCCCCAACTCCCTATCTTTCAGTATATGTATCTTTTTCTCATACTCTGTTCTTCTCCTTCACTCCTTCTCTCTATTTCATCTTTCTCTCTTTTTTTAAATGATGGAAATTGCAAGGTTTCCTTTCTTGACAGTTATGATTAAAGGACCATGCACCTGCTCAGGTAGAATAAATGGGGGGAATGCTGAAGCAAGTATTGATGCTAACTAATACAGTCTCCTTTCTTGCCTTCGAAAGCAAGCCAGCAACTCAGAAAAGCCGCCCCTCAAATAAGCACACGGAAAGCTTTTACATTCACACTCTCTCTGATGTCAGAAGAGGTCCTTGCCTCTCAGCTCCATGAGCCTCACTGGGGCACAGGTGCTGTTTCCTTAGAGATGAATGGATGCTTTGCTCACAGGAAAAGGGAGAAATTGTCTCTTCTTTGTAAGAAGGAAATAAGAAGAAAAGCAGAGGAGAGGGCAAAGACAAGAAGGTTTTAATAATAAATGGCTTAGAAACCCCGCCTTTCCCAGCAAGATCTTATAAACTCCAGGGTTTCTAGGTTGGGTTTAAATATACTTTAAAAATAGAATACCGAATAGTCTTTAAGTTTGCATTCTCATTTTCAAAGCCTGCTCCAACTCCATTTCTCATCTCTTTTCCCTCTCTGATAGGAAGAAGCTGTTCTGCTGTAACAACTAGTTAATTAGTAGGTAAATCTCATTGAATAAATGTAGTCTTTTCTCTAAAGGACAAGTTACTTGAAAAGAGGACAAAGATCTCGTCTTGGCTCTCCCCCTCTGTTCTCCCCTCTTCATTTCTTCTCACCCACTCTATTTCCCTTGCCCTAATGGATAATCCAGAAAAGTTTCATCATTCCAGCTGGTTAATACGTCTCTCTCTTTTTTCAAATTTATTTATTATTTATTTATTTTGGCTGCGCTGGGTCTTTAGTTGCGGCATGTGGGGTCTTCGTTGCAGCATGAGGGATCTTTAGTTGTGGCATGCAGACTTCTTAGCTGTGGCATGTGGGTCTTTAGTTGTGGCATGCAGACTTCTTAGTTGTGGCATGTGGGATCTAGTTCCCTGAACAGGGATCAAATCTTGGGCCCCCTGCATTGGGAGCATGGAGTCTTACCCACTGGACCACCAGCGAAGTCCCAATACGTCTCTTTAAGTGTATTGATTCTCCTCTCTATTTCCTTTTTCTTTCTTGTGATTAATTTTCTTTTTTTCTAGAAGAACTTGGTTGGTTTGTCCTGTGGAGTTCTCAGTTTGGATTTTGCTGATTGCCTCTCTGGAGTGGGGTTTAACATGTTCCTTATTCCTTGCATTTCCTGTGAACTGGTAATAGGTCTAGAGGCTTGATCAGATTCAGCACTGAATTTGGGGGGACAAGACCATGCCACAGGTGGTGTTATGTACTTCCAATAGAAGGTATATCAGGATATCCACTTGTCTCTCTGTTTTGAGGTTAGAAGTCATTGATGATCATTACCTAGATTCAATAATTCTTCAGTGGATGCAAATGAGGATATTTAATTCAATCATTTCTCCATATATCAGCTAGAGGACTTACGTAAAAAGACTTCTTCTTGTCAAATGTTTGTTAAGGTAATTTTATCCTATATAGGATAGGCATGATAAATGCTTGTTTCTTTTTCCTGGGTTATAAGTTTTTAAAGTCATCAGGTGGTTTCCTAGCTGCTTTGAAGGTAACTGTCTAGAAAAACCAGACTCAGGAACAGGGGTTTGGAGGCACAGGAAATGCAGAAGTAGGACAGATAGAAGGCAGTCCAAACAGGGCACCTTACTGAGTCAGCTAGCAGAGTGAGCCACTGGTGTTAAACCTGCCTGGGAAACTTTGGGGGCTGGAATAGAAGGCTTCCATGCTATCCTTCTTGAGGGAGCTAGGTGGATGGATGTGCTACACTCTGGCTCTTCTGTCCTGATACGGGCTCTAGAAGCCAGGTAAAGCTGTCAGGTAAAGAAGTGCCTGTTCTGGCAGTTGGAAGTTGAGCCACTGTGCCCTGATGTAATAAGGGTGAGGGGACGTGGATGAGGCACTAACAGAGACCACTGCAGTCCACCCCTTTCCCCTTTTAGCACCCCACATTAGGTTTATTCTGCCCTGTCACTGAGTCTTCAAGTTGGTAGTTAGTGACAACCGAAAAAACCAAAACACTCTGCATTCCTGTTCTGTAGGAAGAAGCTGACGCTGTTGATGGCGGAGCAGAAAAATACAAAGAATGGAAGTCCTTGATGGCACTGCTGAATCAACCAACCCTTATGTCTGCCTAACTTCTGAACTACCGGGTATGTGAGCCAATAAATTATTTTATTGTTTAGCCATTTTTTAGTTGCGCTTTCTGTAAATGGCATTCAAAAGCATGCTATCTATAATAGTACTATTTATTAACCCCATTTACCAGATGAAAAAACTGAGTCACAGACAGGTTAAAGGAATTTGCCAAAGGTTGATAAGGACAGTAAGTGACTCAGCTGGCTGGTGCTTGAGCCCGAGTATGTCTAATTCTAAAGACTTAATGATATAATCACTATGTTCTTTATAACAAAATGTGAATCTCTAAGAGAAAGATAAGACCTCCCCAAAAGAGTTTCCTCAATTTTCCATCTGTACAAGAGCTTCAAGGAGCCATGCACATGAACAAAACCATTGGAGGATGGAGCCTGCCTACCCAACTGACTTCTTGTCATGTGAAGGCAGCCGTGAGTCACCAGCTAAGACTCCTGACATCACTTTATTGATGGGCCAGGATTATGCACAGCAGCCCCCTGGGGGTCATGGGTAAGAGTTACATGAAAAATGCAGCTTGGGCCCAAAGCCAAATTGTGGTTACCTACTCTTACCTCCACAGAAGCCTGGACTAAGGGACTTGCCAGTGGGGAGTGCTGACTTGGTCGAGTAGACCCTTGTCCAGACATGATCTCATAAACCCACTCACCAGGCAAAGCCGGGGCCAGGACAGTGGGAAGGAAAGATCTGACCTCTCCTTTTGGGGCAAAGTAGTGCCGGCTCTCATTATGTGGGACAGGACCCAACCTATGGTGCTTCTCAGCAATCATTAGCCATTCATTTCTCTGGGGGAGGGGTGAGAGAGAAGTTAAAGCTCTTTACCCCGCACTTCTCAAAGAAAGGCACAGTATTGGTGGGCTGAGGTGGGAATGTGGAAAGAAGGAAGTGTTTTCTCCCAGGTCAGCAAATTTTTTCTGTAAAGATCCAAATAGTAATATTTTAGGCTTTGGGGGTCACACATGGTCTGTGTTGCATATTCTTCTTTATTTGTCTGTTTGTTTTCCAACCCTTTAAAAATGTAAAAACTATTCTTAGTTGGTGGCCAGTCCAAAAACAGGACACAGGCTAAATTTGGCTGGGAGTGGGGGGAGTCTAACCCCTTAATCCATTAATTGCCAAGCCTGGGGTCAACGTTTAATGCCCTCTGACATGGCATCAGGACAGGGCTTTACTTAAAGCAGCTCCAAGTCCATACTGTACCCTAGGCCAAAAAGTCATTTCCATTTCCATATCCTAAATCTACTTAGATCTGTAGCCGTGCAGTTCAATATAGCTTGCCAGGGATGATTATATGAAATTAGTTGCCAGCCACCCTAAACATAGTTCAGGTAACACAGTGCCTGCAGTATGCCCGTGTCTCAGATTTGAATATGCATTCTCTTTCATTCTTAAAGTTCAGAAAAACTTGAAAATTAAAATTTTGGCTTGTTCATTGAAGTTCAAAGATGAATGCCCCAACTCCTTCTGCAAAGCCGGGCTTCCCTCTGCAGCCCCGACACCCTGGGCACACACCAGAATGCCCCGTCCTCTTCAAATCTGACTTAATCCTGTGCAGTCAGTAGGACTCACATGATTCTCATGGCACCAGCCCCAAGCTCATCATGTTAAGGAAACACATACACATGAGTTGAAACTGTTCTTTCTGCCAACAAGCGCTTCTTCTCTCCTTTCAAGCTGGCTCAGTTTCTGGGTGGTTTCTATGATAAACCACCCAATCCCTTGCATGTTTCTTCCCCGAGTCATGTAATTCCACCAGGAGGTATCCTCAGATAGGCCCAGCCTCTAAGCCAGACCAGGAGTCAATCAGTCATTACTCAGCCAGGCTGTACTTTACCATCTTCTCTTCTCAACACATAATCCCTGCATATCTCAGGCACATTTTCTCACTGTACAGCTCTGTGTCAGCCTCCAGATCTTGATATTCACTTGCTAATTCCTATTTCGTACTGCTTTTCCTGGTTTCCCCTCTCCAATCAATGCAGATATTCTGTGTGTCCTCTAAGTGTTCCAATCATCCAAGGGTTGTTGCCCCATTGTTCTTATTAATTTGCCATTTGGCACTTGGAGAGGGTGGCCCTGGAGAGTTTCCTGAGCTCTCATGTCCCCAGGCTATCATTCCCTCACCCTCTGTGGTCTCCCTTCTTCCTCTGTTGGATCACCTTGGCCTCATCACCCCCTCTGATCTGGTTATAAGTACAGTGTCCCACACATCTCTGATTGCAGTTTTTTAAGCAGTTAGGTCACAGTATAGCTTTTTTTCCTTTCAAATCCATGTTGAGATCTCCAGCCTTGTGGTCTCTAACTTTCTCTGACTTTTCTCCTAAGGCAAGCTTTCATCCCTGGATTTTAATCAGGATGCCTTTTTATATTTTTCCTTTTCCTTTCCCACAGCCAGTGTTCTGACTAAAAGACTAAAACTTGTGTCTTAAGCTGATCCAAATCTCCCCTGAGTCCCTGAGTAAACCTAACTTGTAAAGAAAGCATGTTCCTGCTAAAGTCTTTTTAATTCCTTTATAAGACTCTGAGTTTGAAATAAGCTCCATGGACTTTTTTTCCTGATTTTCATTCTAAGAAGATGCCTTCTTTCCTCTATGATAAACCACCCAACCCCTTGCATGTTAGCCATCCAGTTCCACTGTATTTGCTCATTGATAAAATCTGCCACTTCTTGTAGACTTCTTGTAGTAGACTTTCAGGACCTAAAATAGAGAAACATAATGTGGGGCAACTGGTCTAGTGCCTCCTATGATGCCCAGCATGAAGGGTTTAAAGATCAGATTCACACATTCATGTTCTGTGGCTCATGGGGGAATGTAGGTCCTTTTCGTAGTTCACAGTAGTTTTGGCTAAGACACAATTTAAAAGAAAGAAAACATGCCCTAGTCACAAAAATTATTCCATGTACCTGTAGCTAAAAAGCCTGTATATTAAAGCTTTCCTGTTTGGAGGTGATCCTTTCCTGGAATGAAGAGACTCTCTTCCAGGGATATACCTGTTCGGCTGAGCCAGCTGTACCCAGAGCCATGTCCAGCTGCTGTCCAGACACAGACCAAATGTCCCTGTGCTCTCCAGCTGGCTGCTGTGGCCCCAGCACGGCACTTGGTATCTCAAAAACTGGCCCTTGTATTTGCTCATGAGGTTTCCTCTGTACGTTGGGTACTGGAGCTGCCAGTCACAGGCCTCCTCCTCGCTGAGTTTGTTTTTTTTGTTTGTTTTTTTTTTTTTGCGGTACGCGGGCCTCTCACTGTTGCGGCCTCTCCCATTGCGGAGCACAGGCTCCGGACGCGCAGGCTCAGCGGCCATGGCTCATGGGCCCAGCCGCTCCGCGGCATGTGGGATCTTCCCGGACCAGGGCATGAACCCGTGTCCCCTGCATCGGCAGGCGGACTCTCAACCACTGCGCCACCAGGGAAGCCCCTCACTGAGTTTTGACCAGTGGAGATCAGACTCATGGAACCAAATTAGGAACAAATTGCAGCATCAGCTTTAGGCCTTGTGTGGCAGGCTCCTTCAAGTTCACAACTGATGTGCCATTTCCCGCTTAACATGCTACACACGCAGACCTTTGCAGCTAACCAGTGAGAAAGAGACAAGCAGCCTTTGGAACCTGGAAGCCAGCCAGTTAGGCCTTGGTGTTCTCCTGTTGAATATGAACAACATCACAGAATATCAACATTAAGGCAAGGCCACACTGGTCATGATGGATCAAGACAAAAACAAGACCACTCTACAATCATGTCAACTTCTGGCAAAACATGACACTGTCCAAACCACAAAATATCAACCATTCCTCTTCTGGTTAATGTGAGTGATTACCAAGTGTGACTTTAGCCTTGGTCTAGTCTTCCCTCTCTCCAGAAGAGATTTGTTAAGATACCCTAAGATAGAATTACCTCACCTCCACTTCCTGCAGCAGCCAATTCAGAGCAGAACTCTGCTTCCTTAAACCCTCTGCAGAATCACCTAACACAAGCTAAAATCCCACAAGAAGTTCTCTGTAACCCCCTATTACTCAGATGCATCACAGTTCCCCATGGTGTGCTTTTTTTTTTTTTTTTTTTTTTTTGCAGCAAGGAATAAATTCAACTTGTTCAACTACTCATGTATTCCTGGGGGTGGTTGGCTGGAGGATGCTGATACCAGGAACAGTTCACAGCAGGGTCAAAGACACTTTATTCTTTAGTTTTTAAGTGAAAAAACAAAGCCCCTTTCCCTGATTTGGGACAATATGGATTTATTCATCAGCATGGACAGACAGAGCAGGAGACTTGTAGTAGATGTGCTCTGAGGTTGAGAGGAAAGGGCTAGAGACTGGCAAGAGGAAGACAAAGTTTGGGCAGAAAAAAAAATTAGGTTCTGTGCTCTGACCCTTCTCTCCTAATCCTCCAAGTGTTGGAAGGGGAGCAAGGCCCTGGGCTTAAGGCAAACCCAGCCGCGGCATTTTGGGCATCCAAGAGTGGCATCCACTGGTGCCATGCTTCCCACGAGGCCCTTCAAGACTGGCAGCTCCAACTGTGCCATCACATACAGGCGACAACACAGAAGTGGAGATGTAGTGCATATAGACACATGAAGGGCCCCAGGCCCAACACATCATAAAGGCAGATCCAATAATTTCCTGTCTCTCCTAGTGGCACATGGAGGTTAGCCAAGGGAGAGAAGAAGCATGTTTGTTTTGGAAGACCCCAGTCAGGAATGGGACATGTATTCCAGTAGAGCCAAGGCCAACCTGGCAACCGCCTTGAAGATTGACTACAACAGGTCACAGAGGTGAAAGCGGAATCTCACCAACGATGCCAAGAACAGCCCACCAGCTAAGGCCATCTATGTGGCATCAACTGAGATTGGGAGAATAGGGACACACACCTTCCCTGGTGGACATTAGGTTGTGGCTGCAGAAGGTCCCCAGGGCACCGGAGTCAATCCAGGTGGTAGGGAATGAGTGTGGGAGAGCAGGACTAGGCTGTGACAGAAACATGCGTATGAATTGACCCCAAAGGTCACTGCTGCTACAGATGGAGAGAACACAGAATGAACAAGCAGCCTGAATTATGATATTGGGTGCACAGATTTCAAATTCAGTTCTAGAAATTTAACACACATGTACGTGTGCATTTGCCTATTCAAGTGAGAATTCATGCCATCACACTGGTACAACTCAATGGAGGAATGGCAAAAGCTCTTCCCTCCTCACTGGTTCAAAGAGACAAGCCCAGGGCTAGAGACAAAAAGCTGGGGTGGGGCTTGTTCCTGTAGGGGAACCCCATATGTATGGTAACTGTGCATATAGGAACATGAAGAGCCCCAGGCCCAACACATCCTAAAGGCAGATCCAATAATTTCCTGTCTCTCCTAGTGGCATATGGAGGTTAGCCAAGGGAGAAAGGAGTGAGGGCTCTTCTGGGGGCTTGCTGTTTAGAGAGGGAGAGAGGGAGAGAAGGAGAGGGAAAGGGAGAGGGAGAGAGGGAGGGAGAGAGAACAGGACTGGGGTGGCTCCTTCCCAGTGAGAAAATGTTGGTGGAAATTCCTCTCTGTGCATAGGTTGAAGTAGAACACATTGGAGTGGGGATGCGTAGGAGAATAGTTCCTCCTATAAAAACTAGCATTTGGTCATGCATCTCATACATCTTTGGGGGAAGCTGTTACCTGAACTCTCAGCTCTAAGGACAGGGGTTGGGTTAAGAGAAGGAAGAGGATGATTTGGGTGCCACCTGGGTTATAGAATCATGGAGAAAGCATGGCTCTGAAGAGATGATGTAGGCATTTCCCCCTACTTTCTTTTTAAAAGTCTGTCACTTTAAAAAATATAAATATATTCTCACAAAAATTCAAGCACCATTAAAAATTTTAAGTCCCCATTTACCATTGGCTACATGCTAGTCTCTGACCCAGTGGTAAAGTGAGCTCTATTACCCATTTGGGGTGTGTTTTTCCAGACTTTATTATATACATTTGTATTCCTGTGTGTAACAAATAGCATGTGCTTTCTGTGTCACGCTGTTATTCTTGCACATATACTTCTTGCACAAGCTTTCCAAATTGGGATTTTACTATACATACTGTTTGTAACCTGATTTTTCCCTGAATAATATGTTGTGAACATTTCCCTTAGTCATTAAATCTTTAAAAACTATTTTAAATTTTTATCTAAGTAATACATATGCATTGTTTAAAGTTTAAAGTAGTAATTTAAGACATAATGAAGAACATCTGTCTTCCCTATGAATCCCCTTCCCCAAACTTTTAGCTGTTGCTTTATTTATTTATTTAATTTATTTATTTTTGGCTATGTTGGGTCTTCATTGCTGTGCGTGGGCTTTCTCTAGTTGCAGTGAGCGGGGGCTACTCTTCATTGTGGTGTGCGGGCTTCTCATTGCGGTGGCTTCTCTTGGTGCAGAGCACGGGCTCTAGGTGCACGTGGGCTTCAGTAGTTGTCGCTCGCGGGCTTAGTTGCTCCGCGGTATGTGGGATCTTCCCGGACTGGGGCACGAATCCGTGTCCCCTGCATCGGCAGGCGGACTCTCAACCACTGCGCCACCAGGGAAAGCCGGTAATTGCTTTTAAAACAGCATGTTTATATTATTTCTTAATTTATCATTTTTAGACATATCTAATAAATTCCTATTGTAAAAGAAGAGTTAGACTTCTTCTATCTCCCATCTTCCTACTGTCTCTCTTTCCATTCTGTGAATATTATACTGATTTTCGATTAAATAAATTGGGTGTTTTTCTTATTATGAAAATGTATTGTTCACTCATGAACCAAAGTATATGTTGTGATTAGATTTCCTTCCTTGTACAACTTTTCCCCCCTTTACTTAGCTTTCTAGCACATTATCCAACAGAATTTTTAAAACTTTAAAACTTCATATACTGGTTACACACACCAGGCGTTCCAGTCACACGTAGACACATATCTCCTGGAACCTCCATCTAGACTAGTTGTTTTCTCAGCCTGCTGCACAGGTATTTCCACTGTCCCTCACTACGTTAGTTCATCTGTGTCTCGAATATCATGTCTCCTTTTTTCTTGGTTTGTCCCTTTATTTTGGTGGAGCATATCTTTCATTACACTGCTGGTTGCCTAACCAATATCCATTATCCTCTTCTTACCATCTAATGGAATCCTTATATTATTAGGCTTAGCAAATAACGAAGCTATGTTTCCCAGGCTCCCTTATGGATAGGTATGGTCAATGATATACAAATTTGTGGGATTTCTGAGATAGCTCTTTTGCCCTTTGTGCTTGTTTCTTTCTTCCTTTTTCTTCTGCCTGGAATATGGGTGTGATAGCTGGTACTGAGAGCTATAAAGTGCCCGTGAGGATGCATGTACTAATAATAGCAATCTTAAAGATAGAATGAACTGTGTCCCTGATGATATCTTGGAGTCACATGCTGGCTTGCCTCTGTACCTCTAGACTTATTTTTACTAGAGAAACAAAGAAACAAACCTTTATGTGTTTAAGCTGACTGCAATTGGCTCTGTAACTATACAATTCCTAACTGATAAAATTTCTTCCTGAGAAAGTATGGATTGAGGTAACTTTTTAAAGACATTGTGTGTCTGAAATAATTTTATTTCTTCATAAAAATTAACTGATAGTTTGAATAGATACAGAATCATAGAGATCACTTTCTGTAAGACTTTTGAATGTGTTGCTTCACTGCCTTCAAACATTCACTGTTTCTGTTGGGAAGAACAATGCCATTCTGATTCTTCACTCTTCTTAGGAGGATCTTTCTTTTAAAGTTGGTATTCTGAAACTTCACAGTGATGTGCAATAAAGGAGATCTCTTTTCATTAATTGTGCTTAGCATTGAATGGGTCCTTTTACACTGGAAGTTCAAGTTCTTTAGTTCTTTTCTTGTATTATTTATTTAATAATTTTGTTGTTGTCTCTATTTTCTCTTTCTGGAACTATTAATCAGATTTGGTCATGGGAATAGTTCTCTAGTGTTCTAAACTTTTCTTTCTGATTTTATTTATTTAGTTAGTCTTTTTGTTCTATTTTCTGAGCAATTTTCTCAACTTCATTTTCCAGCTCTTCTTTTGAATTCTTAAAATTTCAGATGCCTTTTCCCCCCCCAAAGCTCTTTCTGGTTCCTGGATTTTCTCTTCTTCTCTCTTTACCCTCCCTTCTACTCTCCTTCCTTTTCCCACCTCCTTCCCTACCTCTTTCCCTTCCTTCCATACACTGATCTTGTTTTAGGGGTGCAGTATCTTCTCTTATTGCTGAAGATGTTAATTATAGTTTATGTCGGTCTGTTCTTTATTTTTAGTTTTTTCTGTTGCCTACAAAATCTTTGTTTCCTTTGAGTTTCTTTCTTCTCTTTGTATGTTTGATTCTTGGTCTTTCATGTTAGGTTCTCCTCAGATATCTAAGGATGTTTTTGATGTTTTCATATTTAGGAGCAAGGTGCTAAAAGTTGGCTGAAAGCTGTGTGTATATGTACTTGTCATTTGATAGAGTTCATGTAGAATGATTGGCCATCTCTTTGGGAAACCCAAATACTCAGCACTTATGGATCATTTCTGTGGGTCATATAGGATATCAGAATAGGCCATCTCAAAACATGCCACTTTGGCCTGAGGATTATTTTGAGCTGAAGGCAACTGGGAAGAAGCATATGCAAGGAAAGCTTTCTTCCCTCCCCTATTTGCCTAAAAGCAGGACATAAATTTGTCTCCCTTTCCCATATCAAGAAGGGTAGAATTCTTAATCACCAGGAGAGACCCTTTAGACTCTTAGGAACCCAGAGACAGGCACCAAGAGGAATCTACATAACAAAATATTAGATAACTCTTATCTTCCATTATTTTCCCCCATATACTTACCTTCCCACAGTTTGTCATGCCTAAACCTCTTTTCCTTTGTCTTATCACTTCTCCACAAATTTATTGTTCTTTGTTAAGATGCTATATAAACCTCAAGTTCTGACCACCTCTTTGAATGACTCATCATTGACTTCTCCCATGTGTATGCATGACGCACATGTTAATACATTCTTTTTTCTCTTGTTAGTATATATCATTCTTTCCGTTTATTTTTCATTCCCAGCCACTGAATCTAAGAGAGTAGAGGAATTTTTTCCTCCCCTGCAATCATTTTTCTGGGACCATTTGACTTCTCCTGAGAAGAATTTATCAGTATCCTCCTGCCTGGCTGCCCACCGTTTAGCTGAGTATTTTTTAAGCTGAGTAGGGGACTGGTGCTCTTCTGGTTCAGTAGGTCGACTTCCATTTATCCACTTAGCCTCAGTTTTCAGTAGATAGCTCTGCACTGCCTGGTGCACTGGGGTCTAGAGACACTGACTCCATTTTTACTCCAGAATAAAGCTCCAGTGTCCTGCAATGGAAGGGGGCAGGTAGGAGGTCTGGCTGGTGGGCTGGGAGGGAGCTGGGGATTAATATTCTGCCAGTGACTTTCAATGCCTCTCCTTTCCCCTCTACCTTTCTCAGGCTCCCACCTTGTTCCCACCTTCTTTGGCTCTGAGTGTCTCCAACCTGTGAGTCTTTCTGAGGATCTGCATCATGAAGTGGCTCGGTTCTCACTCTCATCCGTCTCTGATGGTGGTTGGTGTTTACTTTCTTGTATCTTCTAATTCCTTGGTCCATACTCCAGCTTCTCAATTTTGTGGACCTCTCTTGCCGGCTTTTCCCCTCATTGTCCTTGTCTCTTTCCCCATGTACTCATTTTAGTGTGCTTTAAAGAGCATACATTTGTATTTTCAGCTTTAAGTTAAACAGAAGACCCCTAGTCTTATAAACAAGCAAACAGTTCAAAATGTGATGTAAGCCTACTCAAGGTCACTCAGTGGCTGGAACCATTAGAATAGAATTCTGAAGTTTGAGTTAATTGCTGTGGTGAGATTTGCTGATAAGTGGATTCAACTAATCATCTTTCATAATTGAAACTGAGAGCCTGAATCTTCCTCCTTCTTTTTAAAATTGTATTTTTTTTGAGTTTAGTAAGCCTTTTGTTTGTTTTAACATCTTTATTGGAGTATAATTGCTTTACAATGGTGTGTTAGTTTCTGTTGTATAACAAAGTAAATCAGCTATATATATACATATATCCCCATATCTCCTCCCTCTTGTGTCTCCCTCCCACCCTCCCTATCCCACCCCTCTAGGTGGTCACAAAGCACCGAGCTGATCTCCCTGTGCTATGCGGCTGCTTCCCACTAGCTATCTATTTTACATTTGGTAGTGTATATATGTCCATGCCACTCTCTCACTTCGTCCCAGCTTACCCTTCCCCCACCCCATGTCCTCAAATCCATTCTCTATGTCTGTGTCTTTATTCCTGTCCTGCCCCTAGGTTCTTCAGAACCATAAAATTGTATTTTTAAAACTAAAGTCTGCTTTGAGTCTTCCTAAACTCCTTCGGTATACAGGGTCATGAGAGGGTCTCACTGGGACAGTTATAGACTCCTGGTAGCACCAGTGGAAAACTCTCATCTACTAAGATTCCTAACACGCAAGTGTGTCTTGACCTACTGAAAAAGACATCCTACCTGTCAGCCCTCCATGCCCTGCAGAATAATACAGCCTGAGACATCACGGGCTGCAGTTTTAGCAAAAGTACTTTGGAGGGAGGGAAGAAGAGAGGAAGGGGGCTGGCATGCTCCAGGAAAATTAAAGAAAGTCTGAACAGTGAAGCGACAAGATGGTAACCACCAGCAGGCTGGCTAATTGAGACTTGGCTTACTAGGATGACAGCAGAGGAAGAATGAAGATTAACAGGAGAACAAAAAAGATCTAATTGGAAGCTGCATTAACTTTTTGAAGAGACAGATAATGGCTGTGAGGCAGGGCGACTGTCCATATAGACAGGCTCATAATGGAAAGGAAATAGAAGATTAATCCCCTGTGGATTCTCTACGCTTGGGCTGATTTAATATCCAAAGACCTCCTCTGAGCCTGCCTCCTCTCTCCTCCCTCTCAGCGTCATTTTTGAACCAGAAGGAAAGCATTTATGTCAAAAGAAACTTGTGGAGCTGAAAAGGGATGATAACCAGGTGGTGTCAGAGAGATGGCTGCATGTTACTGCCAGGTGCAAACCACCGAGGCTCAGAGCTGCTCAAGCCTTCCCAGGACCTTGGAGCAGACATCCTCATGGACTGTCGAAGGGCAACTGCCTGCTACTTATAGCTGAGCCAGGGTCATGGTATCTGAAGCAGATTCACAAGGAATTTGTCAAAACTATTTTGCAGGGGCTACAGGTAGAAGTGTAGGGATTTTAAACATAGAAGGAAGCCACAGAGACAAAAACAGAACAGAAAAGAAGTTTACTTGCAAAGAGATTTTGCAAGGGAGTCCAGGCTTTTAAAGGCCACTCTCCAAATAAAATATTTATATTAACAGTTCTTTAAAGAAAAGAAATATATATATATTTTTTTACTGGAGTACAATTGCTTTACAATATTGTGTTAGTTTCTGCTGTACAACGAAGTGAATCAGCTATATGTATACAAAAGAAATGTTGCCAAGACTACTATAGTATGTTTGTGGTGGGAAAACAGCAGTTGTCTCACTTGATTGTCATGTACTCAAAGGTGATTTTATATCTGGAGACATCAGGACTTCAGAAGTCAGGAAGAAAGTTTTTTTGTTGCTATTTGTTAAGAAGTCATGACCTAATGGCTCAAGGTCTCATATACAGGCATACATACTGTGGGTTTGGTTCCAGACCACAAGTGAATATGGCAATAAAGCGACCACACGAATTTTTTGGTTTCCCAGTGCATATGAAAGTTATGTTTACTGTAGACTGTAGTCTATTAAGTATGAGATTGCAGTACATCTAAAAAAAAGTACATACCTTAATTAAAAAATACTTTATTGCTGAAAAGTGCTAACCATCTGAGCCTTAGCAAGTCATAATCTTTTTGCTGGTGGAGGGTCCTGCCTCGAGGTTGATGGCTCCTGACTGATCAGGGTGGATGGTTGCTGAAGGGTGGGGCGATTGTGGCAGTTTCTTGAAATAAAACAACAATGAAGTTAGCTGCACCGATTTTCTCTTCCTTTCATGAACCATTTCTCTATAGCATGCAATGCTGCCTGATAGCATTTTATCCACAGTGGAACTTCTTTCAAAATTGGAGTCAATCCTCTCAAACCCTGCAGCTGCTTTATCAACTAACTTTATGTAATATTCTAAATTCTTTGTTATCATTTCAGCAATCTTCACAGCGTCTTCACCAGGAGTGAAGAAGAAACTACCTTCTTTGCTCATCAATAAGAAGCAACTCCTCATCTTTTATCATGAGATTGCAGCAATTCAGTCACATCTTCAGGCTCCATGTGTAATTCTAGTTCTCTTACTATTACATCTGTTGTTACTTCCTCCACTGAAGTCTTGAGCCCTTCACAGTCATCTATGAGGGTTGGAATCAATTTCTTCTAAACTCCTGTTAAAATTGATATTTTGACCTTTTCCTATGAATCACAAATGTTCTTAATCACATCTAGAATGATGAATCCTTTCCAGAAGGTTTTCAATTTACTTGCCCAGATCCATCAGTGGAATCACTATCTATGGCAGCTATAGTCTTATGAAATGTATTTCTTAGTAAGATTTGAAAGCTGAAATTACTCCTTGATCCATGGGCTGCAGAATGGATGTTGTGTTAGCAGGCATGAAAACATTAATCTCCTGTACATCTCCATCAGGGCTCTTGAATGGCCAGGTGCATTGTCAGTGAGCAATAATATTTTAAAATGAATATTTTTTCCAATAGTGGATCTTAACAATGGGCTTAAAATATTCAGCAAAGCCTGGATGTGCTGTCATTCTGGCTTTGTTGTTCCATTTATCGAGTACAGGCAGAGTAGATTTAGCATAATTCTTAAGGGCTCTGGGATTTTGAGAGTGGTAAATGAGCATTGTCTTCAGTTTAGAGTCATCAGCGGTATTAGCCTCTAGCAAGAGAGTCAGCTTGTCCTTTGAAGCTTTGAAGCCAGGCATTGACTTCTCTCTAGCTATGAAAGTGCTGGATGGCATCTTTTTCCAAGATAAGGCTGTTTTGTCTACATTGAAAATCTGTTGTTTAGCACAGTCACCTTCACTAATTATCTTAGCTGGTCCTTCTGGATAACTTGCTGCAGCTTCTACATCAGCACTTGCTGCTTCTCCTTGCACTTCTATGTTATGGACATGCTTTCTTTCCTTAAACCTCATGAACCAACCTCTGCTAAATTCAAACCTTTCTTCCGCAGCTTCCTCACTTCTCTCAGCCTTCATAAAATTGAAGAGAGTTAGGGCCTTGCTCTAGACTAGGGTTTGGCTTTAGGGAATGTTGTGGTTGGTTTGATCTTCTATCCAGGCCCCTAAAACTTTCTCCATATCAGCAATAAAGCTGCTTTGCTTTCTTTATTCATGTGTTCACTGGAGTTGCACTTTTAATTTCATTCAAGAACTCTTTCTTTGCATTTACAATGTGGCTGACTGCTACAAGAGCCCTAGCTTTTAGCCTATCTTGGCCTTCAACATGCCTTCCTCACTAAGCATAATCATTTCTAAATTTTGATTTAAAGTGAGAGACACGTGACTCTTCCTTTTGCTTGAACACTTAGAGGCCATTGTAGGATTATTAATTGGCCTAATTTCAATATTGGTGTGTCTCAGGGAATAAGAAGGCCTGAGGAGAGGGAGAGAGATGGGGATACAGCTGGTCAGTGGGACAGTCAGAACACACACAACATTTATCAAGTTTGCTGTCTTATATGGGTGTGTTTCACTGTGCCCCAAAACAATTATGATAATAACATCAAAGATCACTGATCACAGATCACCATAACGAATATAATAATCATGAAAAAGTTTGAAATATTGCGAGAATTACCTAAATGTGACACAGAGACATGAAGTGAGCAAATCTTGTTGGAAAAATGGCACCAATAGACTTGCTCAACACAGGCTTGCCACAGACCTTCAATTTGTAAAAAACCATAATATCTTCAAAACGCAATAAAGCAAAGTGCCAAAAAATGAAGTATGCCTGTATTTTGAGAGTCAGAGCTACAGTGGGCAATCCTGTTTTTATTTCTTGTTTTGCTGCTGTTACTGTAGTTCTCCAGTGCAAAGTACTTTCTGGCGGTGGGCTGGGAATGGTTTGCAGTACTCATTAAGGAGGCAGAACAAGGTGTCAGTTTGCTTTCCAATCCTCCAAGTCCTTACTTCTCCCCCAGACGTGCTGATTTGATCACATACGTTTAGTTAACACTTTTATGATTCACATCATTAACTTGATGTTTTATTTGGCTGGTTTACAAACATAGATGTAAAAAGGGATGTTTATTAATGCACAAATACCTCCTTATGATGTTAATAAAACTAGAGCCAAAGGATACTAAGGCTTGGGAGTTAGTTTCTGTCTGAAAGTTTTATAAAGCCTTCAGGGCTGAATCTTTATCCTTTTTATGTGCTAGAAGTATTTTTATTGCCTTTATTAATTTGTCTACTGCAACCAAGAGCCATCCAATTCTCCTCTCCCAGGTTCACTGCAGTACCACTGTTCCTGGCTAGCCAGGACATGACATTCTTTACCATCAATAAAGCTAGGATTTCATGAGCCACAATACAGGTGCCAAGCCAATTTTTTTGTAGAAAATTTATAGGGATCATTTTCACATATGATGTATACCTCCTGATCCTTAATCATTGGCTTATCATACCCAATTACATGAGATTTCTTTTTCTATGTGACATTTCTAGCATGGTCAAGATTATAAATTCAATTTTTCCAGTTATATTCTAGTAGAAAGATAGGCATATTCTTACGAAAAATACGTAAATAACATGGTCTTAGAAAGTAAAAACATTAGTAAACTCTTTGCACGATGTTTAATCATTGTTACCTGTATTTTGAGTTATTTTGGAGAAAAGACTGATCAATTTATGTCACCTTTTCCAGAATCATAAACCTTAGATTTTTTGATTATTTATTAGCTTATAATCTTATTAAGATCTTTCACAGAATTTTTTCCTGAATTTTGAGAGTTTGGTTGAAACAAGATACCATTTGAAGTGGATTTCATTTTAATTTAATACATGTGTATGTATACGCATATGTACATATGTATAGCCTATTAAATTGAAATATAGAGACAGATCAAGAAGAAATAAAAAGGATTTTCTCATGTGCCCATTAAAAATATGCTACTAATCATACCTGAGTCAGTTTCATTTCGTCTTAGGAAATTAATTCTTGTTTTGCTGATCTTAATGTTAGAAGCCTATTTTCATGAATTTATCTGCTTCTGGACCAAGAGTCCAGACTTAGGCCTTTGGTACAGACTGACAGATGTCTGTTGGTGATGACAGTTTCAGCTTACCCTGGAAAACCTACACCGATTTTTCTATTACTTTAATATTACTAGTTAAGAGAACATGCAGCATACTGAGGCTTTTTTAATATTTCTTCCAGAAGACTCAAACTTCTAATCTGTAGTTTGTAGCAGGAATCTTTAGGCAACTTTGAGGAAAAAGCAAAACACACCGGTCAGTGATAAGCTCAATAACAAACAACAATAACAGAAAGAGGGAAGATGAACTCCTCTCTTGGAATATAATATTGATACATTTTGGAATTTAGAAGGAGTTATTCAATGACTACCCTATAATGAAAATATATTGTGGACAAGGTGGGCATTGACAAATTTGCAGGGCCTTTTAACTCATGCCACAATGTGAGTGCTATCATTGTTCCAAATGAGTACGGATATTTAAACCTAAAAACAAAATTTTAATTTTTGGAAAAAATGGCTTTGTTGGGAGTTATTGTGCCAGTCTTTGTACGTGACCATCAGTATATTTCTATCCAAGTCTGAAAGATATTCAATTCCAAAACATATTCAGATTTTTTAACATCTTTATTGGAGTATAATTGCTTTACAATTGTGTCTTTCTACTTTATAACAAAGTGAATCAGCTATACATATACATATATCCCCATTACTCTTCCCTCTTGCATCTCCCTCCCACCCTCCCTATCCCACCTCTCTAGGTGGTCACAAAGCACCGAGCTGACCTCCCTGTGCTATGCGGCTGCTTCCCACTAGCTATCGGTTTTACATTAGGTAGTGTATATATGTCCATGCCCTCTCTCACTTCGTCCCAGCTTAGCCACTGTCTCACTTAGTCCCAGCTTACCCTTACTCTTCCCCATCCCACGTCCTCAAGTCCATTCTCTACGTCTGTGTCTTTATTCCTGTCCTGCCCCTACGTTCTTCAGAACGTTTTTTTTTTGATTCTATATATGTGTGTTAGCATGTGGTATGTGTTCTCTTTCTGACTTACTTCACTCTTCATGACAGACTCTAGGACAATCCACCTCACTAAAAATAACTCAATTTCATTTCTTTTTATGGCTGGGTAGTATTCCGTTGTATATATGTGCCACATCTTCTTTATCCATTCATCTGTCGATGGACAGTTAGGTTGCTTCCATGTCCTGGCTACTGTAAATAGAGCTGCAGTGAACACTGTGGTACGTAATTCTTTTAGAATTATGGTTTTCTCAGGGTATATGCCCAGTAGTGAGATTGCTGGGTCATATGGTAGTTCTATTTTTGTTTTTTTAAGGAACCTCTAAACTGTTCTCCATAGTGGCTGTATCAATTTACATTCCCAGCAACAGTGCAAGAGGATTCCCTTTTCTCCACACCCTCTCCAGCATTTATTGTTTGTAGATTTTTTGATGATGGCCATTCTGACTGGTGTGAGCAGATACCTCATTGTAGTTTTGATTTGCATTTCTCTAATGATTAGTGATGTTGAGCATCATTTCATGTGTTTTTTGGCAATCTGTATATCTTCCTTGCAGAAATGCCTATTGAGCTCTTCTGCCCATTTTTGGATTGGGTTCTTTGTTTTTTTGATATTGAGCTACATGAGCTGCTTATAAATTTTGGAGATAATCCTTTGTCAGTGCTTTATTTGCAAATATTTTCTCCCATTCTGAGGGTTGTCTTTTCATCTTGTTTATGTTTTCCGTTGCTGTGCAAAAGCTTTGAAGTTTCATTAGGTTCCATTTGTTTATTTTTGTTTTTATTTCCATTTCTCTAGGAGGTGGGTCAAAAAGGATCTTGCTATGATTTATGTCATACAATGTTCTCCCTATGTTTTCCTCTAAGAGTTTTATAGTGTCTGGCCTTACATATAGGTCTTTTATCCATTTTGAGTTTCTTTTTGTGTATGGTGTTAGAGAGTGTTCTAATTTCATTCTTTTACATGTAGCTGTACAGTTTTCCAAGCACCACTTATTGAAGAGGCTTTGATTTCTCCATTGTATATTCTTGCCTCCTTTATCAAAAATAAGGTGACCATATGTGCGTGGGTTTATCTCTGGGCTTTCTATCCTGTTCCATTGATCTATATTTCTGTTTTTATGCCAGTACCATACTCACTTGATTACTGTAGCTTTGTAGTACAGTCTGAAGTCTGGGAGCCTGATTTCTCCAGTTCAGTTTTTTCTTTCTCAAGATTGCTTTGGCTGTTTGGGGTCTTTTGTGTTTCCACACAACTTGTGAAATTTTTTGTTCTAGTTCTGTGAAAAATGCCAGTGGTAGTTTGATAGGGATTTCATTGAATCTGTAGATTGCTTTGGGTAGTATAGTCATTTTCACAATGTTGATTCTTCCAATCCAAGAACATGGTATACCTCTCCATCTGTTTGTATCATCTTTAATTTCCTTCATCAGTGTCTTATAGTTTTCTGCATAAAGGTCTTTTGTCTCCTTAGGTAGGATTATTCCTAGGTATTTTATTCTTTTTGTTGCAGTGGTAAATGGGAGTGTTTCCTTAATTTCTCTTTCAGATTTTTCATCATTAGTGTATAGGAATGCAAGAGATTTCTGTGCATTAATTTTATATCCTGCTACTTTACCAAATTCATTGATTAGCTCTAGTAGTTTTCTGGTAGCATTGTCAGGATTCTCTAAGTATAGTATCATGTCATCTGCAAACAGTGGCAGCTTTACTTCTTCTTTTCTGATTTGGATTTCTTTTATTTCTTTTTCTTCTCTGATTGCTGTGGTTAAAACTTCCAAAACTGTGTTGAATAATAACGGTGACAGTGGACAACCTTGTCTTGTTCCTGATCTTAGAGGAAATGGTTTCAGTTTTTCACCACCGAGAATGATGCTGGCTGTGGGTTTATCATATATGGCCTTTATTATGTTGAGGTAGGTTCCCTCTATGCCTAGTTTCTGGAGAGTTTTTATTATAAATGGGTGTTGAATTTTGTCGAAAGCTTCTTCTGCATCTATCGAGATGATCATATGCTTTTTATCCTTCAGTTTGTTAATATGGTTTATCGCATTGATCGATTTGCGAATATTGAAGAATCCTTGCATTGCTGTGAATAACCCCACCTGATCATGGTGTGTGATCCTTTTCATGTGCTATTGAATTCTGTTTGCTAGTATTTTGTTGAGGATTTTTGCATCTATATTCATCAGTGATATTAGCCTGTAGCTTTCTTTCTTTGTGACATCTTTGTCTGGTTTTGGTATCAGGGTGATTGTGGCCTCATAGAATGAGTTTGGGAGTGTTCCTCCCTCTACTATATTTTGGAAGAGTTTGAGAAGGATAGGTGTTAGCTCTTCTCTAAATGTTTGATAGAATTCACCTGAGAAGCCATCTGGTCCTGGGCTTTTGTTTTTTGGAAGGTTTTTAATCACAGTCTCAATTTCAGTGCTTGTGATTGGTCTGTTTATATTTTCTATTTCTTCTTGGTTCAGTTTCAGAAGGTTGTGCTTTTCTAAGAATCTGTCCATTTCTTCCAGGTTGTCTATTTTATTGGCATATAGTTGCTTACAGTAATCTCTCATGATCTTTTGTATTTCTGCAGTGTCAGTTGTTACTTCTCCTTTTTCATTTCTAATTCTGCTTATTTGAGTCTTCTCCCTTTTTTTCTTGATGAGTCTGGCTAATGGTTTATCAATTTTATTTATCTTCTCAAAGAACCAGCTTTTAATTTTATTGATCTTTGCTATCGTTTCCTTCTTTTCTTTTTCATTTATTTCCTATCTAATCTTTATGATTTCTTTCCTTCTGGTAACTTTGGGGTTTTTTTATCTTCTTTCTCTAATTGCATTAGGTGTAAGGGTAGGTTGTTTATTTGAGATGATTCTTGTTTCTTGAGGTAGGATTGTATTGCTATAAACCTCCCTCTTAGAACTGCTTTTGCTGCATCCAATAGGTTTTTGGTCATCATGTTCTCACTGTCATTTGTTTCTGGGTACTTTTTGTTTTCCTCTTTGATTTCTTCAGTGATCTCTTGGTTATTTAGTAGTGTATTGTTTAGCTTCCATTGTTTGTATTTTTTAGATTTTTTCCTGTAATTGATATCTAGTCTCATAGCATTGTGGTCAGAAAAGATACTTGATATGATTTCAATTTTCTTAAATTTACCAAGGCTTGATTTGTGACCCAAGATATGATCTATCCTGGAGAATGTCCCATGAACACTTGAGAAGAAAGTGTATTCTGTTGTTTTTGGATGGAATGTCCTATGAATATCAATTAAGTCCATCTTGTTTAATGTATCATGAAAGTTTGTGTTTCCTTATTTATTTCCATTTTGGATGATCTGTCCATTGGTGAAAGTGGGGTGTTAAAGTCCCCTACTATGATTGTATTACTGTCAATTTCCCGTTTTATGGCTGTTAGCACTTGCCTTATGTATTGAGGTGCTCCTATGTTGGGTGCATAAATATTTACAATTGTTATATCTTCTTCTTGGGTTGATCCCTTGATCATTATGTAGTGTCCTTCTTTGTCTCTTCTAATAGTCTTTATTTTAAAGTCTATTTTGTCTGATACGAGAATTGCTACTCCAGCTTTCTTTTGATTTCCATTTGCATGGAATATCTTTTTCCATCCCCTCACTTTCAGTCTGTATGTGTTCCTAGGTCTGAGGTGGGTCTCTTGTAGACAGCATATATACGGGTCTTGTTTTTGGATCCATTCAGCCAGTCTATGTCTTTTGGTGGGAGCATTTAATCCATTTGCATTTAAGGTACTTATCAATATGTATGTTCCTATTTCCATTTCCTTAATTGCTTTGGGTTTATTATTGTAGGTCTTTTCCTTCTCTTGTGTTTCCTGCCTAGAGAAGTTCCTTTAGCATTTGTTGTAAAGCTGGTTTGGTGGTGCTGAATTCTCTTAGTTTTTGCTTGACTGTAAAGGTTTTAATTTCTCCATCAAATCTCAATGAGATCCTTGCTGGGTAGAGTAATCTTGGTTGTAACGTTTTCCCTTTCATCACTTTAAATATGTCCTGCCACTCCCTTCTGGCTTGCAGACTTTTTGCTGAAAGATCAGCTGTTAACCTTATGGGGATTCCCTTATATGTTATTTTTCCCTTGCTGCTTTTAATATTTTTTCTTTGTATTTAATTTTGGTAGTTTGATTAATATGTGTCTTGGCGTGTTTCTCTTTGGATTTATCCTGTATGGGACTCTCTGTGCTTCCTGGACTTGATTGACTATTTCCTTTCCCATATTAGGGAAGTTTTCACTATAATCTCTTCAAATATTTTCTCAGTCCCCTTATTTTTCTCTTTTTCTTCTGGGACCCCTATAGTTTGAATGTTGGTTCATATAATGTTGTCCCAGAGGTCTCTGAGACTGTCCTCTGTCCTTTTCATTCTTTTTTCTTTATTCTTCTCCACGGTAGTTATTTCCAGTATTTTATTTTCCAGGTCACTTATCTGTTATTCTGCCTCTGTTATTCTGCCATTGATTCCTTTTAGAGCAATTTTAATTTCATTTATTGTGTTCATCATTGTTTGTTTGCTCTTTAGTTCTTCTAGGTCCCTGTTAAACGTTTCTTATATTTTCTCTATTCTGTTTCCAAGATTTTGGATCATCTTTACTATCATTACTATGAATTTTTTTTCAGGTAGACTGCCTATTTCCTGTTCATTTGTTTGGTCTGGTGAGTTTTTACCTTGCTCCTTCAACTGCTGTGTTTTTCTGTCTTCTCATTTTGCTTAACTTACTGTTTTTGTGGTCTCCTTTTCACAGGCTGCAGGTTCGTAGTTCCTGTTGTTTTTGGTGTCTGCCCCTAGTGGCTAAGGTTGGTTCAGTGGGTTGTGGAGGCTTCCTGGTGGAGGGGACTGGTGCCTGTGTTCTGGTGGATGAGGCTGGATCTTCTCTTTCTGGTGGGCAGGACTGCTTCTGGTGGTGTGTTTTGTAGTGTCTGTGACCTTATTATGATTTTAGGCAGCCTCTCTGCTAATGGGTGGGGTTGTGTTCCTGTCTTGCTGGTTGTTTGGCACAGTGTATCCAGCACTGTAGCTTGCTGGTCGTTGAATTGAGTTGGGTCTTAGCGTTGAGATGGAGATCTCTGGGAGAGCTTTCGCTGTTTGATGTTACGTTGAACTGGGAGGTTTCTGGGGATCAATGTTCTGAACTTGGCTCTCCCACCTCAGAGGCTCAGGCCTGACACCGGCCAGAGCAGCAAGACCCTGTCAGCGGCACAGCTCAGAAGAAAAGGGAGAAAAAGAAAGAAAGAGAGAGAGAGAGAGAGAGAGAGAAAGAGAAAGAGAGAAAGAAAGAAAGAAAGAGAAGGAAGGAAGGAAGGAAGGGAGAAAGAAAGAAAGAAAGAAAAAATAAAGTTATTAAAATAGAAAAAAATTATTAAAAGTAATTAATAAAAAGAAAGAGAGAAAGCAAGAAGAGAGTAACCAAACCTAAAAACAAATCCACCTTGATAGCGAGCACTAAAAACTATACTTAAAAAAAACCCCCTAAAACGGACAGTTAGACCACTAGGACAAATGGCAAAAGCAAAGCTATACAGACAAAATCACACAAAGAAGCATACACATACACACAAAAAGAGAAAAAGAAAAAAATATGTATATATAAAAAAAAAGGAAGAGAGCAATCTAATCAATAAACAAATATACCAATGATAATAACTTCTAAATACTAAACTAAGATAAACATAAATGCAGAAAACAATTAGATGCAGAAAGGAAACTCCAAGTCTACAGTTGCTCCTGAAGTCTGTTGCCTTAATTTTGGGATGATTCGTTGTCTATTCAGGTATTCTGCAGATGCAGGGTACATCAGGTTGATTGTGGAGATTAAATCAACTGCTCCTGAGACTGCTGGGAGAGATTTCCCCTTCTTTTTTTTGTTCGCACCTCCTGGGGTTCAGCTTTTGATTGGCCCCACCTCTGCGTGTAGGTCACCTGAGGGTGTCTGTTCCCCGCCCAGACAGGTGGGGGTTAAAGGAGCCGCTGATTCGGGGGCTCTGGCTCACTCAGGCCAGGGGGAGGGAGGGGTACGGAGTGCGGGGCGAGCCTTTGGTGGATAAGGCTGGCGTGACGTTGCACCACCCTGAGGTGCGCCGTGTGTTCTCCCGGGGAAGTTGTCCCTGGGTTTCGGGACCCTGGAGGTGGCGGGCTGCACAGGCTCCCGGGAGGGGAGGTGTGGAGAGTGACCTGTGCTCGCACACAGGCTTCTTGGTGGCGGCAGCAGCAGCCTTAGTGTCTCATGCCCTTCTCTGGGGTCCGCGCTGATAGCCGCAGCTCGTGCCAGTCTCTGGAGCTCGTTTAGGTGGCGCTCTTAATCCCCTCTCCCCGTGCACCGCAAAACAAAGAGGCAAGAAAAAGTCTCTTGCCTCTTCGACAGCTCCAGACTTTTTCCGGACTCCCTCCCGGCTAGCTGTGGCGCACTAGCCCCCTTCCAGCTGTGTTCAGGCCGCCAACCTCAGTCCTCTCTCTGGGATCTAAGCTCCGAAGCCGGAGCCTCAGCTCCCAGCCCCCGCCCGCCCTTGCGGGTGAGCAGACAAGCCTCTCAGGCTGGTGAGTGCTGGTCGGCCCCGATCCTCTGTGCGGGAATCTCTCTGCTTTGACCTCCGCACCCCTGTTGCAGCACTCTCCTCCGAGGCTCCGAAGCTTCCCCCCTCTGCCACCCGCAGTCTCCGCCCGCAAAGGGGCTTCCTACTGTGTGGAAACCTTCCCTCCTTCACAGCTCCCTCCCACTGGTGCAGGTCCCGTCCCTATTCTTTTGTCTCTGTTTTTTCTTTTTTCTTTTGCCCTACCCAGGTACGTGGGGAGTTTCTTGCCTTTGGGGAGGTCTGGGGTCTTCTGCCAGCGTTCAGTAGGTGTTCTGTAGGAGCTGTTCCACATGTAGATGTATTTCTGATGTATTTGTGGGGAGGAAGGTGATCTCCACGGCTTACTCCTCAGCCATCTTGAAGGTCTCTCCCCTTTCTGTGCCTCGGATTCCTGTTCAGTACAAAACCTACCCGAAAGGGTTATTGTAATTATTAAACCGGTTGGTAAGCGTAGCGCACTTAGAAGAGTACCCAGCAAGCAGTAACACCTCTGCTTGTAACCGAGCAGGACTCCATGGGGCCTTCCCAGAACAGGCCTTTCCCCATATCCTCTGCTTTAGCTCTTCTGAAGTACCTAGGTAACCCAAATTCATATTAATAACATTTTATTTGTGTATAATTAACTTAGGAAGGTTGAGGTTCCCTTTTGATGTCCTAGCTCTTTTATTATTGGGGGCTTTGGTAAATATTATGGAGGTATGTAGAAATATGGAGACTTTCTGACATACCCAGTTATTTCTAGTAATTCTTCTTTTATAAGGAGAGGGAACAAATCTTTGATATTATCCAATCTGGAAAATCCCAAAGGCTAGTTTATGTTATAAGGAGGAATTATTTTGAATGTGGGTCCTAAATTGGAAAAGGCAACTTTCAAAATATTTGTCATAGCAAGTAAGGTATGGGCTTAAGTCAAAGGTGACTAAGGCGGCTTCCCTGGTGGCACAATGGTTGGGAGTCCACCTGCCAATGCAGGGGACATGGGTTCGTGCCCCGGTCTGGGAAGATCCCACATGCTGTGGAGCGGCTGGGCCCGTGAGCCATGGCCGCTGAGCCTGCACGTCCGGAGCCTGTGCTCCACAACGGGAGAGGCCACAACAGTGAGAGGCCCGTGTACCGCAAAAAAAAAAAAAAAAAAAGAAAGAAACCATCTCAGCAAGAAAGGGCATAGAAAAAGGAGGGTAGTCAGCAAAATTAAATGCTGGAGAGAAGTCAAAGAAAATGATAACTGGGAAATTCAGTCCATATCATGTCACTGGTGACCTGAGAGAGCACCGTTTCAGTAAGTTGGATCAACAGAAGCTGTACTGCAGGGAGTTTTGAAGGCAATGAGAAAATGGAGACAGCACTTATATCCTTAGATGGTAGGAATTTAGAAGCAAAGAGAAATATGTCAGTTATGGTCACTGGGTGGTTGCCTCAGTTTGATTTATCTTAACTCTGGTTGTAGCCCATCTAGTGTAAACACCATGGTATTAGACACACTACTATTAGAATTGCCTGTTTCCCCTGGAAATATGCTGACTGATCCAAGTCCTGCAAACAGTTCATCAAGGGCCTCAGCATATGGCTTAGCAGGTTATATACTGCACAGTGCCACACATACCATTCATAGGAAGCTAATGGTGTCCCTGAGACGTGTGCAGTGTACAGTCCACACAACCATACACAGCAGCCCTGATTATAGCACTGTTTTGAAGCAAAGAAGTGCATATGTGCTACACTGTTTATTTGACACTGAATATATTTCTTTTTGTCTGCCAGGGTTGGGGAAATGCTGCATCTGTCTTCTCTCATTTATGGCCAGTGTATAACTATGATTAAGAAATAAATAATGACAAAAAGTAAATCTTATAAGCATATCCCTGACAGCAATAACCATCTAGAGGAGAACATATGGTGATTGGCTGAATATGGGATAATAAACACACAGAGAGAAATTCAAGGTCATAAATATAATGATTATCCATTGGATAAAAAAAAAAGGTGACTAAGGGTAAGAAATGATTAGTCTCAGGCAAGACAAAAAATTACCATAGCAAACTATCATTACTAGAAATTCCAGCTTTTTCAAAAGTAGACTTTTGTTAAAATTGATTCAAGAACAAATAAAGCAAGTACAAAGAGTTAAGAGGCTATTGAGTACAGAGAAGGTATAGAATGATCTTTTAAACAAGTACAAAGAGTTAAGAGGCTACTGTGTACAGAGAAGGTATAGAATTATCTTTACTATTTCTTGTTAAGAGCAAACTGTTACTCAAAGATCAATTTGTCATTTTAACAGGAGGAGTATGAATTCTAGTTTTACTCTTTTTGTATACCACCCATGTAACACTTTTCTTTAAAGAATTCACAGCCTTTTATCTGTCTCTGGGGTCCACAAGCTGGGGCCAAGGGGTCAAATCTGGTCACACTGATTTGTTTGCTTGTCCGTGGTAGCTTTTGGGGCTCCAACAGGAGTTGAATAGTGGCAACCGAGACCAGTGGCCCACACAACTGAAAATATTTACTATCTGTCCCTTAGCAGAAAAAGGTTATAAATCCATCAAAATTAAGCCAATTTTGTTAAACATTTTAATACTTACAAATTCATTATTTGCAGATATTATAAAACCAAGGAAAATACAGTTCATCTTCCCTGTGATCTTCTACAACTCATTGTATACCCTCAGAATTTGATTTTTACTACTTCTTTTCACATTCTTGAATGATCAAATTTTAGGACAAAATTAATCTTCTTTTCCTATATAAGCCAACAGGCAAATCACATCCACTATTTATAAACGCATTCTTGCTTTGTAATGATTATACCTAGTGTGGTCTCAATCTCTTATATTGGTTCCATCCTTTAACAGAGGTAATTGACTTCATTCTACAGGTACAGAGGCTTCTGGGAAGCAGGTAGCTGAGAAAAGTTCATCAGCACAAGCACCTTGCAAACCAGCAGAGCTCCAGTTTGGACTGCTGTGCCTCACCTGCACACATGGAATACATCTGCCTGTGGTCACCTACATCCGTTTCATCCTTCTTAAGGTAGGAAAAGCAAAACGTGTGCCGGTGTGCCCCCAAGTTATCTGCACAGTCTTGTTCACCTGTTAACTGATAGCTTCTCTCTTACATGTAAAAAGAGGCATATGTATATAGCGCTTGGTATTTTTGCATTCATTTTATTTTTATGAATTTTAATTTTTGGAGGATTGTTCAAGTAACCCAAGACTTCTCAATTTAATGATAGTCAAAGGTCTCAAAGTTAAAAAAGATTTTGGAAATTATGTTTATTTATTTTATGCAATAAAGAAAAACACAATTCCTATTGATATTATGAATTTACCAGAGAGATGATACTTAAATTTTTTGGTACCAATTCATAAGAATTAATTCTTTTTAATAAAAACATGGATTAACTAATTCAATTTAGAATTTATGATCTTTATTTTCTATAATTCTAAATATTTTGTGGAAATGATGATTTACTTGACCCATAAAAATTATTTTAGAGAATTTAGATAGCTTTAAATAGTTAGACTTTTCATGGAAAATAAAATCAAGTTTTGCATAAAGTAGGTTATTATGTCAACATTTTCATACTTTGATAATACTGAGAAAAATTTATTTTGTCAAAGATTCACATTGATTAGAAATACTGTCTGAACTTCATTTTAAATTTATATACATATTTTAAAACTCTTTAACTTCTGTTGGAAGTACTGAAGTTCTGTTAGAATTATTTTTCTTGTATTACTTTGCTTCTTATCTTGGAACTCAGCAACCAAGGGCAATAATTTAATTTAAAACTAAACTGTTCTCCTGCCACACACATTTTTTTTTCTGAGATACCATTTCAGTCAGTGTCTGAAGTCCTTTCTCAAAGGACTACCACATTTAAAACGTTAGAAATTCAAATAATTTTTTATTTTCTGGAAAATCTTGATTTATTTTAAATATAAGTACTTACTACTCCATATAAGCCAATCAAAATGGAGGGCTGCTAAATTTTAGAGAATATATATCCTAATTTATATTAATTTCCACTGGAGGTAGACAAGTTATCCCAACATGTTTATCTTATTGTATGCAATTTTCCATGGTTCTTGGTCAGTCAGATTGTGAGTGAAGCTAAGGGCTGGACTTTAAGGTTTATTTTTCTTTATGTCTTTACTTGGGTCATTTGGGTATTTCTGTATAATTGTCTATATTCCTTTGAGTGAGGAGAGAAAAGTTGTGTATTCATAACTCTTATTTTTTCTGGAGGTTGTACAGCATCAGACAAGTCAGGAGTGGTCCTGCCCTAATCATTCCACCCCAGGTTCAGGCTCATCCACATAGTTGTTATCAAGATTGTGCAAACTACACAGAAGTCTTTCAGAGGTAGAGCTCTCTGTTTTCAAAGCCATACAAAACCAGTTTCATTAATTTAAATCTTTGTGGGCATTTTCTTCCCCTAATGGTAGATCTGTTTGATTGAATTATATACCCTATAGTCTGCACACATTACAGATTTTTATGTCCAATTAATTTCCTAAGGTTGAGAGAGATAGAGAGAGAGAGAGAGAGAGAGAGAAGGAGAGAGAGAGAGCTCTATTATTACCAGACACAGATATAGAAAGATTACAAATATTCATAAACCATTAAAAAAGGCTAACTACCCTCCCTTTGTGAAGCAAAGAAAAGACTATTCATTTACACACGCACAGACAGAGAGAGAACAAGCAGCCTCCATTTCACAACTACGGCATCAGTCGAGAAAATTCACTGGTAGCTTGCAGCTGGGTAATAGGATAACCAGGGATACACAGCAGATCTCAAAGCCACCAAGTTGGCTGTTCCTTGATTCACAGGTAACTCTCTATTCTGGTAGGAACATTTTTTTCTTCTTAAGTGATTTTAATTCATAATGGTGCACAAACAAGAAAAACCACAGGGAGATAGGAGATGTTAATACCTTCAAGACAAACAGATAAACACAAAGAGGCAAGATTTCTTGTCTTCTTTCATCGAATAGACAGATTATCTATCATCTGCCACTGACAAGAGACCAGATTGTTGTCCATGTAATCAAAACCAGGCTTCCAATGAAAGTCATAAAGAATGGCAGCCAATACAAACTCAACCAGAAACAAAAAATCAAAAAAGAAACAGGAAAACAAAAACAGAGTGAGTGAGACTGAAAGCAGTATTGTGGCACAAGATTCTCTACAGGAGCTGGAAAAGACTTTCCTTCCCATAAGGGCCCCATATGTGATGTACCTATCCAGCAATGTACTTTATTTGGTGCTCATGAATGATACCCCAGAGCAGCTCAGTGAAACCTCCAAATCACTTCTACATTGTACACTGTACACATTTTTTATAATATTTTAAATTTCCCGTGCATTACCCATGGTCATGCTTTTAAAATACCAGCCTAACATGTTCCTGTAAGAGGGAATAATTTTCAACTCACTGTTCAAGAACATTCCCCTGAGGAGTGGTTTCCAACCTGGGAATGGGATGAAGAATTATTATAAGAGATCCATCAGCACATACATATACCACGTATTGGCTGTGAACTAAGTAAATATAGGCCTGACACGTGAATTAAACAGTATTTTATGCTGCTGTGATGAATAAAATACAAATTAAATTAGAAACTTCCTGAATTCATTGACCCATTTTTGGTCATTGTGTATTTTGCCACTCAGTGGATACTAGAAGTTGATGTCACTTGGCAGGAGTGAAAGGCGCAAATAGTGCTGTGAACATTTTTTGCATGAAGATCTTCATATATGAATCGAGAGAACTTAATTGGGGGTCAGGAGCTATCATAAATTACCCTCTATTTCTTTTCTTGTCACAATAAAGATTGGGACAAGAACTCACTTTTTACTTACTCACGTGGCACCCCTTGGAAAGATGGGAGCTGGGGGGGAGCTTTGATTTTCCTGTGTGAAATTTCTTGTGCAGAGAGGTAGGATCCTGGGGAAGAAAGGTAGCCCTCGTTCTTAATCTTGAAGATAAGGAAGCTAGTTCCAATTCCACATTCCTCAGGCCTGCTCTGTTCTGGGAGAGGCTGTAAGCTGAAAGTATGATCTCTGGAGCTTTCACCATCCACAGAAGCTCAGCCCAGATGGGGTGCAAGGACCCTGTGATTAGGTTTGGGGTGAGTTTTGCTTTTCTTTAAGGATCTGCTGTGAAAGGGCTCTCTCTCTGCTCAGGAAATACACTGGTAGTGGTTTGAATCCTTAGTTTAAGGAAGGGAAATAGAAAACAAAGAATAGGACAAATTCATCTTGAGAAGATGGAGTGAAATTAATTGTGCTGAATAAATAATGCGAGAACAGATTACTAACTTCTGAAGATTTATGCTGATGTTCATGTGAAGGAAATGAAAATACCCAGGGGATATTTGCAAATAACAACACATCCAAACAGTCTTGCCTTCATAATTCATTTCATAGCCCTTTTAGGGAATTCTATATTTATGTTTATAACTCACTCTTGGAGCCTAACATGTCTTCATTCCTATTGCGTCATGCTAATTTACTTTGCAACTCAGACTTTTCCTAGCCTCCTCACTAGCGTTCTTTTCAGAGTCATACCCACTCTGTGGTCTCAGCATGTTTTTCCTTCTGAGTTTTCTACCAGACTTTATCTCTAAAGCATTCTACAGATCGGCAGTGTTTCCTGAATTATCCAAGTTGGAGTTGAATCCAAGTGGACACTTAACTCCTTTGATCCAAGGGAAGGAGGAAAATTTTCTGAAATCTTAACTAACTCACTATGCGTATCCACTGGGGGAAAATAGTTTTTACATTTGGAAAGTTTTGAAATCTAGAGAAAGCATATTTGAACTGTGGACAATTGGTTCAAATTAAACTGAGAAATGATGTGAAAACATTTAAATGTATGCAGTATTAGAGCTAATGAAACAGTTGATTGCCATGCAATATGTCTCTTTAAAACCATTAAAAACTTTGTGGTTGCCTTTCTTTGAGTATGTTAATTTGGGCCATAAAGCTTTATAGACCTAATTTCTTTTCCTTATTATTATATTAATAGAATGTTTTCATTTAATATACAATTTAAACAGAAGTCTATAAGTGAAGAAAAATAGGCATCTCTTGTTTGATATTTAAAATTTAAACTGAAAAAGTTATTTTTCAATTTTTTTGTGAGAGGGAGGGGTGGGAGATAGAGGTGGGAGTAGGGGAGACGGGTTTTTTTTTTCTTTTTCTAACCTCTTATTTTTAAAAAATTATATATTCACAAGAAGATTCAAAAAAATACAGGGAGAGAGGGTCTTTGTACTCCTTAGCTAGCCTCTCTTAATGTTAAAATTTTTGTATAATTATATCAATACCAGGAAATCAACATTAGTACAGTCTATAGAGCTTATTCCGATTTCACCAATTATACAAGTATTCATTTGTGTATGCATGCGTGTGTGTATGTATGTATCACTGTACAATTTTATTATATGTATAGCTCCATGTAGCCACCAGTACAATCAAAATTCTTAACTATCTCATCACTACAAGACTCTCTCGTGATATCTCTTTATAGGTACCCTCACTCCCTGTTGATTCCCTAATTTCCTGACAACTGCTCATTTATTCTCCATTGCTATAATTATGTTATTCCATGGAGGTTATATTAATGTAATCATGTAGTATGTTTCCTTTTGAGATTGACTTTTTTTCACTCACAATTTCCTTGACTTTCATCCAAGCTGCTGTGTGTATCAATAGTTGTTCCTATGTATTGCTGAGTAGTATTATAGGATATATATAAACCATGGTTTACTTAACCATTCACCCATTGATGGACACTTGGGTAGTTTGCAGGCTTTGGATATTGTGAATAAAGCTATGTGAACATTCACATACAAGTTTTTGCATGAAAAATAAGTTTTAATTTTGCTGGGATATATACTTAAGTACTACTTCTGAGTTGTGTGCTAAGTCCATTTTTAGTTTTGAAAGAAAATTTTCAAGCTATTTTCCAGAGTGGCTATACCATTCTACATTCCCACCAGCAATGTATGAGTGATTCTGTTTCTCCCCATCCTTGCCAGGATTTAATGTTATTTTTTTTGTCACTCTTGTCGGTGTGTAACGATATGTCACTGTGGTTTTAATTCTCAAATGGCTGATGATATTGAACATCTTTTCATGTGTTTATCTGTTATTTGTATATTCTCTGATGAAATGTTTGTGCATATCTTTTGCTTGTTTTCTAATTGGATTATTTCTTTACTGCTGAGTTCTGAGAGTTCTTTATGTCTTGTAGCTGTTAGTACTTTGCTGGATATGTAGTTGCAAATACTACCTTCCAGTTTGTAACTTGCATTTCTGTCCTATCAGCAGCGTCTTTTGCAGAGCCAAAGGTTTTAAGTTGTTGAAAACCAGTTTATCAGTTTTTCCTTTTATGGAACATTGGCTTTTTTCCCCTGGAACATTCATAGACTGAAAGAGCTTGAAGGGACTTTATAAAGATTCTCCAGAACAGTACTTTGTGAATTTTTAGTAATTTTTTGAACTTTTATTTTAGAAGAATTATAAGAAGTTGCAAAGATATTACACAGAGGTCCCAAGTACCCTTTACCAAATTTCCCCCAATGGTTACATCTTATGTAACTTTAGCACAATAACATTACTAGGAAATGGATATTGATACAATGTGTGTGTGGTTCTATGTCAACTTATCACATGTGTAGATTTGTGTAACCACCACCCTAATAAGATAGAGAACTATCCCGTGACCATAAAGATCTCCCTGGTGCTACCCCTTTGTAGTCATACCCACCTCCTCCTTCCTCCTCATCCCTAACCACAGGCAACCACCAATTTGCTCTACATCTCTATAATTTTGTCATTTCAAGAATGTTCTATATTTAGAATTATATATGAACTTTTGAGATGGACTTTTATTTTTCACTCAGCATAGTGCCATTAAGGTACATGCAAGTTGTTGCATGTATCAATATTTCATTTAGTTTTATTTTTGAGTAGTATTTCATGACACGTATGTATTACAGTTTGTTTAACCATTCACCTGTTGTAGGACATTTTGGCTATTTCCTGTTTTTGGTTATTACAAATAAAGCTGCTTAGAACAATCATGTAGTACAGATTTTTGAGTGCACATAAGTTTTTGTTCTGTGAGATAAACGCCTAGGTGTGTAATTGCTGGGTGGTTTGATAAGTATATGTTTAGTTTTTGAAGAAACTATCAATCTGTTTTCCAGGGTGGCTGTAGCATTTTACGTTCCCACCAGCGATGTCTGAGGGATCCAGTTTCTCTGCACTCTTGCAAGCATTTTATGTTTTCACTATTTTTTATAAAAGCTTTATTGAGATCTAATTCACATACTATGAAATTTACCCTTTTAAAGTATACAATTCACTAGTTTTTAGTATATTCACACAGTTGTGCCACCATCCCAACTATTTAATTCTAGAGCATTTTCATCACTCAGAAAGAAACCCCTACCCATTAGCAGTCACTCCCCATCCCTTATTCCCCTCCCAGCTCAGGGCAAGCAGTAATCTTTCTGTTTGGATGAACTTTCTTATTCTGAACATTTAATATAAATGGAATCATACAATATGGCACTTTGTGTGTCTGATTTCTTTCACTTCGCAGAATGTTTTCAAGGTTCATTAATGTTGGAGTATGTATCATACTTCATTCCTTTTTTAAAGCTGAATAACATTCCATTGTATGGATATACTACATTTTGTTTATCCATTCATCTGTTGATGGACACTTGGGTTGTTTTCATTTTTCTTGCAATAATGAGTGATGCTGCTGTGAACATTCTTGTAGAAGTTTTCTCTGGACATATGTTTTCGTGACTTTTTGATATATACCTAAGAGTGGAATTGAGGGGTCTTATGGTACCTCTATGTTTAGCATTTTGAGGAACTGCCAAACTGTTTTCCAAAGTAGCTGTACCACTTATACATTTCCACAGCAGTATATGAGGGTTCCAGTTCTTCTACATCCTTGCCAACATTTGTTATTTTCTGTTTGGTTTTTTTTTTTTAATTCTAACAGTCCTAGAGGGTGTGAAGTGATATTTCATTGTTGTTTTGATTTGATAGCCGTAATGATTAATGACTAGTGATTAATGATGTTGAGCAGTTTTTCATGTGCACACCGCCCATTTATGTATCTTCTTTGGAGAAATATCAATTAAAATCTTTTGTATATTTTATAATTGGGTTATCTGTCTTTTTACTGTTGATTTGTAAGAGTTCTTTATATATTCTGAATACAAGTTCCTTGTCAGATATGTTATTTGCAAATATTTTCTCCCCATTCTGTAGGTTGTCTTTTCTCTCAGAATAAACTCTATAGATTACGCCAATGTCAATGTTGATAGTGTCCGTTGCAGCACTAAAGTTTTAAGTTTTGATGAAGTCTGATTTATCTATTTTTTCTTCTGTTACTAGTGCTTTTAGTATTATATCTAAGAAACTATTGCCTAATCTTGGGCCATAAAGATTTATTCCTACATCTTCTTCTAAGAGTTTTATAGAGTTAGCTCTTACATTTAGGTCTATTATCCATTTTAAGTTAATTTTTAAAGTATAGTATAATGTTGGGGTCCAACTTCATTCTTTTTTATGTTGGTATCCAGTTGTTCCAGTATCATTTGCTAAAGCAATTCTACTTTCCCCATTGAATTCTCTTGGCACCCTTATTGAAAATCAATTGGCCATGGATGAGTGAGTTTATTTCTGGATTCTCAATTCTATTCCATTGATCTGTATCTCTATCCTTATGCCAGTTCCACACTGTCTTGATTACTGTAGCCTTATAGTAAGTTTTCAAATCAGGAAGTGTGAGTCTTCCAATTTTTTCTCTTTTCTAAGATTGTTTTGGTTATTCTGAGTCCCTTGTATTTCTATATGAATATCATGATCAGCTTGTCCATTTCTGCCAAAAAAAAGTGTAGCTGGGATTTTGATAAGATTTCCTTGAATCTTTAGATCAATTAAGAATATCAAGTCTTCCAATCCATAAACACTGAATGTCTTCCCATCTATTTAGGTCTTCTTTAATTTTTTTCAGTGATATTTCATAGTTTTCCGTGCACAAGTCTTCTTTTGTTAAATTTATTTCTGAAGATGTCATTGTTTTGGTACTGTAGTAAATGGAATTATTTTATTAATTTGATTTTTGATTTGTTAATTGCTAATGTATAGAAATACAATTGATTTTTGTATATTGGTCTTGTACCCTGAATTTGTTTAGTAGTTCTTGAATGGATTCCTTAGGATTTTCTATGTAAGATCGTCGGGAAGGCCTCACTGATAAGGTGGCATTTGAGCAGAGTACTTCAAGTGGGGACAAGGAGGGGGAAGAGCAAAGAACTTGACATGGGGCATGTTCGATAGGTCTTCAAGGCATGGTGAGGAGACTGGTGTGGGTAATGGTGAAGACTTTGTATTTTATTCTGGGGAAGATGGGAAGCTGTTGTGTGGTTGTGAGCAGAGTAGTGGCATGAAATGATCCTCCCTGTCTCCACTTTGCTCCTGTTCCCACCACAACTGCAGCAACCATTTCCACCCCCAATTTTATTTTATTTATTTATTTTTAATTAATTAATTAACTTTTGGCTGCATTGGGTCTTTGTTGCTGTGCATGGGCTTTCTCTAGTTTCTGTGAGCGGGGGCTACTCTTCGTTGCAGTGCACAGGCTTCTCGTTGTGGTGGCTTCTCTTGTCGGGAGCATGGGCTCTAGGTGCACGGTCTTCAGTAGTTGTGGCATGTGGGCTCAGTAGTTGTGGCTCACGGGCTTCAGTAGTTGTGGCAAGTGGGCTCAGTAGTTGTGGCTCACGGGCTTTGTTGCTCCATGGCATGTGGGATCTTCCCGGACCAGGGCTCAAATCCTTGTCCCCTGCATTGGCAGGTGGATTCTTAACCACTGAGCCACCAGGGAAGCCCACCCCAAATTTTAACCACAGTGCCTCACCACAGACTTGTGCTACATGCCTAGCATTCTGCTCCTCTGAATTTGTTGTATGGGATACCCCGTACAACCTAGCAGTGGGGTCGGGGTGGGTAGACAATGGGCCCTTGATCACTGGGGGACAGAAGCCAATGCTTTTCCCCTTTTTTCTCCCAGGTACACAGCTTTAAGACAGATTCTCAGTGCACCTCACAGTGTTCCCAGGGGTAAATCATCAGTTGTTTGAGTTATACTTTCTTGTATTGACTGTACCTTCTTTCCTGTTTCAATGCCTATCCCTCATTCCTGCTCCATGGGACCACATTCTCAACTGAAATGATATACACACAAGATTTTGTCTCATACTTTGCCTTCAGGGACCTCAGGCAGAGATACACAGATTTTAGGAGAATCTCTCTGGTGCTGGACTGGGGGTAGGGGAGAAGCAAGAAGGAGATAGGAAGAGCAATTAGAGAGATGATTCAATTCTTCAAAGAGAGATAATAGCAGCTTTTCTTTTTTTTTTTTATTGGAGTATAGTTGCTTTACAATATTGTGTTAGTTTATACTGTACAGCAAAGTGAATCAGTAATACGTATACATATATCCCCCCATTTTTGGATTTCCTTCTCATTTAGATCACCACAGAGCACTGAGTAGAGTTCCCAGTAGGTTTTCATTAGTTATCTATTTTATACATATTGTCAATAGTGTATATATGTCAATCCTAATCTCCCAATTCATCCCACCCTCCCTTTCCCCCTTGGTATCCATACATTTGTTCTCTACGTCTGTGTCTCTGTTTCTGCTTTGTAAATAAGATTGTTTATAGCAATTTTTTCAGATTCCACACATATGCATTAATATACAATATTTGTTTTTCGCTTTCTGACTACTTTACTCTGTGTGACAGTCTCTAGGTCCATCCATGTCTCTACAAATGACCCAATTTTGTTCCTTTTTATGGCTGAGTAATAGTCCATTGTGTATATGTACCACATCTTCTTTTTCCATTCCTCTATTGATGGATGTTTAGGTTGCTTCCATGTCCTGGCTATTGTAAACAGTGCTGCAATGAACACTGGGGTGCATGTGTCCTAGAGAGGTCTGTGGGAGTAGGAGGCATGGTTGGATTATAGACATTTGGGGGTAGAGCCAACAGGATTTGCTACTGGATTGGATGTAGGGTATAAGAGAGCAGAGTAAAGGGTGACCCCAGGTGCCTGAATGAGCCTTGAAGGCATGGAATTGCCAATGCCATTGGTAGGGACTGATTTGGGGAACATGGTTCAGTACAGCCTTGAGAAGGCGATCAGGCATTCAAATGGAGATTCCTTATGTTACAAATATTGAAGTGGAGACCAGGAAGATACACACACACACACAAAATCACCTGTTCCAGGTAATATCAATAAGAAAACGAATAAGAAGTAAGAAAAGAAGACAAAATAAAAAACCTATATCTATGTTTTATATCAGTATATATCCTAAATGTCTCACCTCCTCTTTCACCTAACCATAATCTGTTCCCAGGAATTTGGAGGAGAGGAAAGTGTTCTGGAGCAAGTATGTGCTCTAGATTTGAAGTGGTCTCAGGGACATGATGGTAGGAGAAATGAAGTCTGAATAGTTCAAGTGTGTAGTAATCTTGCCTGTCATTTCATGTCCTCCTGAACATCCTTTGATTATATTCCTTATTTCTCAGAACATCTGCGAAGTGGTGGTTCACAATCCTTGTTACCACTTTTGAGGGGAAAGAAGGGAGGCTCAAAAAGGCTGAGTGGTTTGTCTGAAACTGCATGATTAATTAAAGTTGCTAACTAATGACAATTTATGCCTTGGAGCTCACCAATGCTGGTTGCTCCACATCCCCTCCCGCCTGCATGAATGTTCCAGTGGAACCAAAGCCATTTCCAGGGGAAGCTCTTCTTGCCTGGCTCCTCACACTGCCTCCTTGGCAAACTCCTAAGGAGCCTATATGGAGCCACTGCGGAGCCCCAGGACCCCGGGCTGCCTTACTGAGAGGGGTGGCGTCCACATACATTTCTAAACTGTGATCCTTCTGTCTAATGTCTTGATAAAAAAAATTGCAACTGATGGGACAAAAGATCCTCTCATTACTGACGTTAACTGAACAAATGAGTCACTTACTGGTCCAAGGTCAAGTTTAGTGTCAGGTGCATGAAAGCTGTGAAGAGAAGATAATGCATTTTCCTGTCCAGGGAAAAGAGAAAAACATGTTCCCCTCTTTCATCTGTAGCAAAGTTATCAACATAGCGGTTGTCTGATCTTATAAAACTGAGTTTAAACTTCAATGGACATTTATTGCCTTTTTTATTTTTGGTATAATAATGCATTTTTTATTTTGTTTTGTAAAGGGTTAGGTATCTTTGTTCAGTACCTTGCATATATGAATTTTCTGTCCTATATGCATTACAAAATGCTTATATGATATGAAGCACCTAGCATAGATTTGGTGTTGCTAAATGGCCAGCAAGTGTGAGAATGAATTGTTTTACTAGCCAATGTGAACTGAGACCTTGAGACCATCCTGGACAATAATAACAATGAGATTTGGCTTCACAGATACGGTAAAATTCTAAGGAATAAAAGGAACCATATGAAGTACAGAGAATGGAAAAGGGGAAAAGATATTTTAAAAGTTTCTCTATCCAAAGTATTAAAAATTAAATAGCACCTTGATAACTCCACCTAACACAGGAAGCAAACCCCAGGCTTTTTTATGTTCAGTGAAGATATACACCTTGGTGCAGAAAGCCTTGATGGTTTCAAAAGCGACAATAATTATTGTGTCCTTGGTTGTCACCAAGTGGGGTTTTCTGACCTGTTTCCAACATCAGCACCTTTCCATGGTGTGGGGCTTGATTTTGCCTCATTAGTAAAATAAGGTGATCAGTATTAATTGTTGGCAGAACTTGTGGAGAGGTGGACAGACACATGGATACTTTTGTAAATGTCTTAGAACAATACAAACCTCATGGATAGATATTATTGGCCTGAAAGATGGCCCCCTTGCTTCCCCTGAGTGTGGTGAGAAACAAAGTTTTGTCTGTATGTGGGCTGAGAGAGGACCAGCTTCTCCTTTAGGTTCACAAGGGCCCACAATTAAGAAGCTTTTCACCGTTTCAGGGAATTCTCAGAGATCACTGAAGCTAAAAAGAAAATAAAGGCAAATGAAGCTAAAACTCAAGAGAGGAGTTCAGCAGGAAATACAACAAGGATAGAACTTAGCCAACAAGGATAGAACTCTCCTGTGTGCGGCACCAGAGGTCTTCAGATCTCTGGGATTCATGTTATAAGTCCTACAAAAAGAATGGGAGATTGTGGCTCTTAGATTAGATGCAAATAAAATACAAGATGTCCAGTTATATTTGCATTTCAGACCATGCAATATTTGGGGCATAATTATACTAAAAAAATGTTCGTTGTTTACCTAAAATTCAAATTTAACTGGGCATCTTGTATTTTTACTTGGTAAATCTGACAACTCTATTTTATTTTATTTTATTTTTTAATTAATTAATTTATTTTTGGCTGCGTTGGGTCTTCGTTGCCGGGAGCAGCAGCTACTCTTCGTTGCGGTGTGTGGGCTTCTCATTGTAGTGGCTTCTTTTGTTGTGGAGCACGGGCTCTAGGCACGCGGGCTTCAGTAGTTGTGGTACGCGGGCTCAGTAGTTGTGGTTCATGGGGTGTAGAGCGCAGGCTCAGTAGTTGTGGCTCGCGGGCTTAGTTGCTCTGCGGCATGTGGGATCTTCCCAGACCAAGGCTCAAACCCATGTCCTCTGCATTGGCAGGCGGATTCTTAACCACTGTGCCACCAGGGAAGCCCTGACAACTCTATTTTAGACTAACTTACTATAAATTACAGTAAGGAAAAATTACCTGCTTAGAGATAATAAAATCAAATGGCCAGAGATGTTATATACTCGTGGGTATGCTATTATGTGTCTATAGGAGAAATCATGGGCTAGTTCACCTTTTTATCAGTGAATGAGTAGCAAGCATGACTAAAAGTAATACAAGCCCACCTCTTTATTTGGTTTTTAATATTTCAAAACAGCTCTTTTCTTCCCCTAAATTCTGGTATTCCAGTAATCATTGGTTTGGGATTTTTGCAGGTAAATATGGATTTGAAATGGTTCTGCTTCCTTTGAAATGAACCCAGCTAGGGTACATTTATTTGAGTGATGCTATGTCTACAATGTCCCATCAGTGAGTGAAGAGAATAGGAAAGGGGTGGGATTAAAGTCATACCTTGTCTGATAAGCAGAACCTGGTATGGGTTTGCTCTGGGTAGTCAGAACATTCCTTCTCCCCTTATTCATGTTCCACATTGTCCGTTGTTACTGGGTTGGCCAAAAGGTTCCTTCAGTTTTTAAAGTAAAAATAAAGAGCACATTTTTCATTTTCACCAAGAATTTTATTGAACAAATGTATTCACTATTTTGTTCCACTACCTTCTGCCATTTTTCAGGCAACTTTATAATTCCATCTTCCCAAAACTTTTTATCTTTTTGAGCCCAGAACTGTTCCAGGTGCCTTTTACAGCCTTCCAGGGAACTGAAATTTTTTCCATTAAGAGAACTTTGTAAAGACCAAGATAAATGGAAATCCGAAGGTGCAGTGTCTGGTGAATACAGCAGATGAATCAGAACTCCCTAGCCAAGCTGTAACAGTTTTCGCCTGGTCATCAAAGAAGCATGCGGTCTTGTGTTATCCTGATGGAAGATATGCATTTTCTGTTGACTAATTCCAGACACTTTTCGTTGAGTGCTGCTTTCTGTTGGTCTAATTGGGAGCAGTACTTGGTGGTACTGATCGTTTGGTTTTCCGGAAAAAGCTCATAATAACAGGACTACCTTCCAATCCCACCATATACACAACATCACTTTCTTTGAATGAAGACTGGCCTTTGGTGTGATTGGTGGTGGTTCATTTTGCTTGTCCCATGCTTTCTTCTGTTCCACATTATTGTACAGTATCCACTTTTCATCGCCCATCACAGTTTGTTTTAAAACAGAACGTTTTCATTACATTTAAGTAGAAAATTGCATGCTGAAACATGGTCAAGAAGGTTTTTTTTTGCTTAACTTAGTTGGAACCCAAACACCAAAGTGATTAACATAACCAAGCTGGTGCACATGATTTTCAACGCTTGATTTAGATATTTTGAGTATGTCGGCTATCTCTCTCTTGGTATAACGTTGATTGTTCTCAGTTAATGTGTTGATTCCATCTCTATCAACTGCAACTGGTCTACCTGACCCTGGAGCATCATCCAGTGAGAAATCTCCAGCACGAAACTTCGCAAACCACTTTTGACCCATTCAATCAGTCACAGCACCTCCTCCGTACACTGCACAAATCTTTTTTTCATTTCAGTTGCATTTTGACCTTTCTTGAAATAATAAAGCATAATATGCCAAAAATGTTGCTTTTTTCCTTCCACCTTCAATATTAAAATGGCTACACAAAAATTCACCAATTTTGGTAAGTTTTTTTTTTTAATGCACGCTGATATGACAGCTGTCACATACCATCTAACAAAATTTTATCAAATGAAGTTAAAGACAACTGAGCACTACTGGAGCCATCTTATGGAAAAAACCCAACGAACTTTTTGGCCAGCCCAATATTTTATCTAGAACTCCTCCTGAGCATTTTCTCATAACGGGTTAGATGCACATTATAACTAAGTGTTTGTAATTTTGACCAGTGTCAGTAGTTTTCTGGTTCCCAATTCTGTCACCCTCTCTACCCTACCACCATGTCATAACATGGGGGAAGGATTGCTTTTCCTATTTTATAGATGGAGGGCTTAAAACATGTTGAATTAACACCCTTGTGGCTGATGTTTCTCTGTCTAGTCCTTATCTGTTGGTTCTTTCTAGGACTCCATCATTGACCCACTTCTCTTCTTACATTATATTCTTTCCCTGAGTGATTGCATCTACTCTTACAGTTTCTGTTGATGACTTCCAAATTTCCAATCATTGAATGCACACTTATTAAGCACCTACTCACAAGCCAGATGCTGAGGACTCAAAGGTGAGTAGGACATGCCAGCTCCCTCCAGCTGCCACTGTGCCAACTGCCTGTTAGATGTCTTTCCTTAGCTGTTCGATGGGCATATGAAAGTCAGCTTGACCAAAACAAACCCATCATCCTTCTCTGCAATTTTTTTTCTCCATTATCAACCTCATTATCCAAATCTAGAGGTAATCCTTGACTTCTCCCTCTACCAAAGCCCCATAACCAATTTGATAACTCCTTTCAAAAATCTGGCAACAGAGGGCAATGATTAGAACTTTGGAGCAACACTGCCCAAGTTTGAATCCTGGCCCTGAACGAGCGACACCATCTGTGTCACTCTTTGTCTCCGTTTCCTCATATGAAGATTAGGAATAATAATGGTATCTGACACAAAGAGTTGTTCTGAGATTTAGATGACTTACCCCACATAGATGTCTTAGAACAGTGCCTGGCACACAGGAAACACTCAATAAAAATTATATATTATCATAATTATCATTATGTGTCTTCTCCTTGCCATCATCACTGCCTTAGTTTGGACTATCTTCATCTCTCACCTGGATTATTGTGATCACCTTCTACATGTTTTCCTATTACCAGGTTTGTTTTCTGCTTCCTATCTATGTCCCACACTAACACTGGAATTCATTTTTAAAATGATAATTTAACCATTTTACTTCTTTACTTACATCCTTTGATAGCTTCTTAGTAGCTTCAGAATAAAGTCTCAAGCTCTTAGTGTTACCTACAAGGCTCTTTATGACCTGACTTCTGCTCACCTCTTCATTTTCACCATCTACTTTGCATGCTCTACTGGAACTGTTTTGAATCTTCCCCTTTCTCATTCCCCATGGCTCACCTAGCAACCTTCAAGTCATTCCTCCAAATTCATCTTAGGCATCCTGTTTTCCAAGAGCCTTCTGGGACCCTCCAGGTTGGACTTAAGAGTGTTTCTGTCATGCTGGTGAGGCTGTCCATGCATCAGTAGCATCTAATACAATGCTTAGCATGTAGTGAGCACTCAGCACAAGCCTGCTGGATGAACTGTCACCCAGCATGTCGCTGGGAGACCAAATGTGGGGGTCATGGTTCCTGGGGTTGCACGATGGGGACCATGTGGGCTGCTTTGTCCCTTTCATAATGTACCTGTCTGTATTTTCAGATCCCCATGGGCAGAAAGGAGCCAGAGGGCTCTGGAAGAGGCAGGGAGTTTGGGGCATGTGTTGTAGATAGTCTTCCGATAGTGAATGCAGGGAATTCTCTTGAGCCCTTCCCATATGATAGGATGGTGCTTTGCGTACATTCTCATGTTTCCTGGAAGCAGCCCTATGAAGTAGATACTGTTGTTATACCCACTTTACATTTGAGTGAGCTGAGGCCTGAAATCATGCTTCATAGTTGGCAGAGCTGGAGTTTGGACTCAGGACTTGACTACAGCAAAGCCTGTTCTCTTGATCCCAACGCTGTTCAGGACTACCTCCCTGTCTTCCCTCCAATGACACCCTCTGGCTGTCTGGATTATTTCCTCAGCACCAGTCTAGGAGAGGACTATGTGGGTGTCTGGGGCTCAGTGGAAAGCCGGTTGGGAATGGGGTGCATGGAAGCTCAAACATGTGTCCCTGTCTTATTAAGTTACTTGTGCAAAGAAAGTGTCTATACCCATTGCTAAGGCGATGTGGTGGAGGTGAGGCTGGGAGGGTGAGATGGCCGAAATGTGGACTGAAGTGACTGGGGTAGAAAAGGTATAAATTGGTTGTGGAAGATAAGAGTGGTGGTACTCTGATGCTTTGAGTGAGTAATCTGTTTTCTTATTTCCCTTTCTGCCCTTTCCTTTTCCCTTCCCCCATTCAAGCAAGGGGCTGGTACTGTATTCACTGAGCTCAGGGGAGGCAGGTTGCAGGGTACAAAGCAGAAATCCTGGCTTTTATTTTCAAAAGCCTAAGCCCCAAAGAGGGGACAAGATTCAGGGCATAGATGATGTATCTTGGTCAGAAACACAAAGGGAGGATTTCCTCCTTTCAGAAGGCAGTCCTTCCTGCCTAGAGTAGATGACAGTTGAGGAGTCTGGAGGTTCCAGAGGGGACCCATGCCTCTCTTCCTGAGAAAGAGATGCCTGTGTGGTTTATCCAGGCCAATCCAGAAGAAGCAAGGAGGCTAGATCTGAAGGGGCCATGCTGTAAAGTATGACTTGATGTCCCCTAGTGCTTTGGTGCCCCAGAAACAGCCTTCTCTCTGGATGTTGAGATGAAGGATGCCAAAAAGGACTGAAATTAAGTGTCCTGCCAGTCCTGGAACGGGTGCTCAAATAGAAATTAAGCCAACATTTGGGTCATTGGCAGCAGTTCTGACAGGCAGTCTGTAGCTTGTGCCTAGCTGGAAACACCCTAGGTGTCCTTTATGCCAGCTGCTTATCCATTCTAGGTAGACAAATTTGTGGGGAGTTTCACTCCAGTAGAGGTGCTGATAGATGGCAGGACAGGGGGTTCCTGGCATCAGGCTCAGAAACCCACTAGTCTTGTAGCTGGTGGGCTTTTTGAATAACCACTGAGGCTGTAGGACGAAGACCTCTGTGCTTTTTGTCACTCTAATAGCCTTGAGAAGTGGCACACAAAGAACAGGAGTAGATGAAGGAGGAAGCAGGAGATAAGTTTGGGAAAGAGAGAAAGAAAATAACTGGAGAGCAAAGAGAGGCAGGAAAGGAGGAGGACTTGGAAATGGTTTGGGGGTTCCAGAAGCTCATTCTGCGGAAACGTTTCCTTCAGAAGAAGTGAAAACTGGAAGGTAAACATCCTTAGCTTTCTCTTCAAAGGGTCATCTTTAAACAGATATGCTACAAAGGTTCACTTGAGACGGGAGTCCATCCTATTTCAGGCTCCAGTGGCTTACAGAATCTTCAAGGCAGATAAGACTTTGAATGTCATCTGTGCTTCCTCCCTCACTTGATGGTATGCTGAGGCCCAGAGAGAAGTGACTTGTTCAGCCTCCTTCAGCTTGTCAGGGGCAGAGCTGAGTCTAGAACTGAGATCCCCATCAGGGTCCCAGTATCTCGTGATTCAACTGAAGAGACTTTCATGGGGTTACTTTTTATAGAGGTGTGGGCAAAGTTAAGGAAACACATACAGAGGCACCCAGAAATGAGTGACAGTAGGAAGCCATTGAAGTAGCAAAAGGAACAACCAGTCTTAAAGAAATCCACTGAGAGCAGGAGCTTGGGGGAGATGCTACCTGACCCTTAGTTTTTGCAGGGACACAGCCACTGACAGAACTGTGGCACCAGTACAGGGAGGAAAGAAGGACGAAATTCTCCAACTTCCATCTTTCTTGTATTCTCATCTACTGGAGCAAACCATATAAAGACAGCACAGAAGCTAGAGGGAAAGTGAAGTTGAGGAAAGGATCGTTATGTTTTTTTTTTAATTTAATTTTCTTTTAAACAATTTACTTGGCTTCTTAGTGAAAAGATAATATATGTAACTTGCATGAATGTTATCATACCTTACATATTGTTCATGAACTTGATTTCTTTCATTTAACACTTTTTTGAGATTTATTCTTATTGATTGGTAAATGTGTATCAATTTATTTATTTTAGCTGATATATAATATTCTAGTATACAAATTAAACAGTTTAGGTCTACGTCCCCTCACTGAGACAAGTTAGGTGGTTTTTAACTTTTCACAATTATAAACAGTGCTTCAGTAAACATCCTTATGCCTGGCTCTGTGCAGGTATGGGGAGCTCAAGGGGAGGTGGGGGAAAATGGGCAAAAAGAAGCATTTTTCAGTAGAATAGGTGGCTAGAAATGCAAACTTCTTTTCATAGATTCAGCAACATTTATTGAGCACTTGCTATGTGTGTGGCATTATTCAAAGGAAGAGGAAAAAAACTGAGGTGAATAAAGAAAGAATGGACTTTGGGCTTCCCTGGTGGTGCAGTGGTTGGGAGTCCGCCTGCCAATGCAGGGGACACGGGTTCGTGCCTCGGTCCAGGAAGACGCCACATGCTGCGGAGCAGGTGGGCCCGTGAGCCATGGCCGCTGAGCCTGTGCGTCCGGAGCCTGTGCTCCACAACGGGAGAGGCCACAACAGTGAGAGGCCCGCGTACCGCAAAAAAGAAAGAAAGAATGGACTCTGCCCATACTGAGTGTGCAATTTATTGGAGGGCATATTAACACAAAATAAATGGAATTCAGCATAAGTTTAAACCATGAATGCTGTAATATAAGTATGACTGTGGGAGTAAGGAAGAGAATGACTAACTCTGCTGGGGAAAATCTGGGAAGACCCCCCCCAGAGGCAGCAACTACCTGGCCTGAGATGGGGAGATTATGATAAGGAGAAGGTGATGCAAAAGCAACAGCAGATAAAGTCATGAATACATAAAAATGCAAGATACCTGCAGGGAAGTAGGTCCAGCGAATAGAAATTGAATGGAAAGGATCTTAGAAACGCTGTGAATTTTGCAGCCAATCAGTCTTCTTGGTGGTCTAGATTGTCACCTACTAAAAAAACTCACCATCAAAGTTGTGCCAGCTCATTCGTAGACCCATTTTATAACCATACTTTTGTTTGTTTTAAAAAATTTCTTACTTAGGTCTAATTTGTTGCCTTCAGTATTTTATGTATCCCCATTGGGTTTTCAACATTTTTGTGGGGAGGGGGATAAGATGGGTTAAAAAGAGCAACAATAAATAGATGCTTAAGTAATAAAGAATAAGACATTTTGCTCATTGCATTTGCCCTGAATTGGACGAGTCTTCTTCTTTTTGTTGTCACAGTGTGTAATGTACTAGTAATAATTGTAGTTGATTGCTTTCATTATACCTATTAAATGAGGCTCTTAAGGCTCATTACTATCCAGCTTTCTCTACATTACTCTTACCTTTTCTGCCACCCTGCTTCTTATGTGTATCTGTGAGTTCTCTTCAGTTGTACAGTTTGGTGCAAACGCCAAGGATCAAAATGCCGAGGATTAAATGCCAAGGATCAAAAGCTAATTGGTTCAGAATTAATTTACCATTTTAAAGAGTGGGGATAGATTTAGGTTTATGGAAACTTATGAAACTTACTTGGATTTTACCTGACACCTAGCATAGCAGAAACAGTTAGTGTCTCCCAGTATCAGTAGATCCTCAACAGATGACAAGTATCCTCTTCTGTCTAACACCTCCCTGGGTATTAGCAGTGCTCATGGGGCCCTAGTAAAGACAATGTAATCGAGTGGAAATGATGTGTACAACTTCTGGGACATGTTCTTAAAAGGAATCTGCTTCCTCTCTTTCTCTTGTCTTTTGGGAAGTTGTGGTGGCTGGAACAGTCACTATGACACACAGATGGAAGCATGTGTGGAGGGTGGCAGAGCCACCCCACCAGCCTGGATACCTGAGAGCACTCATGGAGCAGAGCTGCCAGTAGCTCTGGACTGTCCACCTACTTCTGGTCTCTTAGACAAATAAACCTTGGTGTTGTTTAAGCCACTGACTTTTCAGGTCTCTTTGTTACAGTAGCTTAACCTAGAACCTAACTAAAATATCTAGCTAGAAAAAAAAAAAACTATGGGAGGATCTAATTCATCCTTTTAGAATACAGATGAATGTGACAGGGTGGCAGGTCAGCAGACTTTAATTTTTAGTGACTTTTTTTTTAGTGACTTTTAATGAATTTTTTTTCAATCTGAATACCTTTTGGTAAAACATATTCTCATTTTCCCACAATCCCCACCAAGCCTTATTTTCTTATATCTACTAGATTCACACATTTTTATTATCCTCCTGGCTCCTGTGGACATTTGTGTTTGTTACTCCTGGGAACAATCCAAACAGTTTCTTTCATAAATTGAAAACTCATTTGTTATCACCATTTGATAATAAGCAAGGTTTCTTTAACCTTCTATAGCCTGGACATGATAACGTAGATCAGATCACAACCCTACGGACATTCACTGGAGCCTGAAAAATAACTGTTAGAAGTATCATGCTGCTAAGACCATCTTGTTGGATAAACATTCCAGATCTAGCTTACTCATGTTCCTGGGGGAAGCAGATAAGAAAACAAATCGAATGGGGCTCACCAAGCGGGATGAAGATGAAATGTGCCACAGCCCAGGAAGCAGAAGAGCCTCAGAATTACTCTCCATTTGACGCGACGTTTAACGATATAGTGGTTAATGAAGCTTGACAACTCAGTATCACAGCCCCTTAAACTAGCAACGAGTGAAACAAAAAAGTCAATTTTGTATCTGAAAAAGAAGTGACTTTTTCTTCAAAGCTCGCATTCATCTTCCCTTCTTGTCAGTGTTTTGGGAAGAACTGTGGAAATGAGCAAAAACTTAGGTAGAGGCCTTTGGGAGCCCTGGGCAGAGAGTGGCCTTGAAGGCCCAGGAGGTCCAGTGGTTTCATAATGGGAAATTATGTGGGTAGGGATAGAGCCGGGAGTCTTGGATGGCTGATTTGGAATTGGGACTAGAAACCATGAAGGAAGGAAACTAAAAGTCAAAATGAGTATGAGTCGATGCAGGGCATAAAATCACATAAAATTCTAGAGTTCAACAAAACAATGGAGGCCTCAAGACTCTGTGGAAATCCAACTAAGAAAGTGGCAATTGGCATTGAAATGCTAAAGCAGTGAAGCAAAGCTGTGTGGTATATCTGCCTTGCTTTGTAGAGACTGATGTGTCTAGAGTGGGGACCAGCCCTGATTGGAGTAGATGAAAAGGCGGTTGAAGGTTTAAAATGGTCTAGAACAGTGTTTCTCAAAATTTGTTCCAGAATCACCAAGGATGTTTGTTCAAAATGCAGATTTTTGGAACCTAACATAAAATGAATTAAAATACTCTGGAGCTAAGGGGATATTTTAATATTTAATATTTTTAATGATTTTTAATTGAGTTCCCAGGTATCTTGAGAGTTAGTGCCAAGTAGCTGAGAAGAGGTTGACCAGAGAGGACCGATCTGCTCTGAGGTTCTAGGATGTTGTCCATCTTTACAGGGGTCCTAATATGTTCCAGACACTGTGTTAGGTATTGGAAATACAGTGATGAACATGAACATTACAGTGAAGACACCAGAAAATAAATGAAGAATTTCAACGCTCAGGGTATCTATAGTAAAAGTATGTAGAAGATGTTATGTGGCTTTGCCTAAGGGTTAAGGGGAAAGCTTCACAGAGCAGGGTATTAAAAGATAAATGAAGACAGAGAAAGGCAAATATTATATGATATCACTTATATGGGGGAATCCAAAAATTAATACAAATGAATCTATTTATAAAACAGAAACAGACTTACAGACATAGAAAACAAACTTATGGTTACCAAAGGGGAAAGAGATGGAGGGGGAATAAATTAGGAGCATGAGATTAACAGATACACACTACTAGATATAAAAAAGATAAGCGATAAGTATTTACTGTATAGCACAGGGAACTGTATTCAATATCTTGTAATAACCTACAAGGAAAAATAATCTGAAAAAAAATGTATATAATCACTTTGCTGTATCACTTTGCTATATACCTGAAATTAACACAATATTGTAAATCAACTATACTTCAATTTAAAAGAAGATTAACGAGAATTTTCCAAATAAAAAATGGCCATTCCCAGGCTTCCCTGGTGGCACAGTGGTTAAGAATCTGCCTGCCAATGCAGGGGACACGGGTTCAAGCCCTGGTCCGGGAAGATCCCACATGCCAAGGAGCAGCTAAGCCCATGCGCCACAACTACTGAGCCTGCGCTCTAGAGCCCACGTGCCACAACTACTGCAGCCCATGCACCTGGAGCCCATGCTCCGCAACAAGAGAAGCCACAATGAGAAGCCCGCGCACCGCAACGAAGAGTAACCCCTGCTCGCCGCAACTAGAGAGAAGCCCGCGTGCAGCAACGAAGACCCAACGCAGCCAAAAATAAATAAATAAATAAATTTAAAAGAATGGCCATTCCCAGCATGTACTGGGTGGAGGAAGAAGGTGAAAGGTATATCTGAAAGGGAGCGGCTGGGGCCAGTGATCCCAGGGAAACCAGATCTTGAAAATGGTTTCAAGAGTGACGTGTAGAAAAATGGCTTTGTTTTTATTGTCTTGGGGTAATCTGAAGAGTATGTGCCTGGGTCAGTCTTTTGAAGTATTTGGGGGCTGTCTGGGAGCAGAGGTTCTTTGTAGCCATGCTTGCTCCTTTCCTGGGAGAGGATACAATAGTGGAGAAGGCAGGTAGGTCCTGTCATCTAAAACTTTTTGGCCTGGTGCAGGGGGACGGAAAGTAAACAAATGTGCAGACTTTTTAGGAAGTAGTCAAGGCTAGGAAGAGAATAAGGCAGGGATTCGTCTTTCTGACAGTAGGGGCAGCTAGATTATTGGCCTGACCCTTCCATTGAAAAATCTTCTTAAAAGTATGGAAGAGCCGACAAGATGCTAAAAACCAAGGGAAAGGGAGATCTAGGAGAGGCAAGTGCAACAGTGCAACTGCTGATTCTGGCAAACTTGAACATGGGGAGGTAAATGGATGTGGAAGTTCATGCCTTCCCAGGTGGAGATTCTAAGAGGAGGCTCCAAAGGGCTGCGGCCTCAGAATAGGGTTGAACAGGCTTCCCAGTGCTGCTTGCTGCCTGTCCTCTCTGAGGCTTGGTTTTTATTCAGTCTCCCTCCTGTCTATCCAGCCTCCTGCCAGTAAATACATTTCTTTCTTTTTCACATTTGTCATCATCAGTTTCCTTGCTTTCAACCAAAGATCCCTAATCAGCACATTCTATTTCATATTTTCTCTTTTTATTTTGAAATCATTTTGAACTTACCGAAATCTTGCAAGAATAGTACAAAGAACATTTATTCCCTTGAGTCATTTGTGAGTTGCATATCTGATACCACTACCCTATAATACTTTAACGGGCATTTGCTACATACTAGAACATTCTCTTTCATAGCCATAGTACAACCATTAAAGTCAGGAAATGAACATTTATTCATTACTACTATCTAATCGTCAGACCCAAGTTTTACCAAATTATTGCAAGAACGTCCTTCATAGCAAAGAATCCAGTCTGAGATCTTGTATTTACTGTCATGTCCCATTAACCTCATTCAGCCTGGAACAGTTTCTCCTTGACAAGTATGACTTGACGCTTTGGAAGATTATAGGACAATTATATTGCAGAATGTCCCTCAAGTTAGGTTTATCTAATCAGGTTTCCTCTTGATTAGATTCAGATTATGCATTTGGAGAGGGGCGTGTGAGCAGGGATATCATAGAAGTAATGCTGTGCTCTCAATGCATCCCATCAGGTTCTACATGATTTTGATTTAACCTATTGCTGGTGATATTGCCTTTGAGCACTTGATGGTATTTGCCAGGTTCTCCACCATAAAGTTACTGCTTTTACTCTTTGTAATTAATAAGAACTTTGTGAAGAGGAACTTTGAGATTATGTATGTATTCTGTTTCTCATTAAACTTTCATCCACTAGTTTAAAATCTATTGATATTTCTTGGCTCAACTAATTATTACTCTGATAATTGTCACATGGTGATTTTCTAATTCTGTCATTACTTCTGCATTTATCTATCAGTTGGCATTATATCATAAGGGATAACTTTTTCTTCTTCCCATGGGTTTATTTATTGATATCACGGATTCTTGTTGTATTTGATGGGTTATAATCTCCTAATATTATTTATTTTGATGCTGAAATCATCCCCGATTTGGCCAGTGAGATCCCCTTCAAGCTGGATCCTGTGTCCCTTTGACATGTATGCATTACTCTTCGAGCTCTTCCTTACTTTCTGATATAATGTGATGCTCCAGACCAATCCTGTACTTTCCCTGACCCGGGCCTGGAACCCAGCATTTCCAAGGTGCATTGCTTGCTTTTAAGGAGAATGGTATTTAAAAACCAAGATCTGGTCACCAGGTCTTCTCATTGCTACACACACACACACACACACACACACACACACACACACACACACACACACACACACACATTCCTATTATGTCTTTATACTGAGACTGATGAGTTCATGCTAATACCAATTTCAGTTTAACCCCACATTTGTAACTCCCTTGTCTAAGACGGAAACTTGGTTTCAGTTATCCTTAATGTATTTGCTAATTGGATCAACCCTCCCTGGATGTAATTGATCTTCTATAGCCATCACTTTCTTCCACCCCTGCCCCAAGCTGATGCTCTCATGACCTTTCTCAGGCTCTATACCCAACTCTAGGCTGCCACAGCCCTCCTCCTACCACGTAGATTCCCTCCTTGCCCTGCTCAGGCTCCAGTGCTCCACATCAACCATCCAACCAGTGTAGGAGCCCCTGTCATCCCACTGAGGCGCAAACGCCTGCCTTTGGCCATGACAGAACCCTACCCTAAACACAGATGTCTGCCTTGCTTGGTTCACATATGGCTTTGAACTATATTATTTAGAAAGTCAGAAATGCAGCCAAGGAAGGCAGGGTTGTAGGAGGGCATGCAGTAAACTGATACGTTCTTGTTGGGGATACTTAGAAAACGAGTAAACCAGGGAATGGTCATAGAAAAAGGCAGTAAATGTACATGGCAAAGAAGAAGTGGATATTTATTTAATGAAGCCTCGGAAGAAGTCAAAAATGATGGAAGCAGGCCTCAGAACTGTGTAGGTGGGCATCAGAGGAGAGGGAGCTGAGTGGTGTGTGAGGGAGTGGGAAGGAGGCTTGTGGTAGCTGCATTGAAATGAGGCTATTATGGACAGAGCTCAATCTACATTATTGAGGGGGAAATTGAGAGATATCCAATAAGTATGTTGAATACAGGTTATCCAAAACTTTGAAAAAATAAAATAGAGGTTACTGTGGGCCCTTGGGAACAAGGCAGTTTCCCATAAGCAGGAGGTCGGAACTCTGAGTCATAAGACCCATTATTGTGCAAATTTCTACAAGAAAGCAAAATGAATTTATAAACGTCCCATTGAAGCTCCAAGAAAAGTAAGCAAAAAAAGTTTTTAGTAAGTGAGGAATAGTTCATGGAAATTAGTAATACAGTAGTACACACCTTTACTAATTTAATGTATGTAAAGTGTCATTCATATTTTTTTGATTTAGTGGACTTTAAAAAAATACTTTATTTTTTAGAATACTTTTAGATTCACAGCAAAATTGAGCAGAAGGTACAGAGATTTCCTACTTTCTTCCCCAACACATGCATAGTTTCTCCCATGCTAACACCAGGTACATTTGTCATAACTGATGAACTTACACTGATGCATCAGTATCACCCAAAGTCTGTGGTTTACATTAGGGTTCACTCTTGGTGTTGTACATTCTATGGGTTTGGACAAATGTATAGTACATACATTCACCATTATAGTATCATACAGAATAGTCTCACTGTCCTAAAAATCCTCTCTGCCCTGCCTATCTTACTACTTTATGAATAGAAAGACCATTTATAAAAACTTCCATTGGGTCACTTCCAATCTATCGCTCGTCACAAATTTCTCAAATGTGAGTTCTCTAGTTAAGGGATTTCTCAAGAATTTAACCCCATTGCTGGGAAGCAAATACTGTGATAACTAAGAGACCAATTCCATCTGTCATGAAGTCCACAATCCACAATCAGACAAACTTAAACCTTCACACCATCTGATCTTTCCCTGGTTCATGTACAAATCTCTACCTTATCAGTCTTCTCAAGGTTGCCTTGATGTCTCAAGTGAGTCCCTAAGACTTAAGCTATTTCTTTAACGAGTCAGTTCCTAATAGTTCTAAGGATTTTAAGCTTTGCCAAGTGTCTGGCTCTAGAAAGTTCTATAATGCAGTAAGATCCTATAAGAACATCTAATAGAAATATGATTGGTGAATAATTGGTTCTTCTTTTACAAAAGTTAACATTTTTGAAGAATTAATTTTATCGCTTACATTTTAATATTGTTATTTCTATTTAAATATCTGACGTTAAATTTATACATAATGGAAATTCTAACAGCTTAATTTTATGCCATTTTTCTGTCTTATAAAAGGGAGCAATGCTATTAAAAGAAAAAGAAAAAGATGAAGAAGGAACAATTTAGCTGCTTTACTGTGCCCAGGACTGGCTAGGAATCAAGATGACATTCTTAATCAGAAGCTGCTTTATATCCTTTATTTTTCTAGTAAAAGAAAATGTAGAAATATTTTATCATTTACAAAGTAACTCTTTTAGCCAAAATTATGAATATTTTGTATGTTTTACATATTTAAAAAAAAAAACTCTCTTCTGTTTTTACATGTCTCAAAGTGCTTCAGAGTCTGTAAGTCTAAAACTGCTTTTAAAATAAGGTTTATTTTACAAAATACTTCAGAGTACTCCAGAAGAAAAAATGAAAATGTGATGGCCAAAGAAAAATGTCATATCAGCAGATTTAGGAGGAAATTGAAGCAATGAATAAAAAGAATCACCTCAGGAACTGTGAGAAGGGCAGAAAGGGGGACACAAAGTTTAGAGAAATGATGCTCCCTTGACTGTAGGTCAACCACATAACAGACCACACTCCCCAGCTCACTAAGAAGAATAAAATTGAAGGAAAGAACTTGAAGGATCATATAGTTCAACTCTGTGATATGAAACCCAAGGAAGCTGCAGTTCAACTTGACTGAGGTGAGGAGCGGCGAGGGCTGAGATGGCTCTCGAGCCTGGGACATGGCTTCCTGGGCAGCCATCTCTTCTCGTACCCCCTGACTAATTAGTGAGTCTGCAGTTCTCCTTGTTACCTCAAATTGTTCTTGGTGGCCTTTTTAGACTCAGAAACTCTCATTACTCCAAAGAGGTCAAGACATAATCCCTACAAATTTTGAACTAACCTTGCTTAACTATAGACCAGCAGCAGAAAACACTAGCAAGAGGAGGTGGATGGTGGGCACTGGGAAAGGAGTGAGGGGGGATGGGAGAAGGGGCATGTGTGTGCACAGTGGCTGGGAGAGAATGTTCCAAAACACGGGGACTAGTGTGTGATGGAGGATACGTTCTTGCAGCCACCACATACCCTTTCTTTTAATTAGTTGACTTTTACTTAATAAAACAGCTTTGGCCTTGGTGTATTAAATAATAATTATTATAATCAAAATAGCCAGCAATAAGCTTTATGTACATTGCATACCAATTAAAATGCTTGTGTAGGGCTTCCCTGGTGGCGCAGTGGTTGAGAGTCCGCCTGCCGATGCAGGGGATACATGTTCGTGCCCCGGTCCGGGAAGATCCCACATGCCGCGGAGCGGCTGGGCCCGTGAGCCATGGCCGCTGAGCCTGCGCATCCAGAGCCTGTGCTCCACAACGGGAGAGGCCACAACAGTGAGAGGCCCGCGTACTGCAAAAAAAAAAAAAAAGAAGAAGAAAGAAACCATCTCAGCAAGAAAGGGCATAGAAAAAGGAGGGTAGTCAGCAAAATTAAATGCTGGAGAGAAGTCAAAGAAAATGATAACTGGGAAATTCAGTCCATATCATGTCACTGGTGACCTGAGAGAGCACCGTTTCAGTAAGTTAGATCAACAGAAGCTGTACTGCAGGGAGTTTTGAAGGCAATGAGAAAATGGAGACAGCACTTACATCCTTAGATGGTAGGAATTTAGAAGCAAAGAGAAATATGTCAGTTATGGTCACTGGGTGGTTGCCTCAGTTTGATTTATCTTATCTCTGGTTGTAGCCTATCTAGTGTAAACACCATGGTATTAGACACACTACTATTAGAATTGCCTGTTTCCCCTGGAAATATGCTGACTGATCCAAGTCCTGCAAACATTTCATCAAGGGCCTCAGCATATGGCTTAGCAGGTTATATACTGCACAGTGCCACACATACCATTCATAGGAAGCTAATGGTGTCCCTGAGACGTGTGCAGTGTACAGTCCACACAACCATACACAGCAGCCCTGATTATAGCACTGTTTTGAAGCAAAGAAGTGCATATGTGCTACACTGTTTATTTGACACTGAATATATTTCTTTTTGTCTGCCAGGGTTGGGGAAATGCTGCATCTGTCTTCTCTCATTTATGGCCAGTGTATAACTATGATTAAGAAATAACTAATGACAAAAAGTAAATCTTATAAGCATATCCCTGACAGCAATAACCATCTAGAGGAGAACATATGGTGATTGGCTGAATATGGGATAATGAACACACAGAGAGAAATTCAAGGTCATAAATGTAATGATTATCCACTGGATAACAATACATAGCTCTTTTTTTCCTCCAAGCAATATTCCTTGCTTCACAGGAGTAAACAAGGCTGAAAACATAAAACATCTTGCAAAATCACAGTACAATGGAAGCATTAAGCAGGCTTGAATTTAATAGCATTAAAGCCATGGGGGGAAAATGTAAAAATTGTTTGTACAAAATTCATCTTGGTGTATATTAACATCTGATATATGTTAAGTACAAGTTAAACCAATGAATATATATAGGAAATCATTGAATGAAAAATCCAAACTTAATCCAAACTTCTCATTTTACAGAAGAAACCAAGTCACAACAACTAATTTGCTTAAAGTTGTATACCTAATTCATATCAAAAGTGAAATAGAAAAGTACATTCAGAGTCTATACTAGGTGCAACCACCAGCAGTTCTTTATAAAATCATATTTTTACACATAAAAGGCCTCTAATTAAGGGAGTTTAAATGAATTGTTTTGCAAACTAAATCCATATGGATCCCACTTCAAGGAAATATGACATGTAAAATTAAAGATTTACACAATGTATAAATTAAAAGATAGCTGGTTTTGTAAGGTGATTATTCTCCCAGTTATAAAATATATCTATTGGATTCTTTTAAATGGCAAACGCACTCTCTCTCTCTCTCTCTTTCCCATATCCTTTCATATAAACTCCATCTGACTGACAAAAGTGTAGTCAGCACACACATTTTTAAGATCCTCTCTCTCCTCTTTCAGTACCGTTTTAAAGGGAGGTGCCGTCGTTTCTTAATTCCTTTCAGTTCTCTCTCCCAGTCTATCAGTCATCCTGCTGCATTTGGTTTTCCTCTCCAGGGCGTTGGAGGTGGAGAGGCTGCTCATTCTTAAGGAGGTGGGATGAGGCAAGTGGCCCTTTCTGGTCTGGACTGGGGCTGGAATGGTAACAGGACAAATGTTACAAGGGTACCTAGGATTTGTTTTAATCAGGTGTGGCAAGACACGCAGACACGGAAATGATTGTCAAGAAGGACAAAGTTTACTCACAGTTCCCTTTCAGAAATAGGAGGTATGGCGGGTCACACAGGGCCACAGTGGAAGCACCAGGGTTAGTCAGGAGGTAGAAGGAATGAGGGGAAAATGTGAGCAAGAGCTTTTACTACGGTTTGCATGGGAAGGAACAGGCAAGGCAGGTAAACAGGTTTAGGATTGGCTAGTTTGAATAATTTCAGAGGGCTCTGGGGCATAGTCGTCTGGTACTTGGCCCTGGGGTGATTAGTGTGTGAAAGCCCGTAGAGGAGGTGGTTGGAGGTGTGAGCTCTGGATTGGTTGGTTTGCATATGAGAGACACACTCATAGATGAGCTGTTTACTCTCTTTAGGAATTGGCCAGCCCTGGGAGGGGTAGTCTGTCCAGGGTCAGCGAGGTCCCAGATGTCAAAGCAGCAGAATACAGAAAATAGAAGGGCATGCTTAATGCAGTAGAACACTTGAAATGAATATTCCTACTGCTTGGATTGGGGGCCTCTCAATGCAGTCTCCATATATATGTATTAAAGAGCCTGTGTCCTTCTGAGCACTCTCTCTTTAATGATCCTATCTTGGGAAGGGTTGGAGGCCTATAAGGGGGGTTGGGCCAGTGTACAGGGGAGGCAGGAGGAGATAAAAACCAAACAGGGGCCTAAGAAGCTGTGGAAGGTCTGAAAAGGACTTCTTTAGGATACTTGCTTTGGTTATTAAGTGATATAACATCCCCTTTCCTACCACTTTCACAGATAGCCGCAAAACCGCTGTCTCTACCTGGCCAGATTTTAAAAAGCATTTTGATATGGGTACTTTACTTGGGTGCAGTATTCAGCAGATATAACAATTATTGTCTGTATTTTCTTACTAGAAAGATCTTTCACCTGCTTCTTTTAAGGTACTACAGAGGAAGTATGGGGCCTTGTTCTCTTCCACTAGGCTATCTTTAAAGAGAAGAAAACAGGCTTTCTCTGCTCAGAATGACTTAGGTATGTAGGGTCAATAACTCACAGAGAACAACTGTCATGTCCCAGAGAAAAGCAGGCTTAACTCTGGTCAGATGTTTGAACTTAGGGCTCTGCCCACAGTTGGAAAAAAATGTTTTAAAATGATTTATTAAAGAGATATTTCTTCAAGTGAAAATAAAATAGTGTGAAGTGAAACTCACCTAATGGCAGCAAAACCTCACTTTTTTATTTTTAATCACCATTCTTTTGGATATACTTGTGTTAAATTTCATGTCATCCAAGTCATATAAATTATCCCCGAAGATGGATGAGCCACTTCTGGCTTTCTAAGTACTAGTAGCCATCCCTGCTGTTATGAAAGCACTGAATTGCCTTTTGATGGAAATTGTGTGGTACTGCCCGTCTTCAAATTATCCACTCAATCGGCATTGCTGGCTGAGAATTGGAAGAGAGTTTAAGGACTTCACAGATAGGAAATGCTCTAAAATAGGTCTTTGGAACATGTGGAACACCACATACTCATGTGTTTCCCAAACCTCTTTTCTTCCTGTGGCTTCCAGGAAAACTAGGCTTTTACAGTGTAACATTTTGCCCTTGCTAATCCTAACTTTAAGACAAAATAATTTTCTGAGTCTATTCATTTACAGATACTAATGTTGACACTGAAGATATCTCCCCAAAGAACTTAGTAACGTCCCTTCCCACCTGGTCTCCAGCATCGCCCACCCCACCATCCTTTACCCCATTCCCCTGGCTGCCATCACCATGCTGGCTGCTAGTGGAGGAATTTAGGGTCAGAAGGGAGGGAAGGAGTTTCTAAAGTGAGAAGAAGGAACACCCATCCTCCCAAGTAATGAGGACTTTTAAAAAACTCTAGTATGCCTGGGGCAATAATAAGTGACTTAGTTTTATATTTTGGGGGAGGATAAAGTGGATCAGTAGATGAATGCTTGTATAGGTCCAGGGCAGGTAAGCAACATGTAGGAACCCAGTCTGGGAAAAAGGCCACCCTCAGGTAAGTTACTGTCCCCAGTATATAAGCAGATGTGTCCATGAGCAATCTGGTGCTGGATCGTATTGAGAGACATATAGTGAAGCCGTCGTAAAGTCATGAACAGCAGTTCAAACCATTACTCAGTCTCTGGAGAAAGTATTTTCTTAATGCAGCAAACCCTTTAGAAATCCTCTCTTTCTCTCTCTCTCTCTTTCTCTTCCTCTTCCTCCCCCTTTCCTTCTCCCTTACTCTATCAGCCATTCTCAATGAATTCTACACAGACTACTGCTAAACCCTGAAACTCTTTTCCACTCCCTCAACTCTTAAACCCAAACTTCCTAAAACCTGCATGACTTTTCTTTTCTCTGTCCATGCTACCCATCATTTTAAAATCTGTTTTTATTTTTTCCACTTCTACTATTTTTTTCTTCTATTTTCCTTTTCAATGTGAATCTTCTATCCATCTTCCTCTGCTCATGACCCCAGGGTGCACAATAAAGTGGGGAGGGGAGATGGAGAGAGAGAGGAGAATGTCATGCTGGCAACACCAGACTTTCACGTAATTGATGGGGAGGAGAAAGCTTATGGATTTTCAGACATTTCATAATTTTTGTCCCTGTCTCATCATGTTGAGAGGAGGAAGATGTATGACTCAATCTCAGAGGAACTGTGGGGTCCAAAAGGATGCAGAGGGAGGAAAGCTGAGACACACCGCCTCTTTATCCTGGGTTAATTCCGGGAGGAAGAGTGACCTACCTAGGCAGGGCATTTCTGAAGCAGGAGAGGCTGTCTGGCAGCTGGGCGATTGTGAAGAGGCCTGCTCCTGCTAAAGCAGGATGCACTTGAGTATTAGGAGGCAAGGTCATTGTTTTCCTGGTGACTAAGAGCTCTTAGAGAAGGGTCCTCTGGCCATGACACAGAAGCAAGAGGGAGGGCAGGAAGGGCAGAGCAGCCTGAGGTTTGGGGCTGTGGGAAATACTGCGTAACCTGGATAAAGCAGAAAGGACTTGGATGAGGCATTAAACCCCATCACACTAAATGGGGGAGGAGGGACTATGTGCCCACCATAAGCCCTGTAACTGGTTTATGATCTGAGATTCTTTTTCCTTCCCCAACTCACAACTCATTGAAGAGCTACTGTTCCCAGGGCAGTGTCCCCACCCCTTCTCATGGTGGGTTAGATTAGGATCTTGGGGCTTTAGAAAGTGAGGAGGGTGAGGGGTCATGTATTATTTTAATTTGAGTCTGCAGCAGTGCTTGAGAAGCATTTCTTCCTTCTTCCCTCCCTCCCTCCCTTCCCTCCACAATCACTAGGTGTCTGTGGTGTGCCAGGCACTGTGCTACTCTAATGCCTCATACTGGACGGGAAAACAGCCTCAGAGATGCCCAGTGACTGACCAGTTAGACATGAGCAGAGAGAGAACTAGATCCCAGTCCCCAAAACCCTGGGTCAGGACCCTGGCTATCACACCCCAAGGCCTGCCTTAATAAAGCCACGTTGTAAACTTTGAATCATTTGCATCTTTTCTCTCCTCCGTGAGCACAAAGGATCCTGGCCTAGAGCGGAGTGTCCTATCCTTTCTAGCCCAGTAACTTTACATTCCTAAACCCAGTGGACCTTCCCAGGATGGGAGTTATTGAAAATCTCTGCTTTAATTAAAAAGTTTTCCCTAGAATGAGCATAGCTCTGTGGCCATTTCTCATAACATTAGTCACTGGTCAAGTTCAAGAGATGCATCCGCGGCATCTTGTAATTTGTTGTGCCACGACTTCTGTTTGTGTACCCCTGCCTCCCACCACTCCCAAGTCAGGGCTGTGCTCTGGACCAGTCGTGCATGTTAGTAGCTGCAAATTCTGACCCAGGCAATATTCCGCTTGTTTAAAACAACGGTGGAGTGCACCCGGAGGGTAATGGGATTCCCTGATAGAGAGGCAGGAAATAGCTCAGCCAAATGGTAGGAAGAGTACAGTAATGATTTCTCATTTGAACATCCCCAGACCCTTTCTGTTGCAGTGTGTCAGGGAAGCTTCTGGGTATGCAGTAAAGCCTCTTAGTTCTTCAGAAAATATGTCCATGAAATCTTTGAGCCTTTGGATAATACATTGTTATAAAGGATTTATATTTTATTTCTTCTTTTGGAAGGAAATATAAACAAAATGAGACAAGTACATTAAAAATTGAAAGTATTTTTTATAGAAAATGGGGGGAAATTACTGTTTGGGGTTTAAATGTGACTCACATGATAAAACAAATCCTCGGAAGTGAGTCTGAATTATGTCAAATCTGACCTTACTGAATGAAGCACTGGCAGGATGAAAGGAGGGAGAGGCTGCGTTCTTTTCCTTTGCTGGAGGGAGAGCGTGTGATATGGGGCTGCGGATGAAGAACCTCAAGCCTTGCTTCCTCCTGACTCAAACATGAGAAAAACCTTGAGGCTTAGCCACATGATAGCCCTCTGATGTTTCTGCCCCACACATGCAGGACATAGGACATGGTGGGGACAAAGTCACGGGATAAAGTCTCGAGGAGCCAGTGTCTCAAGGGCAGCAACCTGAGCAAAGCCAGGGGCCTGTAGCAAGGGGATCTGTAGTCCAGGAGGAGAATCTCTCTCCGGTAGGAGTCACTGGCAGTGAGTCTCCCCAATAGTACCAGGTAGAAGAGGGAAACCGCCATTTGTTCATTAGTTCATCCCTTCGTTCATCAGCAAATACTTATTATGACTTCAGTGTTCCAGGTGGGGTATGTAAGTTTAGATAAAGTCTTCAACTTCATTAGCCAAGTTCATATTTTAATGTTTTCCAGAAGAGAGAGGCCATGCAGGTAGGAGCAGAAGCAGTACATCAGTAGAGCATCCCTTTGACCCAGAATCCGGCATAGGACACTCTGCTTGCAAGGACATGGTCTGCCAGAGCCTGGACTGACCTGGAAACCTCTATTTAAGCCTCATCACGAAGAACTCACACTAGCGATCTGTTTACTTTCGTTTAAGGGACTATCACAGATATTCCTCCTCCTGGTTCTTGTGTAAACTTGGTGTTGGCAAGGCTCCTTTCTCTTCTGGGAGGAAAAAGCAGAGTCAGTGCCCAGAAGCCCAAACCAAACCGTACCTCGGCCCCGCAAGACCCCACCACAAGTCAGGAACGGGCTTCTCAGGACTCTTGATGAGCCACACTCAGGGTCACAGTCAAAAAGAACATGGGTACACACCCAGGACGCCCGATGGCCAGGGCTCAGTGATTAAGAGGAGAGACCCTCTCCATGGTGGAGCCCATACTCTGAGCCATACTGCCAGGCTTCAATCTCAGTCTGCCACTTATTAGCGTGTAAACTTGGGCAAGTTACTAAAGCAGCCTGTGCCTCAGTTTCCTCATTTGTAAAATGGGCTTAATCACGGCACCCAACTCATACATAGAACAGTCCTGAGGATTAACTGTCAATGTGTGAAAAGTAGAACAGTGCCTGGTGCATAGTAAATATTGCCTTTTGGTATTATCTATCTCTGCAATAGTGTGTGAATTCTTTCTCTCTCTTTTTCCCTGGCTCATTTTATGAAGAGAGTGTGATGTGAATAGCAATGCAGTGAACCTTTAGAAATGGCATTCCATAAGCATCAAGTCGTACCTGCCCACAAAGGCCAAACTTCCCTGTGCTGCTCAAACCCTCCTTGCATATGGCCCTGCACTCATGTAGCTGAACACATAGATCCCCCAGGGTCATGGCACATTGTCCAGGGCCTCAACAAGCACCATCCCCAGTCCTTCTGGATCCCACAGTAACTCAGTCTTCAGTTTTGTGGTTCCTTCCCTGGATTATTTCAAATATGTTTGCACCACCTGGGCTTCTAATGAGAAGGAAAGGGCTAACTAGACCCGAGAACTTATTGAAACTTGGTGCCTTGCTCTGTGGATGGATGGCATCTTGACTTCCATCTCCGCACCCCCCTCTGAGTCTTTCCTCTGTACGTCCATGTCCGTGGCTGGCTAGCACGCCGTTTCCAGTCTTCCCAGGGTCTCCTGTCAGAGAATCTGAGCATCTTTCATCCCAGGTTGTGGTCAGATACTCCACCACCCTTTCACAGGGTGCATTTCCAGTATAGAAATCATGTGACTAGGAGATATAAATTGATTAATCTTAGGGAGTTTCCAATTGTGTATATGTTTGAGAAGATGGGAAAGGAGGTAAGATAGCCAGTTGTTAAAATGTTGGTAGCTTGAAATCAGCCATGGTGGGAGTATTAACATCACGGAACGTGGCAAACGCAGGGCTCTCCCCACCCCATTTTCTGGCATTTCTGGCATAAATTATTGAATACAAATAAGAGAGAACGTGGAGCCAGGAGCAAACCAGAGCTGTGCTCTCTCAGCTGTCTTCTTGAAAGGTTATCTCACTTCCATAGAATCCAAGCTTGTCCACTTCCTAAAACAACGCAACAACAACACCTTTAGACAGGGAGCTTTAAATAAAACAAAACAGAATTTTTCTGAGACAAATAGTTATCTTTGTTGTCCTACTAACCAAACTTCCCAGGAAACTCCAGCCAGATAAGTGAGAACAAGAGAGGGGTGGAGTCTCCCAGGACCCACAAAGGAGGAGATATTCATTACAGAACCCAGTGGCAGGTAGCTAAAGGCCGCAATAATTAAACAGGTCTACCTAGAAACATTTACTGGCACATTTTTGGCGATCATGCCCCCAAGAAGGCCTGGGGCAGCCTGAAGGATCCTATTCCCAAGCCTGAGATCCCTGTTTTTTTTCTTTCTCTGGGCCAAGAAATGTATACACAGCTTTCCTTTCCCCTTTTAGGGTGTCTCCTGGAGAGGACAAGCTGGGGGCTGCTTCATTTAGCAGTTAGCTTCTCACTGACCCATATATCGCTGTGCAGGCAGGTGTCAGAGTACAGAATGGTCAAGTGGATGTCAGATCCAGTGTCGGGAGCCTGGTGAATGGAGTGGAATGTTAGTCCTGACTCAGAGCAGCTGCTTTGGCTCACGTTGTGCCAGCCTGCCTTCCCAAGCGGGAGATGCTGGCCAGGTCTGCCATTGCAGAGAGTCCCAGACCTGTGGACGTGGCCCTGGAAAGTTTGACCTCAGCTGCACATTAGACTCAGCTGGGGCAGTTTTTAAACTCCTGATGCCTAAGATGCAGTTTGGACCAATTAACTCAGAATCTCTGGAGGTGGCACTCAGCCATTAGGGGTTCTGAACTCTCCACTAGATGGAGAACAACTGCACTGAAGAGTGAGGGCAAATACCCAACACAGAGCCAGCTATGGTTCTCATTCTGGGGTGACACAACCCCCCAGGAGGACACTGGGAAACACAAGAGGGTGTTTTTGGTTATTACAGCAACTGGGGCTGCCTCTGGCATTTAGGAGGGTGTGGGCCAGGGACATTAAAAACCTCCTGCACTTTGTAGAACAGTTCATGATAATAACACTTCATGATAATAAATGCAAAATTTTAAGGCACATGAGTGTGTGTGTGTGTGTGTGTGTGTGTGTGTGTGTGTCTGTCTGTCTGTCTGTCTGTCTGTATTGAATGTGAGAGACACTGAGTACACAGAGTCCCATCCTTTGTTTGGAGGGAGATTGCCTGGTCAGTTTTGGTTTGAGATACTGGAAATGCAGAAGCAAAATGTGGAGGTTTTCCCTGGAAAATCAATAACCTGCTTGCAGACACCTCTCCACAGTGATTTGTCTCAAGTGAGAACACTGGCTCTGTGTGTGTTCAAAGCACATGGTAAATTTATTTACTATTTTCTCCCAGAATATTCTTGAATATTAATGCAAATCATGGCTGGGGGCAGGTGCTGAGGGGCTGAGTGGGTGAGTGGGTGCATGAAAGAAGAGGTATTTGTGGAAATGGCATTGGCCAGGATTGACTAGAGGGCAGGGACTTCTTACTTCGGCAGATTCCACATGGTCCACTTGGTGTCCAAAACAAAAACAGATGACACAAACTGGCCATCACCATGATGAACATGAGATATATGTGATCTGATATTATAGGCAGGGAATCAGCTTTGAACTATAAAGGTGTTTTATCCAAATCTCATCGACCACCTGACCTGCGTGCATGGATCTGCTGGTTGTTTCTGTGATATTTCCAGCATGTCTTCTCTTTTTTTTTTCCCCACACACTCTATCTCTCTAATTTTGGTTTTTCTCAAGCTTCCAAATGGTGCTCAGTGCTCCAAGGAAAGAAGGAAGGAAGGAAGGGGAGGGAGAGAGGAACGGGAGGGGAGGCAGAGGAGGAACATTTTGAAAAAAAGCAGCCTGACACAAAAGGAAAAGAGAAGGAAACATGACCTGAGCTGGTGACCCATGAGATAGGGAGGTAGGGGTAACCGTTTGACCCTTGCTGAACCAAGAGAGGAGTGCGAACAGGAGGAGGGAAGGAAAGGGGTGGAAAAAACAGCAGAAGGAACTCAGGGGGTGGAGGGAGGAGGGTACACGGAGACAACTTAATACAACCGCAGACAGGCAGCCCGCCCATGGCCTCCAGCGTCCTCAGCGCAGGGTGGCGGCGTGGATCTGCTGGTGGCCAGGCGTTGGCATTTCTGGCGTCGGGCCGAGCGCAGGGCACAGTCTCTACGCTGCTGCCCTCGCCCTAAACACTGAGGCTCCACAGGGGTGGGCAACAGGCGTCTGTGGTGAGGCAGCCGGGGCGGCGGGGCGGTGGGCTGGTGTGCTGGTGCCCCAGCGCAGGCGGGCAAGCGCGGGCCAGCCTGCCTCCTTCCGGGGCGCCCCACCCCCTTGAAGGTGCAGAACGGACACAGACCAGCCTACCGACCGTGCCGCCAGCCCTCCGCTGCCCCTCCCCTCCTCCCCCAATCCCGCCCCTCGGAGGCCAGAAAAAAAGAAGAAAACAAAATCTCTGTGCAGAGCCCGCGGTGGGAAAACAGGGGGCAGGGATGCTGGCTCTTCCGGGAGCCCGCTGCCCACGCTGTAATTTACAACCCAAGTCCATGACTTAAAAACCAGCTCTGCCGGGGTGGTGCCCGGAAGGCTGGCAGCTAGGGCAGGCTGAGGCGCCGAGGCGGTGGTCCACGCTGGAGCTGTCAGGCCGCGGGAGGCCGGGCCCAGCGGCTCTAGGAAGGCCCGGCAGGTGGGAGACTGGCCACGTCGGGCGGAAACCACTTCGACAAAAGGGGAAGGCGATGAGGCGCGCCTTGGGCAGGGCCCCACGAGCCGGAGTTGGTGCCCCCCTTTCGGGCACCCAAAAGATTTTCTCAGGGCCGGGGTGGGGTTGTGGGCCTCAAGGCCGCGCGTGCCCTCCCCTCACCTCCCCCTCACTTACCTGTGGAGGGGGGGAGGAGGGGAGGAGAGCGGATAGGAGGAGGGAAGGGCCCAGCTGGCTCCCCTGCTGGCTCCGGGCCTGAGCAGACCCTCAGAAGAGGGCCCACCGTGACGGGGGGAGGGAGCGACCCGTGGGGACAGGCATGGGATGGCAGGCAAGGCCTACAGCTACTCTGGGGGAGCCACCCCCTGTCCAGCATCTCTTCTTACTGTACAACCTAACCTTGCCCATCACGGCAGAGGTACCTCATCATTGCCTGCTGCAGGTTTTCACCGCAGCTGGCATCCTGGAGGAGAGTGCAGCAAAAAGTCTGGAGCATTGATCTGGAAGGTCCTCTCTGGGCATGTCTCCAAGCTCTGCCTCATGGACTGGGATTATTGCGTCCTAGGGTTTCAGAGTTCTGTGCGGCAGAAGAACCTGCTGAAATCCCCATCAGCTGATTTTTCAAGAGTGTTTATGAGCCGTTCTGCCCTAAGCTCACAGAATGCAAAGGTCGCCAGGTGTGGGAGTCTGGTAACATGGAAGCAAAGGACCAGACTAAGGGTCTCAGTCCTGGCTACGTTAGAATCAGCTGAGGGAGCTTTAAGAAAACACCAGCGCTGGTATCCCACCCTAGACCATTTGAATCACAATCTCTGCCAAGGGTTCAAGTATTTATAAACTCTCCAGGTATGGTGTACTCTATGTACACCATATGTATGTACTCTAGGATGTTCCTTAAGAACCAGTGAGATACTGGTCAACTCTATCAGCCCTTTGTCTTCCACGGTAGATACCTTAGATGTTTGCAAGTTGATTAAAATCAGGTAGCATCATTATGTGGGGACTGGCCAGAGACCAGCTGTCCACTTTGATCCTTTGAGTGAAAGAAAAAACATTCTTTCTACTATGAGAACGACATTGCACTAGTTTATAGGGGACAGTCTGAACTCACCCAAGCAAATAGAACTATAGTTAAATTGCAAGCGGTTTTTTTTAGGGAAAACATGGAACATTTAGATTATTGAAGAGTGAAAAATATCTAAGTCAGACATAACATCTGTATCTCAGACTCCTCTAGTTTTTCTGTATCATCCCTACATTCATCTCATCTAGAACAAAATGCTCTTTTCAGAAGGAATCAGGTCTGTATAATCCTCTCATGTGGGTAGTATCATGCTTCCTTTTGGTTGTCTGAAAAAAGATTTCTCTGGGGCATCAAAACATCACTTGGTTCCAGATGGTTGAACCAAGGTTCCAGAAAGTTGAAGGTTCCAAAAAACAATTTTTGGCCATTTGGCACCCATTCATATTATTCATGATTTTATGGACTTTCAGCTTTCTTGTTTCTAAACTGAAGATTTCTATTTCTTTAGTGGCAAAAGAGCTGAAGCATACAGCTGTGCTGTCCACAAGGGCCCCCAGCGGAGGGCACAAATGGGATTTGAAATCCAGACCCCTCTGAAATGGCCAAGTTGGACCTTGTGGGGTGGGGTGAATGTTTGTCTGTATTCTCATTCACCCACAGGAGCTATATGGGTAAACAGAGTTTCTGCTATAGCCTGTCCTCACATATAGCCAAAATGGAAAATTGCTCTTTAAAAATGATCAAATCACAAAGCAAAGAATGTTTAAACATTTACCTTGGTGAAATAACTTTCTAGGCCCAAGATGGAGCCAGTCCTGCCCCAGGGATACCACATCAGCCAACTGAAACTTAGATAACTTTCATGTCCCTGTAAATGCTCCACTTGACCAGAAATATAATACAGTATATTATACTGTGCTATAGTATATCCAGTCAGCCAGTCTCCAAAATGTCAAGCCAACTCTGGCCTCTATATTATTCCCTTGTCCCTTCTCATCCCAAACAAGGTTGTCTGTGTGACTCTAGCCAATCAGAAATTTTCTATTTTCTTCGTCCTTATTATTTTTTTTTTTTTGCGGTACACGGGCTTCTCATTGTTGTGGCCTCTCCCGTTGCAGAGCACAGGCTCCGGATGCACAGACTCAGCGGCCATGGCTCACGGGCCCAGCTGCTCCGCGGCATGTGGGATCTTCCCAGACTGGAGCACGAACCCGTGTCCTCTGCATCGGCAGGCGGACTCTCAACCACTGCGCCACCAGGGAAGCCCTCGTCCTTATTCTTTATTCTTTACCCTATAAAAGCTTTCTGCCTTCTGCTCCATTTTGCAGTTCTCTGAATAGGCTGCCTATTTCATGAAGTGTTAAGTAGAGTTTGTATCACCTAAATTGCCTTCTTTGATAACTTTTTAACAACCTATTTAAAGAGTACCCAGTCTTTAAGGAAATCTCTCCAAATCTCTCTTTGCCTATGTTAGAAATACAGCACAGGAAATCATGTCAACATGCTTAATTTTCCACTGAAACAACATTTCCTAGTTGATGTTTTCAGGTTAAAAACTATCATCTTGGGGTTCCCTGGTGGTGCAGTGGTTGAGAGTCCGCCTGCCGATGCAGGGGACACGGGTTCGTGCCCCGTCCGGGAAGATCCCACATGCCGCGGAGCGGCTGGGCCCGTGAGCCATGGCCGCTGAGCCTGCGCGTCTGGAGCCTGTGCTTGGCAATGGGAGAGGCCACAGCAGTGAGAGGCCCGCGTACCGCAAAAAAAAAAAAAAAAAAAAAAAAAACTCTCATCTTAATGCCCATGTATACTTGAGTGAATTTCACTTTTATCTCAGCCGTCTACTTTGTGAAGAACTGTGATCTATAATGATTAGTGACAAGTTATACCTAAGAAACTATATAGTCTCCAAAGCAAGGCAGTATTTAGAAAATGATTCAGTACTATAATGATTAAAAAAGTGGCTTGCTTATTTCTAAAATAGTTACCCCCCCCCCAAAAAAAAGTAATGTTAGGAAGGGTAACATTTAATGATTGTTGTGAAGATGTTGCTTTAAAAAGCATGAGGATTTTTGGCCATTTGTTGAAATGCTCTATTTTGGATATATTGGGTTATATAAACTTTATCATTAAAACGTTTTTTTTAAGAAAATAAATAAATATATGAATTGACCCCAATGCTAAAAATTCCTCTCTTCACATCTTGTTTCCTAACAGATGTAAAGCCAAAGATGCTGTTACTCTGTATCTTAATCCATGGCTTTTTTTAAAAGACAGGTTTATTGAGGTATTTCATACAGTAAAATTAAATCTTTTTAGAGTATAGTTCAATAAGTTTTGGCAAACTCAGGTATCCCATTCCTAGTTATTTATGCAAGAGAAATGAAAACTTATGTTCACATAAAAACTTGTACATGAATATTTATAGAAGCTTTATTCATAATCACCAGACACTGGAAATGTCCCAAATGTCCTTTAACTGGTGAGTGGATAAACAAACTGTTCTTTCCAGACTGGCTGTATGATCTTGCGTTCCCATCAGCAATGAAGGAGAGTTCCAGTGACCCCACATCTTCACTAACACTTGACACTGTCATTAAAAATTATTTTTAGTCCTTCTAATAGGTAGGTAGTTTTAGCTTATTGTGGTTTTAATTTGCTTTCCTTTAATGACTAATGATGTGAGCATCTTTTCATATGCATATTTGGCATCTGTATATCTTCTTTGGTTGATAACTGTGGATTCTTTTTAAAAATTGAGTTATTTTCTTACTGTTATGTTTTGAGAGTTCTTTACATATTCTGGATACCAGTTATTTATCACGTGTGTGATTTTCAAATATTTTCTCCAAGTGTATGGCTTGTATGTTCATTCTCTTAATAGTATCTTCCACAGAGCTCAAGGTTGTAGTTTGGATAAATTTCAGGTCTTTCTATTTTATGTATCTATCCTTTTGTTAGTACTACACTATCTTGTTACTATAGCTTTATAATGTCTTGAAATTGATCGGTGTGAATCCTGTAACTTTGTTCTTCATTTTAAGAATTGTTTTGGCTAGTCCAGTTTTTTTTTTCTTTTTTGCCTTTCTATAAATTTTAGAATTGACTTGTTGACATCTATAAGAAATCTTCTTTTATTTATTTATTTATTTTTTATAAGAAATCTTCTTGATGGACATTTCCTTGAATCAACTAGGGAGAATTGACATCTTTACAGTATTGACTCTTTTAATACATGAACATGGTAGATCTTTCCATTTATTTAGATCTTTGATTTCTTTCATTGGTGTCTTTCACCAGTGTTCTCAGGATAGAGATTTTGCATGTATTTTGTTAGGTTTCTATCTAAGTGCTTCATTTTTCTATGTGCTATTATAAATGGTATTTGAAAAGTACACCAAATTCCAAATGTTCACAACTGGCAAATGAAATATGATTGACTGTTGTATGTTGATTTGCATCCCTACTAATCTTACTCATAGGTTCTAGAGTGTTGGGGTAGATTAGTAGATTAGTTCCAGGAGCTTTTTCTGTAGATTATTTGGGATTTTCTACAAAGACATACTTGTTGTCTGTGAACTTCTTTCCCATTCTGTATTTTTTTTTATTTCTTTTTCTTCCCTACTGCATGGGCTAGGACTATAGTGAATAGGAGTATTGAGAATGGACATCTCTGTCTTGCCCCAGCTAGAAGGAAAGCATTCAGTCTTTCTCCGTTAAGTATGATGTTACCTGTAGTTTTTGCTGAGAATTTTTTGTCATGAATGGATATTGAATTTTGTCTGAAAACAGTGACAATTTTGCTTCTTCCTTTCCAATTTGGATTCCTTTTATTTCTTTTTCTTCTCTCATTGCTGTGGCTAGGACTTCCAATACCATGTTGAATAAAAGTGCCCAAAGTGGGCATCCTTGTCTTGATCCTGATCTTAAAGGAAATGCTTTCAGCTTTTCACTGTTGAGTATGATCTTAGCTGTGGGCATGTAATATATGGCCTTTACTATTTTGAAGTACATTCCCTTTATTTCCACTTTGTTGAGAATTTTTATCATAAATGGATGTTGAGTTTTGTCAAAAGGTTTTCCTCCGTCTGTTGGGATGATCATATGATTTTTATTCTTCAATTTGTTAATGTGGTGTATCACATTGACCTGTGGATATTAAACCATCCTTGCATCTCTGGAGTAAACCCCACTTGATCGTGGTGTATGATCCTTTCAATATATTGTTGAACTTGGTTTGCTAATATATGGTTGAGGATTTTTGCACCTATGTTCATCAGTGATATTGGCCTGTAATTTTCTCTTTTGTGATATATTTGTCTGATTCAAAGACAAAGATATCTTTGTATCAGGGTGATGCTGGTCTCATAGAATGAGTTCAGAAGTGTTCCTTCTCCTGCAATTTTTTGGAATAGTTTGATAAGGATTGGTGTTAACTCTTCACTAAATGTTTGGTAGCATTCACCTGTGAAACCATCTGGTCCTGGACTTCTGTTTGTTAGGTTTTTTTGATTATTGATTCAATTTCATTACTGGTAACCAGCCTGTTCATATTTTCTGTTTCTTCCTGTTTCAGTTTTGGGAGATTATACATTTCTAGGAATTTGTCCATTTCTTCTAGATTGTTCATTTTATTGGTGTATTATACATAAGTAATCTCTTATGGTCCTTTGTATTTCTGTGATGTCAGTTGTAACTTCTTTTGTTTCATTTCTGATTTTATTGATTAGGGCCCTTTGTATTTTTTTCCTTGATAAGTCTGGCTAAAGGCTTTTTGATTTTCTTTTCAAAGAAAAATCTTTTAGTTTCATTGATCTTTTCCATTGTTTGTTTAGTCTCTATTTCATTTATTTCTACCCTGATCTTCTATGACTTCTTTACTTCTACTAACTTTGGAGTTTTGTTCTGCTTTTTCTAGTTCCTTTAGGTGTAAGTTTAAGTTGTTTATTTTTATTTCCTGAGGTAGGCTTGTATTGCTATAAACTTCCCTGCTAGAACTTCTTTGGCTGCATCATCTTTGCTATATATTTGCCTTTACCAATGAGATTTTTCCTTTCATAATTTTCATATTTCTAGTGGTGGCCTTTTCTTTTCCACTTAGAATAGTCCCTTTAATAGTTCTAGTAAAACAATTTTGTGGGGCTGAACTCTTTTTGCTTTTGTTTGTCCATAGAACTCTTTATCTCTCCTGCAAATCCAAATGATAGCCTTGCTGGGTAGAGTATTCTTGATTGTAGTTTTTCCCCTTTCCTCACCCTAAATATATTGTTTTACTTGCTTCTGGGCTGTGGAGTTTTTGCCGAAAAGTCAGATGAGAGTCTTATGGGATTTCCCAAGAGCCAGGTGACTGGAAACCACCAACCAGGGGGATGTAATGGGATATCTGGGGTAGAGACTTTTAAGAGGTGGATCTATTGTCATTTGACAATTAAAGTAAAATATGACCCTTGAAGTCCCCAAAAGTCAGGAATCTCAGAATTTTACAAACTCTAGGAGGCAAATTGTTTTGACTGGTAGGGATCTATATGTAGTAAGAAAAAAGATGAAAAACACTTCTCTTGATACTCTCTTCACCTCTAATCACTATGTAGTAGCAATTAAGCTGTTCAGTTCTCCATCTGGGAACATGGTAGAATTGCCTTCCTTTTCCCCTTGAGTTAAGTGTAGCCACATGACTTGCTCTGTGTAATTAGATGTGAGTAGAAGTGACATGTGCTACTGCTAGGTGGAAGTTCAGAGACAATGTATCATCTGCTGTGTTTTCTTTTTCCTTCTTTCATAGCAATGGGCACTGTCTAGACTGAGACTGCTGGCTTGGATTCTAGAGTGAGAACACAGAGCAGCACCCCCAGTTTATCCTCTATGGACAGGTAGTGTATGTAGAAATAAAATTTATTATATACCACTGACATTTGGGGCTTATTTGTTATTGCCACATAAACCTAAGTCATCCTGACTACTACACATGAAGAAGGAGTCATAGATATTTACTGGATGTTGGATCCTAAGGAAGATTTTAGTATACTTAAATTCCATTTCTTATCTCGTTATAATGCTCTCATTTGGCTTATGCAGTCAGACAGGAGTGTGCAGAGGCCATTCTGAGGGCTATTTTGTCATACTCTGGTTTGCTTCCCAGGCTGAAAGCAGAGTGATTCACACTCACCCCAAATTTTCATTCGATTCATGTACATTTTTCATATATATTTTAACTTTCATAATAAGATTCATCAGTTCATTTACTGTTTGGGGATGTCTCAGCTTGGGCTGCTGTAACAAAATACCATAGACCAGGTGGCTTACACAACAGAAATTTATTTCTCACAGTTTTGGAGGCTGGGAAGTTCAAAATCAAGGTTTCACCAGATTTGGGTCTTGGTGAGGGCCATCTTTCTTCTTTTTTTTAACATCTTTATTAGAGTGTAATTGCTTTACAGTGGTGTGTCAGTTTCTGCTTTATAACAAAGTGAATCAGTTATACATATACATATGTCCCCATATCTCTTTCCTCTTGCATCTCCCTCCCTCCCAACCCTCCCTATCTCACCCCTCTAGGTGGTCACAAAGCACCGAGGTGATCTCCCTGTGCTATGTGGCTGCTTCCCACTAGCTTTAGGTTTTACATTTGGTAGTGTATATATGTCCATGCCACTCTCTCACTTTTTCCCAGCTTACACTTCCCCCTCCCCATATCCTCAAGTCCATTCTCTAGTAGGTCTGCATCTTTATTCCCATCTTGCCCCTAGGTTCTTCTGACCCTTTTCTTTTTATTTTTTTAGATTCCATATATATGTGTTAGCGTACGGTATTTGTTTTTCTCTTTCTGACTTACTTCAATCTGTATGACAGTCTCTAGGTCCATCCACCTCACTACAAACAACTCAGTTTCGTTCCTTTTTATGGCTGAGTAATATTCCATTGTATATATGTGCCACATCTTCTTTATCCATTCATCTGTTGATGGACACTTAGGTTGCTTCCATGTCCTGGCTATTGTAAATAGAGCTGCGATGAACATTTTCGTACATGACTCTTTTTGAATTATGGTTTTCTCAGGGTATATGCCCAGTAGTGGGATTGCTGGGTCATACGGTAGTTCTATTTTTAGTTTTTTAAGGAACCTCCATACTGTTCTCCATAGTGGCTGTATCAATTTACATTCCCACCAACAGTGCAAGAGGGTTCCCTTTACTCCATACACTCTCCAGCATTTATTGTTTGTAGATTTTTTGGATGATGGCCATTCTGACCAGTGTGAGATATCTCATTGTAGTTTTGATTTGCATTTCTCTAATGATTAATGATGTTGAGAATTCTTTCATGTGTTTGTTGGCAATCTGTATATCTTCATTGGAGAAATGTCTGTTTAGGTCTTCTGCCCATTTTTGGATTGGGTTCTTTGTTTTTTTGATATTGAGCTGCACAAGTTACTTGTATATTTTGGAGATTAATCCTTTGTCAGTTGCTTCATTTGCAAATGTTTTCTCCCATTCTGAGGGTTGTCTTTTGGTCTTGTGTATGGTTTCCTTTGCTGTGCAAAAGCTTTGAAGTTTCATTAGGTCCCATTTGTTTATTTTTGTTTTTATTTCCATTTCTCTAGGAGGTGGGTCAAAAAGGATCTTTCTGTGATTGATGTCATAGAGTGTTCTGCCTATGTTTTCCTCTAAGAGTTTCATGGTGTCAGGCCTTACATTTATGTCTTTAATCCATTTTGAGTTTATTTTTGTGTATGGTGTTAGGGAGTGTTCTAATTTCATTCTTTTACATTTAGCTGTCCAGATTTCCCAGCACCACTTTTGAAGAGGCTGTCTTTTCTACACTGTATATTCTTGCCTCCTTTATCAAAAATAAGGTGACCATATGAGCGTGGGTTTATCTCTGGGCTTTCTATCCTGTTCCATTGATCTATATTTCTGTTTTTGTGCCAGTACCATACTGTCTTGATTACTGTATCTTTGTAGTGTAGTCTGAAGTCAGGGAGCCTGATTCCTCCAGCTCCGTTTTTCTTTCTCAAGATTGCTTTGGCTATTCGGGGTCTTTTGTGTTTCCATACAAATTGTGAAATTTTTTGTTGTAGATCTGTGAAAAATGCCAGTGGTAGTTTGATAGGGATTGCATTGAATCTGTAGATTGCTTTGGGTAGTAGAGTCATTTTCACAATGTTGATTCTTCCAATCCAAGAACATGGTATATCTCTCCATCTATTTGTATCATCTTTAATTTCTTTCATCAGTGTCTTATAGCTTTCTGCACACATGTCTTTTGTCTCCTTAGGTAGGTTTATTCCTAGATATTTTATTCTTTTTCTTGCAGTGGTAAATGGGAGTGTTTTCTTAATTTCACTTTTAGATTTTTCATCATTAGTGTATAGGAATGCAAGAGATTTCTGTGCATTAAAGTTGTATCCTGCTACTTTACCAAATTCATTGATTAGCTCTAGTAGTTTACTTGTAGCATCTTTAGGATTCTCTATGTATAGTATCATGTCATCTGCAAACAGTGACAGGTTTACTTCTTTTTCCAATTTGGATTCCTTTTATTTCTTTTTCTTCTCTGATTGCTGGGGCTAAAACTTCCAAAACTATGTTGTATAATAGTGATGAGAGTGGGCAACCTTGTCTTGTTCCTGATCTTAGTGGAAATGCTTTCAGTTTTTCACCATTGAGGATGATGTTGGCTTTGGGTTTGTCGTATATGGCCTTTATTATGTTGAGGAAAGTTCCCTCTATACCTACTTTCTGGAGGGTTTTTATCATAAATGGGTGTTGAATTTTGTCAAAAGTGTTCTCTGCATCTATTAAGATGATCATATGGTTTTTCTCCTTCAGTTTGTTAATATGGTGTATTACATTGATTGATTTGCATATATTGAAGAATCCTTGCATTCCTGGGATAAACCCCACTTGATCATAGTCTATGATCCTTTTAATGTGCTGTGGATTCTGTTTGCTAGCATTTTGTTGAGGATTTTTGCATCTATGTTCATCAGTGATATTGGCCTGTAGTTTTCTTTCTTTGTGACATCTTTGTCTGGTTTTGTATCAGAGTGATGGTGGCCTTGTAGAATGAGTTTGGGAGTGTTTCTCCCTTTGCTATATTTTGGAAGAGTTTGAGAAGGACAGGTGTTAGCTCTTCTCTAAATGTTTGATACAATTCGCCTGTGAAGCCATCTGGTCCTGGGCTTTCGTTTGTTGGAAGATTTTTAATCACAGTTTCAATTTCAGGGCTTGTAATTGGTCTGTTTATATTTTCTATTTCTTCCTGCTTCAGTCTCGGAAGGTTGTGCATTGCTAAGAATTGTCCGTTTCTTCCAGATTGTCCATTTTATTGGCATATATATGCTGGTAGTAATCTCTCATGATCCTTTGTACTTCTGCAGTGTCAGTTGTTACTTCTTTTTCATTTCTAATTCTATTGATTTGAGTCTTCTTCCTTTTTTCTTGATAAGTCTGGCTAATGGTTTATCAATTTTGTTTATCTTCTCAAAGAACCAGCTTTTAGTTTCATTAATCTTTGCTATAGTTTCCTTCATTTGTTTTTCATTTATTTCTTATCTGATCTTTATGATTTCTTTCCTTCTGCTAACTTTGGGTTTTTTTTTTTTCTTCTTCTTTCTCTAATTGCTTCAGGTGTACGTTTAGGTTGTTTATTTGAGATGTTTCTTGTGTCTTAAAGTAGGCTTGCATAGCTATAAACTTCCCTGTTAGAACTGCCATTGCTGCATCCCATAGGTTTTGGGTTGTCATGTTTTCATTGTCATTTGTTTCTAGGTATTTTTTGATTTCCTCTTTGATTTCTTCAGTGATCTCTTGGTTATTAAGTAGTGTGTTGTTTAGCCCCATGTATTTGTATTTCTTACAGATTTTTTTCCTGTAATTGATATCTAGTCTCATAGCGTTGTGGTCGGAAAAGATACTGGATACGATTTCAATTTTCTTAAATTTACAAAGGCTTGATTAGTGAATCAAGATATGATCTATCCTGGCTAATGTTCCATGAGCACTTGAGAAGAATGTGTATTCTGTTATTTTTGGATGGAATGTCCTATAAATATCAATTAAGTCCATCTTCTTTAATGTATCATTTAAAGCTTGTGTTTCCTTATTTATTTTCATTTTGGATGCTCTGTCCATTGGTGAAAGTGGGGCGTTAACATCCCCTACTATGATTGTGTTACTGTCGATTTCCCCTTTTATGGCTGTTAGTATTTGTTATGTATTGAGGTGCTCCTATGTTGGGTGCATAAATATTTACAATTGTTATATCTTCTTGGATTGATCCCTTGATCATTATGTAGTGTCCTTCTTTGTCTCTTGTAATAGTCTTTGTTTTACAGTCTATTTTGTCTGATATGAGAATTGCTACTCCAGCTTTCTTTTGATTTCCATTTGCATGGAATATCTTTTTCCATCCCCTCACTTTCAATCTGTATGTGTCCCTAGGTCTGAAGTGGCTCTCTTGTAGACAGCATATATATGGGTCTTGTTTTTGTATCCATTCAGCCAGTCTATGTCTTTTGGTTGGAGCATTTAATCCATTTACATTTAAGGTACTTATCGATATGTATGTTCATATTACCATTTTCTTAATTGTTTTGGGTTTATTATTGTAGGTCTTTTCCTTCTCTTGTGTTTCCTGCCTAGAGAAGTTCTTTTAGCATTTGCTGTAAAGCTGGTTTTGTGGTGCTTAATTCTCTTATCTTTTGCTTGTCTGTAGATCTTTTAATTTCTCCATCAAATCTGAATGAGATCCTTGCTGGGTAGAGTAATCTTGGTTGTAGGTTTTGCTCTTTCATCACTTTAAGTATGTCCTGCCACTCCCTTCTGGCTTGCAGAGTTTCTGCTGAAAGATCAGCTGTTAACCTTATGGGGATTCCCTTATGTGTTACTTGTTGTTTTTACCTTGCTGCTTTTAGTATTTGTTCTTTGTATTTAATTTTTGATAGTTTGATTAAATGAGTCTTGGCGTGTTTCTCCTTAGATTTATCCTGTATAGGACTCTCTGTGCTTCCTGGACTTGATTAACTATTTCCTTTCCCATATTAGGGAAGTTTTCAACTATAATCTCTTCAAATATTTTCTCAGTCCCTTTCTTTTTCTCTTCTTCTTCTGGGACCCCTATAATTTGATTGTTGGTGTGTTTAATGTTGTCCCAGAGGTGTCTGAGACTGTCCTCAATTATTTTCATTCTGTTGTCTTTATTCTGCTTTGCAGTAGTTATTTCCACTATTTTATCTTCCACGTTACTTATCTGTTCTTCTGCCTCAGTTATTCTGCTATTGATTCCTTCTAGAGAATTTTTAATTTCATTTATTGTGTTGTTTATCTCTGTTTGTTTGCTCTTTAGTTCTTCTAGGTCCTTGTTAAACCTTTCTTGTTTTTTCTCCATTCTATTTCCAAGATTTTGGATCATCTTTACTATCATTATTCTGAATTCTTTTTCAGGTAGACTGCCTATTTCCTCTTCATTTGTTAGGTCTGGTGGGTTTTTGCCTTGCTCCTTCATCTGCTGTATGTTTCTGTGTCTTCTCATTTTGCTTACCTTACTGTGTTTGGGGGTCTCCTTTTTGCAGGCTGCAGGTTCGTAGTTTCTGTTGTTCTTGGTGTCTGTCCCCAGTTGCTAAGTTTGGTTCAGTGGGTTGTGTAGGCTTCCTGGTGGAGGGGACTACTGCCTGTGTTCTGGTGGATGAGGCTGGATCTTCTATTTCTGGTGGGCAGGTCCACGTCTGGTGGTGTGTTTTTGGGTGTCTGTGGCCATGTTATGATTTTAGACAGCCTCTCTGCTAATGGATGGGGCTGTGTTTCTGTCTTCCTAGTTGTTTGGCATAGGGTGTGCAGCACTGTAGTTTGCTGGTCGTTGAGTGGAGCTGGGTCTTGGCGTTAAGATGTTGATCTCTGGAAGATTTTCACTGTTTGATATTATGTGGAGCTGGGAGGTCTCTTGTGGAGCAGTGTCTTGAACTTGGCTCTCCCACCTCAGTGGCACAGCCCTGATGCCTGGCTGGAGCACCAAGAGCCTGTCCTCCACACAGCTCAGAATAAAAGGGAGAAAAGAAAGAAAGAAGAACATAACATAAAATACAATAAAATAAAGTAAAAAGAAAATAAAGTGATTAAATAAAAAATAGTTATTAAGAAAAAAAAATTTTAAGTAATAAAAAAATAAAACAAACCAAAATGGACAGACCAAACCCTAGGACAAATGGTAAAAGCAAAGCTATGCAGACAAAATCACACACAGAAGCATACACGTACACACACAAAAAGAGAAAAAGGGAAAATATACATATATATATCTTGCTCCCAGAGTCCACTGCCTCATTTTGGGATGATTCGTTGTCTATTCATGTATTCTAGAGATGCAGGGTACATCAAGTTGATTGTGGAGCTTTAATCCGCTGCTTCTGAGGCTGCTGGGAGAGATTTCCCTTTCTCTTCTTTGTTCACACAGCTCCTGGGGCTCAGCTTTGGATTTGGCCCCGCCTTTGTGTGTAGGTCGCCTGAGAGCGTCTGTTCTTCGCTCAGACAGGACGGGGTTAAAGGAGCCGCTGACTGGGGGCTCTGGCTCACTCAGGCCGGGGGTGGGGGGCCGGGGGCGGGGCGAGTAGGGAGGGGCACGTAGTGCGCGGCGAGCCTGCGGCGGCAGGGGCAGCCATAATGTTGCACCAGTCTGAGGCGCACTGTGAGTTCTCCCGGGGAAGTTTTCCCTGGGTTTCGGGACCCTGGAGGTGGCGGTCTGCACAGGCTCCCGGGAGGGGAGGTGTGGAGAGTGACCTGTGCTCGCACACAGGCTTCTTGGTGGCGGCAGCAGCAGCCTTAGCGTCTCGTGCCTGTCTCTGGGGTCCACGCTTATAGCCGCGGCTCGCGCCAGTCTCTGGAGCTTGTTTAGGCGGCGCTCTTAATCCCCTCTCCCTGTGCACTGCAAAAAAAGAGGAAAGAAAAAGTCTCTTGTCTCTTCGGCAGCTACAGACTTTTTCCCGGACTCCCTCCCGGCTAGCCGTGGCGCACGAGCCCCTTCAGGCTGTGTTCACGCCGCCAACCCCAGTCCTCTCCCTGCGATCCTACCGAAGCCCAAGCCTCAGCTCGCAGCCCCGCCCGCCCCGGCAGGTGAGCAGACAAGCGTCTCGGGCTGGTGATTGCCGGTCAGCACCGATCCTCCGTGCGGGAATCTCTCCGCTTTGTCCTCCGCACCCCTGTTGCTGTGCTCTCCTCCGCGGCACCGAAGCTTTCCCTCCCTCCGCCACCCGCAGTCTCCGCTCGCGAAGGGGCTTCCTAGTGTATGGAAACGTTTCCTCCTTCACAGATCCCTCCCGCTGGTGCAGGTCGCGTACCTCTTCTTTTGTCTCTGTTTTTTCCTTTTTCTTTTACCCTACCCAGGTACGTGGGGAGTTTCTTGCCTTTGGGGAGGTCTGAGGTCTTCTGCCAGCGTTCAGTAGGTGTTCTGTAGGAGTTGTTCCACATGTAGATGTATTTCTGATGTATTTGTGGGGAGGAAGGTGATCTCCGCGTCTTACTCTTCCGCCATCTTGAAGCTCCTCCAAGGGCCATCTTTCTATCTTACATATGGCTGTCTTCTCTCCCTGTGTCCTCACCTAGCAGGGGGTCGGGGCGGGAGGCAAGCTCTGATGTTTCTTCATATAAGGACACTAATCCCATCATGAGGGCCCCATCTAAACCTAATTGCCTTCCAAAGTTCCCATCTCCAAACATAATCACAATGGGGGTCAGTACTACAGGTCAATTTAGGGGAGAAATAATTCAGTCCATAACAGGGGAAGATTAAAGGTTTCAACTTTTTTCCTGGATGTGGGGGATCTGTACTGTTCAGGATAGGATACAGCTGCAACTGCACACTTAAAATAACAGGCTCAAATCTGAGAACCATTGGTATTTTGTTTGTTTGTTTGTTTTACAAACAATAGATGTTTATTTCTGGCCTGAGAAAGGGAAGGTTAGATAAGGTTAGGGAAGGATGAAGACCTATGGGGGCCCTGGAGATCACCCCTGTTTTGAAGCAAAGTTGTTTTCCTTCACTAGTTTATGCTTTCAAACATAATCTTAGAAATAAAGCTTTCAGTTAGCCTGATGTTTAAATAGACTTTCTTTCCTGGGTGGGTGGCATGGATAAGGGTCTTTTTCATATATTTTTAAAGAACCCAGTTGCCACTGCTTAGATAGCTATATGGACCCAGAGGATGATTCACATGCTGATGGTAGTTGTCATTGAGAAAAATAATTCTAACAGTAATTCCTTATTAGTACAGTTCTGTAAGTACAATTTACAAAGATGGTTATGTGTATGATTTTATTTTATAACAGCCCCATGCATTAATTAGGTGAGTTATTCTGATCCCCATTTTTATAGCTAAAAGGAAATTAATACTCAAATATATTTGACATCTGAGCAATGTCAAAGTTAGAAAATAGTAGATTCACTTTGTGTCTTCTTTCCTCACTGCCATCACACTGGACCTTGTGAAAGTAGACATTTTGGGGGTCTCTACAGACGGTTCTGGATTATTTCCTGTGGTGGGAGGCAGGCCCAATAGAGGTGATTGAAAGTCCATTGCGTATCATGAGCTCTCAGTCTAGCTTACTCTAAAGGCTCAGTTATTGCCTTGATCAACTTTTCAACTGAGCTGTTAGTACTTTAAGTGGCCAGATTGCCTTAAGAAGTTTCTCCTTTCATTTGTTGACTTTGGCTTTTAGATCCTCTGTAGTGATGCTAATAGCATGCATCAAAAAGCATGCAATCTCAGGAATAAGAGAATCAAGGACCTAGAGAAGCTGCAAACTGGCAGTGAATGATGGAAAAGTTAGTGTGCTTTTAGTATTATACTAAGTGGAACAAAGCTCAGTGTTGTACATACAGAGAAAGGGAGGTGATGGCTGTGACCTCCATGATCATGTAATCAGGTCATGCACTACACAGCTTCTTTTTATTTTTTATGTTGCTGCCACTGCCCTAATACAATATCACAGTAGTTAGGAAGAAGTTTGCAGGACTCTGGAGGTTCACTGTTATTATTATGCTGTTACCTGTTGGGCTTTGAAAGGTCACAGATTGTTGTGTGAAGCACTAGCTCTGGCGGTTCTGCTGAAATATGAAAGGGGTGTGATGCTCAACCCAGGTCAGAAGAGAGCCTGTGGAAGAGGGAAGGAGGGGAAAGCAAGGTCAGCTTTAGATTGGAGAGGGGCAAACAACCAGAAAAAGTCTGTGGTTTAGAGGTGACAAGACTGCACACAGGAGGGTGGAATGACGTTGCCCATTCTTTCAGCCATTCATTCATTTATTCAAGAATTCTTGGTGAACATATGTAATGGGCAGGGCATGCAGGGAGGGCTGCCAAGGTATGTTCCCCTGTTCTCATCTAGTACAATCTTGGGAGATGAGTCATGTATTTAAAAAATGAAAACAGAAACAAAAACCTGACCTCTCCAAGGAGAATGTGTTTATATTCAGAGGACCCAAGCTCAATTCCAGAAGGGCTTTGAGAGCTTCACAGAGGAATCGGCGATTTGATGGCCTTCTCATTACCATTGCAGCCTGATCTGAACCAATCTAGTCACACTCCAATCCTAAGGTTCTTTTTAGAGTAATAACTGCAGTTGATGCCAAAGAGGTGTGAGGTGGGTGATGGCTGGCAACTTGCCCACAGCATGACTTCCATGAAATACGGAAGTGAGACTCAGACCACACCCTGCCACATGTACAGTTATTTATGAAACAAACATATATTAGCTAGCACTCACCAAATAGTTAGCCTCCTGTTCTGTAGGTCAATAAAGTCCTGGATCTCTCAGAAAACCAGAATCCTCCTGTCCTAGCCCATTCAGGCTGCTATAACAAAAGACCACAGACTGGGTGGCTCATAAACAGTGGAAATTTATTTTTCACAGTTCTGGAGGCTGGAAGTCCGAGGTCAGGGTGCCAGTACGGTCGAGGTCTGGTGAGAGCTGTCTTCCAGGTTGCAGTCTGCTGACTTCTTGTTGTGCCCTCACATGGTGGAAGGGGTAAGTGAGCCCTGTGCTATCTCTTTTATAAGAACACTAATCCTAGTCATGATCTAAGTACCTCTTAAAGGCCCCAATTCCTAATACCATCACATTAGGCATTAGGATTTCAATGTGTGAATTTTGGGGGGACACAAACATTCAGACCACAGCACCTCACAAAATGGCTGGACACAAGACCATTTAGGGATCAAAACTCAGGTACCATTTTAAGGGTGTAGGTGATTGCATAACTAGATTCTTATACCCTGTTCAAGCAATAAAGGTATGTGTCTCTAAAGCATTTCAACTAATCCATATATCTTATTTAATTTTTAGTATTCTTATTGAGGTATAACTGACATACATTATATTAGTTTCAAGTGTACAACATAATGATCCAATATTGTATATATTGTGAAATGATCACCACAGTAAGTCTAGTTAACACTCATCACCACACATAGTTACAGAATTTATTTTCTTGTGAGGAGAACTTTTAAGATCTACTCTCTTAGCCACTTTCAAATATGCAATACAGTATTATTAACTATAGTCGCCATGCTGTACATTATATCCCTGTGACTTATTTATTTTATAACTGGAAGTTTGTACCTTTTGACTCCCTTTACCCATTTTGCTCACCTCCAGCCTCTGGCAACAACCAGTCTGTTCTCTGTATCTATGAGCTTGGCTTTTTTGCTTTTTTTAGATTCCACATGTAAGTGATATCATGTGGTATTTGTCATTTTCTATCTGACTTATTTCATTTAGCATAATGCCCTCAACGTCTATCCATGTTATCATAAAGAGCAAGATTTCCTTCTTTTTTATGGCTAATATTTCATACTATCTATCTATCTGTCTATCTATATATATATATATATATACCACAACTTCTTTAACCATTCATCCACCGGTAGACAATTAAGTTGTTTCTAGATCTTGGTTATTGTAAATAGTGCTGCAATGAATATGGGGTTGCATAAATCTTTTGCAGTGAGTGTTTTTCTTTTCTTCAGATAAATACTCAGAAGTGAAATTCCTGGATTGTTTGCTGTAGCTCTATTTTTAATTTTTTGAGGAGCCTCCATATACTGTTGTCCATAGCAGCTGCACCAACTTACATTCCCACCAGCAGTGTTCAGGGTTCCCTTTTCTCCACATCCTCACGAACACTTGTAATTTGACGATAGCCATTCTGACAGGTGTGAGGTGATATCTCACTGTGGTTTTAATTTGCATTTTCCTGATAATTTGTGTTTTTTAGCATCTTTTCATGTACCTGTTGGCTATCTATATATTGTTGCAAAAAATGTCTATTCAGATCACCTCCCCATTTTTATTTTTTAAATTTTTTTTTAAAGAAGATGTTGGGGGTGGGAGTTTTATTAATTAATTTATTTATTTTTGCTGTGTTGGGTCTTCGTTTCTGTGCGAGGGCTTTCTCTAGTTGTGGCAAGCGGGGGCCACTCTTCATCGCGGTGCGCGGGCCTCTCACTATCGCGGCCTCTCTTGTTGCGGAGCACAGGCTCCAGACGCGCAGGCTCAGTAGTTGTGGCTCACGGGCCTAGTTGCTTCACGGCATGTGGGATCCTCCCAGAGCAGGGCTTGAACCCGTGTCCCCTGCTTTAGCAGGCAGATTCTCAACCACTGCGCCACTAGGGAAGCTCTCTCCCCATTTTTAAAATCAGAATTTTTTTTTTTGCTATTGAGTTGTATGAGTTCTTTATATATTTTGGATATTAACCCCTTATCACATATATGATTTGCAAACATTTTCTCCCATTCAGTAGCTTGCCTTTTCATTTTGTTGATGGTTTCCTTTGCTGTGGAGAAGGTTTTTAGTTTGATGTAGTCCCTCTTGTTTATTTTTGTTTTTTTTTGCCTTTGTTGAGGAAAAAATCCATATATTTTAAATACTTTTAATTTTTACCAATAAAAGCCCATTTCTAACATTTATCATGCTAATTAGCAAGTCACTATGTTCATAATTAAAACATCAATTCTGATGTTCATTTTTCTAATTAGCAGAGCCTCAGGTATTGATTGTTATTTGGATTGCTGAAGCATGTACAGTAGTCTCCTGAGAGTGTGGTGTTTCTGGTACCTTTTTAGCTGGCCACCCTGAGAATCTGGATCCTCTGTTAGGGCAGTTGACTGCTCTCAGAGTCGGAGCTTAAGCTAGTCAGCAATTCCATAATGTCACACTGTTTATGCTGAGAAGTATGTTGAATATTTTACTGAGTTGTTTGTTTAGTACTAGTCCACCCCATCCCCACTTTCCTGGAAGTTACTCCTCCCGCCCTGCCTCCATCCTCATGATAATTAATATGGCCTTGCTCTCTCAGGACACAGCTGATTATTTCAGGGATGGGAATGATCCAAGTTTGGCCAATTAGCTTCCCTTTCCATGAAATGGGGAATTGAAACACAGAGGAGAGGTGCCTTTTTTTGGCTATCTGGGCCCATTCAGTGGAAGCCTGGGAGCTGAGGGGTGTTTCCTGCTTTGTGTGTGGCATGGAAGAGCAGAAGCAGCCAGTGTGGAGAAAAAAGGAAGAACAAAACACAGAAAAGGCAGAAAGACCCTTACAGAGAGAAGGAAGGCTCTCAGTCTTCCCAAAGACCTTTGAATCATGATTGTGGTGGCCATGAAAACATGTTCCCCCGATCTCCTGGTGTGGGAAGCAAAATTGCCTAATGGCTCCAGCCGTTGGCCCTCTGAATCCACCAACACACTCCAAAGCCTCCTTCCCATGGGCTGGTCCCTGACAGTGACCATGAAATGCAGGCTTATTCCTACAAGACACAAGACTCATCAACCTGGAGACTTTGATTTGAAGACAGCCTGCCCAAGATGTTCTCAGAGCTCCACTGCAGTCCAGCCCTCTTCCTGCCCAACCCTGCTTCCTCCCCATCTCTTTCACAAGCGTCAGAGGTGGATCATGGTCCAAAGGCCCTTTCCTGTCTTCTCCAGCTCCCTCCCCTACTCCTCCTATGGCCATTTCCTCCATTAAACTCTTAAACGAATGATGCCACATTGGCATCTGCTTCTTGGAACCTGAAGTAACACACTGGTTCTAGTCTCTTACTAAGGCCTGATTATATTCCTCTTCTTGGGTTTTATGAGCCACTTCTGTAGTCTAATATTAAATCTCCACTTTTAATCCTTAACCTATGTGATGGTTAATTTTATGTGTCTACTTGACTGGCCATGGTGTGCCCAGATTAAACATCATTTCCAGATGTGTCTGTGAGGGTATTTCTGGATGAGATTAGCATTTGAATCAGTGGACTCAATAAAGTAGATTGCCCTCCCCAGTGTGGGTGGGCATTATCCAATTCGTTAAGGGCCCGAACAGAACAAAGGGTAGGAGAAAGAGTAATTTGCCCCCGTTTTTGGTTACCTCATTGCTTAAGCTGAGATATCTCATTTTCTCCTGCCCTTGGACTGGAACTTATACCATTGGCTCCCCTCGTTCTCAGGCCTTCAGACTTGGGCTGAATTATACCACCAGCTTTCCTGGATCTCCAACCTGCAGACAGCAGATTGTGGAATTTTTCAGCCTCCATAATTGCATGAGCCAATTCCTCATAATAGATTCTATCTATCTATCTATCTATCTATCTATCTATCTATCTATGTATCTATGCATATATCTCCCATTGGTTCTGTTTTTCTGGAGAACCCTGACTAATAAAACTCACATATAAGATTTACTGTTATTTGCAACAAAAGCAACAAATAGACTTAGCATTTTGCAAAGTTCCATAGATATATTTTCTCACTTAATTCTTGAATTAACCCTGAGAAGTATCTATTACTATCACCTTTTTCCAGATTAGGAATAAGTTTTAGAGATTGAGTAGTTTGCCTAGGATCACACAGTGGAAGGGCTAGGATTGGATCCCACAACCTTCAGACTTCAAAGCCAATATTCTGAGCCACACTACTTTGTTGGGTGCTACCTGCTGAATTGGTTCAAAAGTCAAAACTATCTAACTTGATATTTAAACTTTGCTTCCTAAACCAAACATTCAAATAAGTCTCTTGCCACATAAATCTGTATTTCTTGGGATATTTTGTTGGACTCAGGTAACTCATTGTCCTGTCCTTCTTGACTCGTAATCAACATTGAAATATTCCCCACTCCCTTCATCCTCTACACTTGAAGCCTGTGCCATGTAGGAGCTAGAAGATAATTGGCTTCATTCGTATTGCAAATAAGGAAAGGTAAAGCTTCAGATTTAATGGCTACCATCCCTCTGCCATCTCCAGAAATAGACCTCATTTATTTTGGTGTCACACTTAGAGGAGGCAGAACAAATTACATCTTGTGAGGGGACGGACATAATACAAAATGCAAAAGGAATTACAAAGAGACTTTTATGTGTTTTGCAATTCTTCAAGTCAGGACAGATTTGGTGGCTCTATGCAATTTTTAAAAATAGAGGTTAAAAAAAAATAACCCAAGTAAATAGTTTGGCAGATTACTGAGAAATGCTATGTTCTTGAGCCATTGAAGCAAGAGTTTTCATTCCCTTTTAACAGCCCAAATTGGATGATAGAAAATATGAAACCACATCTGAGAACAAAGTACAGAATTGTAACAACTATGAAAATGAAAAGCAGTCAAGCAAGAACTGTTCCTTGCTTGGGAGAATTGCCCCAGGCCAGATATAGCCTGCCTACCTGGGAGCCAATGCCCTCCTGTGCCCTGCCTCTTAGCACACAGCCAAGAACTGACTGTCATGGGGGACAGAAGGCTGGTCCCCTTATCCCGAGTGGGGACTGGCTCTGTGGTGCGATTTGTGTTCCAGACCTCTCCATGGGGTCAGGCTGAAGCCAGACTCCTGCTGAGATCACACACTTGCTTAGCTCCTTTCTCTACCTCATCCTGCTTCTCTCATTGCCGTTGTAAAGGCCTCCCCCAACAAACCACATCTACAGGAATCCTTCGCTCAGGCTCTGCTTCTAGGAAATCTACTCTAAGACAGTGGCTTAGAGGAGTTTTATTTGGAAAGAGCTCGAATGCAACCTAGCATCCTGGGTACTTTCTTGGACTCTTGGGAATGTTGGAGAACAAGTTTGTGGATGGTGGGAGATCGTAAGGGAAAAGGCGAGAGAGAAAAAGGGTGAATACTGAAAAGTGAGAGAAGATAGTGAAGAAAAAAAATTCCTGACTGATTAAAACTTTGTAATATCGTTGATTAGATTCCTAAGAACATATGACAATGAATGTCACTTTTCCAATGTGTCCCCAAACTGGAAGGTGAGATTATTTTGAGGATGTTGCAACAAACACTCTTCTTGGATCTCGAGTCCACCTTTCCCATGCTTCCTGATATGGCCTTGTTTTTAAAGACCAAAGGATTTTCTTGAACTTACGTCTAGTCAGATTCAGTAGGGGCTTTCATCTACTCCGTGGAGATTTTGCATTTCTCTAGGTAGCAGCTGGCATTGATTATTTTCCCACATGACAATTAGAGTGCTGGCATCTGTAAAATTATTTGCCATAACAGCTAAAGGAGGATCTAGGATTAGTCATTTCCCTTGTTCAGAAGAGTCTGAGAACTACCATTTAAGAAGGGCACGTCCTGAGCTCAGGGAGGCATGAAGTTTTTAGGTAGCTGTAGCATGGTTCAACGGATGGGCTCTGTGGTGAGCTTCCCCTTATAGGGTTTGTAATGATTAAATAAGATGATACTTTTAGAACACTTAACCCAAGGCTGGCATGAAGTAAATGCACAGTCAGTGTCACTCATCATGATGACAGTTCCTGAGCCTTTCCAGCATTGATTCCATGAGCCCTCTCTTTTTGCCTCTTCTCTTTGCTCTGTCTAGTTGCTGGTGTTTAGGAGTCTCAGGGTAACCCCTGCTTCTGAGAGTGATCCAGATTCTCTGTTGACTCCCAGACTCTTCAACCTTCATTCTTAGATGATTGACTCCATAGGACCCCATCGCAGCTTCTGGCCCCAGTTATTTGGTGACCCCCCCGTTGGCTCCAGTCTCTGCTTTGGGCAACATGTGCCTGGCCCCCTTATTCAGCAGTTCTTCCCTCTCAGATTGTGATAATTACCATGATCTTGGGTGAGAAAAATTTCCTCCCCTTTAAGGTGCTAAGGACTTAAACATGGAACACTGTCAGCTGTACTTGTCTTCCCACCCCCTGAGTTGAAGGGAGTGCAGCTGTCTCCTTCTACTTTAGGCGTGGAAGAGCAAGGGCTTGAGAAGAAAGAGTACTATTCCAGTCCTCCTTTCCCCACCTTTAGCCTTGGATACCACAGCAGGGTCTATATTATCGAGTGATCTGTGCATTAGAAACTTCTGTTTGGTGTTAACTTATTGGACTTAATTGCTATTTTTAGTCCCACTTGATTAGAGAGTCATATGCTGTACCAGAAACACCTCAGTGTCTGGTCATGGCTCAATGCTGTCTGTTCCTTTGGAGGCCGAGTGCATCTCTGATGAAGACATGAAGAGAAACTTATGGGACACAAATTTCTTGTACTTTGCACTTTTCTGAAGTACAGCCTGTCATGACAACATGTCAGTGCTTTGTGATTTCAAGAGGTTTGTGTTAGGGGAATGGGAGACTGTGGTGGTGGTCTCTATTTGACCTTTATGCCTGGAACCCTGAACTTCACATTCCCGATCTTTGAATTTCTCCAATTTGCTACCTCGGGGTCCACACTGAGACCTCCTCCTATTCCAGTTCCCTGTCACCCTGCTTTGTGTGGGTTGTGGGGATTCTTGGCCTAAAGCAGCTTTTTCTTGAGCACTCAACACTACCTGAAAGGGAGTTAGCCTTGGAGCATAAGACAAATAGAAATTGAAAGAAGTCTAGTAGATTCCTTGTGTTCCTTATGAAAAATAATGCAATAATGTTGGGGATAATTTTTGTGGTTTTGCTCTCTCTCATTGTTTTGTTAAAAGACAAAGGGCTGGGTTCTAGCCCAGGCTTCTCTGTGTAGTAGCTGGACCGTGTACATGGTACAGCACCTAGTTAAGACTTTGGTTTTGCTTCCTTAGAATAGGGACTGTAGCTATCTGATGGAGCTGCTATGAGGATGAGCATGCCTGGCACAGAGAAATAATCTGATAAATGGTAGACGTTATCGTTACCAACTGCAAAGATTAGTTATAATAAATATCACAGCTGGAATGGGACCTTTAGTGTCTAAATGGTTGAAGTTCTCATGAAAGAAAACAAATGTACCAGATAGTGCATTACTTTTCCCATAACTTCCCATAAGGAAAAGGTATTGAGTATGATATGAAATCAATATACAGGCAGAGGAATAAAGATTTAATGTCTAAGCAGTCTTTATTCATGTTTATAGGTTACAACAGATATAAACATATTGCTCACCCTCATTTCTTATGAATCCAGAATTTATTTCTAAATATCCTTTGAGACAGAGGATGAGAAAAGGGAGAGAAACATTGGGGTTGAAGCTTGTTTAACTTTAGGTATGTTTAATTCATGTTTGTGAATGATTAGTACACTAAACGCTGATTTCATTCATAACCAAGTGGGGCTATTTATGTCGGAATGAAAAGCACATACGTTTGCTCACACAAAGCTCTATTGTGAACTAAAAAAATCAGTTTTTATTGTTCAAACAATTGTGCATTAACCGAAGGCTCAGAATGAGGGTTCTGGGAATTGTGAGCATAAACTGGGAATGTTAATGCGCTAGATTTATTTATATGGTGTCATAGGATGGGTTAAGACTTAATAGAGGTGAACAGGCCCAGGGATATTTTCCAATGGCCTGGATGCTGTTCACTTAAGTTTTATTATTTTCCATTGGCGATTCTATAGCATGCAGGAGGATGAGTCTCATCCCAGCTTCACAGGTGAGGGATGAGCAGTACCCAAAGAAGCAGCAGCTGTGTTTGTGGGCACTATTTCACTTATAGGTTTGAGAAACAAATAAGTGCTACATGTACAGAGCCAGCAGGTGCCTTTGGAACTTAGCACAGTTTGAAGCTCTGAGAGAATTAAAGAGGGGCCACTGGCTTAGTTCCTTCTCCACAAGGCCAGTTTTCAGAGAATGGCCATAATCTGTATGTGTTTTATACTTGTATATATTATAAGACCTCTGTAGGCAAAGAACAGCTTTAAATAACTATTTTCCCTGATTTCTATGAAGAATATTTGTAAATTGGGAAAATTTTTAAAGTTTAAAGAATAAAATTATCTCCTCAAATCTCCTTCAGAGATAACCACTGTAACATCACGATATGAACAAATAGCATAAGTAATGTACTTAGTACAGTGCCTAGAAAGTAGTAAGTTCTTAATACATAACAGCTGAAATTTGTGTGTGTGTATAATTTTTCTTTCCGTTATTTTTTTCCCTAGTTATATGCATACATTTGTTGAATAGGTAAATATTCAGCCATATTCACTGAGCACCAAGAACTTTGAATGGGCTAGGGAGAAGGAACTCTACATCAGCGTTGACAAGACACGGTCTTTGCTCTTAAGTTGGTCACAATTCTTACCCAAGAAATAGACAGGCAATGGGTGTTTTGTGTGATGGGGAGGTGACCTGGGTGCTATGTGGAGACTAGCAAGGGCTCCTCAACCTCACTGAGAGCTTTCTGGAGAGACTGACATCCATCCTCAGATCTGAAGGATGAACAGGAGCTGTTCAGCCAATGGAGTAAAAATGAGAAAATGTTTCCCGCAGAGAATACAGTCCATGTTAAGTTCCTAAAGCAGGAGCAAGCATGGCATCTTCACAAAACTAAATGGAATTCTGTGTGGCTGAAGAGTGTGCAGTTGGGATTAGAAGAGATGGTGGGAGGGTGGGGGCAGGGAGCAGGATGGAGGTGAGACTGGGGAGAGGCAGCAGGACTAGAGAGCCAGGACTCTGGAAGAGTGAACAGGCTGATGTCATGAGAGCTTCACAGGAAGCTCCATGAGGAGCTTGGATTTCATTCTGAGGGTAGTGAGGAGCCACTGAAGCGAGAGACAATCAGATTTGTGCTTTTAAAAGAATACATAAGATCAATGAAAAATAGGTTGCCAAATAATAAATAAAATAATTTAATAACTTAATTGAAAAATAAAAATGATAAAATAATACATAAAATAATTGGGAAAGGGTGAGCAGAAAAGAGTCTACCTTGAAAATTTTTTTTTTTTTTTTTGCGGTGCGTGGGCCTCTCACTGTTGTGGCCTCTCCCGCTGCGGAGCACAGGCTCCGGACGCGCAGGCTCAGCAGCCATGGCTCACGGGCTCAGCCGCTCCGCGGCATGTGGGATCTTCCCGGACCGGGGCACGAACCCGTGTTCCCTGCATCGGCAGGCGGACTCTCAACCACTGCGCCACCAGGGAAGCCCTACCTTGAAATTTTTAAACATCTTTTATTTTGGGGGTAAAAAGTAAATTATAAACTTATAAAATGTAAAAAATGAATAACACTGAGATCACTGCATAGTAAGAGCTGGGATATGTGGCACTTTAAAGTGACATTCCATGCAAAATTTGCAGCCACAAAAGTATTTACTAGAAACAAATAAAAATGGAGAGTGAGTTCTGTAGGGTAGAAAAAAACCCTTTTTGCTACTGAAATTGAGTTGTTTAATAGAAATAAATATTTACTACAAATTTATTGTTGGTAAATAATACCTAGAATTTAGAGTTTAGCTGTAATAAGTTTCTAGAATTGTTCTTTATTGACCTTCACATTCACCTCTGATGTTTAGGGTGTGAGTGAAGAGAGAAGGAAAAGTGTGAGGTTTGGATCACTTTTGAAGGAGGGAAAAGAGCATTTATCAAATACCTATCATGTTCCAGGTGATACAATGTATGATATCTTAACCTGTAAGGATATTGCTGTCCTATTTCATAGGGGTTAAGGGTCAGAGAGTGTCAGCCACCATCAGGGTCACAGAGCTAGGACGTGGTAGGTTGGCATTTGAATCTAGTGCTGTCTTCCTTACCATTGCTCCTCCTCTTGGCCTCTAAGCAACGACCAAAGTGATGTTTTTCCCAGATACCCCATTCTGAGCCAAGAAAATCTGAGATGAAACAACTTTTCTGCAGTCAATAATCCGTACAACTTCCTTCTGCTTTGGTTGATAAGCTTGGGACATCTAAAGGCCAGTTTAGACCTAGAGTCCTTTTCTCCTGGACAGCACAAGGGAGAACCTTTCAAGGGAAAGTTGAGCCTGGTGTGAAGAAAATCATAGAGATTTTAGAAAGTTCCAGCCTTTTTCCTGGAGCTGCTTTTACTTCCTGATGGCTAATTTATCCTGATAATTGGCCCTGGGCCTGTAACCCTCTCATTCAGCCTGGCCATTTGTTAACACACAGGCAGCCTGGTGGAGCCTGCCGTTGATAGCTGTGGGAACCAGTCATTCTGTGGCAGGGCTTGGGGTGCAGTGGAAGCATCTGTGGGGACCACATGGGCCTTCTCAGCTTGTAGGATGTGTGGTAACTTGGAGCCATTTGCTTTAAAGGTCTATTTGCATTATCAGCAAAGAATATGGAAAACGGCTCAATTTCAGCTGATTACCCACTAAAGTGCCTGGGAACCGCTCTGTAATTTTCATTGCTGCTTGCTGGGCTCTTCAGCAAAGTTTGCAGACGAACTTAATGGAAGGCATTCAGCCCTGCTGAATGGCAAGCAGAGAAGGCACCAGCTTCCTGTCCTCTTTGTTTGAAAGCATCTGTTACCATAAGGTAGTAAACAGTTTTTTAAGCCATTCTGGGAACAGCCATCTGTGAGACACCTCTCCAGTGTAGCCTTAGGTCCAGACTTTGGTTTTCCCACAGCTTCACCCAGAAAGAATTATCTCTGTTATCCAAGGCCAATGAGATTGGCTCTAACAAGGATTTCTAGGAAATGGCTCCAGGCAATCTAGATGGATAAACTCTCCTAGCACTAGAGTCAAATAATTAAACTCTAGCCCTGTGGCACAGTCATACAATGGCGTACTTGTTAACCACTAAAAAGATGTTGTAGATTCCACTTCTTACACTTGAAGGTGTTTATGAATCATTGGGATCTTGTTAAAATGAAGATCTGATTCAGTAGGTCTGGGGTAAACCTCAGGTTCTGCAGTTCCAGCAAGCTCCCAGGTGATGGCAATGCTGTTGATCCTTGGACCACACTGAGAGTAACAAGGCTGTAGAAAATTTATAATTGCATGGGAGGTGTTTATGGCTCCAGTAACTTAATTTTTTGTCTCCATCTTCATTGCCTCTGGATAAAAATGCTGTCAGGTCCCTGGTTATTCTGCTCATTTTAGGTTATAGGTAGTCCCACCGTTATTTTAAGTTGCAAGACTAGTTTCAACATAGTGAAAAAAACAAAGCAACAATCCTTTGTGACCATTAAAGGATTCTGACTAGCTTTAAATGTTCTTACCCCCCTGAGCCTGGATCTGGTGTTGGGAAAGGTGGGTTGCCAAAACTGTCAGCCCTCCTCCCTTCTGGATTTCCTGGGAGGAGACAGACTCATGGTGGGTCTGGTGTCTATTTCATTGGTACCTCAGATGAAACTGAGGCAGGAAGAGCCCCATCCTAACATCCTGTCCAGAGACACAAACACAGATTTTTCAGTGATTGCTTCTGGAGAGTGGAGCTGATGATGGGACGTTGGGGGAATGGACTTTCATTTTTCATTTTATAACCTTTTATAAAGTATATATGTGTGGGTATGTGTGTATATGTAGATATATACACACATACCCACACATATATGTATATAGGCACACATGTGCATATACGGACTTATGCATATAAACACAGACAGTAGACATATATAACTCACCACAAACGCGTGCCACTTTTGTAAGTAAAAAAAAGACAGAAAAAAGTGACTGTAACAGAAATAGGGGATGAATCATCTAAATCCATTAGTAGCTTTCTAATTGTATTTAAGCTACATAACAAATAACCATAATTAAAATGGAAACTTTTTTCATTGTTGCAAAAATGATTACTTAATAACTTCATTTTTCCTACAAAATGTATATTCAAATTTAAGCAAAATTGAAGGAAAAATTTCACTGAAAACATGTCCTCCAGGTTCTGTCTCCTTGAGCTATTTAGTGGAGACAAGAAGATACTTTGAAGCCAGTGGCTGTGGAGAGTGAACTCTTTTAGGTTTCCAGTTTGTACTCGTGCTAGATTAAATAGAATACTGTAGCCATCACTCTGATGCACAGGATTGCACAGAGGCCAGCTCTGTTCCATTTCTGCAGATGTGTTTGATGAGCTGACCCTTGGTTAATGGTCTTTGGGACTGAACTGTCATGCCTTAGAGATGTGCTTCTTTCAAGCTGTCTCATCATTGCCTCATAAACCATAAGTGAATAGTTCATTGCGAGGCCCACACTTGAAACACTCACCTGTCGACAACAAAATTCTCTTCATACCTTTTATTTCAACTTTCTTTTGTGTGAGAAACTTATAGAAACCCAGCCCTCCAGTTGGCCCTGAATAGTCTCTCTAGGTAGATGGAGATCAGCTGAAACCAGTGACTGAATTAATGGCAAAAAACACTCCAGGTTTGTGTGCCAGCCTTCAGTGTGCGGGGACATTATGCCTGTGACCTCTGAGAATAACCCCAAGGAAGGTCAGCCCTCATGGAGGTGCCGAGAGAACAGAATGCTGTGGATGGAACACGTGGGCCCAAAGCCTGCCAAGAGGCCTCCCAATAAAAGCCTGCATCTTCCAAATGCTTGCTTTGTGTCCCAGAATGGTGCAAACTCCAAGAACCTAAACATGGAGAATTGAAAGTACTATAGAAGGCTAGAAAGTTACATGTATCCTATTTCATAGAAATAAGGAATCAAGAATTTCATAGAAATTAAGAAATTCAACTATCTAAGCATTATGAATGTGTGTATATCTACGTGTCCTTTTATCTTAAAAATCCACACTTCTCACCAAAATGTATGAGGCCTGACCCTGCTTCCCTTTCTGTGTCACTGCTCACCTGCAGCTCCAGCCCTCTCAAACTCCGCTCTGTTTTTCTAGAGAACTTCTGCCACATCTCTGGGGCCATTTTATATGCTCTGTTCCTTGCCTTCTTCCCTCAAGCGCTTCCTCTGGCCATGTTCCACGCATTCCTTCTGTCTTAGCATACTTACCACTTACTCTTGAAAGTCGTGGGGGGCCCCTAGCTGTCCTCCTGGGCTCCATGCAGCTGTCCTTACCTAGCACAGCCCTCAGCACCTGGCATCCTTGCAGCTGCACTCAGGTGAGGGCGGTGAGCCCGCCAGCCCTGCTCTGAGCTGTGCCTACAGCGTCTGGCATAGTCTCACATTTGGCAGGTAAGTGCTCAAAACTGTTTATCAAATCATCAAAGAGAAAAGAACATGGAAAATGAATAGACTTTTCTGAACTAGTAAGGCAGGATGGTGGGTGATTTATTTCCTCACTTTTTCCTATCATAAAAGAAATGCAAAAACACTAATTTAAAAACTATAATCGTACCATATTAACAGAATAATCATTTTCTTATTCCCTTCAAGATTTTGTGCATATACTTGTTTTATATAAATATGTTTTGTTCTGTTTTTAATTATTGTCATTATTACTTGGGATAATAGTATATAAACAAATTGCATTTTTCTACATAGTTCTTCATACTTATACATTTGTTGGTTGTATAATATATTGAGTTAACGTAGTATACTTTTTCTGTCCTCTTAGTTTTATGATTGTATCAGGTATAGTGAATTCTCTATATTCAGTGAGGTACAGGATTTAAAGCTTGCTCGTTCTCTTCCAATCACCACTTCCCTTTCCTGTCCTTCAGTAACATCTTGGGAGGATCCCACAACTTTAGAGTCATTTCTCATTATTAAAAAAATTCTGTCTTGTTCAGTTGAAACGCACTCTCATCTCTTCTCCCTTCCCTCTCTGGCTAGATCGTGACCTTCAGAATCTGTGGTCTGGAGGAGATATGTTTTGTTTCTTCACTCCTTCTTTCCTGCCAGGGGTGTTGGGTGAGGAGGAGGGTCTTGGAAAGAGGGGGTAAGTTGTACTCTGACCTGCCGGTGAGGGGCAGCAGCCCTGATCTTTGTACTGGGTACTTTGATTGGCTGCTGGGGCTCTGCTGACGTGGTTTCTGTGTGTCACGTGATTTTTCTGAGTGTATGTTCTTCACTCTGGTCCCTCTGTCACCCTCTTAGAAAGGAACAGTGGCATCCCTTTCAAGCCATGCCATTGGCTCACAACCTCCTGTCTCAGTAGGGCATCCCCTCACTTGGCCACTGGGCACCACAGTTCCTGCCTCTCCCTATCCCTCAGCTCCTTCACATGGAGTCATTTTCTCTTCCACACCCTGCAGGGGCCACAGGAGACTGTGGGGTAGGAGGTCATCTTTTACAAGCGCATTATCCCCCGATCCCTTCTCACTGTTGTGTGAGCTGCTGCAGCATGTTCCCAGGCGGTGGGTAGGTGGCAGTCTCCTCTTGCATACAGGCATCTTCAATCTCTGTGAGTTATTCTCTGGAGTCCCAATTCTTGGCAAATGGGGGGACACTATGGACAGTGACTCCCAATGGCCCCTTCCCATTCCCCTCCCTGGGTGGTCGGCTAAGGCCTGGGGTAAGGGGGTGATGGCTGGGGTAGCATCATTTAGCATCTGGCCCTAAATGCCTTCTTCTCATTTAAAAACATTGCGGGGTGAACATGTTCATTATCTTGACTGTGGTGGTGGTTTCATGAATGTATACATATATCAAAACTTATTAACTTGTACGCTTTATGTACACTTTATTGTACATCATTTATTCCTCAATAAAGCTGTTCAAAAATATTGGGGCAGCTCACTGCCTGTTTTGTCCTCTTGAACATCTAGTTATAGTACTGTAAATAATACCGCGTGACCATCATCATGGATATAGGTGTTTTTCTTTCGATGCTTCCTTAAGATAAATTCATAGGAGTTGGATTACTGGCTAAAAGAAGATACCCATTTTTATAGCTCTCAATACATATTGCTTTTCCAAAGAATTGTGTCAGTTTCCAACGTAGCAGGAAGTACGAACATACCAGTTTAATAGTAACCTTAAACTTGAGAGTTATTTCTTTTAAAAATGTTCCTAGATATAAAATAGTACATTATTTTTATTTCTTAGATTAATATAAAGGGTAACACGTGTGTGTATGTTTGGTGAATTTGTATTTCCTCTATGAGAACAGCCTGTTCTTATTCTTTATCTATTTGCCTACTGGGATTTTGATGTTCTTTTATTTTGATTTCTATGGATATTGTCATGAAGTTGTTTGTGAAATAAAACAAATGTTTTTTTGCCAAAAGCGGTGTTTATTCCCATGGTTAGAATTTGAGGACAAACTGATCAGGGTGAGTGAGACTTGGTTCAGATTGTGGAGGTCTGTCAGCTGCCTCCTCTGGTTTCTGGGAGAAAGGTACTTCCTCTGTATATGCAAATTAAATTGATTTTTCCAGGCAACCCTGTCTGCCACTAGTCACACAGTCTCCCTGCTTATTAACATTTCTGTTCTCTAAGTATTCTGAAGCTGATCTTATTAGACCTGCATATTTCCTTTCAGGGCATTGATTTTAAACTGGGAGAGTGGTAGAAATAGGAAGTGAGATGGAGTAGTGGTGACAGCATATGTGATTAGAGGGAGGGGATATGGGGATATATGTATATGTACGTCTGATTCACTTTGTTATAAAGCAGAAACTAACACACCATTGTAAAGCAATTATACTCCAATAAAGATGTTAAAAAAAAAATCTATGGGAAGAATTCAACGTCCCTGTCAAGGCAGTCATGAAGGTTTACTTATTGTGTTTTGAAATTTTAAATAGTGTAAAAAGTTTTATGTACACAAACAGTATACAAAATGTTTTTATAAATATCAACACAGAGCAGAGCCTGTAAAAGACTGAGAAACACTGCTCTACACTCCTTTTCAAGATGTGGTATGAGTTCATGTTTTAAACTGCTTCACAATGATGATACATTTAAGCACACACACACGCACATGCACACACACACACACCTCAGACACATTGCATGCTCCAAAACAAGCTAAATATCTCTGTAGACAAAAATCAAAATGGAAACATCCAGCCATAAATGGGGCTGAAGTGATAAGCCTGCTGGATTCTGAATCCAGAAATGCCTAGAGTCAGCCTGAATTTGGGTTTCCATTGTGTAGACAAGACCAAGAGCATCCCATGTGCAAATGGATGGCATTCAGTATCACTGAGTAATACCAGGGGCAAGGGTGGTTCTCACCCCTGAAAGGGTGAGAACCCATGAAAGGAGAATGACTGGGCTACAGCTTCTGTATATTTAATTTAACACTGACAATTTAAAGGAAGATTTTTGTTTGTTTGTTTAAAAGAATAATTCAAGTAAAGCTATGCAGCTGTAGTGTCTAGAGGAAACAGAGAAGGCAATGGAGACAGAATCTATGCCAGGACAGCTGCTGATTCAATGGCTAAATCTGCAATATCACTCCAAAGTGAAAGCCCTCAGCTGCTGACATAAGACCTGTTCTCAAGTAGAAGTCCCAGGAGCCTGGTGCAGGCACAGCAAAACCACAAGAAATAAGGGAGTGAATGAAGAGAGAATGAGAAAATGCTACCCTATAAATGAAAATAACAAAGTAAGTACATAAAACCAGCTCTAAGAAAGCTACTCAATGAATCAAGAATCAGGAGAATTAATTATTGAAAAAATAAAAATAATTGAAAAATCCCCAAAATAACTTTAAAATAAATATGTGTAAGTTATTCAGAGATAAAGGAAGGAATAACAAACATAAAAGTTTTGTGAAATAAAAACTGGCATCAATGGATCAAGGGCAAATAGATAAAATAAAGCTAATTGAAAACACCTAGAAATAAAAAAATATAATAATTGAGAGTAAAAATGGAATAAATTGAATAAACTCTAGATTGGTACCAATCAAAGAGAATTACTGAATTTGAAAATAGTACTGAAGAATTTACTTAGAAAGATGAACAGAGAAATGAAGAGAGAAAAAATATTAGAGAAATGCTAATTGAAATAGAAGATGGATTGAAAGACCCCACATTTTTTCCCCAAAATGCATCTCATCACAAATTCTGATGAGAGAACTACTACAGGATGTACTTCACTAAGAAAAATGAGAAACCCAGAATAAAGAAATGGGATGCAAGAAACAGTAATGAGCAAAGAAGTAGATAAAAATATATTGGTATATCAAATTAATTTAAGATAACATTTTGTTTAAAAGCAAGTTGGGAATAAAAATTTACATGGTAAATGCAAGGAGGATGAAAGGGATGAAATATAATGGTTGATGCACACAAAATCAGTGCCTCATTCTCAGGATGAGGATACTGGGCTACTTTAGACTTTGTTAGATAATATGTAGTTTAATATTTATGTTAAAAGTAATTACCAAAATAAGAGAAATGCAATCTGTAGCTTCCAAACCATTAGAGAAGGAAAAGGGGAACAAAGATAACTTTATCAACCTAAGAGAAGAAATGAAAGGACAAAAAAAGCAAAAAAAAAAAAAAAAAGGGGGGGAGAGGAAGATGATACACAGAAGACATAGCACAAAAGAGGAGAAATTAATTCAAATATATCAGTGATCACAGTAATTGTTAATGGATTAAACTTAATCTCTCTAAAGAAAGATAGTCAGATTTGATAGAAACAAACAAGAAACATACAGCCAATATCATACTTTGTGGTGAAAGACTGAACGCTTCCCTCTAATGATCAGGACCAATGCAGTTATGTCTGTCTGTTCTTACCACTTCTATTCACTATTGTATTTTGGAGGTTCTAGCCAGTGCAACAAGGTAAGAAAAAGAAGTAAATGTCATCTATATTGGAAAGGAACAAGTAAATATGTCCTTGTTCACAGAAATGACTATTGATTTAGTGGATGCAGTGGAATCTACAAAACTACTAGAACTGATAAGTGAGTTTATTAAGTTGCAAGACACAAGATCAATATACAAAAGTTAATTCTATGTTTATATACTACCAATGAACAATATGAAATTCAAATTAAAAAATAATCCCATTTACAGTAACATCAAAAACTACCACATAGAGGTAAATCTTTCAAAAGATACTTTAAGATATGTATAATGAAAACTAGAAAATACTGCTGAGTGAGATTAAAGTAGAACCCAATAGGAGAGATACTCTGTTCATAGGTCAGAAGATTCAATATTGTTAAGGTGTCGATTATCCCTAAATCAATCCTTCAGTGCAATCCCAGTAAAAATCCAGCATCCTTTTTTATTTTAAATTTTTTTTAATTATTGTTTTTGGCAGCATTGGGTCTTCATTGCTGCGCACGGGCTTTCTCTAGTTGCGGTGAGCGGGGGCTACTCTTCATTGCGGTGTGTGGGCTTCTCATTGCAGTGGCTTCTCTTGTTGCGGAGCACAGGCTCTAGGCATGTGGGCTTCAGTGGTTGCAGCACATGGGCTCAGTAGTTGCGGCATGCAGGCGCTAGAGCAACCAGGCTTCAGCAGTTGTGGTGCACAGGCTCTAAAGCGAAGGCTCAGTAGTAGAGCGCATGGGCTTAGTTGCTCCGCAGCATGTGGGATCTTCCTGGATCAGGGAATGAACTCGTGTCCCCTGCACTGGCAGGCGATTCTTAACCACTGTGCCACCAGGGAAGTCCCAGCATCCTTTTGTAAAAAAAAATTAAATTTTTTATACAAATTAAGAAAATACAAACAGCAGCATAGCAAAGTTGGCAGTTGATCAAATTTATAGTTATAGGATTTATATCATTATTCATGATTTAATATTTGTAAATTTGCCTACTTGCTAAAATTTCTTTGTAAGCCCCCAAATCAATACTCACAGTACTTTCATGGTCATTCAAGGACAGATGCAGAGCAACAAAAAATTTGAATGGCCCAAGGCACATGTTTCCAGCTGAAGTCCAACAAGATGGTGCTGTGCCTTCTTGTTTCAGTTCTCGTACTGTCAGGAAGTATCCCTTTATATCTACTTAATGCCATGTTTTTTGCATTTTTTGTGCTTTTCATTCATGATTTCATTTTTAAAATGGTTCCAAGCACAGTCTGAAGTCCTGTCTAGTGTTCCTAAGCGTTCCTAAGTGCACGAAGGCTGTGATGGTCCTTTTGATATCTCAGGCATGAGATATAATGTTGTTGGCTGCCAGTTCAATGTTAATGAATCAACAATGTATTAAATAACGTATCTTTAAACAGAAACATATACAATGAAAAATTATGTATTGATTGGTGATGAAAATGTTGTGACCAGAGGCTCACAGGAACCTAACCCTGTGTTTTCCTTGGTAAGAATGAATGGTTCGATATTTGATAATTCAGTGTTTGCAGTGTCTTTGTTGTAACTACCAAAAATAATGAGAAGTGACTGTGTGTGTGTGTTCATGTGCACATACATGCACACAGTGTATAGATAGTAAGCATATAAAAATACAGTTACTGAAAATCTGGAAAGGCAAATAAAATAAGCAAATATTTCATGCTTGTCAGTGACAAACTGTTTTCAAGACGTGAGGAAATAGCAACTTTCATCCATTTCAGTGATAGTTTAAATTGGTAAAAACACTTCAGAGAGCAGTTTGACAAAACCTAATCAAGTTGAAAACTTACATTTCCTTTGGCTCAGCAATTCTAATTCTGGATACAGAGCTCAGAAATACTCATGTGTGGTACAGGTTTTAGTAATTTTAGTAGGCTAACATCTGTTTTAACTGGGATATGGTAAGGACCTCACTAAATAATCTTAACTGTTAAGAAAGCTCATTGATGGGGCTTCCCTGGTGGCGCAGTGGTTGAGAGTCCGCCTGCCGATGCAGGGGACACGGGTTCGTGCCCTGGTCCGGGAAGATCCCACATGCCGCGGAGCGGCTGGGCCCGTGAGCCATGGCCGCTGAGCCTGCGCGTCCAGAGCCTGTGCTCCGTCCGCAACAGGAGAGGCCACAACAGTGAGAGGCCCATGTACCGCAAAAAAAAAAAAAAAAAAAAAAAAAAAAGAAAGCCCATTGGTGAGTTAAACTACATTGAAGTCAAAGTAAGCAGTGTTCCTGGGGAATCATCCCATGGAAGCTAGTATGTACATATGTGTAAGATCATGTTATTAATACGGTACAGCGGTTCCGATTATGGCATAGTTTCAGTTTCAAGGGCCCTTTGTATAGTAAATTCTTCATGTGAATCCTTTCTCATACTTCTAATACTGGAATCTGCCTTGGGGAGAGTCTTGGAGCTAACAGATGTATTAGATTATCTTGATTTAGAGGAAGTTAGATTTAAAGTACACTTTTGAATTAGCACATATAGTCTTTAAAAATATAATACAAACTAAATAATATATCTAACATATGTGCAAAATATAAAGATAATAAAAACACATGTATTTTAAAATTTTTTTATTGAAGTGTAGTTGATTTACAATGTTGTGTTAAGTTCTGCTGTACAGCAAAGTGATTGAGTTACACATATATATATACATTCTTTTCTATATTCTTTTCCATTACAGTTTATCACAGGATGTTGAAAAAATTCCCTGTGCTATACGGTAGGACCTTGTTGTTTATCCACTCTATATATAATAGTCTGCATCTGCTAATCCCAAACTCCCAATCCCTCCCTCTCCCACCTCCCCTCCTCCTTGGCAAACCACAGGTCTGTTCTCTATGTCTGTGAGTCTGTTTCTGTTTCATAAATAAGTTCATTTATATCATCTTTTTAGATTCCACATATAAGTAATATCATATGATGTTTGTCTTTCTCTTTCTGACTTCACTTAGTATGATAATCTCTAAGTCCATCCATGTTGCTGAAAATGGCATTATTTCATTCTTTTTTTATGGCCGAGTAGTATTCCATTGTATATATGTGTCACGTCTTCTTTATCCATTCATCTGTTGATGGACATTTGTCCATTTCATATGCTTTCAATTTTATTAGCAAAAAGATGTTTATAATTTTCTCTCATGAGCTTTTAAATATTTGTATCTGTCCTCCATTTCTTCTATTGCTTCTGTCACTTTTTTTCTTGATCTATATTGCCTGGGGGTTGTCTAATTTATTAGTCTTTCCAAAAATACTAACTTGACTTTGTCATTCCCCTATGTTAACTTTTTTCCCAATTCAGTAACTTCTGTCCTTATCGTTATTATTTTACTCTTTCCTTTCTCGTACAGTTTTCTCCTTTTCAAATGTTTCCTAGGTTGGATACTGAGGTCTTTAATTTTCAGCCTTCTATCTTTTATAACATAAACATTTACTACCATAATTTATCTTCTAAGTGATAGTTTAGTTGCTCCCACAAATTTTGACATGTGTAATTTTTGTTACTTTATAATGTCCATTTTTATTTCTTCTTTGACCTAAAAGTTATTTAGAAATATGCTTTCACATTTCCAAACACATGGGCCTTTGTAGATATATTTTGATTATTGATTTCCAACTTAATATGATCCTAATGATGCCAATACTTTGAAATTTCTTGGGACTTGTTTATGGACTACTATGAGGCAAATTTTTATAAATGTCTCAGTGTTTGAAAAGAATGTGAATTCTTCCATTGTTGAATGTAAGGTTTGAAATATGTCCCACAAAACAAGTGTTAATTATGTGGGTCAAATCTTGGATATACTTACTGAATTTTTGTCTGCATAATTTATCAATTATCATGAGAGGTATGTTAGAATTCCTCAGTATCTTGGTTGATTTATCCATTTTTCCTTAAATGTGGAAATTTTTATTTCTGAATATTGAAGCTATATTTTTTCTAAAATACTAGGCTTTATTTTTTAGAGAAGTTTTTGGTTTACAGAAAATTGAGCAGATAACACAGAGTTCTAATGAACCCTCTTTCTCTCTCTCCTTTGCTCACAGGTTCCCATATTATTAATATCTTTCATTAGTGTGGCACACTTTTTACAATTAATGAGTCAATATGATACATTATATTAACTAAAGTCCATAGTTTACAAAGGGTTCACTCTTTGTCTATGGGTTCTATAGGTTTTGACGAATGTGTAATGTCATGTATCTACCATTACAGTATCATATACAATGGCTTCACTGCCCTAAAAATCCCCTGGGCTACACCTATTCATTCCCTCTCCCCAAACTACTAGCAACCATTGTTTTTTGTTTGTTTCTGTCTCTATAGTTTTGCCTTTTCCAGAATGTCATATAGTTGGAGCCATACTGTATGTAGCCTTTTCAGACTGACTCCTTTCACTCAGCAATATGCATTTAAGTTTCCTTCATGTCTTTTTGTGGCTTGATAGCTCCTTTTCTTTTTATCACTGAGTAATATTCCATTGTCTGGATAGACCACAATTTGTTTATCCATTCATCTTTTGAAGGACATCTTGGTTGCTTGCAGATTTTGGCAGTTATGAAAGAAAAAACTGCTATGAACGTTTGAGTACAGATTTTTCTGTAGACAGAAGTTTTCAATTTATTTGGGTAAACGCCTAGGAGCATTATTGCTAGATAGTAAGAAAAGACCATGTTTAGCATTTTAAGAAACCGCCAAATGGTCTTCCAAAGTGGCTGTGCCGGTTTTGCATTCTTACCAGCAACAAATGAGAGTTCCTCTTGCTCCACATCCTTGCCGGTAAGGGTGTTGTCAATGTTTTGAATTTCAGCCATTCCAGTAGATGTGTAGTGGTATCTCATTGTTTAAATTTTCAATTTCCTAATGACATATGATTTTGAGCATCTTTTCATATGCTTATTTGCTATCTGTATGTCTTTGGTAAGTTGTCTGTATAGGTATTCTGCCCATTTGAAATTGGGTTGTTTGTTTTCTTATTGTTGAGTTTTAAGAGTTCTTTGTATATTTTGGGTAATAATCCTTTATCAGATATGTATTTTGCACATATTTTCTCCCAGTCTGTGGCTTATCTTTTTATTCACTTAACAGTATCTTTTGTAGTGCAGACATTTTAAATTTTAATGTAGTCCAACTTAATTTTTTCCATGAATTCTGCTTTTGGTGGTATATCTAAAAAGTCACAAGACCCAAGGTCACCTAGATTTTCTCTTATGTTATCTTCTGGGAGTTTTATAATTTTGCATTTACATTTAGGTCTGTGATCCATTATGGGTTACTTTTTGTGAAAGGTCTAAATTCAGTGTCTAGATTCTTTTTTTTTTTTTTTGTATGTGGATGCCTGGTAGTTTCAGCATCATTTGTTGAAAAAACTATTCTTTCTCCATTAGATTGACTTTCCTACTTTGTGAAAGATCAGTTTAATATATTTATGTGGGTCTATTTCTGGGCTCTCTATTGTGTTTCATTGATCTATTCTTTTGTCAATTTCACAGTCTTGATTACTGTGACTTTATAGTAAGTCTTGAAGTTAAGTAATGTCAGTCCTCCAGCTATGTTTACTCCTTAATATTCTGAGTCTTGCCTTTACTTACAAACTTCAGAATCAGTTTGTAAACATCTACAAAATAACTTCCTGGGATTTTGATTGGGATTGCATTGAATCTATAGATCAATTTGGGAAGAACTGACATCTTCACAAAGTTGAGTATTCCTATTCATGAGCATGGAGTATCTTTCCATTTACTTAGATCTCTGATTCTTTCATCAGTTTTGTAATTTTCCTCATATAGATCTTATGCATATTTTGTTAGATTTATTCCTGAGTACTTCATCTTTTGGTACTAATATAAGTGGTAGTATGTTTTTAATTTCAAATTCCAATTGTTCATTTGTTCATTGCTGGTATAAAGGAAAGCAATTAACTTTTGTATGCTAACATTGTGTCCTAAAGCTTTGCTGTAATTTCTTATCAGTTCCAGGAGGTTTTTTGTTTGTTTTGTTTTTTGGGTTTTGGGGGTTTTTTTGGGTCAATTCTTTGAGATTTCTATACTTTCTCTGCATAAAGTTTGAAACTGTTTTGTCTTTTTGTGAATTGAAACTTTTTTCATTATATAGTGACTTTATTCATCCTAGAAATACTTTTTGCTTCAAAGTGTCTTTATTACTTATGAAAGTAGCTGTTAGATCTTTCACCTAATATATGCTTTTCAGTTTTTTGGTTTTCAGCTTTTCTGAGCCTTTATGTTTTAGGTCTGTCGTTTGAAAATAGTACATAGCATATCTGTGTGTTTGTGTATGTGTGCACACTTACCAAATATGATAGTGTTTGTATTTTAACTGATTTATATTTATTGTGGTTAAGTTCTAATTTAATTCCACTTGGTCATTGGACATACTTTATATGATGTAATCCTTTCAAATTTATTGATAGTGGCTTATAGTCTATCTTGATAATGTTCTTATACACTGGAAAAGAATGTGTATTATGTTGTTTTGAGGTGGAGTGTTCTATAAATGTCAGTTAAGTATGAAATCTCTAAGTATAATTGTGAATCTTTCTGTTTCTCATTGTAGTTCTATCAGTTTTGCTCCATGCATTTTAAAGTTCCATTATTAGGTGCATAAATGTTAAAAATTGTTATGTCCTCCAAAGAATTGACCTCTTTATGATGATGAGATGACCAACATCGTAATATTCTTTGCTCTGAAATCTACTTCATCTGATATTAATAGTCACTCCAGATTTCTTTTGATTAGTATCAGTATGGTACATTTTTCCATCCATCCTTTTACTTTTAATCTTTGTGTCTTTTTTTAAATTGAAGTATAGTTGATGTACAATATTATATAGGTTACAGGGGTACAACATAGTGATTCACAGTTTTTAAAGGTTATACTCTATTTATAGTTATTGGCTGTATTCCCCATGTTGTACAGTATATCCTTACAGCTTATTTTATACCTAATAGTCTGTACCTCTTAATCCCCTACCCCTATATTACCCCTCTCCCCTCCCCTCTCCCCACTGGTAACCACTACTTTGTCCTCTATATCTGTGAGTCTACTTCTTTTTTGTTATAGTCACTAATTTGTTTTATTTTTTAGATTCCACATAAAAGCAATATCATACGATATTTGTCTTTCTCAATTTGTGTCTTTATATTTAGAGTACACTTCTTGTGACAGCATATAGTACAGTCGTGCTTTGTTATCCAGTCTGACAACCTGTGTCTTTTAATTGGGATATTCCAAACATTTACATTTAATGTGGTTATTTATATAGTTAGATTGAAATCCATCACTTTGCTATTTGTTTCTCTTTGTCCCATCTGTCCTTTGTCCCCTTTCTTCTCTTTCTGGCTCTTTTTGGATAGAGTATTCCTTATTAATGATTCCCTTTTATCTCCTTTGTTGTTTTATTAGTTATAACTCTTTGGTTGCTTTAGGGTTTATGCTATGCATCATTAACTTATCTCAGTCAACATTCAAAGGATATAACACTTCACATAGAGTGTAAGAACTTTACAATAATGTACTTATTTCTTCCTCTTTAGTTTTTGTGCTGTTGTTATAGGCTTTATTTTTACATATAATATAAACTCCACAATACATTGTAATCAGTTTTGTTTAAATAATAAATTGCCTTTAAAGAATTTTAAATGACAAGATAAGTACATATTAACCCACATATTAACATTTTTTGTGTGTATGTGAATTTCCATCTGGTATTTTCCTTCTGTCTAAAAGACTTCCTTTAACATTTCTTATAGTGCAGGTCTGCTGGTGATGAATTCGTTCAGACTTTGTATGTCAGAAAATGTTTTTATGTAGACTTCAATTTTAAAAGATATTCTTACTGAGTACAGGCTTACATATTGGTATTTTTTTCTTATAGTATTTTAAAAAATGCTGCTCCAGTATCTTTTCATTTATATTATTTCTGAAGATAAATATTCTGTCATCCTTATTTTTGTTGCTCTGTTCATAATATGCCTTTTTTTTCCCTCTGGCTGACTCTAAAACTTCTCTTTACCCCTGATTTTCATCTGATTATGATGTGCCTTGGTGGAATTTTCTTCATGTCTCTTATATGTAGGGTTCATTGACATCCTTGAATCTCAGGTTTTATATTTTTTATCAAACTTTAAAATCTTCCAAATGTCATTTTTTAAAATATTTCTTCTTTATTATCCTCCTCCCTCTTCTCCTTTAGGGACTCAAGTTAAACTTATATTATGTTTCTTGAAATTATCCCTCAAATCACCAGTGCTCTTCTCATTTATTAAAAATAATATTTTATCTCTGTTCATTTTGAGTAGTTTCTACTGCTGTGTCTTTAAGCTCACTAATCTTTTTTTTTGCAACATTTAATATGCTGTTAATCTAATCCAGTATATTTTTCATCTCAGATATTGTAGTTTTCATAGCTAGAAGTTCTATTTGGACTTTTCTTATATTTTTCCTAACTCTAACATTTTTAACACATTGAGTACAGTTATAATAGCTGGTTTGCTGTTACTATCTGCTAATTCTAACATCTGTGTTAGTTCTCGGTTTAGTTTGATAGATTTTTTTCTCCATATTATAGGTCAAATTTTCCTATTTCTTTTTATGTCTAATCATTTTTGATTGGATGCCAGATATTCTGAATTTTTCACTGTTGGGTACTGTATGGTTTTACATTCCTGTAATCAGTATTGACCTTTGTTCTGGCATGCAGTTCAGTTACTTGGAAGCAGTTTTATCCTTTTCGGTCTTGTTTTCAAGATTTTTAGGTGGGACAGTGTTTAGTCTAGGACTGATTTTGCCCATGACTGAGACATGACTCTTCTGAGGACTCTCTTCAGTGCTCTGTGAATTATGAAGTTTTCCAGTTTGACTTGTGGGAATAGGCACTACTCCTGGCCCAGGATGAGCCCTGAGTACTGTTCTAGTCCTTTAGGGTAGTTTCCTGATATGCACACACTGATCCATGTTCCCCTGAATACTCAAGGAGGATCCCTGTACAGCTGTCTCCTCCGTAGTACTCTGTCCTGCAAACTCTAGCTGCCTTTATTTACCCTGTCTCCCAACTCCTCATAAATTCAGGGAGTCTATCAGACTCTGCCTGTATTTCTCTCTGTGCCACTGCCTGGAAACTCTGAAGACAGTAAGCTGGAGAAATCATATGGCTCATCTCATTTGTTTGTCATCTCTCAGGGATTGCTCTTTTTCATTTGCAGCTATCCAGTGTCTTAAAAACTGTTGTTTATTTTATCCAGTGTTTTGGTTGTTTCAGATGAGAGGATAAATCTGGCCCCTGTTCTTCCATCTTGGCTGGAAGTGGAACTCATTTCTACTTTGGTTGATTACTGATATATTTGGAATTTTTTCCTACTATTTTATTTTATGCTTTCTATTTATCCTGTTTTCTATGTTTTTTCCCCTATATATTTCCCCTTCCTTCTTATGACAATAATCAGATATTTCATTTATCAAGTGCTTTTGATGTGCTGGACCCTGGGCTATATATTTTGCATACATTTCCTCATTGAATGCTCACAGTGACCCAAAGAGTTAGCTATTATTAACATATGGGGAACTTGAGTCACAGAGATTTTAATGACCTCTCCCAAGGTTATATATTGGGATTTACATTCAAGTCTTTCTCTAACATCTGTGCTTTTTCTGTATAGTACTGTCCTACCACCAGCTGAAAGCTAATGTGACTATGTCCAAAGTATGTTAATTATGAGTTTGTTATAAAGCAGTTTTTTTTTTTTTGGATTGAATGGTCAGCAATTTGATTGTCTCACTGACCTTTACTTTTGTCGTCTGTGGAGCTAGTCCAGAGTAAATTCCGGCTTCTGTTGTCAAATAATTTGATATAAGCAGAGTAAGTTATGATGTTAGTAACAATATGAAGATACTATGAACGATTAACCACAAGGTGCCTTTGGGAATGAGCCTATTGATTTGGGGGAGGGTGGATTGTAATAATAACTTATTTAAAGGTATTTTCTCTCTTTGTATGGAAAGCTAATACTAGATATCCTGTAGAAATTATCCCTCTGAATTTTGTCTGTTCATTATCCAATTCTTTGAAGGCTTATCCTGACTTGTTGACAGTCCTTGCTTTGTAGCCTAACACAAGCCCAGAAGATACCAGAGAGCAAATGAATAAACATGTTTTCTGCTCTTTTAATGCTAAGCCTTTTCTGTCTGCACACGGTGCCCACCTCTTCCATGGGTGAAGAGCAGCCGGGGCCTGCACTCCAGGAATTCTCTTGGCCACTCCATGCACTGCTCTTTGTAATTGTTATAACTGTAGGGCAGTTTAGCCTTTTAGGAGGTATCCTCTGTCCGCCTTGCCATACCTACCAGTGAAGTCACACAAGGTTTTAACAGGAATGTCTGACTTCATGCCATTAAACATTTATTCGGTGACCCTTGAATGTACCTGAGATTGGTAATATGACAAAACAGTAATCCATTAAATGTAAAGGCAGTGAAATTTCTTTTGAAACAGTCAGTACAATGGCACAGTGTGTCATGCACCTCATTACTGAGTGTGTTCAAATCTTTTAATTTTATGATATAATTAACCAAAAGCACCTTTCAGAGCAAGGGAAAAATAGAAGGTTCTGAACCAGGTTCAAGTTTCTTAAGTCACTGCTGTGCATTATATTGGGCAGGCATAGCCTTGCAGACAAAGGTGGGAACGTGTAGCAAGACCAAAGGCATAAGTCTGCTTCCTACTAGAGCTGTCATAAGAGCAAATGGGAGAAACAGGAAGTCTGAACCACATGGTGAAACTTATGCCTGAAAAATCAGATATAGTCCATTTATTCCAGGTTCACAAATGGCATGTTAGACATTTGCTGTAGGGAATGGACTTGGTATTTGAAATATCTCTCTCTGAAGAAATGACAGTGTTTTGAGAAGGACTGTTAATAAGAACTCCAACACACCATGCTTCCCACTATAAGGAAAAGATGAGCATTGAAATGTGCAGACACTGTATCCCTCCAGAAGCCATGGACTTGAGTGAGGAGAAAATGTAATTCTGCATTCAGTAAGCATTTATGGAAGACCTAGTAGGTGTCACGAATTGTGCTAGGTGTTAGGAATGAGAAAGGGATTGAGGAAGATACAAATATTACCTGAAGGTTTGAAGAGAGATATGTAAAAGTGTATATCTGGTGATTGAGTGGTATACAAAGCTTACGGGTGCAGAAGTGTGCAATACTGCTTGGGAGAGTAAGAAGGCTTTGCAGAAGAGATGAGGTTTGAACTGAGCTGCAAGGATGCTTACAGATTTTCTAGGGAGAGAGGGAAGTCTGGGATGAGGCAGCAGCATGTCCAAAGGCACACAGACCTGAAAAGAACCCACAGCTCTGCAGGGGTTGGTGAGTAATCTGGTCACCTGTGCTTAAAAATAACTGGAGGAAACCCAAGAGGAGAATGTTGAGGTGAGGGTGGGGAGGAAATTGTCTGCTGTACAAAGGAAATTGGATGTTATGCTGTAAATTTAAAGTCAGGGAATAGCAAGCTCAGATTTGTGTTTGGGAAGGTAACTGGAGGTAGCATGGAAGATAAATGGAAATGAAAGAGGAACTAGAGTGCACAGACATTAGGAAGGCACGAGTGCTGAGATGGAAGATGGTGTGTGCTGCACCCTGGCCCAGGTTGTGCTTGGGTCTTTGCTGCTATTTGATAATGCTGTTTGCCGAAGGACATGGCCTTCGTCCTCACTCACCTGGCTCCACAACTGGAGGGTGTTCTGGTCTTCTCCCACCTTTTGTGCTTTTGCCCAAACCAGGTAAAATCGTGCTCTGCTTGAGTGTCAGACCCACCTACACTTCAATCCTGCCTCTTCCTCATTTCAGCTGTGTGACTTAAGGGAGATACCTTACCTCATCTGTAAAATGAAGTAATGGTACCTTTAATAAATATTGACTGCCCAAATGCTGTAGGTCTGTTCATCCTCATGGCCACCACAGGTCATGTGAGCAAGGAAAAGAGTAGTATTGGCTAAGCTTGTGACTCCTTGAAGGGCGACTGAGTCTTACACGTTTTCACAAACTACAATGCCTTCAAGTGAGGGATTTAATCTCTGGCCTACTCTGCATAGTCTGCCATCTTTCATCATTTTACTTTAGTGTGGTATGAGAGATTGCTTAGGTTGACTTTCCTGTGCCTTGCTAGATTACAGATTAAATTTTGGAGCCAGAAGCGTGTGTAGATATCATCTGTTACATTTTCTCACTCATTTATTTATTCATTCATTCAGCAAACAATGACTGAATGTCTGAATGTGCCAGGTACTGTGCTAATAAGCACAGGCAGAAGTGAATTAGACCAAGGCCCTGTCCTCCAGATGCCTAGAGCCTTTGGTAGAAGTAAGCGCGTGGTTTATAATACAAAGTACTATAGGGAGGAGAAGAGAACATGTAGCTGTATTAGGCAGGGTAAGGACACAGAGAGTTCACAAGGAGCTGACCCTTGAGCCAAATCTTGAAGGACAAAGTCCATAAGCATCGGGGGGTGATAGAGGGTCAGAATCCCAGTTATTTTTGACACAACAAAACCCCCCAAAGTTAGGAGCTCTAAGTAACATCAGTGTTTTATTTCTCATGATTCTGTGCATTGGTTGGGCTCAGTGGGGCAGTTCTTCTCCACATGGTGTTGGTTGGAATCTCTAATGCTGGGAGCTCTGATGGGCCTGGAAAGTGCAAGGGGGCTTCACTCACATGTTTGTGCCTCAGGTGGGGTGGCTGGAATAACTATGATCTAGCTGAATCTCTCTCTCTCTTTCTCAAGTCTGCTTTTTCTCTCTCTCCATTGGCTCTCTTGCCATTATTCCGTGGTCTAATCCAAACTCCTTTACACAGTGGCTGGATCCTAAGAGAGAAAAAATGAAAGCTGAAAGACCTCTCAAGGTCTAGACCGAGAAGCCACACAGCATCACTTCTGCTCTTTTCTATTGGCCAAGGCAGGTCATGAGCCAGTTTTGGTTCAAGGAGAAGAAAACAGACTACACCTTTAAAGGGAGAAGTAGCATGCTTGTATAGGGATGGGAAGGACTGTTGATGGCCGTCTTTGCAGACAATCTACCCTAGTCAGTCCAGGCAGATGGACCTCTATGCTCACTGTAAAGAGGACAAGGTCAAGGGGGAGGAGGAGGGTCAGTAACCTGAGTGAGGATGAAGGTGTGGGACAGAAATACCAAGAAGGCTTACAGAGCCTCGTTGGAGGCCATGCCACAGCCGCAGCAGCAGCACACCCCAGGGGCAGGAGTAGAAAAGACTTGTGAGGGATCAGACCCAGGGAGAAAAGAGATTCTCTCAAGTCACTTAGTGAGATAGTGCAGAACCAGGAGTCAAATCCAAGTCTCCCACCGCCAGAAAGTTATGGGCTTTCTGTGCAGTGTAAGAAACTTTCTCTGATACGTACAGATCTGTAGACTGCTACTCTCATCACTGCTGCATCATTCCTTAGATTACCTAGGATGAGAGAGAAGGTGAACACAAAGAAAGAAGATATAGATAGGAATTGTATCTTTCTGGATAAGTTCTAGAAAATTCAATTCAACAAACATTTATTAATCTTGCCCAGAGGGGCTCACAGTCTAGAAGGAGATAGACATTTCAAGAGTTAACCTCAGTACAGTAGGACCAGATAGCAATTGACCAATATACTGAGATGGAGCAAGGTCAGGAACTAATATTTGCTTTGTACTTACCATTGAGGGACTATGCCTGGAACTTTATATTTGGAGAGATACTTAAAGCAAGAAAATGAGTTTGGAGATCAGTGTCCCAGACTAAAGATTTTGAGATCATCTTAACCCAAAGAACTTGGACTTCTTGGTTTCTTTCTGAGGGGAAAGCAGTAGGAAAATACTAAAGTCCAAGACTTCAGACTGTCTCCATTAGTACTTGTTTTATGTGTTTCTTTGAGGGCAATGGGGAAGATGGATTGGATCAGTGAGATGCCCAGTTGGTAGACCAGCATCCAAGAAGAAAGAGTTTGAGTGCTTCTTGCCCCAACCAGTGGTTTTTAACCTTTTTGTCAGCATCCTCCACACTGAAATGTAGGCATACCATCTCGTTGACAGTGGGTCACCCAACTAGTGATTCTCTGGAGGGGATTAGTTGAATAGGACTGTTAGAGAAAGCAGGACAAGAGAGTGAAGTCTATAGAGAATATTTTCACCTTCCCTTCTAGTACCTACTCCTTAGTCCTGGCCTCCCTTCTGCCCTCCTCAGAGCAGTTATCCTGTGTTCTATTTCACCAATTTTTAATGGAGTGTCCATTGTGTGCCAGACACTGCCAAGCACTAGGGAAACAATGGTGAGCAAAATATAGTTTTAGACAAAGTGGAACGGTTTTCTAGTTAGGAAGTTATAAGAGAAGACTTTTATTTTGGAAAAAACCTATCTAGTACCCTCTGAAACATGTTATGAAACATATTATTACCTTGTTTTATGTGTGTTTTTTTGAGAGTTTGGTCTCATACCAAAAAAAATTCTGGCAATATACAAAGAACTGGATCTGCAGAATAAAATAATTTGCTTTTTTTCCCCCAGACAAATTGATGGAGATTATTCAACATGGAGACATATTGTGTTGAGTTAATATAGTAAAGGATAAAGGAAGAACTCTTCAGGCATCAAGCCTGAAAAGCATTATCACCTCAAATGTAATCACAGTATCAGGAGACAGTGCCGCAATGTCTACAAAATTATGAGGGAAAAAAATCTATGACTCAAGAACATTAAATCCAGCCAAGTGTTTGTACATATATAAAGGCATTAGGCAGATATTCCCAAGCACACAAGAATTTGGATAATTCAGCATTTCTGAGTCCTTCTTGAAAAATCTACTTGATGGTAAACTCCAGCCAACCAAGACATGAATCAAAACAAAAGTACTCAGGAATGGAGAAGATACATGGTAGAAAGGCAAGTGAACAACAAATTCATTTAAATTTAGGACCAAAACTACAAATCCTGGAGTCATGAAGTTATTCCCCAATCCTGAAAATTCTGAATATAGAATAGAATGTACATGTTAAAAATCTTAATGGATTCAAAAGATAAAAAGATAATAATGAATGAAAATTAGGAGGTAGGGATAAGTTCTATTTACCTTTCATAGAAGAGAATTAGTTACTATTAATTGAAATATGAAGTTAAATATACATAGATAAGTCTACAATCTTTAAATGTTTTTCATAATCTTATTTTCCTAACCCTAGGGAGTCTCTTGAAGAAGACTTACCTAAAGACCTGTAGCTTCTTTAGTTTCATTTTTTTTCCATTATTAGAATCAAGTAAAATATAATCTAATACATTTATTTCTAGAAATAATTGCACCAGTTTTTTCTGTCTCTGCCTATGTGTCGTCCAGCTCCAGCTAGGTATGTATGTATGTTGAGAGGCATCTAATGTTCATCTAATATTAATAATTTTTTCCTGGGTAGTGAAGATAATTTTGTTTTTTATTTGTGCTTTTCTATATTTATTGATTTTTAAATGGCAAGCAAATAGTATTTTCATAAAAACAGTAACATTATTGGTAAAATTTTAAAAGAGAGAGAAAGAAAGGAAGAAGGAAAAAAACCAACACCTTTTGACCAGTTATTCTGAGGCACCTGGCAGACATGTGGTGGGGTTATGAGAGTCCAAGCTACAGTCTAAGTGTTAACTTTACCCCTCTAGGCCTCAGTGTCCTCCTCTGTAAATGGGGTAAATAATAGGACCTGCTGCTGAGGACTCTTGGGAGGAGCAAATGGGAGAATGCCTGTGAGGCACAGTATGTGACTCATAATGAATTTAATACACGTTAACTTAGAAGATGATAAAATCATGCAATATTAGAATTAATAGGAACTTTAGAGATTCACTTTTACCATTTTACCCATAAAAAAAACGGAAGCCCCGAGAGGTATGCCCAAGATCCCATGGCTAGTTATGGCAGAACCTTTGTCTTTTGTAGGCCAGACCCTTGCGTATCCCGTGCTCTTTGCACGTCCTATGGGAATGAGAACAGAGGCATGTAATATGCAACCACCAAGTGCTTGGGCTAATACTCAAATTACTTTTCATTGTTCCCAGAGCCCAGGCCAATAGATTCATCATAGGAGGAAGTACCAATATGCCCACCGGGCTAGGGAGAACACAGCTTGCAATTAAAAATTTGTCCCAGAAAACTCCAGAGTGCATCACACATGTGTGGTTAATTAAGAGGTAACTGCAATTGGCCCTTTTATCCCCATCCAGCAAGAATTATTCTTGTCTTCTTATTTATCTTCTGCCTTGAGATGATAAGCTGAATAGCTGGCTCCCAACTGTTTAATTAAACTTCTTTTCTGTTCCAATTTTGCAGCAATGAACATGGGTGTCTAGATAGAACCTGCCACTCAAATTTTTTTCTGAGTTGTTGGGAAAAGCCTATTCCACCATTAATATTAATGACAGGCTGGGCATCAAATTAGGAGACCTCCTTGCAATGATTTCACATGCCATTTATACAAAGTAATGAACGTTAGTGATTCTTAGAGTGGATGAGGTTTTGCAAATGGTGGCAAAGAAACAGGAAAAGTGGAAGAGCGTTTCATGAGCAATTTTAACTAAAAATATGACATGAAGAAACAGCCTCCCAGGGAGAGATGTGATTGAGTGTCACAGTGAAATTTGTTGGAAAAAAAAATTGTCTAGAGTTGCCAGCTTCAAAGCCAGAGCAATGATGTTATAATTTCCTGGTGCATTCTCTGTACAGTGGAGCAATTAGATGAGTATAAACTGGGCTGGGTTAACACAGTATTCTAAGTAATAGACCCAGACCGTCCAGCTGCCTAAATGGATTAATGATATGCAAATGGAATTTACAGACTAGAGTCACTCATTTTCTTCCTCCAGGCTGTCTGTCTTTTCCTAACCTCACTTCTTGCTTTAACTAAAAAGGAAGAGAAACTATTATGAGCATAAGTTAGGCGGTAAATTACTTTCTCTTATTCAATCTCAGCTTTCTGAGCTATGATTCAAGCCATCAAAAGTCTATCTCCAGCCTATAGAGAACTGACATATTCATTGTTGCGTGTCACTCCTCAAACTCTGCTGCCGTCATTTCAACTAACCTTAATTTAAAATACTGTCTGCATCAGCTAGAACCCCTAACAAACGGAGCGCCTCATCACCATACTAATTGAACGAAAAAAAATGTGCCAAGATTTAAATACCTATTGCTTCATCATTTCCCCAGTCTTCGGCTTCCATTTTGTCAGGCATGAAGCTGGTGATTAAATCCAAGGCATAATTATTAGCAACGGAGGAACTGTTGTCTCATCTTGCAGTTTCCTGACCAGGTGCAAGCTCTCCGCTCCTTACTGAGCATGTCTGTCAGTCTTACGAACAATCCCAGCAGAATAAGTGACTGATTTTCTCTTTATAATCACAAAGGCGCTTTACAGTAAATTGTCACGCTAGACCTCTACTTCTGAATGGCATAATGAACGTTTCAGGGTGGTGAGGAGTTTATGTATTGAAAAGGGTGTCATGGTTGGAACTAGTGTGCTGACGTCTTTGATCAGTACACCTGCCATGGCCTCCTCCCACCACATTGGCCTCTGCTGCTTCTGACAGTTGTGTAAAGGGGGGAAAGTGTTACAAAGCAGGGTGCAGGAAACCTGGTCACAAGTTCTGGCTTTGAGCGAGGGTGAAAAAGAAGCTTGCGTGGGCCTGCAGTCCTGTGTACAGAAGGGGAGTTGCAGTGGAGAGTGATTTACGAGGGAGAAGGCGTACAGGCTGTGTTCAGGAGGTGGAGAAAGAACACTTTAAAGGCACGTTTCAGAGACAAATAAAATGAGCCTGATTTACTTTAGATTTAAGTTATTTGAATTTTCGACATCTGAACAGCTGTACTTGTCAGCCAAGTTATCAGAGAGAGAAGATTACCTGTTTGAGTTTGATGAAAGATAAACTTGAAGTGTTTGTCTTCCTCTACCTACCTCTAGAATTAAAAGTTGTAGCTGGTTCCTCTCACTTCTTCAGAAATAGAAGCCCTGGGTTTTGAAAGTCTCTTGTTTTGGAACTTAAAACCCAAGTATCTGCAGACTTGCTATAGACTGTGCTTGTACATTCCAAGTGCTGGGCTTTTGCCCATAACAGGGACGATGTACTCCTTGAGGAGTACTTTCCATTACATCTTCTTTCAAAAGCTTTAGCATTACTGATGATCATTTATGTTGATGTTAAAGTAAAAATGTAGAAATCTTCTAAAACCCAAATTCTCACTAGGCAGAGACTTTTCAGACCCCTATGTATATCCATGGATTTTGAGGCTAAATTCATGCTCCATTCCCAAGATGTATTATTCTCCTTCTCTTGTGAGATTTGCAGATAACTCTCATTTGCAGATACGAATATATCTGATATATGTATAAACAAACAAACAAAAGGCACAAAAAGAACTTTGCCTTTCTAATTTACATTTTAGAAATTTAAGTCCTTGACAACTTTAACATGAGTAGCCTAAGCTTCTGGTGACTAAGTTTTTTGTTATTTTAACTACTGGAAGAAATTTATGGCACCAGAGAAGTATAGAATGTCCACAGAGAAATAGGTCATTGCTGGGTGGTTTTGAGTAAATCTTCCTCCTAAATGAGAATTCAAATACATTAAGCTGTGGATTCCCACCCTCCCCCCGAAGGTTTAACATACTGTTTTTAAAGTCACATTTATATCCATTCAGACTTCGAAAAACTGTTTCTTCTGTGTCAAATTCAAAGGCAATGGAGTGTAAAATGCCAGAGAAGTGGGTATAAAGATGAGAGAGTCCTAATTTAACCACTCATTCAGCATATTTGTTAATCATCTGTGGAAGGAGGGGTCATGACTTCAGGGTTCCTTTCAGCTTCAAAAATCCCATGACTGACACCCTTAGTGCTTTTCAGAACGGGTAATACAAGATGCCTGCCCTCAGTATGCTTAGAATCTGTTTGCTAATCACATATTGGAAAATATCACCAGGATAAAGAATTCCATTGGCACACAAATAGTAATTTTGACTTGGAAATAGCAAGACAATGGCTGACAAATATCCGATGATACAGAGAAAGGGTTCACTAGGAGGCAGGCTTGAACCAAGGAGAATATATTGTTCTTGTGTGACAATGTACAACTTGTGTGACAAAGAATACAGAATCTTCTTTTATTCTAAATGAATATACTTCTTGTTATGGGAAAAACAATGTTTTCAAAGCTGACCTTAAACTCAGTAGAGTCTGGGATGCATTAGACCTCACTGTAGATTCTCAGAAATTATTGATGACAGTGATCAGTAAATATTGAATGAAGGAAGGAGGAAGGGTATGATTAAAACAGTGGCTCACTGAATGTATATTTTAAATAGAGTATATTGTGAATATTTGTGCCTTGAAATATGCTAAGGTGAACTGAGTACCAATAGATGACTTTGGAGGTGTTTAAATCAACTCTAACATGACAACAAATCTTACGAGCTGTGTCGATCTCTGCCTCCATTATGGTGGTACAAAAGTCATCTCATGACACCTTACACCATGACAAATAATTTGATCCCTGTTTACGCCTTGAAGAGAAGGAAATGTTCTGGCCAGTTGCTGAGGGTGAAGGCCCTCTGAGGAACCACCACCCCTAATCCATCCATCAGCCATCAATGGTATGAGCCAGAGATGTAGGGAATTTTCCACTTGCCTTTTAGGCTTGAGTCAGTTCTAATTGGTCACTCATGGTAGCATCGTTTCCCAGAAGGTTGCCACAAGAGGAGCTAGGGGCAGTGGCCTTGGTTTCCCCAAATGGGCAGTTCCCTCTTCCTCTTCTGGCAGCTTGGACCTCAGTGTTCCTGCAGGGTTTAGGCTTTGCCTACTGTCTGCTGTTCTCAGTGGGGTGGACCTGCCATGTCCCATCCCCAACTCTACTCTGCCCTCCTCAGGGAAGGTGGCAGTCAGAAACAGCCCCCTGAGATCTCTCCCTTTCTGGTTACCTCCAGAGGACTCACAGTCTTGACTCACTGCATTTCAGTTGTTTCCTACTGCTCTTCCCATTCGCAGAGTCATAGCATGGCAGTGTATTATATGTCAGAATACATATAGGTGTATGTATATGTATTCAGGTGTAGCTAGCACATAGTACACGAAGACAGGGAAAGATTGCAAAATAGCCTGAGACAATGCAGCAACAAAAGCTCAACTGTGAAAGGATGAGTGAATATGCCCAGTGCTCATGGTCTATCATGGCTCTGGTTGTTTATATGGAAGGGTGAATGAAAGGTTCTTTGAAAGAGCAAATATTCATTACTTTACTCCCATTCCATATAATAAATCTTTGTGAAAGAGACAAACCTTGAAAGAGTGAAAGAGAGAGAGAAGAGGGCAGCCAATCTCTTAGGTGTAGGAGAACAGTACTGTGTAGAGAACAGTAAGGACCCCCCTTGCCCCATCTTTGGGTGGGTGGGGATCCTTTTGCTGACATTCCCCAAGGACACAGAATTGAGGAGAACTAGAGCTGCCTTAGGGAGCAAACCCCACCCAGACTCTCAGATCATACTGTTTCCTTATGAAACCAATAAGAACAAGGTTTTGGAATAGACAAAACTGGTAATGATGGGAATCCGGTCATTCATTCAACAAATATTAGCCCTATCTGTGCTAAAATCCACTTCTAGGGTCTAGGAATATAAGAATGAAGCAAACAGCTTCTGTCTCATATTATGCATGCAACTAAGCAAATAGACATAAGTGATAATATTAGGTACTAGTAAGCACTAAGAACAAAAATAAAGCAGGTGAGGAGAGGAACGTTATGTTGGCAATATTTTAGGTAGCAGGGAAGCCCTCTCTGAGGAGGTGACATTTGATTAGAGGCCAGAGCAAAGTGAGGGAGCAAGCCATATAAAGACCTGGGAGCAGGAGTGCCAAGCAGAGACCCCTGAGGCATTTAAAGAACATCAGGGAGGCCAGCGTGGCTGGGTAAGACTTACCAGGGAATGAGAGGAAGGAAGAAGACTGGAGAGCGCCAGGGGCCAATTTGGATTTCATTTTAAGTGTTATAGGAACCATAGGAAGATTTTGAGCAAAGCAGTGATGAGATGTGATTTACTTTTGAAAAAGGTCAGACTGGTTTCTGTGTGATTAATAGACTATAAAGGGACAGGAGTGTGAACACGGAGACTTGGTAGGTAGTTTAGGAGAGAAACAACAATGGCTTCATATGGCACACAAAGTACATTGGCTCAACCAGAGCCAATTCTCAACCTCTTCTCCCTTTCCTTTTTCTTTTTTTAAGATTTATTATTTATTTTATTTATTTTTGTCTGCGTTGGGTCTTAGTTGCGGCATGTGGGCTCTTCATTGCAGTGCGCAGACTCCTCTCTAGTTGTGGCTGTGGGTTTTCTCTTCTCTAGTTGTGGCGCGCAGGCTCCAGAGCATGTGGGCTGTGTAGTTTGCGGCATGTGGGCTGTAGTTGAGGCGCGGGCTTAGTTGCCCTGGGGCATGTGGGATCTTAGTTCCCTGGTCAGGGATCGAACCAGTGTCCCCTGCATTGTAAGGTGGATTCTTTACCACTGGACCACCAGGGAAGTCCCCTGCCTTTCCTTTTTCTACTAGAAGAGATAGAAGACCAAATGCTTGATGTCCTAGATGCCCTTGCAGCTCACGGTGACAATGTAACATGGTTCTGGCCAATGAGATAGAAATGGTAATCTGCTGAGAAAGCTTTGGGAAAATCTCTTGTTTTCTTGGCAAGAGGGTGACTGACATGGTTAATATGGATCCCCCCCACCTTTTCTCTTTATACTGTCCCCTTCCTCCTACCTGGAATGTGGACATGGTACCTGGAAGTGCAGTAGTCAGTTTGTGACCATGAGGCAATAAGCCAGGAATGAAAGAGCAGAAAACTAGAAAGAGCCTGTGTCCTTCCTGACATCATTAGGCCACGGCATCAATCCTTGACTACATACCTCTGGCTATTACTTACATGAACCTAATAATGACCCTCTAAAGACAAGGGTCAGCAAACTTTCTGTAAAGGGCCAGATAGCAAATATTTTAGGCTTGGTGGGCTAGATAGTTTTAGTCACAACTACTCAACCCTGTTATTGTAACCATAGGAATATGTAAAAAATGAGAATGGTTGCACTCCAGTGAAACTTTATTTATCAAATTGGGTGGTAGGCCAGATTTGGCTCAGGGGCCCTACTTTGCTGATCCCTGGTTTAAGCTACTGCAGTTGAGTTTACTATTACAGTACTTTCGACTTCAGCCGTTCTTAACTGATACACACAAATCAGGGTGGCACCTATGGAGGTGGCAAAAGGTGATTGAATTCAGACTATATTTGTTGTCAAGGAAGACACCAAGGTTTGGGGCTTGAAAAACTAATTGAACAGTTGTGCCGTTTATTGAGATGAGGAATGCTGTGGAGTATTAGGTTGAGGGAAGCGGGTGGAAAGCAATAATTTTGGTTTGGACATGTTAAGTTTGAAATACCTGCTTGACATACAGATGGAGATATCAAGGAGGAAATGAGGGGAAGGATTGGGGCTAGAAATATAAAGGTAGGAGTCATTATTGAGTAGTTGGAATTAAAGCCACAGGATGGGATGAAATCACCTAGGGAGTGAGTGCAGATAAAGAAGTTCAAGGATTGAGCTCTAATGTATTCTAACATTTAGAGGTTAGGAAGAAGAGAATGATTTAGAAAGGGGCCCTCAGAAGAAGTAGTCAGATATTTAGGAGGAAAACCATGGGAGTATGATTTCAAGAATCCAAGTGAAGAAAATATGTTAAGTTCTTTAGAGAGATTGAGTAAGATGAGGATTAAGTATGTACCATTTGACTTGGCGACATGGAAGTCATTAGGGCCTTGATCAGATAGGTTTGATGGAGTGTTGGAGACAACACCATAATTTGTGTGGGTTCAAAGACAAATGGGAGATAAGGAATTGGAGGCATCAAAATACAGATTCCTTTAAAGAATTTTCACATGAAGATGAGCAGAAAAAATAGGCAATAGAAGAGAATTGCTAAAGGAGGTCATGAGAGATTTTTTTACTGTGGGATATTGTGGCCTATTTCTTTTTTAAAATTAACTTTTATTGGGGTATAGTTGATTTACAATGTTGTGTTAGTTTCTGCTGTATAGCAAAGTGAAGCAGTTATACATATATGTATATCCACTCTTTTTAAGATTCTATTCCCATAAAGGTCATTACAGAGTTATTGCGTAGGGTTCCCTGCGCTATACAGTAGGCTCTTATTATCTGTGTTATATATAGTAGTGTGTATATGTCAATCCCAATCTCCCAATTTATCCCTCCCCCACTTTCCCCCTTGGTAACCATAAGTTTGTTTTCTACATCTGTAACTCTGTTTCCATTTTGTAAATAGGTTCATTTGTACCATTTTTTAGATGCCACATATAAGCAATATCATATGATATTTGTCTTTCTCTGTCTGACTTACTTCAGTCACTATGACAGTCTCTAGGTCCATTCATGTCACTGCAAATGTCATTATTTCATTCTTTTTTATGGCTGAGTAATATTCCATTGTATATTATACGACATCTTCTTTATCCGTTCATCCATTGATGGACATTTAGGTTGCTTCTGTGTCCTAGCTGTTGTAAATAGTGTACACTGGGGTACATGTAGCTTTTCGAATTATGGTTTTCTCTGGTTATATGCCCAGGAATGGGATTGCTATATCATATGGTAGCTCTATTATAGCCTATTTCTATGCTGACGGAAATAATCCATTAGAGTTCCAGTCATGATAAACTAGATAATTTGGATCTAATCTCCTATTGAGAACAATTAGAAAAGCTGGGGAAAAAATTTAAGTCTGCTTGAAAGCATTAGAGAGCTAAAAAGATAATGAAGAATTACAGGACTGATATCTAGGGAAAGACAAATCTGGGGAAGTAAGCCTAGCATTTGGGGCTGCTTTGATCCTGCTGACATGTGCTGATCTAGAAGAGATGTTTGAGAGGTTGAGCAGTGCTTTTGAAAAACTCATGGTACCAGGAAGACAAGTGAGAGTTCAGCTCTGATACCACCCTCCTCCCATCCTGCAACCCTTGGATTGAGACTCTGAAGGACTGTATCCTAGGAGTACAGGTGAAGTGGAAGTAAACCAGTGCTCACATGGATTGTAGTCTACCTTTGAGTATATTCATTCCTGAGATGGAGTAAGATGATGGATTGTTAATATCTACTGAAGAATGACAGAAGAGGATGAAAATCTTCACTAAGAGAAGGTAAAATTATCCAGGCTTTAAATACCTTCTCAAGCAATTTTTCAAATTGGAATGTCTGAAACACAATCAGAGAAAACCAGACACATGAGAAGGCAAAACAAAATAAAATGAAAACCAGCACAAACAACAGATAATGGAAACAGACCTACAGTCGCTTTAGATATTGGAATTATCAAACACAAACTTTAAAAATAATGTATTTATAATGTTTAAGGAGGTAAAAGTCAAACTGGAGACCTGGGAGTTATTTTTAAAATATCGTAGCAGGGCTTCCCTGGTGGCGCAGTGGTTGAGAGTCCGCCTGCTGACGCAGGGGACGCGGGTTCGTGCCCCGGTCCGGGAGGATCCCATATGCCGCGGAGCGGCTGGGCCCGTGAGCCGTGGCCACTGAGCCTGTGTGTCCAGAGCCTGTGGTCCGCAGCGGGAGAGGCCACAGCAGTGAGAGGCCCGCGTACCGCAAAAAAAAAAAAAAAAAAAAAGAAAATCGTAGCAGATTTAAAAAAGAACCAATAGGAATTCTAGAACTCAAAACACAATAACTAAAATGGAAAACTCAGTGAATGGGCTTAACAGAAGACTGTACAGAACTGAAGAGAAAATTATTAAAATGGAACATAGGTCAAAAGAAAACATCCAGAATGAAGCACAGAAAGGCAAAAAGAATGCAAACGCAAAAGACAGATTAGTATCATAGCAATTATAATGAGAATAACTTACATATGTGTAACTAGAGTTTCAGAGGGGAGAATAGAAAGAATTGAACACAAGCAATATCTAAAGAGATACTAGGTCAGCATTTTCTAAAAATCAAGAAATACATGAATACACAAATAACATTGATCACGATATATATTTTCTACAAATGTACATACACTTGGATAACATAGTGAAACTGTAGAACACCAAAGACAAGGAGAAAATCTTAAGTCCAGCTAGGAAAAAAAAAGACAGATTATCTGAGAAGGAGCAACAATTATATAGCTGACATCTCAACAGAAGGAATAGAATCCAGAAAATAATTGAAATGGAATATTCAATGTGCTGAAAGAAAATAATAGTCATCCTAGAATTCTATACCCAGCAAAAATATGTGTTAAGAGTAAAGGTGAAAAAAGATATTTTCACACAAAACTCAGAGATGTGTCACCAGCAGACCTACAACAAAGGAAATAATTAAGATTGTTTTTCAGACATAGGAAGATGATCCTAGAACATAATTAGAGATGCAAGAGGGAATAGAGTACAATGAAAGTGTTGTCTTGTGGAACTTAACAAGCTACTCATAAAATTTATATGAAAGTGCAATTTATATGAAAAGTTATATGAAATAATTAGGATGTTTTTCAGACATACAGAAAATGATCCTAGAACATAATTAGAGATGCAAGAGGGAACAGAGTGCAATGAAAGTGTTGTCTTGTGGAACTTAACAAGCTACTCATAAAATTTATATGAAAATGCAAAGGGTCAATGATAGCTGAGATACTCTTGAATAAGAGGCCTAGCTCTAACTGAAAAACTACAAATAATTAATTACAAATTTACAATAGTTAACGATTTGGTACTAATGAAAGGATAAACAAATAAACCAATAGGACAGAGTAGAATGCCCAGAATCAGACCTATGCATGTATAGACATTTGATTAATGAAAATAGTGTTACTGACAGCAGTGGGATTAAATGGTCTTTTCAGTAATTGGTTTCTGGGACATTTAAATATACATGGGAAAAAAAATTTCACACCACACACACACAAAAACGAACAATTCAAGGACTAAATAATAAAACATCCATAAAGTAACATAGGAGAGTAGCTTCATGATATTGGAGAAGCAAATATTTCCCAGAGTCCCCAAATCACTAACCATGAAAAATAGATTGATAATTTTGACTACATTAAAATTAAGAACTTCTCAATCACATGACTGAGAGTGAAAGATCAAGCCACTGAGAGCAAGAAGATGTGTGCAGTATACATAACTGATAAAGAATTTACATCCAGACCATAGAAAGAATCCTACAACTCAATAAGAAGACAAATAACTTAGTACAAATAAATGGGCAAGAGATTTGAACAGGAGTTTCGTTAAACAGGGTATCCAAACGGTCAATAGTTATTTGAAAAAGTATCAACTTTATTAATAATAAGGAAAATTAAATTAAACGACAGAGATACTGCTATACACCCATCAGAGAAGTTAAAATTAGAGACTGCCAGTACCAAGTATTGGCAGGAATATGGAAAAACAAGAAACTATGGAAAAACTCTCATACACTGTTAGAGTGTAAATTGGTATAGCACAGCTACTTCTGAAAATTATTTGGCAGAATTCTAAAACTGAACCTATGCATATGCTTTGATTCAGCTATTCCATTCTTAGATGTCTACCCCACAGAAAAGCCTGCACATGTGTGTCAGAGAATGTACAAGAATCTTTGTAGCAGCATTGTTTATCATAGCCCCAAACTGTGAACAACCTAAATGTCCATCAATAATATAATGTATAAACAAATTATGGTAAATTTCTACAATAAAATACTATAACATATTAAAATTGATGAAATAAAACTACACATAATAAATTATGAAATCTCACAAACATATTGTTGAGTGAAAAAAGGAGATACCAAAAAATACATGTAGTGTATGACTGTATGCATGGTCCTCTTAGAGAAGGGGGCAAGAAAGTATAAAATACAGTGTTTAAGAACGCATACACTTTTAGGTGGCAAAAATATAAAGAAAAGTGAGGAAGTTATTATTTCAAAAAGGTGTCTTATGCCAGGTTCCCTGGAAATGTACTCAGATGGAGTTTTGTATGCAGAAGATTTATTGGAAAGTGCTCTCGAGAAAAACAGGTGTAAAGGAGTGAGAGAGACAGGATTGAACAGAGGGAGAAGTTAAACCGCAGTGCAGTTACAACGAAGACTTTAGCTGATCTACCAGAAGCTGAACTGGAGCTGGGATGGTCTTTAGAGTTATCCCTCACTGAAGCAAGGTGGTCGGGCCTTTGAACCCCCATATAAATCAGTCAGTGCACACAGGCTTCCCCTAGGAACCAGACAGAGCTAGAGTGACGCAAGTCCCAAAGGAGATGATTTCTGGAGTAGGAATACTTCTGGTAGCTGCGGAGAGGAATGCCTTTGTCCTGAAGAAGGAATCACAGCATTCACTACATCAGTATAGTGGTGACCTTTGGTGGGCAGGGTGGGTTAACTCAGCATCTCAGTGGTTTCAAGAAAGACTAGGTTTCTTTCCTTCTTTCTGCTCTGCATGTCAGTGTGTTGGCTTTTCCTCATAGGCTGGCTGCTACTGTTCTTGCAGACATCAACTTCTGAAAAAGATAAGGACAGATCACTCTCTTGAGAACTTTTTAAAAGTGAGGGGCATATTCTCAGGAGGCTGCACAGGCTGCATCTCGTACTTCACTGGCCAAAATTGTATCACTTGCCCATTTCTAAACCAACCCAAGTGAAGGAGAATGGAATTACCCATGATTGGCTTAGATTAATCAAGATTCTTCCTCTGGGGTGGGGGTGGGAGTTTAAATCCAGGTTCCCTTGGCACAAATGGCCAACTGACACCTGAACAAAATCAAGGTTTCTTTAGCAAGAATAGCTGTTGGGTAGGAAACCACCCGTGTCTGCCAAGTGATAAAACTGAAGATCCTAGACTCATGTCAGCTGAGTGCAAGATGGATAAAGAGGAGAAAAGTAGGGGTGGCGGGGCATGGACACATCCATGTTTACATCAGCTACCAAGGCAGTCATGAATGGTATATGTCTGTGGGCTGGACTTCCCCAGTTCTTCGACTGGTTAATGCTAGGGTAATCAAGCTCTTTCTTGATATTGTGTTGCACCAAAACAGTAGATGCTTAATTTAAAATATATATGTAGAGCAATAGATTATTTCCACTATCTTCAGCATAACATCCTTTCCTGTACTGCTTATTTAATGCAATTTTGTGCCAGATTTTGCCAGATCAATCTACATGTTAGCGTAGAATAAACATCCAATCTCAAGTCTGTTCAGAGACAGTGAAACATGTCCACCACATTCTGTTAAGGTGCCACACGGACAGATTTGAAAGGATCCTGCTGAAGAAAATAATCTACAGACCTTGTTTCCCTGCTTTATTTTATTTGTTGGTAAAACTCTGTTGCCTGTTATTTCCTCTGTTTCTGAACACTGATTTACTGATGTGGAACTGAACTGATCAGTGACCTTTCAAGTACATCCTATATGCCCCCTGAAATAGAAAAGCAATTCGAGGATACACTTATGGTCATTATGTACAGATCTCTTTTTTCTCCCTCAGCATCTTTCAAAACACATACTCTATTATATCAAACATGCTGGTAAGTACACTCTAAATATAATTGAAAATAGGTTAAAATGTATCACTCTAATCTCACGTAATACATGTGCAATAGTGCAGCCATGCCATTTTCATCATTCTGTACAAATACCACAGAAATTGATTACTAAGAATTAACTGAACTCCCACTGTATTTTAGTTGTCTGTTAAGAACATAGAATTAGGTAGCGTTCATTACCAACAAAGGTCAATTCTCAGGGAGACTCAAAGTGCTTAAAAATAGTATAAATCTTTTAGTCATATGTGGTTTTCTGAGAGATACAAATATTGTTCCAAGGGAAATCAGAACAGAAATATAAAAGAAAAAGGAATAAAAGAGTACCAGATTATTGGGGAGGCCATCTGGGCCATTTAGAGATAAATCTAGATAAATCCTGACCCATCCCCTACTAAGTAGATTTTTAAGGATTGCTTAGCAGAAGTGTTTTTGAGACTACTAAGATTTCATTTTCAAATGACCAAAGGACTTCTAATTTAGAGGACTAGTTCATTAGTTTAGCATAATGAGCTGCTAGTCTTTTGGAACTAGCAGCTGCCCCTGGAGGCCATCAACAAAAGTACAAATGACCAGGGCAAGGGTGATATAAAGAAAATTTGAAATAGATCTCACCAACTTTCTCTGGACTGGCAGGAAAACCTGAGTCTTGGGAACCTCTGGCAACTACAGGGAATGTCAACACACTGTCGTAAGGAGGCCACTTTTCAGTTGGGTTGTACCTAACCTCCCCTCACCCTGCTCTTCTCAGAACCAGTGGCTCTCTGGTCAGCCTACATATCTGGATTTACGGACAAGGTCATGATTAGAAAAATATAGGTCTCATTCAATGCCATTTCTCTTTCTACATCTATGGAAGATTATACAAATTATTAACATACCCTCCTCAGTCCCGAGCTCAGATGAGACCTCAAAGGAATCCTTTGCTCTGAGACCTCAGGTGGGCTCCAATGGACTGGATATTGACTCAAAGACTTTGCCTTATGATTATTATTTTTACCATCTTTATCATTATTAGTATTATAATAACAATAAGCAAGCTGTTTGGGTTTACCTTTTATGTTCTCTTTCCCACCCACTAATTTTTATATACTGGTTGTCTGAAACCCTTCATAAAATTCTCAAACTGTATTTTTGGATTTGCTATTGATTTTACTTTAAGTCATTAACTTGTCCAATTAAAAAACCTCTAATTTACTTTTCCCCATTGATATCTATTTACCCTGCTCTTAGATATCCATGGCTTCTTACTATAGCCTTTACATTTGTCTGCAAAGACACATGTCCAGCCCACTGGGTGCTATTCCTGTGGAGAAAGCTCCATTTCTCTCCCTTCGGTGTCCCACTGGCCCTGCAGTTCTCCTTATCTCCAAAGACCAAAACTTCTGCCTCAGGGGGATCAGCACTGCCTGGGAATAGTATGAAAGGCTCCACTTAATTTTGATGGAAAGTGACTGGATAGTTTTGCTGGGCATTCAGGCAGGCTAGAGCTAGAGGCATCATGAAAGAGGAAAAGTATGTCTTGTGGCCAACCTGCCATTTGCCTATACAATATCCATTATGACCCTTCTTTCTTACAAGCTCAATTTGCTTTTGGGCAGTAATGCGCACAGCTAAAATGTGCATCTTCTAAGACCCCCTCTGGGGGTCTTGGGTCCTTGATGACATCACTGAGCTGCAATACAAGCTCTGGCCTGGCAACCCCTATATACTACTAGTTATGAGAGATAAACAAACCTCCAAATTATTTGGATCATGGCAGCACTAGGATCACTAGGGTTTTTCCATTGCTCAGGGTTGAATGCAGTCCTAATAGAGTAGGATTTCCTGATGACCTCAGCACTCTTGACATTTTGAACTGGATAATTCATCCTGGGAGTTGGGTGTATTGTATGCTGTGGAAATACTGAGCAACATCCCTGACATCCACTCAATGCCAGTAGCACCCCCTAGTCGTGACAACCAGAAACGTCTCCAGACGTTTGTCCTCTCAGGAGGACAAAATTGCTTTGGTTCCTGGAGACAGAACCCCCAAAGGCACAGATGTATGAGTTCATCTATGTACTTGAGCGGTTTGAGTTTACGGTGTTTTTGTTCAAATAGATCACTGAGTATTCGCAATGCAGCATCTAGTTTCCTTTTTACAGCTTCAGTGTTTTATTCTTCAATGTTTTTGGTTTTTCTGTGGCATTTACAAGCTAAGCACTGTCTTTCTGAATCACTGTGCATTTTCCTTTGTCAGTACTGTTGCCTCTTTTTTAAATTTAGCATAATTATCTCCATTCAAAAAAAAAAAGATTCTGCTTTACTCTCCTCCGAGATACCTCTCTGTCAATTATTTATATTTAATTTGTTAGAAATTTGAAATTTAATTTTTTTTGAAATTTAATTTTTAAACCATGAGGAATTATATGTATTTTATAAATATACTTAATATTTATTTGTGAATGTCCAAGGAAAACAACTACATAAATTAAACTAAATAATATTGTCTGTAAGAAGCTCCACAGCTTGATTAATTTCTTGATACAATTCCTGTTCCTGATTCTCTCTTTCTGTTGTTAGTAACAACAGACACATTTATCATGTGGTGTAAGCAGGAAAGAGAGGATCGGGTGGACCTGAGGTTCTGCCTAGGTGGAGGGGCACACAGGTGTGTGCCTTCACAGCAGATGGCACCTTTGGGCAGAAGCAGCGCCGCGACAGGTGGCTTGGTGAGCAGAGTTCAGGCTTTGAGGCTACTCAGCCCCACTAGGCCTCCACCAGGGACCCGGTGCATTGATTGTCCAGCATAATCGTATGTAGTGGCCTAGGGGGCAAAGAACACAGTTTGTTGAAATGGCGGTTCTAGAAGGCCATTGTGGCTTTTGTTCTCTCTGAGAAAGAGGTTTCAGAACAATGTCCCAGCCTGTTGCCCCACAAAAGTAGCATCTCTGGTTAGGGTTAGTTCCTACATGCTGGTTTCCAGAGTTCCGGAGGTTGGGCGGCGCAATTTTATATTTTTAAAATTATAGACACAGCCTGCACATAAGGAGAGAAGTAGCCTGTCACTTTCACATATCATCACTAGGTTCCCCAGTTTTACAAAACAAAGCATCTGAAAGGTGCTCTAACCTGCCCCTCAAAGTTATTCTTGTCCTCTCCACTGTCTTTGTAATTGAAAACAGAAATTTCTTCTCAGTGCTAAGAGACCTCCTGGTTAAGTTATACCAAATGGAAGCACATTTTTGTTCCTTGTGAAATCAATAAGGAATTTCCCATCTTTGGGCTCAATTGAGATACCCAAAGCCCATGCTAAACAGAATGACTGATAATATTTATTTGTTTAGATGCCATCTGAAAGCATAATGATAATACCCTTGGGAAACAGTCACAGAGAGTAGTCTGTGAGCCTCTGGTTACATGTTTCTTAATAAATAGAAAGTAACAGAAAGGTCATAATAATAATGAAGCCAAACACTTTAAACTGTCACATGTCTACCTTAGGCTAAGATGAAAAAGCATATTGACAGGATATTACTGCTCTTGCAATATAGAAAGAAAAATCTAGAAGTATTGCAGAAGTGAAGGTCTAGGATTTATTTCAGAAATGAGATATGTAGAAAGAAGTCTGCAGGGTAGGAAGAATACTGGGGAAGGGGCTCTTCTTATATGCCTAGGAATGAATGGTCCTTTTACAAGGCAAGGTGGGACATTTTAGGGCCTGGACTCCTCAGAATGAGGGTTAGAAAGTGCTATTTAAGTTTTTGTTGTTTGTTAGATAAACAAAGTTAAAACCATGCACTTGGCCAATCCAAGTCCAAAACGAATTTAGTCTAATTTGTGTTGAGAAGGTTTGGGGAGCCCGATAGAAGCTGGTGGGCATGGGAGCCCATAATTCAAGGCAAGGGTGGCCTGTGACACAGGACTTAAGGGGTTACCCACGGAGGTCAAGGGTGTGACTAAGGGTGACCTTAACCACATTACTCAACCTCTGCCTCATAGGATTGAGGGTAAACAAGAACAGGTTGTGTATGTGGAGCACTTAGTAACCAACAAATAATGGATAAATGGAGAGACTCATTCTTTTAGGTTATTGAAATATCTACTGAATCAGAACAACAGGCAGAAAAGTCTAGGAATCTGCATTTTTAATAAGCCCATCAGCTGATGCTGATGCATCTGAGTTTTGAGAGCTATTGGTTAGCTAGATCCACTCCTACCTACAACTGGCTCAGAACCTTTTCTTGGAATCCAGTCTGAAGAGCGAAAGACCAACACTACTGGGAAGTTTCCTACTTCACTGAAATGGATCTGGGAATCTGGAAATGAAATCTGGAAACCAGACTTTCAAGCAGCTGTGGATGATGTGGCTTGGGGCAGTGAGTTTCTTCTCACCCATCCTGTGGGGCCCTGGGATGCAGACAAGGAAAGTGGACTTGGCAGCCTGGCTGCCCCACCCCAGTGGATGGGAAGAGCAGAAAGTCTCTCTAAGATGCTCTAGAGCTGGATCTGTATTCCAGTGGGACACACATGACATGGCTTCTCTGAGAAGGGACATCCAGGGTCTGACCTGGGGTCACCCCAGTACCCAGTTCATCCACTCTTGGGCAACTGGGCACTTGTTCTGAGCAGAGTCTGGAACATGGGCTTGCTTGGTTTAAGACAATCCCTGGTGAAAGGAGAAGTACTTGCCTGACTAACTCTTCTCTCTCAAGGGAGACGGGGACCCCACTCCACACTCTTTCCTGGTCTAGCTTTCTCCTTCCAGCCCCCTCCAGAAAGGCTTGTTTTAACTGTATCACAGCTATGTTACTTCTAAAAATACTAATTGCCTTCTTAAAAAAGCAATTCTATATGCTAGGCACTGTGCTGGGGATTTTACAAATCTTAGCTCTTTTTGTCCTAACAACTACGCTGTTAGGTAAATATTATTCTTATTTAAGATGCGGCAGCTGAGGCTCAGGCATGTTAGGTGGGAGCTCGTTCCTAAATGACAGGTAGGATTCCAGCCCAGGTTTCCAGCCCAGACCCCAGCATTCTGACCTAGGTCTGTTCTGTTCCAAAGCTTGCGCCTTTTCTTTTTTAATGTGACAATGCATCAAATTATACTTATTTCTTGACCTGCTTATTATTTGCCTCTACCATGCAGCAAAATAGCACATGCACACACACACATGTAAAATTAAATAATAAATGAGATCTGCCTCTTGGTGTTATTTAATTTTAACACTAGCCTTTATTCATGTTTATTCAAACAATGGTCTTGTTTATAATTTTGAACCTAAAAATCAGGATACACTCATCAACAAAGGAGTTTCATTTTTCTTCCTCATTTGTGAATGCATTTATCTGAAGAGACAGCAGCAGGGAAGAATCTTTGAAATTGAGACTGTTCCAGAAAATCTAGGACAAATAAATGGTTGCTGTAAACTGTCAATATAAAAAATATTAAAAGGACTGTTGCCAGTCATCATTTCTCATTGCTCAAAAACTGTGCAAAACACAATTTCTCTCTTCCTCTTCGTCATTTATTTATTTTTTTCCAAAGGAAAGCATATATCTGTTTTCTTCCTCAGAAGTAAAAATCAGGAGAAAAGGGACAATTAACTACCAAGAAGAATGAGTCAGGGTTGATAAAGACACAGAGAAGCCCAGGACACAGATGGTCATTTCTCCCAGAATCCTCATAAAAAGGGCAATGCATCTGCAGATGCATTGGGATGACTGGGGGTGATAAACTGCAGACACCAGACTGCAGGGGAGAACAGCAGACACAGAAATCAAATGCAGTTTCCTTATAAAGCAAAACAGCAAGGAAATTAATGGCTTATTGAAAACAAAGCAGCAATCTGGTGACTGCTCTCAGGAAAGGCTTTCCTCTAAGCCTAGAGCAAACCAGAAAATCCAATAGGAAGTTTTTATCATTTAATGGAAGGAAGGGGCCATTAGCATCCAATATGCCCAGAGGCAAACACAAACAGAAAAAAATATCCCTTAGATTTGTAATTAACTCTTCCAAGTGCTAAGTCTGCTTTGCCTCCTGACAGTTTAAGGGTGGGAGCAGTGCTTTTTTAATATACAACTTATCAAGATCTACCAGGCACAGAGAAACTCTCCAGCCAGTTAACATCCTGGGAAACTGCTTTAGTGAAGGAAGGTGAAATGGGCAGTTTAATTACATAGGGGTATGTACCCTTATTTCTCTAACTTCTCAATTAATGGGTCTACAAATAGCTTGAAGGAGACTGATTCAGTAGCCTAACATCCCAGCAGGAGACTTTGAGCCTGTTGGTGCTGACATTAAAAATAAACGCAAGTTGTGTCTCTTGTTTTCCATCTAGAAAATTATTCTCCTATACAAACGGAGCTTTAATTAAAAAAAAAAAAACTATTGGGAACAAAGTATTTAAAGTGATCTCTGTCCTTAGGGGACTGATTTTGGATTAACCTGCAATGCAAGAGGAAATATAGGGTCCTGGAAGAACACAGAGGTACAGGAACCTATAGAATGACAGGATGCAGATGCTTTACTGATAAAGATGCAGACAAGATCAGTCACTGATTTCACCATGCAATATGAAGATACACTGACTCTTGGCTTCTCTGGGATTACAGGCTCCAGTGCATTTCACTGGAGTGCAGGCACTTACCTGTTGATGAGAGATGGCTGTCAAGGTTTTAATTTAGTATTATTCTAGTTTACCATGTAACCCTATGTTCAAGGTCCTGTACAGTCTTGAAGAAATAAACCCCACAATTCCATGCTTTTATTCATTGGCAAAGTAGAGATCATTTTCTGTGGCAGTCTGCTGGGAACAACTGTTTTCTTCTTTATTTTTATAATTTTACAATAACCATGTCACATTTGCACAAACTGGTAATCCAGTTGGTGAGTGTTACAGTTGGCTTGAGGTTAGATCCAATAACCAGTATGTTTAGCTGAGCAAGTACTCACAAGGGGCTCTCATGGTGTGGAGAAAAGGGAACCCTAGCGCACTGTTGGTGGAAACATAACATGGTAAATAAAACAGGCGAAGCCATGAAGGTTTATTAAGCTGTAATATAATTGAAATAAAATATGATAAAAGAGTTCTTGATTTATCTTAAATTCTTGTGCTTGAGAAAAATCTGGCTTACCTAGAAAGGCAGAGAGGGACTTTATGTATTCTAAAAAAGACCTCCTTGGCATGTTGAAGGACTTCCATAGGGCTGTTCCTCCTTATGTCCAAGCACACGTCAAAACATCCAGCTTCCTTTTCCTTCATGTGTCTCTAGCAGATTTTTATCATTTGTTGTAAGAGTTGAGAGCTTTTTCCCCCAACTCATAAATCAAATAAAGGGAGAGGAGAGATATGGGGAGAAGAAGGGAATAAGAGAGGAAATTAAAGAGTAGGATGCCTTGAGATTGAATTAATTAAAAGTGATTATAGAAGAAAAAGAAAGGGGAAGTAACTTGTACACTTTGCTGTCTGTAATGTGGAAAGCGGGGGGCCAAGTGGTTACAGAATGGGGGGAGGGGAGGAAGAGAAATTTTCGGATGTAAGGGACATCTTGATATTATATTGATAGAAGGAGTTTAACTGCATGGCAGATTATAGTCTCCAGAGGTGGCTGTGAAAGTAGCTTTCATCCCACATGCTCTTCTCTAAGGTGACCTTGCCACTCTCCCACTGAGGGCAAGAGGATTAGGTCTCTTCCCCTTGGATCTGCATGGGTTTATGACTCACTTGTCACCAATCGGATGCAGCTGAAATGATGCTGCCTGACTTCCGAGACTAGGTCATAAAAGATGACGCAGCTTCCACCTTGTGTCCTGAGACAACTGCTTTTGGAATCTAGCTTCCCTGAGGATGCCACACCATGAGGAAACCCAGGCCATGTGGAGAAGCCACATGGAGGCACTCCTGCTGACCGCCCCGTCCCAGCCCCAGACATGCGAGTGAAGAAGCCTCCAGATAATCCCAGTTGCCCTGCCGCTGAGCTGCCCCCAGACAGTCAAGGCCTCAGACATCATGGAGCATGAATAAGCTGTGTCTGCCATCCCTTTCCTGAATTCCTGACCCACAGAATCCTGGCTGTCATTTTATAACCACCACGTTTGGGGTCAGCACAAATAACTGGTACAAACAGCAGTTGTCATTTTTATTGGAAATGATTGCCCCTCTTGTTATTCTATCACTGTTTTCAAACCTGGGCTTATAATACCCTTGTATCGGAGGAGCAGCCCAAAGTGTGCTCAAGCAAAACCTTCTAATCCTCAGGAAATTTGACTCACTACCATGTAATGGCAAAGCCCTTTGGATACCTAGACTTCTCGACTCCTTAACAAAGTAATGTCTTGTCTATGTAAAGAAGGTGTTTATGGGTAAGGTGAAAGGCCTGGACAACTTTCAAATGAGAAGGAACATGAGTCAGAGTTGGAATTGGCAAAGGCTTAGAATGACCCCAGCCCACCAGCCTGTCAGCCAGTTCTCAATTCCAAGTGCATTTATAGTCTGTTCTTGAATCCACCAATGGGCACTTACTGACCCCACCTCCTCAAGAGAGCCTGTTTTGCTTTTGGACATCTCAGACTGGTAAAACAGTATTCCTTGCATTGAGCCCAAACTGTCTCCTCGTGGCTTTTACACTTTGGACTTGATTTTACCCTATAAGCCCATGTCTAATTTCTTTTTCAAAACTGTAGTGGGGAATAAATATATAGAGAATGTTAGATCAAATTGTTTTGTGCAGACAGCATTTAGGTATTGTATACATGGACTTTATCTACCCCCTCCCCCGCAAGCATCTTTTTTTTTTTTTCAGTTTTAATATTTTTTTATTGAAGTGTTGTTGATTTACAATGTTGCTTAATTTCTGCTGTACAGCAAAGTGATTTGGTTTTATATATATATATATATATATATATATATATATATTCTTTTTGATATTCTTTTCCATTATGGTTTATCACAGGATATTAAATATAGTTCCCTGTGTTATACAGTAGGACCTTGTTGTTTATCCATCCTGTATATAAAAGCTTACATCTGTTAACCCCAACCTCCCACTCCATCCCTCATCCAACCCCCTCCGCCTTGGCAACCACAAGTCTGTTCTCTATGTCCATGATTCTGTTTCTGTTTCATAGATAGGTTCATTTGTGTCATATTTTAGAATCCACATATAAGTGATATCATATGGTATTTGTCTTCCTCTTTCTGACTTCACTTAGTATGATAGTCTCTAGTTGCATCCATGTTGCTGCAAATTGCATTATTTCATTTTTTTCTTATTTTTATGGCTGAGTAGTATTCCATTGTATATATACCACATCTTCTTTATCCATTCATCTGTTGATGGACATTTAGGTTGTTTCCATGTCTTGGCTGTTGTGAATACTGCTGCTATGAACATAGGGGTGCATGTATCTTTTTGAATTATAGTTTTGTCTGGATATATGCTCAGGAGTGGGATTGCTGGATCATATGGTAGTTCTATTTTTAGTTTTCTGAGGAACCTCGGTACTGTTTCCACAGTGGTTGTACCAACTTAATTCCTACCAACAGTGTAGGAGGATTCCCTTTTTTCTACACCCCCTCCAGCATTTGTTATTTGTAGATTTTTCACTGATGGCCATTCTGACTGGTGTGGGGGGGTACCTCATTGTAGTTTTGATTTGCATTTCTCTAATAATTAGCCATGTTGAGCATCTTTTCATGTGCCTATTAGCCATCTGTATTTCTTTTTTGGAGAAATGTCAATTTAGGTCTTCTGCCCATTTTTTGATTGGGTTGTTACATGTTTTTTTTGTTGACTTGTATTAGCTCTTTGTATATTTTGGAAATTAAGCCCTTGTTGGTCACATTGTTTGCAAATATTTTCTCCCACTCTGTATGTTGTCTTTTTGTTTTGTTTATGGTTTCCTTTGCTGTGAAAAAGCTTTTAAGTTTGATTAGGTCCCATTTGTTTATTTTTGTTTTTATTTCTTTTGCCCATCCCCAAGCATCTTAACCTTTTTAAAGTGTAAAATCCAGGCTTCCCTGGTGGCGCAGTGGTTGAGAGTCCGCCTGCAGATGCAGGGGACATGGGTTCGTGCCCTGGTCTGGGAAGATCCCACATGCCTTGGAGCGGCTGGGCCTGTGAGCCATGGCCGCTGAGCCTGCGCGTCCGGAGCCTGTGCTCCGCAACGGGAGAGGCCACAACAGTGAGAGGCCCGCGTACTGCAAAAAATAAATAAATAAAGTGTAAAATCCAATGGCATTTAGAACATTCACAATGTTGTGTGACCATCACCTCTATCTAGTTTCAATACATGGACTTTTTTTTTAAGTTATTTTTTTGATGTGCCTCACGGCATGTGGGATCTTACTTTCCTGATTGACCGGGGATTGAACCTGTACCCCGCCACAGTGGAAGCACAGAGTCTTAACCACTGAACCACGAGGGAAGTCCAAAATGTGGACTTTTAAGTGTGTTCTTTCTCTCCATCCTTCTTCATTAAGCTTCCTATCTTTAAGAATTCCTCTTTTCTCTCCAGAACTGTCACTTCTGGACTCCACTGATGGAGCCGAACCAATTTGATAGCAGTATGGGGAAAAAAAAAAATCCTTGATCCCTACCTCGCATTGTACTCAAAAATCAATTCCAGATGAAGTCAGCGTAGTGGTTATCTTTCAGGAGTGCAGCTTCTGAGAGGTCATGAGAGGCATTCCTGGAGGGCTAGTAGTGTTTTATGTCTTGATTGGTATTGTGGTTAATTAGGTGTATTTGCTTTGTAAATGTGCATCAGGCTTACTCTTAAGCTTCATGCACTCTTCCATGTATATGGTGTATTTTAATAAATATTAAAGTCTGGATATTGGGCATTATATACCTCACACTTCCCTTTACGTTTGAAAATCCTTACACAAAATAATTATTGTGGGCCTATCTGTGCTCGGCAATATGTGGAAAACTAGTATGTGCATGTGATGGTTTGATGTGATGCCATAGATGGGTTGGGTAGTGGGCACATCTGTTCTCTGCAACCTCTGGAGGAAAAAATCACTCTTATTTTATTGCTTTTTCCAACTTCAACATCTGGTCATATCACCCCTCATTTGTAGCCTTTTCATTGCTTACAGGAGAAAATTTAAAACTCATCAGCAAGATACATAAAAGCATTCATTTTTCAGTGCAGTCTTAGGTTCCAGATGCATCTGCCCCCTTCAGTATCACATTCCCCTACCCCCAATCCACTCCTCTCCACTGAATGGGCCAGTCATGTGGAAATGCTCCAAGGGAATGATATCTCGGCATCTTTGCTGTTCCCTGTATGTTACAATCCCCCCCTCACCTCAGCCTGTCAGGCTCCTGCAAAGCCTTTAAAGACCCAGTTCATATGTCTCTTTTTCTCTGAAGCTTTCTTGATGCACTCAAGCGGAGTGGAGCCTTCACTTTTTTATACTAACACTTTGCCTTATAGTTGCTAAGTGGTATTTTATTAGTTTTATATGCAACAGGCATAAGCAACACATTTAACCCTTTTAAGAAATAAAACTATTTCCAATAAGGTTAAAGTCCTATCCTACCACCCCTCCTAATCCACATTCCCTCCCCTCCCACGTGCCCAGAGGTAACCTCTGCTCTGAGTTTGATGTGTATCTCTGGGGACTTTGCCTCCAAGACTGTACGTTTCAGAGATCTATCTGTGTTGATACATTTAGAAATAGACCCTTCCTGTTAACTGCTGCATAAAATTCCATGGTATGCATATACCACATTTTTATTTAGCATTAATCATGTTGATGGACATTCGGGTTGCTTCCAATTTTTTTCTAGCCCAACAATGCTACAATAAACATTTTATTTCTGCATCTTTGTGCACGTATGTGAGTGTTTTCCTAGATAGCTCCTGGAAATTGGAATTGCTAAGTCATAGGATGTGCAGCAGTTTTAAAAATAATTCTATCTGAGCTAACTAGACTGTGAGCTGTTATTTTTGTTTTTGTAACCTTGAGCTTAGCACAAGGTATGTCATACACGTACCCTAGGACCTGGCAATCCGACTAACTGTAGTAGTGATGAGAGAATGAATCAGTGAATGAATAGATGAATAAATCAATGAATGACTTTCAAGGAAACTGATTTGGCTCAGCAATTATTGCTATGAAAGTTCCAGCCAGAAATGTGAAAACTAATAAGGATCAATTGGAGGGGAAAAAACCCTCTGAAATGATGCCATAAGTGAAGTGGGCATTAAATGCATATTAATAAGATGATTTTAAGGAGATGAAGTAATGAGACTACAGTTTTTAGCGGGCAAGACCCATGCCACAATATCTAACCGGTAATGATGACAAAACCTGGCCTTGGCAATGACAATGCATAAAGCAACATGCCATGGACAGTGAGGCGGGTGCTTAATGTCCCTGCTTCTATACTAGTACCTGGAACACAAACCCTGTTCTTTGTGGCTCTAATGCTGGTCATGGTTCCAAGAACAAAGAGACATGAGTGGATGTGTTCTCAAATGTTCTCTGATTTTTTACCCTTGCCAGTTGCTCTGTAAACATTTAAAATATATATTACCCAAGAGGATGCTGATGGAAATAGCCTATTCCTGGTTAGGAGTTGCCTCCAGTGGGGGAAGACAGCAGACGGGGGAGGGTACAACGTGCTCCATGAGCACAGCCAGGTACACATTGGTTTTCACCAAATAAGAGAGTCAGGGTAACAGAAAGGCTCAAGTATCCCTGGCCTGGGAGTTTTGGAGTCTCAGGTGCAAAACTGAGTCCTCATTCATTAAGATGGCACTGTTGACATTTGGCCAGATAATTCTGTGGGGGTGGCTGTCCTTCGCACTGTAGGATGTTCAGCAGTAACCCTGGCCTCTGCCCAGTGGATGCCAATAACATCCCCCAGTTATGACAACCAAAAATGTCTCCAGACAATGCCAAGTTTCTCCTGGAGACAAAGGCACCTCCAGTTGAGAACCACTGCCTTAACTCTACTTTCCTGATTCCTTTAAAATCCTTTAAAGATTTCTTTACAACACTGACATTATTATTTTAACATTGGTCTAGCATATCTCAGTTTACAAGGTCAGTTTTACAATAATTTTCCCAGCCATATGCTGTATGGCAGAGGGTTTCCCCATGTACCACCACCACCAATAACTGACAGTGTTTTGGAGATACATATGTGCCCGGCTCTGTACTAAGTGCTTGTATCATTTAATCCATAAAACAGCCCATTGAGTAGGTACTATTATTAGTCCTCATTTTACGTCTGAGATGCCGAGGCACATAAAGGTTAAGCAACTTGACCCAGGCTACACAGTGCTTGTAAGTGGCAGAGTCAGGACGTGAACACTGGCAGCTCAATTGTCAGAGGCAATTTAAGCGGAGGGATCACCTTTCCATTCATTCAGAAAAAGTTATTGAATACCTGCTTGGAGCCAGGCACTTTGCAAGGTGCTGGGTTGCAAAGATGAGTACGATTTGGCTTATTGTTTCACTGCCCAATGGGAGAGACAGATAAAAACAAGTCATATTAATACCAGGTAATAGGTGACTAAATGAAGATAGGTCCAAAATAAGAACACTGGGACACAGAGATGATTAACCCTAAAATTTGATCTTAAGCACTAACTTTTAAGAGTTTGTCCAAGATCATGTGGTGAATTTCAGGGCTAGAATGTGGGTGCCTGACTACCCAATCAAAGGCTCTATTAAACCAGATCTTCCTGCTTGTCACTACCCGTCCCCACAATCAACTCCATCCCTGCCCAACCATATGCTTTTCTGTAATTGAGAGGCTGCTTGGGTATTATCTAACAACTAGACTTGCACCACTGCAAAGTCCTCTCCAGTAAGGAGAAAAACTAGAGCTGTAGGAAGTATGTAGCTATTAGGGTTCTAGCAAGAGACCTGACACATGCAAAGGGTTGAACTCAGTAAAGAGTCTGCCATTACCATTCCAAGCCTCAAGGGGCGACGGGAAGGGACAGTGTTGCTGGAGCCTGGAGAGAGCTGGGCACCCTAGAGGAAGGGCCAGGAGGTCAGAGTGACTGCTGTGGAGGAACACAGCAAGTGCCAGGGCTGGGGAAGACATGGGGTAAGATGGGGGACCAAACACCCTGACCTCCCTCTCTTTCCACGCTCTGATCTTCTCCAGGCCCCTCCTATCTGGCAAACCCAACCAACAGCTGCAAAGCAAGGGAGCCTTGGTGACACCCTGTGTAGGTCTGTTCCAGCACTCAGTGTAGGGCAGCAAGAAATGGAGAATCAATAGGATTCTCTGAAAACAGGATAATCAGCAGAAATGGGCACATGTGGGGTGTGGAGGGCTGGGAATTGGCATTGGAGGAAAGGTCGCCTGAGACATCTCCAGGTTGGGTCAAGAGTGAAGCATGGTTGAAGATGGGAGTCCAGAGGGTCACTGGAGTTGAAAGCCTGAGGATTAAAGAAAGCAAGGACACTGCAAGTAAGAGAGGTCAGAAGAAATGGAGTTTTCCTGAAGACTAGCAACAGTAAGGATCTACTTTTAATGCTCAGGAACGCGTTTCCTGGAAATCCTTTGAACCTCGCCTGCTGAGCTGCTCCATGTTGGTGACTGATAAGCTGGTTACATTTGGGATTCAAAGTCAATGACTTTTTCAAGTGGCCTGGAACGAAGCCGCTTGGATTAGTACCAAGCCACGGCTAGCTGCTGCTGCTGCTTTTAAAAAAATAAGCCCCAGATCCTTGACATGACTTGACAAAGTCATACTTATTGGACCAGTTCTCTCTAGGTGTGTTTTACTATAGCATTTCTATTTTGTATCTTAACCACCGTCCCTCCCTGAAGGCTGGGTTTTGGAAACTCAGAAGCCAAGAGTTGACTGCTGTTTTGTTTGCTTTCTGCTTTCTGTTCCCTGAGGGAGTAGTGCAGAACGTCTAGATGATTGAATGGAGGAGGAAGTAAAATACTGTGAATGAAAAACAAATCATTTATATCAAGCTATGTTTTTATTCACAGGCTGTTATTAGAAGGGCTACAAAGAATCTTGCTGAAAAAGCTTCTGGTCCCAAGCCATTGTCCAGACTTTATCCAGTCCCTTCCCACACTGCAGACAAATCCCACTTCTCCCTCCCCTGTCTGCACTCCGAGCCTTTGTTTATCATGTCTACTCTGCCCAGGATCTCCCTTCCCTCATCTCTCCTGTTAATCTTCTACCCATCCTTCAAGGCCCAGGTCAAGTGCCCCTTTACATAAAGCTTTCCTCAATCCCTGCAGTCAATTTATTGTGCTTCAATTTATTGTGCTACAATCCCACTCTGTCCTTTGGCCTCCTATGATGGTTATTTGTATGCATATCTTCTCTCTCCCGTAGGGTGTAAGCTCCGTGAGACTGTGTCCCATCCTGTGGATGGTCTCACGTCTGGTGAGGCTTTGACTCTCATGAGAGTGACCATTTGAGTCCTGTGGTAGCATGCAACAGAAATGGGCTCTGGTTAGCTTAAGTGAAAGGTGGGATTTAGTGGAATAATAATGCTAATCAAAGAATTAGCAGAACACATGAGCCACAAAATCTCTTGAAGGGCAGCTCCAGGGCCCACGAATGGTAACAGAGGTCAGAGGACCTTCTCTCCAGAGCCCCACTAGGAGCAGGGCTCTACCCCTCCAATCCCATGGTGTGTGCTTTTCAGTTCCCAACTTAATGTTCCTGGGAAGAGAAACTTTACTAGCTCGTTTCAGGCCAGGTGCCCCTCTGGATCACCCATCATGATGGCCAGGGGCAGAGTCATGTCACACAGAAAATGTTGGGACCACCTCTGTGTATCCAAGGATGGGGGAGGAAGTTGATTTCAAGACTTCAGCAGCTATTCCAGGACATGTCTCTTGCAAAGTAGTCAATTAAGGGTGAGTCAAAGAGAATTACAACAAATTCAGAGACCAAGAATTAAGGCCCAGCTTGGAAGTCATCCTGGTCTCAGGAGCTCTCCCACTATGGGAGTTGGTGCATGTGGAGTGAGACTCTAGGGCTTGCTTTCAGAGGGAGAGACTGTCTATTCATTAAAAAACTGTACTATCCCTGGACTTTCTTGGTGGCACAGTGGTTAAGAATCTGCCTGCCAATGCAGGGGACATGGGTTCAAGCCCTGGTCCGGGAAGATCCCACATGCCACAGAGCAACTAAGCCCATGCACCACAACTACTGAGCCTGCACTGTAGAGCTGGTGAGCCACAACTACTGAAGCCTGTGTGCCTAGAGCCCGTGCTCTGCAGTAAGAGAAGCCACCGCAGTGAGAAGCCTGCGCACCGCAATGAAAAGTAGCACCCGCTCGCCACAACTAGAGAAAGCCTGTGTGCAGCAACGAAGACCCAATGCAGCCAAAAATAATAAATTAAAAAAATAATAAAGTAATTAATTTTTTTAACAGTACTATTCCTGGAGTGTCAGGTGAGACAATCTTGCAAACATTAGCGTACTTACATACTACTAATTTTGATTACCTCCTTCATTTAAATGATTTTTACATGTGAAATTGTTTTGTACGTGAATTTAAACTGAAAGGCAGTGAGCACTGCAGAAGCTGTACAACAGATTTTCAGTTGGAGCCTCTGATTTCTACCTCTGTGATTTTGGATTTTTCTCTTAATGTCTCTGAGCCTTAGTTTCTTCAACTGCAAAATATGGATAAGATAATGCTTGCCTCGGAGGGTTGTTGTGAGAGTTATACGAGAGGATATGGTTGTAAAATTCAATGCCTGTAGTTTCTTTGAAAAATCATAATAATTTTATAACCCCACATATGCATATATTGTCCACTGATTGGAAAAAATACCTAAATGACTAAAGGCTACCATGAACTCAGTCATACGTTTAAAAGAATTTCTGTTTGAAAAGTAATTGTATAAGCACCAGGTGTTGCATTTGTTCAATACATAGGACAATGCTTGGGGACCCTGTGAGGTCTCAGATGTCGTTCAGTAATCTGAGGTCAGTGGGGCTTTGGGGGCTGCAAGTTGTGCCTTGCACAACTCCTGATTTGTTTACCTGTGTTGTTCTTCCTATCTTCTGGCAGGGGCACACATATTCGGAATTTCTCCTAAGGTTGGGGTCAAGCCTCCCACCACCTCAGAGAAGTTGAGAGGCAGAGGCTTCTGCCCTCATCCCTGCCCTAACTCCCCTGCGGGTAGGAAGAGCCTCACAGCCTCCCGTGTGCTCTTGCTCTCATTCTCTCCGAGCTGCTCATCCATAGGCCTGGGTGTGTTCTCCATGGGGTAAGTTTTCTGAGGCCAAGTCTCTCTGACCCCCAGGAGTGGCCTGCAGCTCTAGGGGTGATCTGCCTACCTTTGCTTTCAGCCTCAGGTCCAAACTGCACTCTTCACCCCAGCTTTACCAGTGAGAAAACTGCCGTTTGGTTCCCAACTGGCTCCTGCATCCAGGTCTGGTAGAAGATGCTGTTGGTGGCTCGTCCATATCTTGTTGGCATGTCCACCCACTGAAGGCTGCTTATTCTAGGCACTTGCCACTCTCTGCCCAAGCACTTCAGTCCGTACAGAAGGAGTTAATGTTGGGGAAGCAGCATCACGCACATTGGAGAGGAGTTGGTGGATAAATTCCTCAACTTACCGCCATCCAGTGGGGAGAAAGCTCATGGACTGAGCTCCAGTTGCCCTCAGTGTAACAGACTTGGCCACACACACTTTGCTTCCTTCCCTCCCTGTCTCACCTCCCTATACCTATCTGCGTTTCCTGGGATCACCTCACAAGAAAATACTTACATTCACATCCTTATCTCAGGTTTGGCTTCTGGGGGAGCCCAAACCAAGACAAAGGCTGTGATTAGGGCTTCCCTGGTGGCGCAGTGGTTGAGAGTCCGCCTGCCGATGCAGCGGACACGGGTTTGTGCCCCGGTCCGGGAAGATCCCACATGCCGCGGAGCGGCTGGGCCCGTGAGCCATGGCCACTGAGCCTGCGCGTCTGGAGCCTGTGCTCCGCAACAGAGAGGCCACAGCAGTGAGAGGCCCGCGTACCGCCAAAAAAAAAAAAGGCTGTGATTAATTGGCTCCCTCAAAACCACATTATTATTTTTTTCTAAACAATTTTGGATTCAAAAATGTTTTCCAAATTTAAGCATTAGGGACAGAGCAAAGCCAGCAGAAGGAAATTAACGTTAAAGAAAAAAACCTGTAGGCACTAGCTGATTTATAGAAAGGTACAGAAAGGTAGTAGAAATGAATGATAAAACCAAGCACTTTCAGAATTGGAAAGAACCTTGTCCATGATCTAATCTAACTTCCTCATTTTACAGAAATGGAGATGAAGTCAGAGGTCCCACAGCCTCACCCCAGTGGAACTAGGTCTCATCTGGAGCCTCCCAGCTCTGTGCCTGCGTGCTGCCCCGGACCTCAGGCCACCCACTGATGTCAGCATTGCCTTCCCTGGGGTCAACCCTCATTTCTCCGTGCATCTTCTTTTGCTCTGCCAGCCGGAGATCTGGGCATGGTGCCAGGAGCTAATGTTATTTGTTGGGTTGTATCAGCTGGGATCAACTTGCTCTACTCTCACGAAGGACCTGGAACTTAGGGAGATGGACCAGGGCTTGGGAAGGTTGGTGGTAAGCCCGCAGTAATCCTATCCAAGGGCCATGTCATCTCCATCTCCTGCACCCCTAACCCCTAAATCCCAAAGAGCCTTCCGTTCTTTTTTTGGTTCACCAGATGCCTCCCCCACCTACAGCTGTGACTACCCAGACCCTGACCTCTACCCTACTCCCTCCCTTCCTCACCCCAATCCAAAAGCTTTCAGAAGCTTGTGTTTCCCGCCTGTAACAGAATGTTCTTTAACTAAGCTTTTCTTTCTCTCCCTTGAAGCTTTGATGAGCTCTTTAACAGCAGTAATTTATCATTGGTTGTGGGCAGTTTTCTCTACATTCATCCAGCCTGGGATGTGGGCTTTATCGTCCTTTCGTGGCTTGATCAGAACTTGAAGATTTTCCTCCCAGCTCACTTTCCTCCTTTCACGCAAACAGTGCCTAAAAGGAAATACATATTCTTAAATGATGCTGTCACCTCTCATTCAGAGGAAGAAAAAAATGAGCCAGAAAGCATTCACTGCTTGTCGTGGGGAACAACTGGGACATTTGCTAGTTAGCATTTTGTTGGCCCTATAGGAAGGCTAATCATTTAATTTGATTTATTGAGTAGTTTTGTGTTTCACCTGTACGCTGAGAAGAAGGAGATGAGAGATTTAAAACTTGGTCAGAACTGCCTCTTACAGCAGGCTCCTCAGCCTCAGCAGTGTGCACACTCTGGGGAGGATGACTCTTGGCTGGGAGGGCTCTCCTGTGCACTGTAGGCTCAGCAGTGCCCCCGGGCTCTGCTCACAAGATGACAGCAGCACCCCCTTCCCAGCTGTGACAACCCAAAATGTCTCCAGACATTGCCACATATCCCCTGGGGGGTAAAATCACTCCTGGTTGAAAACCACTGCCTTAGGGGCATCTTACGTGGATTGTTCTGATACTCCGTCACCAAATAACCTTCTGTTCTATCTCAGCTTTTCCCCAGCAGGACGGACCCTTAATTGAGGCATTGCCACTTACTGATTATCAGACATGGTTCTTTAGCTGCATCTGTATCCCCCTATATTTTGATACACAGGGGATATAGCTTATAAATCTGTCTGTTGTTAGTATCTCTTAGGTGAGCCCCTCTTCCAGAGACTAATACACCTCAGGCCAATTTTTAAATTTATTTCTGAATCTGTAAAACTGATCATCAAAACCTGTACCAAGGAACTTAGGCTGAAAGACCTGAAACAGCAGCACAGAAAAACTTGATCTTCCATCCTGAGTGGGTAGGATGGGCTTAGGGAAAGAGATGAGGAGTAATTAGCAAACATCTAGGTTAAAGATCACACACATTCTATCCTGACTCTATCCTGACATGTATTTCTACAAACTAATTAGCTTGAATGAGATTGCTAAATAGGGGAAGGATGACACTATGACATGGATGCTGTGTTGATTCATGTGTGTCTTTTTCCCAGAGCGGGGGAGCCAGAGAGGAGAGGGACAGAAGATTTAAAACCATCAGCAGGAAGGAAAGAGCCCTCTGCTTGGCTGTGGGACTAGAAGAGCCCTGTCAGCTGTATAACACTGCATTCGAACAGAAATGCCTATGGTCACAGGAAAAGAAACTGTGGATATAGGTCAGAGGTATTTCCACATCTATATGCCTGCACAAATTAGCCAGCTTACAAAATAATATTATTAAAACACGTTTCTGTTTAGTTTAAAACCAGTGACATCCCTTGAAAAACTTTTTCTGAGCTTATAATCAGGTGAATATCCCCCTTTTTTACCTTAATTCTATGTTTCTTCAAGTTACTTTTTCCCTCTGAGCTTTAGCAGATCCCACAAACCATCGTCCTAAATGCTGATACGTTTTAAATAGATCAACTGCTGAGAGCAGGTCTCCTGATTTACAATCTGATTGACCATGTCCTGGCATGTCCCGTGTGATGGAACCAGATGGAGTTGGTAGGACCCTGCTTCATGAGGCACAGCTTGAAAGACACATGGGGTAACTTTATTTGGTAATTAGAACAGTCAGGTACTCAAGGGAGAGGAGAGCTGCCAATGATAATTTCCAATTCCGGGGCATCTCCTCTGTCCCAGACACAACACTTCTGCAAGTACGGGGTCATTATCCCCATTTTACAGGAAATGGAGGCTTGAAAAGAGTAAGTAACTTTCCCAAGGAATACGCACTCCAATTTCCAGGCTCTTAAAATTGTATGCTATCAGTGGATGGTGGAAGCTATGTATGGGTATATGCAATTGATGTGAGTAGAGATAAAGACTGAAAAACACATCTAAGGAGGGAATGTCATGGCTGCCAAATAGGCACAGTGATGTCACCACATGAGGGTCCTGGTAACCATGAGTACCAGTGATTATAGACTTTTCTACTTTCTTCTGTCATTTAGAATATAAGTGAAATTTAAGCTGTCTCTGGCTCTCAGCAAGTCATGCCTTGATGACAAGAAAAAGATGAAACATGCTACAATCTGAGCAGTTGGTGCAGGAAGCAGAGACTCATCCCTGAGGAAATCTGGGCTTCTCTGGGGAAGGTAAATTCACGTCTCTTCCCACCACATATATATTACGATGTGGACAACTCCTGGTATCACCCTCATGTCGGTTTTGCTAAGCATCATGTTTTCCAATATTATGATCCAGATGGTCATAATCTGTGGCCAGGATGCTGCTGGGAGTTGACTGCAGGCAGAGTAGAAAAGTTTCAGACAGGTCAGAAAAAGAACTTGTCATCTGTGTCAATATGTAAGTAAATCCTTCCTGGTGCCTGAAACACTGCCTGGAGAGTGAACTCTTGGTTAGCTGACATTCCGTTAACCAGAATTCTCTACAAACTGTCACTTCTGCACATCTGTTCCCCAAATGTGATTGATGGTTATGATGAAGATGCTGCGGGATTTCAGGGGAGGCTTAAAATCACCCAGCAATGTTTAACTGAGGTTGGCAAACATTATAGGGCTTAATTCACTTTTTTCTGGGTTCAAATTCTTAAAAATTGGTATTCTAGGGACAAAGCACATACAGTGATTCTCATAAACTACTCCGTGGTAAAAAGGACCCCTCAGTTGGCAGCTTTATTTAAATTTGCTTATTTTAATGTTCAGAAACTAGTTCCAAAGTTCTACTCTTATAATTACAGCCATGAAAGATCAAATTATAGAGTTGTAATAGTGAAGGAAAAATATAGTGATTCCTGGAAGGAAAAGTAGGGGGTTCTCTGTTGTTCATCTTCACTAAGAAAGGGATAAAAACAAAGTACAATTGAGGGGCTGGAAGTATGCACCCTGAATCACTGTGACAAAATGTGGAATTTAAGGGTCTGATGTATAAGCTGGTGCCTCACATACTCATCTGAGTGATGTGCATTGTTTATATTGATTTCTGTATGAATTAATAAAGAGAAACATGACCATGACTACAAAGATAGAAGCCAGAATGATGCCTTCTTAGCAAATGCAAATACTAAGCATGAAAACATATAGGGTTAGAAAGAAAATGGTAAAGTATCATTGTATAATTGACAAAGGAGAGTAAGAGCAACAGTCTGCAGCCTCGGGGTTTGGAAGCATAAACCTGGCTTATTCCTTTTTTTTTTTTTTTTTTTTTGCGGTACACGGGCCTCTCACTGTTGTGGCCTCTCCCGTTGCGGAGCACAGGCTCCGGACGCGCAGCCTCAGCGGCCATGGCTCATGGGCCCAGCCGCTCCGCGGCATGTGGGATCTTCCTGGACCGGGGCACGTACCCGTTTCCCCTGCATCGGCAGGCGGACTCTCAACCACTGCGCCACCAGGGAAGCCCTATTCCCTTATTTTTTTTCCTTTATAAACACTGAAAAATAACTGTGCCATAAGATCAGCTACCTTAGTTCATCTGAGTCCACTTGCTGTTTCTAGGTCCAACCAAATGGACTGGGGAGTCAGCAAGGTGGGTCATAGGAATGTCTAGAGGGAGTCCATTTTTTCTCGTGTGCCGTTTGAATTGGGGACATGGACTGAATCTTTAGAGGCTCCAGCTGGGACTTCAAGTTTCCAGTTCCACACATAGAGAGCTTGGAAGTCACCTCTCCATCCTAACAACAAGTTAAAAAGCTGAACAGACTGAAATAGTGACAACTCTTCTTGGCTCTGTAAGAGAAGGGAGGACACAGGGCAAACCACTGCCCCCAAGATTGGAGAGACAGGTGAATACCAGGAGTCACAGTTCTGGAGCAGAGACTCACAAGCAGTAATGGCCACAGGAACCAGGCCTGGGGTAGGCAAACCTGAACTGTAATTGGCAAATTGCTGGAGACTCAGTGTGTACAGATCTGAAAATTGAAAACTCCTGATGGACCCAGTCATATGAGAGACCCCACAATATTGTGAGATTTACTTCCAGAAGCTTGACCAGATTCCCACAACAAATATGGGAGAAAAATCGCCTCATGTTTCTGGCAGAGGGAAGGGAAAGGAACCTTTGTGAAACACAACAGAGCATTCTGTTCTTCTAAACAAACCTGCCCTCAGGAGAAATTAGTTAAACAGAGCCTAACATGGATTATCAGAATATAGCTGACCTGAAGGAAGGGAAATACCCAACTCTAGCCATCCTGTTACACCTAAGGAGAGAGAAGGAATTGAAAAACATTTGTGAAGTTCACAGTCCAAAGGCACAGGCTCACTAAGAGACCGAGACCTAATCATAGGACTGTAGAAGCTTCCTTCCCCCAATACCTCACCACCACGTCACTAAAGATCTATTTATAGCAGCTCCTTTTGCCTGGTACATCATGTCTGGCTAGTAAGAAAAAATTACAATGCAAAAAACACAATTTGAAGAGACAGAGCAATCATCAGAACCAGACATGGCAGGAATATAGGAATTATCAGACCAGGGATTTAAAACATGATACGATTAATATGCCTAGGGCTCCAATGAATTAAGTAGACAACATTCATGAACAGATGGGCAATGTAAGCAGAGAGAGGAAATCCAAGGAAAAAAACAAAAAAAGTGCTAGAGATGGAAAACACTGTAACAGAAATGAAGAATGCCTCTAATAGGCTTGTTAGTAGACTGGGCACAGCTGAGGAATGACTCTGTGCTAGAGAATGTATCAGTTCAGGCTCCAACCGAAAGACTTTTCTTGTGAGGCCCCTGGCTTTTTCTTCTTAAGAACGGTTAATAATATTTTCCTCTCTAACAGGAGTTTGGAGGAATAATTAATAATAAATTGTGCAAAAGCTAAGCACTAATCATGAAAAAAGTTTTTCATGGTAACCATTAGCTTTAAGCATGCACTTCTGGCAAATCACCAGAAAAGTGCCACACTTCTATCTTGTTTAAATAATGAAGCACATTAAGTGCTCAGATAATGTGCAATAGAGGCATTTTCTTTGACAGAAGACTCCTGGAAAATTTTTATTTAAAAAGACTAGCTGGTTCTGAGTAAGCATATTCCATCATGTGTCTCGCACTGAATGCAGCTATAAAACCTGGAAAAAATGCAATGAGGAGCTATTGGAGGGCTCTGAAAAGTAAGTACTATTTAGAGGAAAATTTACACCATTAAATGCTTACATTAGAAAAGAAAAAAGGTCTTTAATCAATCAACTTTCTCCTTAAGAAACTAGAAAACAAGAGCAACATAAAACCTAAGCAAGCAGAAGAAAAGAAATAATAAAGAACAGAAATCAATGAAATTGAAAACTGAAAAACAAGGAAAACCAGTGAAACAAAATCTTGTTTTTTGCAAGAGCGATAAAATTAGTAAGCCTCAAGCAAGAGTGACAAGAAAGAAAGGAAGGAAGGAAGGAAGAAAAAGAAAGGAAGGAGGGAAGGGAGGAAGGGGGGAAGAGAAGAAACAAATTACCATTGTCATAAATTAAGAAAGGGAAATCATTACAAGCTCCACAGACATTAAAAGGATAATAAGCAATACTATGAACAATTCTACAATATAAATTCAACAACTTAGATTAAATGGAACAATTCCTCAGCCATGTTGAAATAGATAACTTGTAGTACTATAATAGTTAAAGGCCTTCTGAAAAAGAAATCTGCAGGCTGAGATGGTTTCATGGGTAAATTCTATGAAAAATTTAAATAAGAAATAACATTAGTTCTACACACTTTCTTCTAGAAAAAAAAAGAGGAGGGAATATCTTCCAGCTCATTTTACGAGGCCAACATTAACTCGATACTAAAACCAGGCAAAGACAATACAAGAAAACTACAGACCAGTGTCCTTCATCAATATAAACAAAAACCTCCTCAACAAAATATTCCAGCAATATTCATCAACAAAATCAAATCCAGCAATATATGGAAAAGAACAATATGCCATGGTAAGTGCAGTTTGTCCCTAGAATGCAAGGGCAATTCAGTTTTCAAAATCAATCAATGTAATCCAACAAATTAACAGTCTGAAGAAGAAAAAACGCATGATCATATTAATTTTTGCAGAAAAAGCATTTGTAGAAATGTATATCAAAAAAAAAGTAAAGTTAAAATCTGAGATATTATTTAGGCAACCAGCATTCTTTCAAGTGGGATAATATGCAATCATCTCAGCTAGAATATATTGCTGAAGAAGGAGATTCCACAGTCTCTCTTGGTGACAGTCCTAGGACCAAGCAGCCCTGGCCTCCCTTTTCAGCATCCCTTTCACACCTCTTTTAGATTTCCTTCCTGCCATCTGTCTCTGTGTGTGTTCACCTTTAAACTTGCTCCCAGAAAATATTCTCTTGTCAACCACTGGATTTGAGACAGTGAGTTACCTTGTCCCAAGCTGTTTGCATTTTAAGTCTTCATTCTAAATATGGAATAAAAGATTCTTTCTCCTTTTGAGGGACTTCCAGCAGTTAGTAGGAAGGAGGTATTTTAGGGACATAGTTCCAGTACCTCTGAAACCACTTATTTAGGCAGCTATTTGCCTATGGATAACATTGGTCCCAGTGATGGCTGTTTGGGAATCTTCTGTTGTTCTCAGCCTTGAATTGTTTTTCTGTCCACTCATATGTATAGAAATACATTAGATGGGGGATCCTGAAAGTATCGTGAGTCACAGAAATCTGCATAAATAAGGAATTTTATTTCTTAGGCCTGAAGGGGAAAACAAAACCTTTCTACAGCAGAGGTTCCCAACTTTGGCTGCCTGTTAGAATCACCTGGGGATCTTTTAAAAGCCCTGAATGCCAGGCCATATCCCAGACTACTAATATCAGAAGTCAGAATGGGAGCCAGGTGGTTACAATGTACAGCCAAGGTTGAAGGCTAGTGCTCTCCAGGTATATGGTGCTTTTGCTTATGGAGTGGAGCTTCACAGGAATGGACCACATTATTAAAGAGCTTCCATTGAAGTCATTGAGGTGATGTATTGTCTCAACTGCTAAAGACCCTTAAAACTGTACCCTATTAGGAACCTCAGAGAAAATATAGCCACAAATGGTTTTTAGGTGATCTCAAGAGATCTGAATGAATATATTTCTGGTTCCAGTGAATAATTTCATGTTTCTTGCCCAGTAGGAGTTCCATCACTTTTTCTATGACTCTTTCTCCAGTTGCCACCCATGAGTGAAATTTACATTCCCAGAGTTGAAGGCAGTGAAGGAACATCCTGAGAGATGAAGAGATTATGCAGAATAAAACAGAAAGCCCTATGATTCAAATAAATATTTGTAAAACAAAGAAACAACTACTCTAGCAACCTCAAGGAAAGAGAGTGTGGAAAGCAATGTCATCAATATTTAATTTCAAATGGAGAGCCTCATTCTCTCACTCATTGTCTTGCTGGAAGAAATGTGTATCTTGAATATGCCAAGATAATTCAGGCCTGCCTTTGTTATTGTGAATTTAAATAACAACAGCATTAGCTTGTCATCTCTAATTTTCTCACTTTCACCTCCTCCCTGGAAGCCCATTTTGAGATTTATCAAATTCATGTCTTTTTAAGTAATTACTGTTAGTACATTTTAATCAATGGGTCTTAACAGTTTTGCTGAATTATGGAACTAGTTTAATTGTACTAGAATTATCTGCTATTAATTCTACACATAAAGCAAGGGGGGGATCGAAAGCTTAATTTTTTTTCTACTAAATTCTCACAACATTCTAATGGATAAAGTTACTACAGCAAAAACTGCACTTCTACAGAATTGCCCAAGCCATTACAAAATATTTTTTATAAGGAAAAGGAGGATATTATCGGTTTACCTTGAGAAAATACTGTGTGATGCAAGAAGAAACTTTAAAAGAAGCAGAAAAGAATCATCAGTGGATGCTAAGGATGAAAATTTGTTGAGAAAATCTATATTTATATAGTTTCAAAGTACCTTCCCACAAGTTACTTCTTAATTCCAAGGGAAAAAACAATAACATTACAGTGGAAAAACCTGACAGACAACACCTAAACTGAGTAATCAAAGAGAACACCACCAGTAATGGAACAAACACAAATCATATGCCTCCCGATATCATGCACTGAGAAGGATATGACATCATCCTCTGCTCTTCCTACCAAATATACATAACTTAAATCTAATCATGAGGAAACATAGGGAAAACTCAAACTAAGGGGCAATCTACAAAATAACTCACCAATACTCATGAAAACTGTTAAGTTCATGAAAGATTAAAGGAGTCTAAAAATATGTGGACTGGATTTTTTCTTTTTTCTGTAAAGAACATTAGTGAGAAAAAATGATTAATTTATATAAGTATTATAGATTAGAGGACAGTATAGTATCAATGATAATTTCCTGATTTTGTAATTTATACTGTGGTTATATAAAGAATGTCTTTTTTTTTTTTTTTTAGAAAAATACAGCTTGAAGTATTTAGGAGTAAAGGGAAAGCATGCCTGTAACTTAGTTTCATGTGTTCTTTAAAATATATATCTAGGGGCTTCCCTGGTGGTGCAGTGGTTGAGAGTCTGCCTGCCAATGCAGGGGACGCGGGTTCGTGTCCCGGTCTGGGAGGATCCCACGTGCCGCGGAGCGGCTGGGCCCGTGAGCCATGGCTACTGGGCCTGCGCGTCCGGAGACTGTGCTCCGCAACGGGAGAGGCCACAACAGTGAGAGGCCCACGTACCGCAAAAAAAAAAAAAATATATATATATATATATATAAATACTTTACATATATATGTATGTATAGAGAGAAGATGATAAAGAAATTTTGGTAAAATATCAAAATTTGGAGAATCTGGGTGAAGGGTATTGAGGCATTCTTTGTAACTGCTATTTTTTATGACTATTATTATTTGAAATACAAGTTAAAAAATAAAGGAGGCAGAACTCTCCATGCTTTAAGGGCAGAAAGATGGGAAGGCATACATGCAATGTCTATAATCCTTAGCCATCTGGCACATCTAGGGAGTGTAGAACAGTCTTGCTAAATTGGGAAGAATTTTAAGACGAAAGCTTGACCAGTGTATAGTGGAAGCTCATGAGTATAAGTCTTCTTTTGAATTAGAAATCAAGGCTCTGAGAGTTTGTGCAACTCCCTGGGCATTGTGGAAATTTGAACTCAAGTTGCTATAGCCATTTTCATGCTATACCTCCAACATTTTTAGTTAAAAGAAAACATTTGGATTTTGTTCTAACATATCCTTTTGGATTATATCAGTTAAAATAATATGATTTTGACACTATGAATTATATAAGGCACTTGGACCTTTAGAAGTAATGTTGCTTACTGTTGCTATTATTTGCGAACATCCATGTAAATAAGTACGAGAGTCAATAAGTAAGAATGTTTTACCAGCCAGTCGTGGTCTATAGAAATATACTCATAATAAAATGAATGAAATTACTGCTCTCTTCTATGTATCCAGCATGTATTTTTATCCATTTCTAGAGGTGAGCAGTTATTTCTGTGCCTTATTTTCTAGATACTTAGATAAGTTCCTTTCATAGAATTGACCCTAAAATCTGTTGGGAGAGATTATCTTAAGTGTGCACTCCTTTCAACTGCCTTAGTTGGAACCGGTAGGGACCACTTTCTGCCATCTCCAACCAATGGCAAAGTGACTCGGGTGCTGATAAATTGCTCATTGATTGCAGCACTTGTGTGTTGCCTTGACTCTTTATAACCCATATCTCCCGATCACATCATTCTCATCTATTCACAATGGGCCACATCACCCCAAGCTTTGTATGTAAGAGTCAGATTTATGACTGAGAATATTTAGTTTAACAAATACGTATTGTCTGCTATGTGCTTGGCATTGTGCTAGTTTATATAAAGTGTGTTTATATTAAAAAATCATTTTAAATGGAAAAGAAGAAATATCCTATACCTAGAATGGTAAGTCTCATGTGCCAGCTTCTGTAGATAGAAAGTATAGCCTCGAGTGTCCACCAGGTATTTGCCAAGCCTGGAATAGAGGTTTCCATCCAAAGAATAGAAGGCAGGAGGGGGTTACATTAGCAGAGAAGGGATATGGAGCACATAGTCCAATGCTATCATCAACCTCATGGCGGGGGGCATGCAGTGAAGAAAGGGAAGGGAGTGTGGTATGCCCCAGGGATAGTAAAGTTAGAGAAATATTTTTTTTGATAGAAGACAAAAGTTATTTGACTAAGGATACTCTCTAAGATTTAAGTAACATAAGGGAAGGCAAGTAGCACAACAACCCTGGTCACCAATGGAAGAAATTAGGTGAGTTATAGAGAATATTTGGTCCCAGGTGAAACTTGAAATTTTAAGTATTTTTGCTTGGGGAGAAGATTCACTACTCACCATTCCCCACTTCCTGCCCACCCCCGTAACTAATTTATTGAAGGTATTTAAGCAGGAAATGTGACAAATGGGTGCCCCAAACAGCAGCTGTTACAGCTATGTCATGAGATTAAACATGGGGAGAGTCACCTCCTCTCAGCTCTGTTGAAACCACAGCAAGATACATGGGGAGTGTTTTCAGAGAAAGAGGGGAATGATTAGGCTTCCTCTTCCTGTAACGTTAGGTTTGCAGGCAGTGTACTTGCTGGATAATGCCTCATGTCTTAAAAACAAAACATAAAAAACTGCTCGGGGCTATTGTGCCATCAGAAAACTATACTTAAACTACGTAATATGTGATTACTGAAAGCTCTCACGGCCATGAGCAGAGCCCTGGCTTGTTTATAGCATCTCTATTTTTCTTATGTTTGTCACAAATTACTCTCATATGGAAATGCATTTTTGATAAAGGTAAACATACTATTTCACCCACAAGAAGGCTTTATCAGTGGAGCTAGAATTGCTGAGTGGAACTCTAAAATTACTCATACATAGAACTATTGCATAAGTGTAGCCAGAATGCAAACCCAATCACCTAGAAAACGGAAATCACTTGGGCAGAAAGTTCTTCTGCTGTGGTAAGGATGAACCTTTTTCTCATTTCAGCTTTCTTTTCCATTTAGCTTTAGTGCCCATATCTTTGAAAAACTCTGTTAATTTATTTTTAAATCACAAAAATATAATGACTTTAGGTACTTTTCCCAGAGTTGTTTTGTCCCCAGTCCCATAAAAGTTCCATGTTTGTACATTTTGTGGTCAACGGCCAAATACAAACTTTAGTTATGGGCAGTCTATGATGCTACAAGGTGAACTCTCTCCTCATTACTTGAGTCAAGCCCTTTTCTCTTTGTTACAGTGGGTTGAAGAAATACGAGTAGCTCAGTCCAAGCCACAAGAGTTCTTAACTTGAGACCTGGGTCTCAATATGCCAGATGGAGGCTTTGATGCCATAGCCTCCTGGGAGAAACCCAGGCCCTTGTTAAGAAACTCCCTAAAATGTCTATCTTTTATCTTACAGATTGGTTATAAACAAAAAGCTATTTAAATCAAAATCCATTTTTTAATTTGATTATTGTTTCTTATTTTTCCTCATATTTTACTTTTTTTGGCAAATGAAAAAGGAATATGTATGTGCTGCACACTAGAACAAATCGAAGATGGTTTGACTCCATCCCCACTCCTTTGAGTTAAGTGTAATAAACTTCCTTCGTGTCCAAGCAAAAGTACAAACATAGGATGATTTTCTTCCCTCCAAATTAGACTATGTTGCATATATATCACACTGCAAAAAGTTTCATTTGTTTATCAGTATTACATGGATATTTTGTAGCTATAGCTCTACCTCATTAAAAAAAACAGCTGCCTTATATTCTATAATCTATATTATGTACTGTAATTTAGTCCCCCGTTTCTCTTTGACGGATATTCAGTTTCCATTCTTTTGCCAATACAATGTTGCACTAAATATCCTTGTGCATAAATTCTTACACTCTCTTACTTTTGTTCCTTTTTCTTAGATTCTCAAATTGGGCTTGCTGAGTCAGTAAGTATGAATGCTTTAACTATTATTAGTAAATATCTTACAGTTCTTTCCCAAAACATTATAAAAATTCAACTTCAACCATCAAGCTATGAAAGTATTTGACTTACTTACCACATCCTAGAAGTCATTGGGTCATATTACTCTTTTAATTTTTATGCAGATCTGGGACAGGGAATATACCTAATGAGCTTAGGACATCTTTGTGTGCCGAAACACAAGGATGCTTTCGGTGACTAATGGTGTCCTGCCAAAGAGTCATTTAAGCTGGCTTGAAGGATCTCTCACTAACAAAATTGGGATAGTTTAAGCATCAAAAAGAATAATAACTGAAATAGGTTGAAACACACCATATAATACATACATATATATGTGTATATTCTTCGATTCCTTCATCAAAAGGCCATCAGGGACACCTGTACTTGAACAAGTTGAATTTATTTTTCTCACTCACTGCAGCAAGGAAAGACTGTACACCATGGTGAAGCAGGTGAGAGGGGGCAGTGAAGGAGGCATCTCAGGAACAGTGAGAAAGAGCCTAATATGAACTTTGGGCTTTGGTTGGGCAACTTGGGGGCAGACCTAAGGAGTTGTTCTAAATTGGGTGTTGCCAGAAAGCAGAGGCAATACTGTGATTGAATATCTCATAAGTGTTATCTACAGGGGAGGCGGACTAGAGCGAGGATAAAGCTGAAATGGCTCATAAGCAGAAGTCACTCATATTAGCCGCCAGAGGGGAGTGTTTGGTATTTTGTGGGTTGTACGGCGACTTTGAAGTAGCTGTTCTGTGAGATGGTTTATTTCCAAGAATAGAACAGCACAGCTCAACTGTAAGCATCAGGCCCATCTGTAAGGACAGGAGGCCTGGCTGTGGGTATCAGGTTATTCTCGGATATCAGGGGCTGCTTGTTTTCCCTGATAGGTAGGCAGGGAGCTAGGGAGCTAGGTGGATACAGAAAAAGAGAAAGCCGAATTTTCTGAAGTAAGAAAGAAAAGAGGAACCTCATGAGTCATCATTGGAGGTAGGTTTTAGACCTACTCCTTCCTCTGAAAATTGCTAATGAAGCAGAAGGAATTAGTGACTTATCCCGCCTTTTCAGTGTGTACTCTCTAAAGGTTTCCCCCGCTATCCGAAAGTAGCACCGTTCCTGAGCCGAAATGGCGTTGAGGTGAAGAAGCAATTACCAAAGGACACATCTTGCTAACAGGTGCATGAAATAAATCGAGATCAAGCACAGATGCTCACAGACACAGTTCAAAGCTAGGGCGTCCTGATGCTGAGATGCTGAGTGTGGTTCCAGGGGAAGGAGCTTGGCAGTGCCGCTCTCACCGCTCAGGGTGTGTGCTGCCTCTGTAACCACTGGCTGTGAAACACACTGAATGCTATTTTCATTTTTTGCCTTTTTTCCTAAAAGTGAAAATCTTCTTTGGATCTCTTTCCATTAGCCAAATCAGGTGCTAATATAGGTCTATCATAAAAGGAAGTAGCTTAAAGTGAACTTTCAAAAAGTGGGGAATACCTGGTTAGGGACCACCTTAATGAAGAGGGACAGGTCTTAGAGAAGAATTCCAGGTAATAAATGTTTTACAAATGATAAAACTAAAAAATTGCCAGTTTTCAACCCATGGTGAAAAAAATTCATTCAAGTTAAGATTATCAGTAGATGCCAAAGCAATTTGGGGAAAGGCGAATGGAGAAATGTATGTTTACGTGTCACCAGAATATTTGTCATTTGTTCATAAATGACATACTGGTCACAGCTGGGAAACACAGCTTTACAGTGTAGGATAAGGTTATTGCCACGTTGACCCAATGAACAATCCTAGAACCAGCAGTAGTGGACTTCAGACATTATCTGCCCCCTGATGTGGTCCATCCCCTGCAAAATCTCTTGCCCAAAGTGCTTAGCCTCAATCTAATCAACCTTTAGATCTAACTTCAGTTTACAGGGAATACAGCGACAATAAGGAAAGCTACAAGGAGGTAACCCAGGAGGTAGGACATTGTGTGATTCAACTGGCCAGCCTCTTCAACAGATCACTACCATGGAAAAAAATGATGGGGGTGGGGATTCCACTCAAGGTTAAGAGAGATTCAAGAGACATGATGACCAAATGCAATAAGTGATCTTTACTGAGTCACACTGTAAGCTGTCAAAGATGTTTTAGGGTCAGTTGAGGAAATTGAAATATAGGCTGGATTTTAGATAATATGAAAGAATTATTGTTAATTCTGGTATAGTATTGTGGTTATTTAAGAAAATAAGATATGATAACATCTACAATAAATTCATTTATCAATATGGGAGGTATAGTATGCCTCTTCATGTGTTCAGAACTTGTATTATGTCCCTCAATTAGATTTTATAATTTTTTTCCATCCATGTTAAAACTTTCTTTTTCAACTTATATAGATATTTTACAGTTTCTGTCACTATAGGGAATAGAACACTCCCTCATCCTCACTTTTTCATACCTAATTTAGCATTTCTAGGGCAGACAATTGCTATGGGCTTAATATAGCAACTCAACAATCCTTTCTCATCTGTGCTCTTGGAAGCATTAAGAGAAGTCCAAACATGATTGGAAGTAGGGTGTGGAGGAGTGAGGAAGTAAAACACCTTGAAGAGAGATGTTGTTAGTAGCATTTTTGATGTATTAATACACAAATGAAAGTTGAATCCTGACAACTAAGAAGGAAAAGTATGCACTAGAAGAAATGAAAAACATACTAGAACTTCCAAATTAATTTGGGAAGAAAGAATAAAAAGAAATAACCAAAAAAAAGTTAAAAGTAAAATTATATATTATCTAGAAAGAGGCAAAGTATAAATAGCCCATAGAAAAGACTGTCAGCACAGATAAACTTCTAGTCAAAGGAAATTTTAGAGCTGCAAAAAAATTTTAAGAAAAAATAAGAGGAAATTAAGTAATTACTCAACCATAAGAATTTATGAAAAGAACAACCAAGTAAAACAAAAGAAACTAGAATATGGTAAATAATAAAGATAAAAGAAATCAACAAAATAGAAAACAAAAAAATTGTAGAAAGGAAAAATAAAACCAAAAGTTGGTTCTATGGGAAGAACAATAAAATAATCTTCTGTTAAGTCTGATTGAGGATAAAAAGAGCAAGTATATACTATGTGAGAAGTGAGAATATGAGACTGAATCCTGGATCCTGAAGAGATGATAGAAATTAAAAGGCAACAGTATATGTAAGTATAAGGCAATAAATTAAAAAATCTAGGGGAAACAGATAATTTCTTAGTTTAAAAAATCTACTAGAAGTGATTGAAGAAGCAATACAAAACGTGAACAGACCAATAAAGACAGGAACAATAATTTAAGATGATTTATTTTAAAGAACTGGAACCAGAAGGTTTTATAGCTGAGCTCTATCTAATCTTTAAAGGACAAATCATTTCAATATTTACTTAAACCATTCCAGACCACAGGGACTCTAGCATAATCTTCATATTAAAATCTTAAAAACACAGAACATAAATAGGGAAACATAGAACTATTTCACTTATGAGTAAAATGCAGAATTCCAATATAGAATGTTATCATATCAAAGAATAATAGTCATGATAAAATAGAATTCATTCTAGAATGTAAGGATAGTGCTGTATTAAGAAATCAGTTGATATAATTCATCATATTAGCAAATTAAAGAACAAAAACTGCATGATTAATAGATACTGAAAAAGATATTTGACTCATTTCAGGAACCATCCTTAGTTTTTAAAAATATGTAAAAAAGAATAAAAGAAAGCTACAGTTCTTAGAATTGAAGAAGACTATACCAAAAACAGGAAGCAAATGTCATATTAAATGAGGGAATTTTAAGTCAAGAATAGAACAGATATCTTTGCTAACACTACTATTATTCAATATTATTTTTGGAAATTTTAATGAATGCAATAAGACGAAACAAATTATCAGTAAACATATAGGAAAATCCAAAAATTATATTTTCATCATTAATATTATTCACTAAGAAAACTATCAGAAAGCCAAAATCTGTTAAAATTAATGAAATAATCTAGAAATTAATATAATAAATTAAATTGCTATTTTAAAATCCATAGCAATTGTCTGCCCTAGAAATGATAAATTAGAGATGAAAAAGTGAGGGTTAGGGAGAGCTCCTCTGGTTCTGCTTTCCTCCTACCCCTCCTTCCCTCTCTCCCTTTCCAGTTCTATCAAAGTATATAATCTTGGAAAATCATTAACTGTTCCCTCACTCTTGTTTCTTTTACAGGAGAGCATATCATTTAAGAGTACAGATAGAAAATCATATTATCTGGTTTTAAACCCAGGCTTTGCCTTTTGCCGGCTCTGGGAACCTGGAGGGTAATATTTGGAGGTATTTACCCAGGTTTTCTTCTCTGCATTTGTATGTGTGGGTGTATGTGTATGTTGTACTCATTTCACCCTTGCTGCCCTTAAGAAATGGATACTCAGAAATGCAGAGATTCATTTGTTCAACAGTGTTTATGGAGCACCTGTCTGTGTATAGGTACCAATTTAGATGTCAAAGATACAGCAGTAAACAAGACAGATAAGGTCCCTGCTCTCATGAAGCTGATACTCTAGTGGAGGAAAAATAGACAGTAAGTAGCGAGATCACAGATAACTAGATGATAGATACATACATACATACATAGAAAAATAGTTGGCACATCGAGTAACTAAATAAATAAGAAAAATAGCAGATAGTGATAAATATTATACAAAGAATTAAAATATTGTGATAATGTTCCACTTATCTATTACTGTATAACAAACTTTTACAAAGCTTAGTGGCTTAACAAAACAACCATTTTACTATCTCACAATTTCGTGGGTGAGAAATTTGGGGAGGGCTCAGTTGCATGAGTCTTCTGCTCCACATGGGGTTGGCCGGGTGATATTCAGCCGATGGCTGGTCTTGTATAGATATTTGGTGCCTGGGAGGTATGGCTGGAAGGCTGGGATTATTGTCTGGAGGCCCTGCACATGGCCTGTCCAGCATGGCAGTGTCTGGGTAGTCAGGCTTCTTATGTGGCAACTCAGGGCTCCAGGTGAGGGTGTTCCAAGAGGCCCAGGCAGATGTTGCAAGGAACCTAGCTTTAGAAGTCCTACAGTGTCACTTTCACTGCATTCTATCAGTCAGGCAAGTCATTAAAGCCAGTGCAGATTCCAGGGGAAGGAAATTAGACCCTTCCTTTCAAATTAACAATGACTTGGGTGATTGGGAAGGCTGACTGAGGAGGTAACATTTAAGCCGAGAGCTGAATAATACGAAGGATTGGACCCTGAAGATACAAAGAGAAAGCTTACCTACTGGTTGGTCAGAGGAACTGAAGGGTAAGGGCTTGGTGTGTCTGAGAAACTGGAAGTGACTGGGAGGGCGGTGAGCAAGGGGAGCAGTGGTATGAGATAAGTCAGCAAAGCCACGGGGGGCCAGGTTATGTAAGATTTTGTAAGCCTAGGTGAGAAATTTGGATTTTATTCTAAATGCTTCTTATTGCCAGAATCTACTAAAGAAGTTTTAGCAAAGGCCAGTCAAATCCATAGATTCTCTACAGAATTGCTTGTCAGGAAAGAGGCAAGAGCAGAAGCAGGGAGGCTAGCTAAGAGGCATTTGCAGTAGTACAAGAAGGAAATGATGGTGTATGGACCAGTGTGGTTGTAGGGAAGGCCAGATTGAAGATCTGTTTTGGAGGCATTATTGATGGATTACATGATTGGAATTTAGGAAAATCAAAGAATCAAGAAAATCCCCACCCCAAGATAAGTTTTAAGTAGTCTAAGAGCACATAGCTTCTCAGAGGTACCTTCTTAATTTCTTTCCTTCTTTACTCCATATACTCCGTAAAATCCATCACCAAGTCCTCTTCATTCTACCTTCAAAATGCATCCCCAGTCCTACTGCTTCTCATCACTTTCACCACGAGTCCCAGCCTCCAGCAACGTTCACCTGGATTAATGTAATAACCTCCTAAGTGGTCTCCTGCTTCTACTCTTGTTCCACCTTGTCAGCTTGCATGAAGTGGTCAGCGTGATCTTCTAAAAATGTAACTCATATCCCCTTCTCAAAACTTTTCAACTTCTCTCTCATTCGGAATACAGTGTGAAGCACTCACTGTGCCCCTGCTGTCCATCAACCTCACTCCCACTCTTCTCCTTCTCACTCTCCTCTGCTAACACTGGCTGTGCTGTTCTGATCACAGGGAGACTGCAGCTGCCTCAGGGCCTTTGCACTTCTGCCCTGTTTGCCTGGAATGCTTTCCCCAGAGTTATTCACGTGGCACGCTCCCCAACTTCATTCACATCTCTCATCCTGAGAGATACCTACTCTGACCTAAGCTCCCTGCCCCCTCACTGTCTAGCCCTTTAACGCTCTTTTGTACATCTTTATTGCACAAATCACCCACCTGAAGTTATATTTCATTTGTTTATCTGTTTGTTGTATATCTGTTATTTATTTATTATATATCTCATTCATTGGCATGTAAATTGATGAGGGAAGCAGCCTATCTGTCCTGTTCATTGCTATATACCCAGGGCCCAGAACTGTGCCTGGTATAATGAAGGCACTTAAATAACATTTGTAGAAATGAATAAATGTTAGCTACTATTATCATTATTAATATTATGAGTTACTTGCATATCCTCTTGATTTTTCCTTCTAAATGTCTCTGTTCATGCCTTCTTTCCATACTCACTTGGCAGTCACCACCTGAATCCAGGCCTCTCTCACTCCACACCTGACGACCGGTGAAGCCTTCTTCCTGGGCTTCAGAAATCTAGTTACTTTCCTTCTCCAGGCATCTGTCATGTGACTACCTGGTCACTCTTTCTGAAACATTGCCTAATTATTTCATATCTCCTTTCTAACAGCATGAAGTCTAATCACTGTAGCCTTGCAGTCATTTCCCTCATAGCTGGTCTCTCTCAGTCTTTTGCAGCTTCATTTCCCATTATTTCCTCCTGTGAACCTTGCCCCCAGACAAACTGCTGCACTTGCTCAAAACTGGTACTTTTCCATGCCTGTGAGTTGGCCCATCTATCCCAAACCTTCCCTGCTTTTCAAAGTTGGGCTCAAATCTCACATCCATGGGGACTGACTCAGAAGCAAGAATTCTCTAAGTAGTCTTATATTTATTTCCCTCTCCCCCATTTGAACCTTGTATTGGCTCAGTCATATATTATACTGACTACACACTTTGTATATGAATATATAGGTATACTCAGTCTTACCTTCACAAATATAGAGCCAGTGTGTCCAACATGTACACTGTAGCTTGAAGTTTTAACTATTTCCACTTTAGCTTAAGGCTCTCAGTTATAGTCCTGCCGTGTCCCTTATTATGTGTGATTTGACAGATTCTGTAATCTCTTCGAGTTTCTATTTCCTTTGCAGTAAAATGGGGATAATCTCTCTCTCATAGTGGTGTCATTAGAATTGGATGAGTTCAAATACAATGTTTAATACACAGTGGGCCCCAATTAATTGTTATTATTCCTTTTTGTGTTTCCCACAGTGCCACTTCATAGAGTGGTTGATGGCTTTGCAAATAGGGAAATATCTGCAATAGGCATTATATCACCAGCTAGCCTCATCATGCATATTTCCTAAAGATTGCAGCTTTAAAATAAATGTATATTCCCGGTGCCTTCCTCTTCCTGCCTTGCTTTGGACATTACTGTTTTCACTTAACTGATGACACCTGAGTCCATCTGGGCAGCATTAGGCTTTCCCTAGATATTCCCACCCCTGTGGGAGCACCAATCACACGGTCTTTCCCGCAGTGGGGGAAATAAAGCATGAGGATGAGAGTGAGGATAGAAATGACCACTTTTGCAGCCAGATTTCTGGAAGGTAAATGATTCGAGCAACGTGATTCCAGAAATAAGCTAATCTGAATAGCATGACCACTCGCTGGGACTCACTCAGGCACACATAATCTAAAGGTCTCTTCTCCGTCGTCTTAAGTTCTGGTAAAGTCGTCCCAATAATACTGAGCAAGTTCTTTCTTGGCCTAATGCCCCCTTTTGGTGATGCTATAATCTGTATTTTTATTCCTTCTTATTTACCCTCTATGGTCTCAGCAGTTGAGCCGTTGTCAGAGGTCTTGTTCTGTCCTTCCCATGCTGGCGAATCTGCACAGGCAGGGAGATGTGGTACAGAAAACCCTGTGTCAATGTCAGTGGGTTTCACACCAGGATTCAGTCTGCACAGGGGCTGCCTGGCACGTGCTCATAGTCACTGGGCAGGGGAGCTACTGCAGGGCCTTCCGTTTTGACTGCAGCGTCTGTCATGGACAGAGCAGTGTCACGGAACTGGTGAGGCGATATTGTTTTCTTATGCTTCCTTCCAACACAACAGAAGTAAGATGGAGAGCTTTTCACTCAGGACCAAAATGATGCAGTCACGTGGATCAATGGGGTCTTCGGAGCACAGAGTGCACTGGGATGGGGAATTGAGGCGAGCTCCAGAGAGGAACCGCTTACAGAGGTACAGGCTGTGTTAAGTGAAGCAAGGGCCGTGCAACACTCCAAGGCCAGCAGCAGTGAGAACGCTTACCTGCTAGGCCAGAGTGAGAGAAAAGAGGAATAGTACCCCCCCCCTTACCGTGGTTTCATTTTCCATGGTCAGCCTCTGTACATAAATATTACATGGAAAATTCCAGAAATAAACAATTCTTAAGTTTTAAGTTGGGTGCCATTCTGAGTAGTGTGATGAAATCTCTGTCCTGCTCCATCCCACCCAGGATGTGTATCATCCCTTTGTCTAGCGTATCTGCCCGTTAGTCACATGGTAGCCGACTAGGTTATCAGGTTAACTGTCTTGTGTTCTAATCCACCCTTATTTTGCTTAATAATGGCCCCAAAGCGAAAGAGTAGTGATGCTGGCAACCCGGATATACCAAAGAGAAGCCGTCAAGTCGCCCTTTAAGTGAACAGGTGAAAGTTCTCAACTTAATAAGGAAAGGAATAAAAAAAGTATGCTGAGGGAGCGAAGATCTATGAAAAGGACAAATCTTCTATCTGTGAAATTGTGAAGATGGAAAAAGAAATTTGTGCTAGCTTTGCTGTTGCATCTCAAGCTGCAGAAGTTATGGCCTCACTTCATCTCATCACGTAGCCTTTGATGATCTCACATCGTCTCAAGAAGGGTGAGTAGAGAACAATAAGACAATGAGAGAGAGAAACCACATTCATATAACTTTTATTACAGTATATTGTTATAATCTATCTATAATATCTATGTTATTAGTTATTGTTGTCAATCTCTTACTGTGCATTAAACTTCATCATAAGTATGTAAGTATAGGGAAAAACATAGTATATACAGGGTTCAGTAGTATCCCTTATTTCAGGGATCCACTGGGGGTCTTGAACCGTATCACCCACAGATAAGGGAGGACTACTGTATTACCAGAACCCAGAGGAAACATCCGTAGATCTAAGAGGGAGGTACCTAAAAGATGCCCTGTCTTCAGTAGAGGTGTCTCTAGCTCAGAGTGACCAGGCAGGGAGCAAGCTGGAAACAATAAAGACCCTGGCTTCTCCCTCGTCCTGCTGTGATCGTGCATCCCCACAGCTGAACCCAATAGAACGGGAGCCAGAGGACAAGGGCCCTGCTGCTGCTGACCGTAATATTCACCTCCTCAGGCACAGAGCAGGGTAGAGAAGGGTAGGACTGGGTCTGCAGGGGAGGAATGTTTAGCATATGGGGATTGTTAGTTTAGGTGTTAGTGGGTCTGATGGGTCGGGAGGGCAGGCCTGGCAAGAATCTCTTTGAATGAGTTAATTTAACATTTGGGGCTCAAAGAAAAGAGGACGTGACCTTGAACGAGGAGGAAGGGGGTGGGAGATGGAACAGCATGGTGTCTGGCATGTCGTTTCCTGGAGTCCCGCCCATGTACTCAGGTGTGAACCTCAAGAAGGAAGGCGCTGATGGAAGAAGCAGAGGTGACTTTTCACGAGGGAAACATCCCATCCCCATTCAGTCTTACCTTCCCTCTTCATTTATCCCTAGAGCCCAAATTGACTTTTTGGGCCAAGGAAGCCCCAGTTTCTGGATCTTGCTATAGACCAAGGAGAGGAATATGCTCCCTATTTCACTGAAGTGAGGTGGAGAATTTCAGGGAATGGGGCACTTCCCTGGCCAAACGAGGATTTGCAACAAGGGAACTTTAGGAGATAACCTTTGGTTCTCAAAGAAGGTACCCAGAGTGGGGGCAGGGAGGGATCATCATGCCTACCACCCAGAGTCTTCTGGGACAAATCGATAGATACTATTAACAGGAGTAGCTAAAAAGGAAGAAAATGAGAAAACTTTGGATGAACTCACATAAGACACTTCCAGGAATTCCCATAAAAACAAAGATCTGGGGGGAAATGGGAGATACTACATTAGCTGGTAGGTACATGTTAGCATTAATATGACCCACAGGCTAATTTATAGCCACAGGCTAATGAGGTCTGGAGCAATACAAGTTAGATAAATAATTTTTGCACATTGGTTTATGTTTAGTTCTTTTGTACTCTAGTTAGCATGGTAACCTGTCTAAATTTTAAAGTGTGTTTTCCCCCCCCCATCTCTGTTCTCTATGGATTTTATAAATTATATCTAGTGTAGAGGTCCCTGAACTTATTTTTGTGACATAAACTGCTTTGGTAGTCTGGTGAAATCCCTTCTTAGAAAACCGTTTTTAAACGCATGACAAAAAACATAGGCTTCAAAGAAAAATTTTAATATCAAAATACAGTTATCAAATCTTTTAATGTGATATAAAAAGATATATAGTTTGTTAATGCATTAGATAACAAGATTTGGTGGTGGGTCTAATAAAGTGGTGGGTCTAATAAACACCACACTTCTGCCATGCCGCACAGCTTGTGAGCTCTTAGTTCCCCAACCAGGGGTCGAAACTGGGCCCTCAGCAGTGAAAGCGCAGAGTCCTAACCACTGGACCACCAGGAAATTCCCAAAACACAACACTTTTGAAATTTCATGAGCATAGTACTACTTTGAAGTTTCGGCATCAACTTTAATGTGATGTGAAACTTGTAATTTCTACTGTTGTCAAAGTCAGAGGTACCACTAACATAGCCATGGTCAGTGCCCCCCTTCATAAATGAAGGAAATACCAATTTTTAGTTAAAGAGTAGTGACAACAGAAATATAGTTTTTGCTCAAGTTCATGAGCATCCTGAATTCTGTCTACAAGCCCGTTATTAAGAACTCTTGCTACGATCTCCTAAACCCTCTGACAACTGAAACAATAACAAAGGCAGCATGAGAGTAAAATTTTCAGGTGAATAGTTTCAGAGGAGTCTGATCATATCCCACCTCCTGCCTCTTCTGCTCACACCATGGAAAATTCTAGATAATGAATCATGGGCCAGAGAGGAAGAGATGGAGCCACCCCATATTGAGGAGATGAGAAGAATGTTCTAAGAGACTCCAAGAGTCCTGGAGAGCTAAGTCAGCTCCAAGCTTTCCTTGAAGCCATGGCTGTGGAGAACACCCTCCTCCATCCAGGAGGAGCCTGGTAACTCAGCCTGTTACCCACTGGGCATGAAGTCTTTGGAGACACAATCTCTGGTCAATCCCTCAATAATCTGCCTTGTGCACTCTTCTCACGTGGACCAGCCACTAGAAGAGAGGGCTTGAACATCTTCCAGGATAGTCAGGGCCTAAAGGGAAAGTCCTACTCTCTGACCAAAGTTGACAAAACAGAATTTATGTGATATAGGTAAAGATGCCTGGTCTTAAATGAAGTCTAAAGGAGACACTAATGAGAACAGCTGCAGAATATATCTGAAAATTAACCACAAACCCCACACCCCCAGATGGGTGCCAAGTTATTTAAAAGAGTTATAATAGTTGCAGTCAATTGCATACTTGGACACCTCCAGCTTTAGCAATACTACAGGATTCTGGACAGTTAAGCAAATTGTGGGAATAACTTACAGACTGAAGTAGGTGTTATGCTTACAGGAGTGGGCCTGGAAAAGGATTCTTCTCTCAAGAGTGGAGGCTGTGGCTCTAAGGCAGCTTCCTGTGCCATGCTGGGCCAAGAGGCAATGAAAAGCTGGCAGACGATACCATTTCAATGGCCTGACCTCTCAGTCACTCCTGTGACCCCAGAGAAGCCACAACTACCTGCAGGGGGAATTGAATTCTAATACAGTAACAAAGGTTGGACTAGTTCATACGTTTAAGACAAAAGTCACATGAGGGCAATGAGAAATGTCATTTACTACACAGGTCCTAAATTCCTCTCCATTTTCCCTAAGTGCCAGGTGGTCCTAAGAGATGACTGGGAGAAAGGGGGACATGAGGATGATGACGGCACAGTGAGGCCTCCTATCTGGGCCCAACCTCTTTGAGTCCTCATGGGAACATGGGTGAAAGCTGATCTAATAATAGATGTTTGACACCCTACACAAGAGGGAAGAACAGAAGATTAAAGCTCAACTCCTCTATTTTATATATGGGAGATTAGGACTCAGAGAGGTGATATGCCTGAAATGTGACATTTTAGAATAAATAATACCAGACTAAAATGCAGCTTTTCTGACCTCTGATCATTGTGTTTTTTCCATCATTTAGAAAAAATTCTAAGCAAACTACAAACACTGTTTATATCTTGGCCTTCATGGCTCAATCTCAGCAGCAGAAGGGGAAGTGATGGCTGCGGTCTCTCAGTGATGAAGGATGAAGACCAAACCTGGAATGGGTCAGACCAAATGCCAGAAAGCACAAACCTACTAGGTACACATTTTAAATTGGCTCACTCAGAACCTATTCACATACCCTCTCATGCCTTACTGTACCATAGAAGGTGGAAAACGAAAACTTTCCTTCCCAGATACCCTTGCAGCTAAAAAAGACCATGTGAGATGTGGTGAATAAGACATAAGCTCAAGTCGGCTGGTTCTATATCTTCTGCTTCTTCTTTTTCCCTGACTAGAATGTGAACTTGATATTGGAGGTGTATCAGTCATCCACAGGATTATGGGACAGGAAGAGAAAAAGCGCAGACCCTTGATGGCATTTTGAGGTGCTGAACAAGCTTTGATTTGCTTAAACCCAGACTTCTTCTCACTGAGGTAAAGAAACCCCATACTTGTGTAAGTCCACATTCATTAAGTTTTATGGTACTTGTGCCAAACATAATCCTAACTTATATTTCAGTCTGTGAATCAAAAGTGGACTCAAGGATGGCAAATACATGCTAAAACAAATTTCAGTAGGATGAGTTCATGTGATCATTGAGTTTAAAGCTCAGTATGATATAATACAAGTTAGCAAAGAGATCCAATTAAAGGAGGTAAGAAAACTGTCTAGATATGAAATGCTGTTTGTATGGAGTGGTTTTGAAGGCCCAGAATGTGACCTGTGGATGTGCTTTGGTTGGATAACTCTCCAACATTATTTAATCAAGGCACCATGATTCAAGGTCATCATTACTTCATTTGGGGCCATCTATCCTTGTTCCTCTTGTAAAAATAAAATAAAATGGCCACGAGAGGGTGTGGGAATGGAAATACTGAGGCAAAAATATGCCTTCAAACCAGACTGCTCTAGGGATGTTGTCACAGTGGGGTCCGAGGTAGCCTGTGGCCTGTTGGAATAAGAGAGGATAAAACACAGCTTTAGAATGAGGGTAGAGAACTTTGGTTTCTTGGTCTAATTTCATCCCACTGGAGACAATTATGTTATGAGGTGATATTGGCTGTAGCATTGAAGTTTAAAGAATAATGCTCTCGTGGGTAGGCTGCCATGGGTTTCTGAGTCAGAGAGAATTCTCTGATGGTTTGGTGAGAACAGCTGAAAGGGCATACAGTGTGTGCTTCCTTCAATTATTCCTGAAGGGCTTCTCACTTAGTTGGGTTTAAACTATCTCCACCAGGGCCCATTAAGAGAAAAGAAAAAAAAAAGAATATGAATTGAAAAAGAGACTTTGAACAATTAAAATACATGTTTCCAAATGTAAAATCAAGAACTATGTTAATTTCTCAAATAAGAAAAAGGGCAATTTAAAAAATAAACTTAGGGGGATTCCTCTCCTAGGCAGTCTTAGTGCTGGAGCTCCTGGTTTAGCTGGTAGAGGATTTGTCAGGATAGATGAAAAGAAAGATGAACACTCAACGCTGAAGCTGCAGCTGAAAGAGAAGGACGAGCTAATTTCCCAACTTCAGGAAATTCAGCATTTACAGAAAACTTTTGCTTCAAGAGTAGATAAATCCACACAAACTGAACTTCTAGGCTATGATGGTTTGAACCTGAAAAGACTGGAGTAACTACAAGAAGGGAGAGAACCGTGTGGTTGATGGGGTCTTCGTGCTCTGGCCGGGGGTCAGGGCTGAGCCTTTGAGGTGGGAGAGCCGAGTTCAGGACCTTGGTCCACCAGAGACCTCCTGGCTCCATGTAATATCAAATGGCAAAAGCTCTCCCAGAGATCTCCATCTCAACGCTAAGACCCAGCTCCACCCAACAGCCAGTAAGCTACAGTGCTGGACACCCTATGCCAAACAACTAGCAAGACAGGAGCACAAACCCACCCATTAGCAGCTCCCTAAAATCATAATGTAACAGACACCCCAAATCATACCACCGGATGTGGTCCTGCACACCAGAAAGACAAGATTCAGCCTCATCCACCAGAACACAAGCACTAGTACCCTCCACCAGGAAGCCTACACAACCCACTAAACCAACCTTAGCAACCGGGGGCAGACACCAAAAACAACGGGAACTACAAACCTGCAGCCTGCAAAAAGGAGACCCCAAACACAGTAAGTAAAGCAAAAAGAGAAACACACAGCAGATGAAGGAGCAAGGTAAAAACCTACCAGATGAAACAAATGAAGAAGAAATAGGCAGTCTACCTGAAAAAGAATTCAGAGTAATGATAGTAAAGATGATCCAAAATCTTGGAAATAGAATGGAGAAAATACAAGAAGGGAAAAACAACAAATAATATACAAGGGAATCCCATAAGCCTAACAGCTGATCTTTCAGCACAAACTCTGCAAGCCAGAAGGGAGTGATAGGACATATTAAAAGTGATGAAAGTGAAAAATCTACAACCAAGATTACTCTACCCAGCAAGGATCTTATTCAGATTCAACGGAGAAACTAATAAAACCTCTATAGACAAGCAAAAGCTAACAGAATTCAGCACCACCAAACCAGCTTTACAACAAACGCTAAAGGAACTTCTCTAGGCAGGAAACACAAGAGAAGGAAAAGACCTACAAAAACAAACCCAAAACAATTAAGAAAATGGTAATAGGAACATACATATCGATAATTACCTTAAATGTAAACAGATTAAATGCTCCAACCAAAAGATATGGACTGGCTGAATGGATACAAAAACAAGACCCATATATATGCTGTCTACAAGAGACCCACTTCAAACCTAGGGACACATACAGACTGAAAGTGAGAGGATGGAAAAAGATATGCCATGCAAAGGGAAATCAAAAGAAAGCTAGAGTAGCAATTCTCATATCAGACAAAATAGACTTTAAAATAAAGACTATTACAAGAGACAAAGAAGGACACTACATAATGATCAAAGGATCAATCCAAGAAGAAGGTATAACAATTGTAAATATTTATGCACCCAGCATAGGAGCACCTCAATACATAAAGCAAATGCTAACACCCATAAAAGGGGAAATCAACAGTAACACAATCATAGTAGGGGACTTTAACACCCCACTTTCACCAATGGACAGAGCATCCAAAATGAAAATAAATAAGGAAACAAGCTTTAAATGATACATTAAACAAGATGGACTTAATTGATATTTATAGGACATTCCATCCAAAAACAACAGAATACACATTCTTCTCAAGTGCTCTTGGAACATTCTCCAGGATAGATCATATCTTGGGTCACAAATCAAGCCTTGGTAAATTTAAGAAAATTGAAATCATATTAAGTATCTTTTTTGACCACAATGCTATGAGACGAGATATCAATTACAGGAAAAATCTGTAAAAAATACAAACACATGAAAGCAAAACAATACACTACTTAATAACCAAGAGATCACTGAAGAAATCAAAGAAGAAGTCAAAAATACCTAGAAACAAATGACAGTGAAAACACAGTGAACCAAAACCTATGGGATGCAGCAAAGGCAGTTTTAAGAGGGAAGTTTATAGCAATACAATCCTACCTCAAAAAATAAGAAACATCTCAAATAAACAACCTAACCTTACACCTAAAGCAATTAGAGAAAGAACAAAAAAAAACACCAAAGTTAGCAGAAGGAAAGAAATCATAAAGGGCAGATCAGAAATAAATGAAAAATAAATGAAGGAAACGATAGCAAAGATCAATAAAACTAAAAGCTGATTCTTTGAGAAGATAAACAAAATGATAAACCATTACCCAGACTCATCAAGAAAAAAAGGGAGAAGACTCAAATCAATAGAATTAGAAATGAAAAAGGAGAAATAACAACTGATGCTGCAGAAATACGAAGGATCATGAGAGATTACTACAAGCAACCATATGCCAATAAAATGGACAACCTGGAAGAAATGGACAAATTCTTAGAAAAGCACAACCTTCCCAGACTGAACCAGGAAGAAATGGAAAATATAAACAGACCAATTACAAGCACTGACATTGAGACTGTGATTAAAAATCTTCCAACAAACCAAAGCCCAGGACCAGATGGCTTCACAGGTGAATTCTATCAAACATTTAGAGAAGAGCTAACACCTGTCCTTCTCAAACTCTTCCAAAATATGGCAGAGGGAGGAACACTCCCAAACTCACTCTATGAGGCCACCATCACCCTGATACCAAAACCAGATAAAGATGTCACAAAGAAAGAAAACTACAGGCCAGTATCACTGATGAACATAGATGTAGAAATCCTCAACAAAATACTAGCAAACAGAATCCAACAGCACATAAAAAGGATCATGCACCATGATCAAGTGGGGTTTATTCCAGGAATGCAAGGATTCTTCAATATACGCAAATCAATGTGGTACACCATATTAAAAAATTGAAGGATAACACCATATGATCATCTCAGTAGATGCAGAAAAAGCTTTTGACAAAATTCAACACCCATTTATGATAAAAACCCTCCAGAAAGTAGACATAGAGGGAACTTACCTCAACATAATAAAGATCATATATGACAAACCCACAGCCAGTATCATTCTCAATGGTGAAAAACTGAAAGCATTTCCTCTAAGATCAGGAGCAAGACAAGGTTGTCCACTCTCACCGTTATCATTCAACATAGTTTTGGAAGTTTTAGCCACAGCAATCAGAGAAGAAAAAGAAATAAAAGGAATCCAAACTGGAAAAGAAGAAGTAAATCTGTCACTGTTTGCAGATGACGTGATACTATACATAGAAAATCCTAAAGATGCTACTAGATAACTACTAGAGCTAATCAATGAATTTGGTAAAGTAGCAGAATACAAAATTAATGCACAGAAATTGCTTGCATTCCTATACACTAATGATGAAAAGTCTGAAAGAAAAATTAAGGAAACACTCCCATTTACCATTGCAACAAAAAGAATAAAATACCTAGGAATAATCCTACCTAAGGAGACAAAAGACCTTTATGCAGAAAACTATAAGACACTGATGAAGGAAATTAAAGATGATACCAACAGATGGAGAGATATACTATGTCCTTGGATTGGAAGAATCAACATTGTGAAAATGACTTTACTACCCAAAGCAATCTACAGATTCAATGCAATCCCTATTAAACTACCACTGGCATTTTTCACAGAACTAGAACAAAAAATTTCACAAGTTGGAAACACAAAAGACCCTGAATAGCCAAAGCAATCTTGAGAAAGAAAAACAGAGCTGGAGAAATCAGGCTCCCAGACTTCAGACTGTACTACAAAGCTACAGTAATCAAGTGAGTAAGGTACTGGCATAAAAACAGAAATATAGATCAATGGAACAGGATAGAAAGCCCAGAGATAAACCCACGCTCATATGGACACCTTATTTTTGATAAAGGAGGCAAGAATATACAATGGAGAAATCAAAGCCTCTTCAATAAGTGGTGCTGGGAAAACTGGACAGCTACATGTAAAAGAATGAAATTAGAACACTCCCTAACACCGTACACAAAAATAAACTCAAAATGGATTAAAGACCTAAATGTAAGGCCAGACACTATAAAACTGTTAGAGGAAAACATAGGCAGAACACTCTATGACATCAATCACAGAAAGATCCTTTTTGACCCACCTCCTAGAGAAATGGAAATAAAAACAAATAAACAAATGGGACCTAATGAAACTTAAAAGCTTTAGCACAGCAAAGGAAACCATAAACAAGATGAAAAGACAGCCCTCAGAATGGGAGAAAATATTTGCAAATGAAGGAACTGACAAAGTATTAATCTCCAAAATTTACAAAGAGCTCATGCAGCTCAATATCAAAAAAACAAACAGGGGCTTCCCTGGTGGCGCAGTGGTTGAGGGTCTGCCTGCCGATGCAGGGGACACGGGTTCGTGCCCCGGTCCAGGAGGAACCCACATGCAACGGAGCGGCTTGGCCCGTGAGCCATGGCTGCTGAGCCTGCGCGTCCGGAGCCTGTGCTCCGCAACGGGAGCGGCCACAACAGTGAGAGGCCCGCGTAGCAAAAAAAAAAAAAAAAAAAAAAAAAAAAACAAACAACCCAATCCAAAAATGGGCAGAAGACCTAACTAGACATTTCTCCAAAGAAGATATACAGATTGACAGCAAACACATGAAAGGATACTCAACATCACTAATCATTAGAGAAATGCAAGTCAAAACTACAATGAGGTATCACCTCACACTGGTCAGAATGGCCATCATCAAAGTATCTACAAACAATAAATGCTGGAGAGGGTGTGGAGAAAAGGGAACCCTCTTGCACTGTTGGTGGGAATGTAAATTGATACAACCACTATGGAGAACAGTATGGAGGTTCCTTAAAATACTAAAAATGGAACTACCATATGACCCAGCAATCCCACTGCTGGGCATATACCCTGAGAAAACCATAATTCAAAAAGAGTCATGTACCACAATGTTCATTGCAGCTCTATTTACAGTAGCCGGGACATGGAAGCAACCTAAGTGTCCATCGACAGATGAATGGATAAAGAAGATGTGGCACATATATACAATAGAATATTACTCAGCCATAGAAAGAAACGAAATTGAGTTATTTGTAGTGAGGTAGGTGGACCTAGAGACTGTCATACAGAGTGAAGTAAGTCAGAACGAGAAAAATAAATACCGTATGCTAACATATATATATACAATCTAAAAAATAAAAAAATTAAATAAAGTTAGGAATATCGTGCATTGACATTCCTGGGAAAGCTTGCAAATTGATGCATACTTAAGGTGCCAGAATACACTTATGAAACCTAAGCTGTTACTTCCCAATACTGGAAAACCTTCAGAATTCCATAATGGAAAAGTTGTAGTATTTCAAAATTTGAACTTTAAAGTTATTTGAAGCTAAAAAGAACTTTCCTTGAACGAACACTGAAACAGTTAGAACAAAGTGTACTCTGAAAAACACTTCTGGTGAGCTTATCAGAGTTTGAAAGGTTTGTGAAAACAGCCTTCGGGTAACTCCTATCAGCTTAATAGAAACAGCAGGAATTCTCTAGCCTCATTTTGGGTCCATTCATTAAACCTGCTCTGCCTTGTGGCTGAGTTAGTTTTCACTTCCCTTGGGTTCCTGTCCTTCTAAGGACCAAAAGGTACTTTGGTCACAAACATGGATTTTCACTTTGGAAAGAGTCCCCTCCATCCTATCATGAGGCCAGATGGAGGGACCAGAAATTTAGGCAGGCACATTCCTCAGCTTAGCCTCAGGTACCTCTGATTCACCGTTCACAGAATCAGCCCCGCTACCTCATCCGTAAAAGTGCACAACGTCTTTTGGAAAACACGCCCTCTCATACATTTCTAGTTGACACATCTTTTGGGAAGGCAATATTGCAAGAGCTATCAACATTTCAAATGCATGCTTTCTTAGACCAAGAAATTCCATTTCTAGGATTCCAACAGTTTCGTCTGAACACATGGGCAAAGATGAATATCCAAAGTTACTCATTGATATATGTTTTGTAATACTAGGAGACAGAGGGGAAAAAAGTCATGTTCAGCAAGGAAGGACAGAGTAAATTAATTATCTTCTTTGAAGGGATGTCAGTATGTCTGGATGCAGAGTTGGGGCTCGTCTCTAAGTCAAAGCCATCACACCTAGATGGTGGAGCAGATGATGGAAAGCACCTGGGTCTCGTTGACATAGCTGAGCTGCAGAATTAACTTTTAGTAGTGATGCCCTATCTTTGGGCTTCTTAGTTTGTGAGATTGTAAATTTTCATCATGATTTTAGACAACCAAACCTGATTTCTCTATTACTTTCAGCCAAATCATCCCAAGAGAGCATCCTTTGCAAAGAAAGTTTTGGCAAAATGCCCTGAGATCACATTCCTACAGGTAAGGCTGAGGGAGTCCCATGGCTCTGTATGCACTGTCATACTTTGAGAGCATTCTTATATCTCTAAGAATGGTCTTCTATTTCCCACATGACCATTTTCCATCAGTTTAAACGAGCCCATGGAAGTAACTAGACAAGGTGAAACACCTCACAGAGGCCTGCGTTTCCCACCTCTGAGACTCAAGGGACCCGATCTGTGGCAGCAAAATCCTTGACTTAGCATTGTTTCTCCCATGGTCCCGTGGAGTTCAGAGTTCTTAGTGTTAGGTCTCAGAATCTGTTCTAGTTGCTTCACTCAGAAAAGGATTTATTAAAGGGTAGACTCTTTGGAGGTAAGTGCTAAAAAAGCAGACTCTAGGCTGAGCTTCCAGAAACAACTCCCCAAACTTCATCACAGAAACAGACCACCAAGAATGCTGATATCTTTGCCTCAGTCAGGAAGCTGCAGAACCTGGACTCTTCCATCAGGGCCAGTTGCTCCAGGCCACACTGCTTCTGTTCTGTTTGGGTCAGGAAGAAGATATTCACAGCTTGTTTCTCTCCCCACATAACTTAGTTCTTTTATAACTCAGGGTTGTTTAAAACTTTTTTTTATGTTTAATAATATGCCTGGAGAATATGGGACATCTTAATAGTGTTATAACTCAATTTTGAATCAAGATCTCAAACAACTGGATCTGAACTAAGTCACACCTGAACCCTAGTAGCAAGTGAGGCTGGGAAACTCATGGCCACATGCCAGCTACTGGAGTCCTGGAAGGCTGGAGGTGTCCTGCGGTGGTTCTCTAGGGACATCAATCCACAACCCCCAAATGAAAACGATAGAGCCTCACACCAGAAACGGAATGGTCTTCCAACTCAACTCTATCAGGAATGAAGATAAGATTCCTCAGTAAGCCTGATGGTTAGTCAATTGTATCACCTGAGGGGCAGGTTGCTCTACACAGCATTTTAACCAGCTACACAAAAGGAAGTCAATACCTTCCTAGAACGTCTGCTTTCAGTGTGGTGAAATGTGCTCAAACTCCCACAGTCACATTTAAGGTTCTCTCCTCAGCAAAGTAAGTGTTTTGCTATTGCACAGGTTGTTGTGACTAGAAGCATGGGACTTGAGTTAATAATAATAATAACAATTTATTAGAAACTGTGGCCAGAAGGACACAAAGCCAGTCTCAACTCAGCACTGCAGGTGCTATTTTGGAATCTTCAGTTTCTTCCTGCATAAGCAAAGTAGAGGAGAGAATTGTAGCTATTATCAGAATACTTTCAAATTTTAAAAATGATGTTTTCCTACAATTATCTAGATGTTTCAGATAAATTTGGGCGTAATTTTCGTCCAAACGATCTTTATAATTGCCCAAATTCTCTTGTACATGTACTTCTAGACACTGCTAAAAATATGTAGCAATCAAAGCAGTACTGTCTGTAAACCCTGTTTCAGTTCCACAGAGAAGCTGGGAAAGATATACAGGAATCAAAAAACTTCTCTCAAATGTAATAAAATGAACAAAAATAAGAATAGCAAAAAAAAAAAAAAAAAGTCAGAAGCATCCAAACTAAGGAAGAAGCACAGCCTCATAATGTAACAATTTAAAAATAGTATCTACAGAGAGAAGATTCTGGAAATTGACTGTAGCTTCTACTTGACTCCTCCAGAAGCAATACAGTGGACAAAAATGTGAAGGAATAAAGTCCTGAAAAAACTAACTCTACCTTTCATTTAGAGGGTAGCAGGCTGATGGTGTGAGGGATGGCGCTTGGAAATGAAGCTCAAAAGAGAAGTGTCAGGAGTCTCTCTAAACGGTTGCCTGTCTCAGTGTGAGAGAAAAACAGATTCATTCATTAGAGACAGGAAGAACTACTAAGAATTGGCATTTTTTGCTTGTTTATTTTACTAAGAGAAACACAGGATATAAGCAGGGAAGGGACAAATATGATGAATTCCTAGTTTGCCTATTTTTTCATGCCTTTTCCACCCAGGTCCCAAGCAGGGAGAAGAGGGGAGGAAGTTACCACCTAAGGCAACTTTTAGAGAAAAGGAGGCTTTGGGTTCCCTGGCATCTGGTGAACAACCTGAAAACCAAAGGCTTTTCTCACTGGGTCAGATACACCTTTAACTATTCAGAGTAAATCTCAGTACAGAACTTTTAACTAAATCACAGAGAAAGTCTTCTGTGACAAAGTCCCCCAACTGTGAAACCCACAGCCCTGGTTCCACCCTCCCACCCCAGACCCAGTTGAGCCCCATCTTGCCACCTTCTCAGACAACAGAAAAGCAGATAGAAAACAACCCATGAATACAACAGGCCTAAGTTAGGCCTAAGGGGAGTCAAAGAAAATGCATTACAAGTAGAAAGATAAATATAAGGCTTAAATAGAGGTTTCCCATATCAAAAAATAAATATCTGAAAATAAAAACCAATAAAATACCAAAAGTAATGGAGAAAAAAAAGTAAAGAAAATCAAGAATTAAAAACTGAGTTCTAATTAGGAATGCTTTTGGCTGCAAGTAGCAGGAAACCCAGCTAACAGGGGCTTAAACTATGTGGACATCTATTGTTTACTTAAGGAGACATCCAGGGGAAGGCAGTCCAAAGATTAGTTTGGCAGCTCACTGGTTGCGTCAATAATCTAGGCCCATCTGGTCTTTGCATTCTGTCACCTTCCATGTATTTGTAATATCGCTCCTCATGACCACAAGATGGCTGCCACAACTCTAAGATTCACATCTGTACTCAGCAGTATCCAAAGCAGGAAGACAGGGGGATGATTCTTCCTTTTGAGAAAGGAAACACTTTCCTAAAAGCCCTCATCTTATCTATCCTGGTATTTCATCAGCCAGAAGTGGATCACATGTTCACCCCTAAACCAATCACTGGCAAAGGCAAGAGAATGATCATAATTCAGTCCCTTGGCTGGAAATATTGATATCAGAACCAAATTGGGATCTGTTAGCAAAGAAAAAGGCAGGAGTGGCAACTGGGTGGGCAGCCAAAATAACAGCCATTGTTCACTTCGAATTATTCAAATTTGTTATGAGAATCACTAGAAGAAATAAAACAGACCATATACTTTCCAAAATGCCAGAAATAAGATATAAAAAAATATCACAGGTCATAAAGCAAAAGTAGAAAACAAAGGAAACGGCAAGGCTCTATTAAAATAAACAAATTAAAAATCCCACAGTGTAAAGTAAGATGATAGAAGATTACAAATATATCTAACTTAACAAAAAATATTACTAGTAAATCAAAACCTCTAAAAAGAGAGTCATGATGGAGGATATGGAGCAAACCTTAACTACATATTAACCTGTATCATTAAAGCAGTGTGGTGCTTGTACAGACAGAAAGTTCAGTGGAATAAAACAAAGTCCAGAAATCGACACACATATTTACAGAAATTTATTACTGTATGTGTTAAAGGTTAGCATCCCAAATCTATGGAGAAATTACAGACTTTTCAATAAGTGGTATGAGAAAACTAATAGACAATCTAGAGGAAAAGAAATTTGAAACCCTAACATATTCACCATACCACGGTAGATTCCAGGTCTCAAGGTAAGGAAAGAGAGGAGTGGGGGTGAGAAAGAAAGAAGAAAGAAAGAAAGAAATGATAAAAGAACAAGGAAAAACCAAAACCAAAAAAACATGGGCAAAGTCTTTTTTTAAACTATAGAACAGGAGTTGGCAATATTTTTCTGTAAATGGCCACATAGTAAACTTTTTACTTGTGGACCAGAGGGTCACTCTTGCAACTACCCAATTCTGCCACTGTAGTGCAAAAGCAGTCAAACATTATGTAAATAAGTGGGTGTGGCTCTTTTCCAATAAAATTCTATTTATAAAAACAAGGAAAGGGCTAGATTTGGGCCCTTGAGCCATATTTCACAAACCCCTGATGTATCATGTGAAAGGCCTTTTAAACTAAGACTCAAAACTCAGAAGCCACAAAAGAAAAGATTGATACATTGAACTACAAATTAAAAACTTCTACAAGGCAAAAACAACACATTAAGCAAAGTCAAAAGATAAAATGACACACCACCAATAAATATTTGCAACTCATTTCACAAAGGGATAAAATTCCTAATATATAAAACTTCTAGAACTCTCTCCACTATTTTTTCCTTCTCCCTCATTATTCCTGCTCCTTTTCCCGATCTTAAAAGACCTTTTTCTTGACCCCATTTCTCTCATCAGTTACTGCCCTGTATTCTACTCCTCTTTGCAGTGAAACTCCTGGAAAGAATTGTTTCCAAGATCTTTCCTCTCTTGCTCCTTCCTTTAAGCCCTGCCAGTCCACCAGAACTGCTCTAGTCAAGACCCCTACATTGCTCAAGACAGAGGTCAATTTCAGCCTGTGTCCTACTTTACTTTTCAGCAGCACTTGCTGCAGGTATTCACTTTTTCTTCCTTGAAAAAAAAAATTGCACTTGGATTCGAAAACACCAAACATCAAACTCTTGGTTGTCCTCTACCTCTCTGGTCCCTAGCTCCATCTAGGCTACTTTGTTCATCCCTTCTCATCTCCTGACCTGTCAATTTTGACTCACAGCACGACTCAACTTGGGGCTCTTCTTGTCTCTTTCTTACCTCGGTTCCTTGATGATCTTATGTATTATCACAGCTTTAAATGTCACCTAAAGGCAACCACCTCCTGAATTTAAGTCTCAAGGCTAGATCGCTCCCCTTAACTCTAGATTCATACATACACCTGACTTCTCCCCTTGGGGTCTAATAAACATCAAGATCTTACCATGTTTTCAGCTGAGCTTCCAATGTCAACCCCAAACCTAATCTACCCGCAGTTACTTCCATTATAGTGGAAGGCAACCCCAGCCTTTCAGTTGCTCAGGCCAAACTATCTGGAATCATTCTTCTCCCCTTTCTTTCACACTCTTTGCTCTACCTTTAAAATATATCTAGAATCAACTATTTCTCATCTTTCTTCTACTACCACCTTGGTCCTAGTCACCATGATGTCTCACTGGATTACTCTAGTAGCCTCCAAACTGGCCTCCCTACTGCTATCCAGGCCCCTCATCAGGTTCTCAACACTGCAGCCAGAGTGACTCTGTTAAAAATAAGTCAGATTATATCACTCCTCTGCTTCAAAACCTACAATGACTCTCCAGTTCACTGGTGGAAGTGGCAAAATATGTAATACAAAGCTCTATATGATCTTTCCTCTTCCACTCCTCTCTGACCTCAGTTATTATTATTATTCTCTCTTATTTTGCTCCAGCTGCAATGGTCTCCTTCCTGATCTTTGAAGATGCCAGGTACATACCTGCCCTAGCATCTTTAAATCAGGCTTTCCTCTGCACTGTTATTTGCATGGCTCCCTCCCTCGCTTTCTTCAAGTCTTTGCTCAAAGTCATCTTAGTGAGATCTGCCCTGACCACCTGTGATATAATAAATATATTTAGTCTTTGTTCCCGGTTCCTGGAACAGAGTTCCTAAAACCCTTGTAATTTTGAGTGATAAGGGTGCTAGGAGTATCTTTTGTTCTAATATTTGGTCTTTAACCCCAGTTTCTGACAGGGGAGCTTCTAAGACCCTTGGAATCTCTGGAGTGAGAAGGGTGTCTTTTGTATGCTAATGAGATGACTGGCTGGGAGACCCTAGATGGCTTCAGGTTGGGGGCTGTCACAGAAAACCAAGCCTTGATTAGAGGCTTGGAACTTTCAGCTCCACCCTTCACCCCCAACCTCTGAGGAGGGAGGAGGAGCTAAAACTTGAGCTAATGATTGATCACACCTTTCTGATGAAATCTCCATAAAAACATCCCTAAACTGTGGGGTTCAGAGAGCTTCCAGGTGATCGCCTGGAGGTGCTGGGACGGTGGTACATCCAGAGAGAGCATGGAAGCTCTGTGCCCCTTTCCCATACCGTGCTCTATGTGCCCCTTCCTCTGTGTCCTTTGTAAAATCCTTTATAATATACAAAAAAAACTTAAGTAGATGTTTCCATGAGTATTGTGAGCCATTCTACCAAATTACTGAACATGAGGAGGGGCTTGTGGGAACTCCCAACTTACAGCTGCTTGGCCAGAAGTATAGTTAACAACCTTGGACTTCAGATTGTCATCTGAAGTGTGGGGCAGTCTTATGAGACTGAACCCTTAACTTGTGAGGTCTGCACTAAGTCCAGGCAGTTAGTGTCAGAATTAAGTTAAGTGGTAGGACATACAGTCGATGTCCACTGAGAACTGGAGAATTGCTTGATGTATAAACACCCACACATTTGCTGTCAGAAGTGTTGTGAATAGAGTAAAAACACGTGTTTTTAAAATTTTACCACCCGACTCTCCTATAACCCTCCACTGGCACTTTCAATCTCCCTTCTCTGCTTACTGCTTTTCTCCATAGAACTCATTATTCTAAGTATTGGGAGTATAATGGTGAACAAAACATACACCCTTGCTCTCCTGGAGCTTACACTTATGAAATGTTAGAGACACCAAGCAAATAATAATACATATGACTATACACCTAATTAGACAATGACAGCTATGAAAGGATCTTTAAAGGGAATGTTTAAGTTTAGGGAACCACACAATGAGGCAAGGTGGAGAGAAACCTATTCTAGATTCAGGGTTAGGAAGAAATGACAAGCAGAGTAAAACATGAAGGATAAGTGGGAGTTGGCCAGCAAAGAGTCAAGGGAAAGGAGAGTGCTCCAGGCAGAGAAAGCATATGCAAGGGCCCTTGAGCAGGAAGTAGTTTGGCATATTAAGGACCCTCAAATTGTGACTCACGTAAAATGCTTAAGTTCTAAATCAAAGAGAGATTTCTCTTTCTATAGAGAGCCTGAGTAAATATTTTTGATTTTGTGGGCCAGAATTACAATCTCTGTAGTACAGTCTCTGTCGTAACTTCTCAATGTTGCCTTTGTAGCAGGAAAATGGCCTCAGACAATATGTAAATTAATGGGCATGGCTGTGTTCTAGGAAAACTTTGTTGGTGGCAGCGGCTCAAAGGCGGTAGTTTGCCAATCCCTGTTCTTAATTATAACAGACTTCTTTAGAACTCAGTTATAAACCTCAGTTTCATAAAAATATTTATTCTGATCAAGACATATTTATTAGGGATCTATTTAGTGCTAGGTATCATACTAGGGATACAGAAGTAAATTAAAAATGTATTGTCCTTTCTCTTACAGAGTTAGCAGTTATTAACAAATATCAATATAATAACTAGATAATACATCAAAATTCAACTGAAACTAAGGGCAATTAATGAGCAGTTCAGGGTCCCCTGAGAACTTATAACAGGGGATCTAATCCAGCCCGGAGGACTAGGAAAATCTGAAGTGACATTTCAAGGTAAAACTAGAAGGATGTGTAAGTAAGTCTTGGCCAGGTAAAAAGTTGAGAGAGAGAATATCTCAGAGAGAGAACATAGCACATTGAAAACGCAAGTGGGAAAGGTTATTGAAAGGTTATTTAAGGAGCAGAAAGAAAGCCAAAGGACAGGAATGTAGGGAACGAAGGAGAAAGTTAAGTTAAATAAACTGGGGCTTCCCTGGTGGCGCAGTGCTTAAGAATCAGCCTGCCAATGCAGGGGACATGGGTTTGAGCCCTGGTTCAGGAAGATCCCACATGCCGTAGAGCAACTAAGCCCATGTGCCATAACTACTGAGCCTGCGCTTTAGAGCCCACGAGCCACAACTACTGAAGCCCGTGCACCTAGAGCATGTGTTCTGCACAAGAGAGGCCACCGCAATGAGAAGCCTGTGCACTGCAATGAAGAGTAGCCCCTGGCTCACCGCAACTAGAGAAAGCCCGTATGCAACAACGAAGACCCAACACAGCCAAAAATAAATTAATTAATTTAAAAAAAAAGTTAGATAAACCTAGGAGGTAGGTAAGGCTCAAAATATGTGAGCCTTGCTTTTCAATTTAAGGGTTCTGAAAATATTTTGGACTTCATAAGGAATTTAGGAATTAGAAAACTAGGAATTTATGTTAATGGAAGCTCTATTTTAGATAATCTAAACTTGAGGCTTGATCAAGATTTTCTGAGTTGGACATATAGCCCTGGACTCCAGATATGAGCCCTTAGCTGGAGGTAGAGATTTCAGACTCATTAGCCATGGGAATAGATGAGTTTTCTTGTTTAGTGTATGCAGAATGGAAGGGTTAAGGCTGGGGCTTGGGGTACAGAAGGAAAAGTTAGCAAAGGAGACTGTGGCCAGTTCAGAGAGCAAGGAAGTAACCCAGAGGAGACCAGTGAAGGCAACAGTGAAGGTAAGTCAGATAACTAGTAAAGGGCCTTGCAGCTTGCAATTAGGAGGGTCTTACTGATGGCAGTTTCAGTAGGTAGATTCAGACAGAACCTATATTGCTGTGGTTTCATGACCAAACCAAAGGTGACGAAGAGACAATGAACAGAAACATCTTTTTTTCCAAAGCCTTACTATGAGACTTCCACTTTTGGTTAAGAAATAAAAAGAGGAACTGGATTTGCCCTCCCATTTGAAACAACTGAAACACCAGACAAAAATACCTGAAACAACACCCAGAACATTCGACATCAGGCAACAAAGGACAGTGATCTCTTAGAGATGGGAAACAATTGAGGGGAGCCCTACAGTTGTCTCAGCCCACTGCCTGAAGAAATTATCCAGGCTGCAGTGCAGAGAGAGGAATTGAAACAGCTAAAGTTCATGCATAGAGTACCAGATAAGAGAGAGAACACTCAGGATCTTCAGAGTGTCCAGCTAAAATGCTTAATGGACTGCTGATTAGATCGTGCACATGAAGAAACCACCTGAGACCAGGAAAAGAACTGCACAAAAGGATGAGAGGAAATAGTGTCCAGTGCTCACAAACAGCTGATAGTCCTGTACTAACAGCCAGAGGGTGTTCACAATTCAGGGGGCATCAGCTATCAGTTAAAGTAAGAAGAAGGTGCTTGCCTCAGAGTGGGGAAAATTAAATCCAGACTAAAGCCATCTCTGGGCCCACCTTAAAAATCTTAGATGCAAGACCGGAATGGATCAAACTACTCCCAACTTTTTAAACTGTGTCCCAGGACAAAGCTCAAAAATAGTTTTAGGATTACAAAAACATCCAACAGACAACAAGGTAAAATTTACAATGCCTGACATCCTTTCCAAAATTATCAGGCAGACAAAGAAGGAAAATGCAAGCCGTAATGAGGTGAAGATCAGTCAATCCAAAGTAGCACAGAAATGACACCGATGATGAAAGTAGTAGACAAATTATTATTAATGCATATGCAAGAAGTCAGAGAAAAGACTGGACACATTAAGACATGAAAGAAATAAAAAGGATCCAAATTGAAATTCTAGAGATAAAAGCTGTATGGTCTTTGCAGTGATTAGACATTGCAGAGGAAAAGATTAGTCAACTTGAAGACATAGCAATAGAAAGTATCCAATAAAACACACACAGGAAAAAAGAACAAAACATATAAAAACAGACCATCAGTGAACTGTGGGACAACATACACCTACCATACGACCTATCCATTCTGCCCCTAAGTATTTCCGCAAGAGAAATAAAAGCATATGTCCATACAAAGATTTGTAACATGTTTATAGAAAATTTATTTGTAATAGTCCAAACTGGAAACAACCCAAAGTCCATGAACAGTTGAATAGATTTTTAAGTTTAAAATATATCCATATAATGAAATACTACTGAGTAATTAAAAAATGAATTATTGATACATGCAATGACATAGGTGGATCTGAAAATAATAATACTGAGAAAGAAGGCAGACAAAAGAGTACATACCATGGAATTGCATTATGACACAATTCCAGTAAATGCAAACAAATTTATAATGACAAGAAGCAGATCAGTGTAGGAGGGGAGTAGGGAGAAGCAGGAGGGAGGAATTACAAAGGGAGATGAGGAAATTGATTGTGGTGATGACTTCACTGTGACGTTATTTGTGTAAGAATATACCCAATGGAATATTCTAAACATTTGTAACCTAGTATATCTTAATCGTATCTCAACAAAGCTGCTAAGAATAAACATATACACGATTTTTGAAACAAAACGGTTCAGCTGCTAGAAGTGCCTCTTCTTATCAACAGTGGAATCAGAGTTAGAAAGCGTTTTGCTCTAACTTTACCAAAGGCTCTTTCACATAAGCATCCCTGAGCAAAGCTGAAAGCCTGGTATTGTGTTCCTGGTATATGTTGGGGTGATGGGGAAAGAGGCAGTCACCCAAGTGAAAGGGATGTTGGTCTTCAAAATTGCTAACACAGAGACATACACACACACACACACACACACACACACACACACACACACTCAGGATTGCTTGCTGCACAGTAATTGATACTTAATTCAACGCTGTCAAAACAGCACAAAAACGTCAGTTTGACTCACTTGTCATTTTAGCACTAAAATAACGTGTAACTTAGGGTTTTAATTCCCTAACATGCCTTTTATTCAGAAAGATTCAGACTTCTAGAAGCATTCATTCAGGGAACTTCAAGACCTAGTCCACTACATGAAATTCTGATCCTGTAAAAATAGTTTATGCATCTTTCATATTCATTCTACAGGTTCAGTGGGATGTGCAAATTAATGGTGATTGTTTTTTTTACCTGTTTCATTTTGATCAGAGCCCGCATTCTCAATCAACGTTAATCGAACATATTTGGGACTATGCAACGGCCAGCAGATAAAAGAGAAAATGCTGTTAATTTAACTACCCGGTCGCTTTGGACCAAAATTTTGCGTTCGCGCTTTAAGGGGTCTCTCCGAGCTTCAGACTCCGCTCTTTTTCAGCAAACCCAGAAAGTGTCCCCCCTCTGCGGAGTTTTCAGTCGCTACACTCTTTCGGGTACCGCCCGAACGCCTAGCGTTTGGGCGAGCTCTTGGGGAGGGCTGATCTCCACGAAAAACAAGCTGGGTAAAGGGGCGAAGCCACAGAAACCTGTTCTCAGCCCCTGGGAGAAGCGGGGAGTTGGGACCCTCTAGCTCTGGACTTAGGGCTGGCTCCCGGACCTGCTTTAAGCGCAGGAATATCCGGGCACCGAATAGTCTCCCCCTGAAAGCGCGCTGGAGCAGTGTCCGCTCCCTTGCCGCACGGATCCCGGAGAGGCTTCACCAAGTAGAGGATTCGGGTACCCCCAGCCCTGGCGCCCAGCTCGTTGGTACGGTGACAGGTGACAAAGATGATCTGGGCTGCTCCTATCTCTGGCAGGAATAGGTGGGGCGTGAAGGAGAGCGAGGTTTGGCCGCCGCGGGAGGGCAGGAACTTCTTTGGCGTGGTCCAGCGCCCTCGGAGCGCCCTGCCTTCCCCCCGGCAGGGCCTGGCGCGGGCGAGTCCGGGTGTGGGTGGCTCCCCGAGCCGATCTCGCGCGGCAGCGGTCCTAGCCCCCTCCCCCCTCCCCCGCCAACGGGGGTGGGAAGCGGCGGGGTGGGAGTCACCGAACGTGATTGCCCGAAGCCCCTCCTGCCGGGGCGAGGGAACGCCATAAAAGGCCCGTTGCGACCTGCTCCGGACACCCCATCCGCCGGCTCTCACCCCTCGGAGAGGCGAGCCGGACTGCACAGCACTCGCGGCCCAGTCACGCCCGCTCGCCAGCCCGCCAGCCACCGTGAGTGCCACGACCCGCTTGCTTGGCGGGAGCGAAGGGAGTGCGGGCACCTGTGAACTTGACCGGGGCGCAGTCACACCTTCTGCAGATCCCAGGGGTGCTGGGAGGGTCGCGCCCCGCTCCCCAACCCCTACGCGCCGGGCTCTCGGCGGCTAAATTCCACTTGCTCCTTCCTGTCCCCTCTGATGGTGCATCTGCCCTCTCCCCGACCCTCCTGGCTGGCTCGCCCCTCTGGGTTATCTTTAGGCGGATAAAGAGGGAGAACACGACCGCATCCCAGAGCAGCTGGCGGTTTCCTCGAGGGTCGCCGCCTGGAGGGAGTTTTCCCAAGGCGCGCTCCCAGAATGAGGATTCCCCGGAGCTTGGAAGATGCGCTCCCTGCCGCCTCTCGGGATCCTTGGGATCCGATCTGAGACTGACTGGCCCGGGAGCAGTTCTCCCCCCACCCCCCCACCCCCCAGTTGCCACCCTGAAGTACTCTCAGCCATCACTGTCGAGCTCCTGCGGCCGGGCAGACCAAAAGTAGAAAAGAAGAAACTTCTTTCCTCTAACAGGGGGTTTGGGGAAGAGGGTGGGAAAGGGATAAGTCCACGCAGCGGCAGGAACTTCTAATCTGTTTTTTAAAGTGTTTTAAACTGGCGCCGGCGCCTCCCCCAACTCTGCGCCTCTCACCGCGGGATCTTCGGCTCTGCTACTTGACCAAAGTTGCTCAGAATTTTCGGACGGAGCAGCGGGGCCGGGCCAGAGCAGATCTGGACCTAAATCCGCAGGGTGGTGCTCGCCACGCTCCGCTTCCCTCGGCGTGACTGGGTCGAGCGCGGACTGCGGGTGGACGTGGGGTAGGGGTGGTAGCAGCGGGATGGGCGCGGGGTCCAGAGGAAGGAGGTGCGGAGTGTGTATCCTCTGAATCCCCCAAGCCCCCTCCGCTGCCCCTTCGGTGTACGCAGATGCTGGGTAGCAAGCGACTGGGGCTGTCCGGACTGACCCTCGCCCTGTCCCTGCTCGTGTGCCTGGGAGCTCTGGCCGAGGCGTACCCCTCCAAGCCCGACAACCCCGGAGAGGACGCGCCGGCGGAGGACTTGGCCAGATACTACTCGGCGCTGCGACACTACATCAATCTCATCACCAGGCAAAGGTACGTGGGCTACGTGGGAGCGACGACTCCGGGACCAACCCGCTTGCACACCCGGAGATCGTGGGGATTTCAGAAGACAGGGACCTTTTCTTTTTCTTCTTTGTATCCCGGGGTAGGACAGTATCGGGCACATACTCAGCTATCAGTAAATACCAGGGCACTGAGTACATTCCCTCTGCAACTACAGTTACAAAATCCTGATCCCCAACTCAGGTTCCCCAGGCTGGGTGGCTGGCCATCTCCTGTCACCCACCCCCTTATCTTTTTTGTTCTTAGAGCAGTTGGGGGTTCTGTTTGCAAACCTGAATAGGAAAGTACCCCGTGAAAGGGGTCAGGAGGGCGCCGGGGAGGTGCTGTAGGGAGAAGGGAGAGCGGGGTATCTAGAAAAACAACAGCACAAGCTAAGGAGGAAACAGCTGAGTCGCCAAAGACATTGCCTGGTTTTCCAACCTGCCCAGACCGAAGTGAATGACGGTATTTAGGAAAAGACAAATAGAACTATTTTTTTCCCTTCTGTACAGTGTTTTATTACAGTCTCAGCCCCTCACTTGACAATCCTGCTCCTAATAAGTAGATATTTAGCAAGAAAATACTTGATGTAACATGGTAAGACTTTACCCATTTCATAGCAGGTGAGTTCTGAAAAGGAAATAACCACTTGGTGCTTTTTTAAGGAGAAACTTAACAGTGGTGTACTCACTCTAGGGTGAATCCAGGGATTACATGTAGTCTGAGAAATTGTCATTCATCTTTATTCTGAACCCCCAGAAAGCTAAGATGAAAGGCCATATTTTACTCTCAACATCAGATCTTAAGCAAAAAATCAAATCCGAAATATTTTACAAATAACATAGGATTTAAAATTTGCTTCCAAAATTGGTTCATCTTAGTTTTGAATCATTCAGTATCTTATTTTAATTACTGAGATCAAATGACCTTAATAAGCTAAAAACAATGAGCTCTTTACAAGCATTAATGTTATTTAACATATTTAAATTACGTTTTGTAAAATATTGTTTTTTGTTTGTTGTTTTACTATATTCAGGGAATAGTTGGAAAGGATCCAAAGTGGGGAGAATTTATATTTCTTAATTTTTAACATTTTTTCTGTTTCATCAGAAAGTTGTTTCATCCTGAAAATCTTTTTTTAAAGTACCAATATATATAGAATCAGAAATACATGAAAGTGCCAGAATTAAATAGTATTGGTTTATGGTCCCTAAAGTCAGATAATTTTCATTAGTGAAAAGCAAAAATGTCTTATATCTTAATAGACTTTTCAGAAAGTTAATTGCTTCAAATTCTTGCTTATGCTATCATACAGACCAGAGAAAAGAACTTTTACAAATTGTTTTTTTTCTTCTAGGAAAGCCTTTATTAGTTATTTAGTCTGTTAATTATAGCATACAGTAAAACTTATTTTTCAGAGATGATTGCTGTAAACCTTTACTATTGTATAAAGCTTTAGTATTTCAACATGTTTTCCTAGGCATTATTTTTTTCAGTCTTTACCTCAAAGCTTTGAAGTGAGTATAATTATCTCCATTTTACAGATCATGAAACTAAGAACATTTCATGAAAACCCTTTTTTAGTGATGATTAAATTGGAGCCCTCCTATCGATCTTTGGATGTTGTCACCACTGTCAGCAGTCAATGTGATCTTCAACACCCTTGATGAGGAGAAAATAAGGGAAAGGGATGAGATTCAGGTTAGGTGGGAAGGAGTTGGTCCTGAAGCAGTTTTCTGTCTCATCTTCATATAAGTTCCATCTTAGAAACACTCAAAGGCTTATGATCTGCACCCATCACCTCCATTCTGTGCTCTTATCATCTTCCCACTGCACACGTCCACTCATACGCATGTTTGTATTTTTGAAAATTACATTTGTGAACATACGTTTTAATTTGGCATAAATGGTACTGTGATATCATTCTCTTTCCTCCCCTCTGCTACTCAGTTCATGTTCTAAAGCCATATACTCCTGGTTCATCGCTTCCATAGGTGGCATCGTTTCTTCTAGAGCATTGATCTACCACATTTTATTTATACAGTCTCCTAGGTCAGTGATTCTCAACTGGGGCTGACTTTATGCTCCCCAAGACACTGGGCAATGTCTGGAGACATTTTCGTTTGTCATAGTGGTGGGGTGGGAAGGTGCTACTGGCATCTAGTGGGTAGAGGCCAGGGAAGCTGCTAAACATCCTACAATGCCTAGGACAGCCCCTGATAACAAAGACTTATCCCGCTCAAAATGTATACAGTGCCAAGACTGAGAAACTCAGCCCTAGACTAGAGTTTCTCCCTCTTGGTCTCTCATTGTTATCACCTGGGAGCTTTTAAAATATACTGATGCTGCTGTAACAGCAGCATCAGTATATTTAATGAACTTGTGAATTAAATCAGAATCTCCCCGTGGGGGGTGGGGCACGGGGCTGGGCTTTACAGTGATTTTAAAAGCTCCCCAGGTGATTCTAATATGCGGTCAGGTTTAAAATTCTTTTCCTTAGAGACGCTATCTTTGAAAGTTAAAGCATTGTGGAGAAGAAGGATAATCCAGAATTAATTAGAGATGGAAGAACAGTCATCAGTGCTGCTCTGGGTACCACTTTCTGACTGTGTAAATTCTGCTGTTACAGACTTAGGTTCTCTAATGGTAAATAGGAGAAAATATTCTCCAGTTCTTTAATTCACTGAAGTATGATGAGGATAAATGAGTTAAGGTTGCCCAAGAGTTTTAGCATTAGTAAAATCAACTGATGGACAGAATAAATACATATAAGCAGAAGCCTGCAGCCTGACACTACAACTCCAGAAAATCTTTGAGGAAATCTTACAAATGATGGGGACGGGGAGATGGCTTTGTATTTGCATCCCTTGAGTTCCAGCAAAGGAGCAATAATAGGAAATCTTTCCCCAGAATTTAGATTTAACTGTGCTCAGTAGGCAGTTAGCATATATCCTCCATCAGCTTTGTTCTGCTGTTTTATCTGTTAGCTAATCAATCCACGCCAGGCTTATTTTTCATTTGTGGAAAAAAGCAGCTGCTGATGTCCAATGCCCTTTCTAAGAAAGGGAAAAACAGACTCCTCAAAAAATACAACTTGGTGTAGACTTGTCAGATCCTTTAGCAGTGAGAGAGACAGACAGACAGACAGACTAATGTCCTCACTTACCTGGAGCCAGCAGCATATACTACCCTGGCAGGAGAACATAACCTTGAATTCATATATCGCCCTATCCATATCCTGCTGTGGGAGAAAAGAGACCAAGAACATTTCCATGGACCAGAAGGATTCCTTCATATTTTCAGGGCAGATTAAAACCACAGCATGAGAGAAGGCTTTTAGCTTTTGGCACCCCAAATAAGTATGGACTCAGGATCTGTTGGCAGCTGTGAGAATGGGTGCATTTCAACAGCAGTAATGTGCATTCTTGTGTATCGCTCTGTCACTTTCAAAGCATTGTGACTTACATTGGATATTCATCAAGACTCTAATCTAAGCAGGAGTTATGATTTTGTTTTTACAAATGGGAGAACTGAGATTCAAAGACACAGGTGAGTCTAGAACTTCAGTCTGATGAGTTTTTCATAGACCTGTTTCTGAAATATCATCTGGTCTCTTTGATTTAAACTGATGTATATCATCAGAACTGTAAGCCAATTATCTAATTATGGAAACATTTAAAATCATACTTCGTGTCACCTAGTTATAAAACTATACATATGTATTGTTTGTGATAATATAAAAAGGCAAGAATTTGACTAGGAATTTAGGTTGGGTTATATAATCTGCTAAGTTATCTATTAAGTATTTAAGCAAAATTTAAATATATATATAATTTGAAATCATATTTATGATGTTTCTATATCATGTATGTTTCATTAACCTAGATTACTCGTTAGCAGATGATCAACTGAAAATAACTTTTATATTTAATACCACAAATCTTTTCTTTTCCTAAAGGTTTTTATGGTTCCTCCAAACTTGCTTTAAAGGACTTTTACTCTCCCCGACCCCGCTTTTTTTTTTAGATATGGAAAACGATCTAGCCCTGAGACACTGATTTCAGACCTCTTGATGAGAGAAAGCACGGAAAACGTTCCCAGAACTAGGTATGTAAACGCTTGTGTGGGGACATTATTGCAGAGTTCAGGTACCCAGGAGAGGGAAATCAGAGAGGGCTGCTGGGAGGAGGCGTTTGGAATGGGGTCTTCTAGACCAGGTAGGATTTGGACAGAAAGAGGGGTGGGGAACAGAGCAGGGAGGACCTTTCTCTTCACACACTCATTTGCAAATCTCTAAACTGCTGTGGGGTAATATTTTCTGGCTCAAATTATTTGATGCTCCTTTGAAATTTTAAATATGAGTGACTTTAATCTCAGAAATTACTCTAGAGAGAATTTCTCACTGGCTTAGATTGTGGAAGCATAGGGTAAGCAGCCCATCTCTACATTGAAATGACCAACTCTCCATCTTTGGCTGAGGTCATCTTTAGTTGTTATACCCTAGGTGGAGGATCTCCACATCCTAGGAAATGCCCCTTCTGGTTCTCACTCCAGTCTTCCTGGTTTTACACGAAGCTGTAGATAAGTCGAGGGGTACTCCTGCTTACTTTTTGACATGTTTTAGTTCAACTGATGTCACATCATAATTTATCACATTCAATGAATGAACAAGAATGACATTATTCTTAGGGCTTGTCTGGAGCCTTGGGGCTTTCTTGGAGTGTGGACCTGCCTTAGGAAGGGTGCCCTCTGATATCTAGGTGTCAGACATTGGGCTGGGGTCCTCCTGAGAGGAGACTGTGAGTGAAAAGATGCCTGGTCCTCCTCCGTTTCCATAACTGACTCTCCTGTCCCAGGCCCCCTGCCCCTACCCACCAGTAAGATCACATGGCATATGGTTTATCCAGTTCTGTGCTAGCTAGTCCGCCTTAAACCCAGAGCTCTACAACATCAAGAACCAAGTTCCCCAGGAGAGGTCACTAGAACACTTGCTCAGCACGTGTGACCGGTTGTCACTCTTCATTGGGTTCTCCCCAGAGGATGAGCCGACGACCCTCTGAGCCGCCCGCCTCCCCTCCCACCGTCCCTCTGTTCTCTTGTGAAATGGCAGCCAGGGTGAAGGTGCACGTGTAGAGTTGTCAGGTTTGTTCTCTCTGAAGGAAGCACCAATTTGGACTGAAATAAAACTCCCGTGCTCTTGTCCCTGGCGGTAGCAGCCAAGACTTGAACGTCAAATGCAAGGGAAGCAGGTGGAAAACTCGTAAGGGTGGTTTTTACATACTAAGCAATACATACTTTTTAATGTTTCATTGATAGGCATATGATGTTTGCCACCGTAAAAAGTTTAGGCTATGCTCTATCTACTTAGGGTTAGAAATATATAATCGTCCAGACCGACTTACTGTCTTGCTTCTGCTCTTTGTTTTGTGGCCAAGCCTCACACGGTTAGTGCATGAAATAGAGTTAATCGTACTCTGATTGACAGGCTCAATCATGTGTACTTAGAAGGAGACAAAACTTGACAGCCTTGAAGTTGCCTGTGAATGCTATTTTATTTAAAAGGGTTCTTTATAGTCTAATAAATAGCACCTTACTACATAAAAAGCCTTGCAGGAAAATACAGGAAGCACATTCAGAGTTGAATAACAGTAAGTTTTTTTTACAGTTTCATGTGATTCCTGTAGTTGTGATCTTCAGAAATATTGCAGGGTTCTTTGGCTTCTTTGATAAATACAGAGCCTTTTAAATACTCCCTCTGAGATTTGCCTGAGACTCTCGGTAACATGAGTGAAAGCTACTCAGCTGGGTCTCTGTACATTATGCCACTGTCTCCCGCTCTGATAGTCTACATGGCCTCCTATTTAGAATGCCAACAGCAGACTTTTCAACAGCTTCTGATCATCTTTCAGTTCAGAACTGAATGTCTCACTCTTGCAAGGCTCCCAGGAAGTTGGGAAGCTTCTCTTACGTGCTTTGCTTCTTGTGTTTGACAGGCTGGAAGACCCTTCTATGTGGTGATGGGAAATGAAACTTGCTCTCCGGTCTTTGCCTATTTTTCAACCCCTATTTCATCCTGTAAAACTAGAGTCTGCCGGTCCTCCCAATGCATGCAGCCCCTTTGCTCACCTCTGCAGAATTTCCTTTTGTCGACATTGTATATATGTGCGTTTAAATAAAGTACCACGCATTCAAAAGTGTATGCTCCTCAATGCAGAATCTGCTGTTGCAGTAGTAAGAATTATTTGAAGTTATTCATTAAACCACAATCTCCCTCAAGTAGCAGATTCAAGGTTTGTTTCACCAATATTAAAACAGTGCCTATGGAAGATATAAAGATATGATTTATGACGACCAAGACTCAGCTGTGGGGAGTGTGTGTGTGGGTGTGTGTGAACAACAGACATATTTGGAAACACAGAGCAGGGCAATGCTAATTTCTAACAATTTGCTGAACTTTTTCCCCCATTCATATGGAATTCTTGCTAACCTTGTTAGCCTATGCTGTCAGCAGAAAGGACTGATGTCTGAAGGAACTTTCTGCAAAATGTCCTGTATGTCCTCTGTTGAATACAGTAGTCACTAGGTACATGTGGCTTTTGAGCACTTGAATGTAGCGAGTGCAAATAAGGAGCAGAGTTTTACATTTTAGTGTATCTTAAATAGCCACGTGTTTCCAGTGGCTGCCATATCAGACAGCTCAGATCTACACGTTTACTTAGGCCACCACTCTTAGAATTTGAGTCCTAAACAGAAGCACACTGAGTAGGATGATTATCTTTTCACACAACATGGGGTATGATAATTAATTTAGCTAAAGGTTATTAAACTTCCCCTCTCCTTCACTTACTATACTCCCTCCACGTACTTATTTGCATAGGCTTAGTATTAGATTCTGACGTGTAATTTCTAAATCAAAGAAAATGGGCCTCATCCTATATTTGTACTTTGAACCACACCGTAAAAAATATGCACAAATATTTTTATGTGATGTCTTAAAACTGCTTACAAAAACCCTGTACACACCGTGACTTAGGGAATTGTATGGTATACAAAATATTCTTTGTTCACAAAGCATTCTAATGTTTCCCCAGTGCCCTTATGAAAGGAACCAAAGAGGTCCCTCATCCCTTTCATCATATGAGGACATAGCAGGACGATGCTGGCTATGAACCAGGAAGCAAGCTCTCACCAGACAACAAATCTGCTGGTGCTTGATCTTGGGCTTTCCAACCTCCAGAACTGTGAGCAATAAATCTGTGTGGTTTTTAAGCCACTCAGTCTATGGTAATTTGCAATAGCAGCCCGAGTGGACTAAGACATCCCTGAGAAACAGAAATTGACTTTAAGAAATACAATAATGGTATAAAAAAAAAATCGCACAACTACATTCCAAGAGATTCCCTAGTAGTACTTCTGAAACATCTTCAGCCTGATAACCCTTCTTGGAATGAGTTTAAAGGCACCATACCACCCATATATCATTGCAAATAATAATCATAATCCTTGCGAGAGTTACAGTAAGAATAATTCAACCTTCATTCATGAAATGCCTGTGAGCAACATAGTCATTATCAAGTAAATGTATGAGAATTTATGAAGCTCTCCTCTGATCCTAGCTTTATTCAACATTCTAAGAGGTATAAATTGTGTATGTGTTTTTGTAGGTGCCATTGTGTTTTTATTTTGATCCTTTCAGTGCTCATGACACATTCAAGCAGAGGATTATTCCCCCCATTTTCACAAGTGAGGAAGCTGAGGCCCAGGGAAAGTAAGTGACTTTCCCCACTGCATTCAGGTTAGGGGGATTTGACAGCAGCTGCTCTAATTTCAGACTTCACCCTGCCCGATGATGTCTCGTGGAAGAAGTAAGTCAAGACCAGGTCATATATGACCTTGTCAACAACATAATCGTGGCACACTTAAAACAAATTAGAGAATAACAAAGTACTAAACTGTACAAAAGGCATTTAGAAATGGAAATGAGTGTGGGTAGAATTAGCTAGAAAAGTCTTCAAAGAGACCATGAATGTTGAGCTGGGATTGAGGACATTCTGGGTGAGGTGACCCGCTGAGCTCAACACAGAGGTGGACCAGCTTGCAGAGTGGCCAGGGTTGGATCAGTGAAGCAGGTCCAAGAATGGGCAAACTCACTCATCCATTCATCCATTCACACACTTAGCATTTTCGAGCACCTAATACCTCTTGGACGTTGCACTAAGCACTGGGCATACAAAGATCAGTACTAGTTTCTCAGGGAATTTGCCCTCCAATGAGGGAGACAGATAATTAGCGCATCGTTGGAAGTACAGAGATGGGAGTGTTAGAGTTTGGGGATGTTAGGGGCCTCTTTTCCACTCATCATGCCTCCCTTTGCAGTTTCCTGACAAAGGAGCTATAGATTTAACAATCAATTGGCAAATGGAGAACAAAGTACCAGATGGGCAAGTATCCAATGAAGCCAAAGACAGGGCTGCCCTAAGCTGAATCAGAGCACCTGGCTGAGGCCTGAACCTCTAGGGTAGCCCAGCCCCCTTACGAAACCTCAGCACCCTGGTGGGGAGCGGCAGGAATAGTGAGGTGTGTGGCAGTCTCACAAATCCACTTACGCAAACAGCACACAGACAGGAAGAGGCAGCCTGCCACGTCCAGCAGCAGAGGGGGGAAGAGGAGGGACACTCGTGAATGCGTGTTACCTTCTGGACAATATCCCTGCCCATTGGGCTCCCCTGGTGGCGCAGTGGTTGAGAGCCCGCCTGCCGATGCAGGGGACACGGGTGCGTGCCCTGGTCCGGGAAGATCCCACATGCCGCGGAGCGGCTGGGCCCGTGAGCCATGGCCGCTGAGCCTGTGCGTCCGGAGCCTGTGCTCCACAACGGGCGAGGCCACAACAGTAAGAGGCCCGCGTACCGCAAAAAAAAAAAAAAAAAAAAAAAAAAATCCCTGCCCACAGTGCAATGTGGTCTCAAGAATCAATCAGGATAGCAGCTTCATTCCATGCAGGGGGAGATAGTAAAAGAGAACAGAGGAGGAACAGCCAGAAGCCTCTACTGGCCAAGACTAAAACTTAAGCCCTTTGAATTCAATACACTCAAAGCTGTGATCCACTGTTTCAGGGGAAGAGATACCTCCGCCCTCTCTAACAGGAGCTGGGCAGGAGGTGTTACAGGAGCCATGAAGGGGCACCCACCCCAGGCTGGTGAGACTGGAGGAGGCAGGCCAAACTTCCTGGAGCTACCGGTGCTTGAGCGGAGGTTTGAAGGCAGAGCACCAACTGCCAGATGAAGGGTGTAAGGTAGAGGATCTGCAGGTATGAGACAGCAAGACGTATTTTGAGGAGTTTTTAACTATTCTTGATTCCTAGTCTCTGTAATTGACTGTGTGCTAGGGTTGGACCACTGGGTTACTATTCTAAAGGGAGAATCCAGTGTGGGATGAAGTCGAGTCCCATGGCCACCCCCAACCCTTTTCTCCCAGGCATTCCCTCCCCTCAAGTCCCACCTGTTCTTCCTATAGACTTGGCTCTGGGGGAAAACCAGCCCCTCTAACAATAGTATTCATTTGGCCAAATCAGGACTCAGCTTCTCAGCCTGAGAGTTCTTAGTCATGATCTTATGGACAAACTTACAAGTTCAGAGAATAACTGTTTTTAGGGCTGGTTCCACTCCCTAATTCAGGAAGGAGGCACTGCGCTATCTCTTTTGCAATATTTTAGCTGCCTGAACACCTTCCAGCCTCTTTCCCCTGCCAGATAAGGGTCTGGACAGAGGAGCAGATATAAAGAGAAGGAAAGGTCAGCACTTGTTTGGGACTTCCACACCATGGTATGAATCTTCTTCCCACTAAGCAAAGATGGCTGTCTGAAGGTAGGCCCACACACAGCCTCCTCGTGCCCTGATGGCAGGAAAGCAAACATGAGGGTAGATAATTGTTCCCCTCTTTCTAATACACATGCATTATGCTTAGATGGTTACTTATTACTGTGTATACAATGGAAAATGTTTTTTCTCCTCTATGCAGAACATTGGAATCAGTTACGATGTCATCAGAATTCAACAAATACTTTTTCCATCATCATAAAAGAAAACAGCCTTTCGAGTGAGATGTTTCAGTGGAATATTCTTTTATTGTGTTTCATGGGTTGGAGGATTATAATAGTGTCACAACTAAATTATTGCCTTTTCTTCTGCCTATTAGAAAAATTATCACAGAGTGAAATCACACAGAATCTTTTTCTCTTTTTAAAATCAGAGTGCAATAACATATAATTAATTGTATGTCATCCAGGCTCATTTTTTAATGTGCTAAGTAAGAGTTATCAATTTAAACTTGTTCTAATGCTGCAGGATTGAAACGCTTTACAATCACGGGAGCAGGGTGATGGTGCGGATAGTACCTGCCTTGTTGCCTGACACATAGTAGGTGTGCAGTGACGGACAGTGCAGCCTGCAGTTGATTGTGATGATTGGGAGTGATCCCAGAGGAGCCAGCACCAATGGGATGTTTGGTGAACAACCTCAAAGGATTCTCTGTCATCCTTTCAGGAGGTGTAGGTACCATTTATGCAGGGCCTTGACAAAAGTACAGGAGTTTATTTAACCACAGCTTCCTGATGCTCTCAGCGTTGTTGGTTAATAGACTAATTTCTAATCATCTTAGAAGTTCGAGTCACCTTAAATTACTTTTAGTATCAACTTCAAAAAGAACTTTTATTTCAGCCTTGAATATTGTGGTCCCCAAATTCTCTGAAATGCCTCTAGGTCACTACAAATTTTTCCCTGGCTTTGAGTTTAATGATAATTTTGGAGTTCTCACAAATTTTTAACACTTACATTGCTAATGTGTTGACATATTACAAGTATGTCATATTGGCATATAACACGTCTTACTAATGTATTGACTCTACTTTGGGGTGACTCTAATTTGTCCTTAGGCAGATTATTTTGATATTTAAACTTGTAAAGGATTTGAGCCTTTAAAAAAAAGTTTTATCTACAAGACACAGATTCCTCCAATCTAGTCCTAATTTCAGAATTCTTCTTTTTCCTAGAAGTTAATTGAGTTTGAAACTTGATTTGTTCAGTGTATTTATTTGAAGTCTGACTTGACTCATTAATTTGGCTGCTATACTATGATATTATGAGGCAATTTACAGTTGAAATAAGAACCTTTGAGTAGAATATCAAAGTATATTCTACCCTTTCTGCTCACTCAGTAACACCTTACTATTTGGGTATTATCTACTAGAGAGAACAGCATTGTTCAAATGATTTTTCAATTAAAGTTTACCTAGAATAATTTGAATTTTATTTATTGTGATTTCTTCATCTTTTCTATCACTGACAAGTCTTCTCACACCACAGTGACCTGCTAAATTTCAATTTAGCAGTCTGTGAATTTCAATGCAAGAATAAGCAATGTTGGCAGAACAAATTTAATATAGTCATTCCTCCTAATAGACTGAATTATTGACCAAGCTATAATGGAGCCAGCTGATCTCTGATGAGTTTCTAAAGTCCAGAGGATCTTATCAATTCCTGAGATATTTACTGAATAGTCTCTCTGCGACAGGCACTCTGCAAGGTTCTAAGAGTTGTATAAAGATGAGTGAGACAGTTTCTCTGCTCTTAAAGACCTGCAGTTTATGAAGGAGAGAGACATATGCTTAAGCGACTGCACTACAAGGCAGATCATGATCCAGGTTTACACAGAAACATAAAGCAAGTGCTATGAAAGAACAGGGGACGCTGAAAACATTTCCACGAGGGTGTGTAGGGAGAGGGGGGTGTTATTAAGAGTGGACCTTGGTGAATGGCAGTTCAGTAGGTTGCTGTTTACTAATGCGGATCTCAAGGTCATTATTAACTATGTTATATTCCTAGAAAAGAGGCTGTGCAGGTCCCCAAGCAAGCTCCCGGTGGGATTCTGAGATAGCTCTCTGGGGAAGTGGTGATTGGCCATCCATCTCGGAGTCAGCATTGATTATCTGAGCTGATGTGAATGAGAGGTGGGACGAGAGGTTCAAGACTGTGGAGAGGATAGGACAGCTTCTGATGTTCTGTTAATGCTCATCCTCCACCCTGAAAATGAGGGACGCGTTTGGGCAACAACGGGAGAAGAGTAAGTACACAAACCTAAAAGTACCATGTTTCTGGAAGAAGTGATATTCTAGGCAGAGGACAGGCTGCATTGGGGTCTAAGTGACAAAGTGTAACAGAGAGGAGATATTTCTCTTTTCTCTCACACTCAGACCCCAGAGTAACATCAGTACCCAGGGGCTCAGGCAACTGTCAGAGATCAAGTGCTGAGCCCAGCAGTGCAACAGGGGAAACTCTGGCACTCAGCAGAGCTGGCTTCTCACGAAGGGCTCCCAAAGTTGTGACTGACACAGACAGATCAGTTTTGGGGTGTTGGACTTGTGGGGTACCTGATCATTCTGGTTTTCCCAGGACTTTCCCAGGTTTAGCACGAAAGTCCTTCATTCTGGAAAACCCTTCAGTTTCAGGCAAACCAGGGCAATTGGTCACCCCACTTGGGAAAGAAATCACTATTTGTGATCTTGTTTTAAGGGAAAATGTGCTCTGAGTGCCAAACTGCTTTACAAGTGAGCATCTCAACCAGCCACCAGCGTTTACACACCTGAATACAAACACTCAACTTCATGCTATTTTCCTAATTGACCTCACAGTACACCATTCTCTCTAGATAACTGTAAAAGGTGATTTCAAAATATTCCCATGATAGAAAAAACATCAGCTGTGAAGACATTAAGAATGTCTTGTAATTTCTAGACCAGCCACTTTCTTATTCTAACGTTATGAGCACATTGGTTCCGTGAATGCCTAAATATTTAATTTCATGGTTAGTTAACTCTTTATAAGAAAAATGATTTCAACTTGAAATCTTAAATAGCTATTTGCCTTCTGAAGTTATAAGTTTTGTAGGTTTTGTTTTTTGTGATAAGAAATAGGATATGAAATAGGATATGAGAGATAAGAAATAGGATAAGAAATAGGATAACATTTGTTGAGAAGCTGGTATAAACTGGCCCTTTATTTACTGTAATTCTTTTAATCCTCATACAAAACATGAGATGCAAGTATGGCTCAGCTGCATCTTACAGATGAGGAAACTGAGGTACAGAGAGGTGAAATGAAACAAGGCAACAAAGCTGGTAAGTGCTGGAGCTAGAACTCCAACCCAGGCCAGTTTGACTACCTCTGGGGATTTTAAATCATTATATTATTATTCTCTCAGTAAAATTCTACTCTGCTCTTTAATTTTATATAATCACTATGGTCATAAGGGGCAGGCAGCATGGAGAACTGCTGAGCTGGACCATGGAGTCAGGAAAGACTGGATTTTCTCACCATTATGCAATGACCCCCCTCTATTCCCTAAATGCATTTTGTCTAAAAGTCTAGCGTGTATAGTACTAATACAGCTACACTAGCTTTCCAAACATTGGTATTTACTTATCTTCTTTCATCCATTTACCTTCAACCTTTCTGAGCCTTCAAGTTCTTCTTGTAGCTCTTATAACAAAATGTAGTATTCATAATATAGTATTCAAAAAAAGTAAATAGTAAGCTCTTTTAACTAGCAAGTTTAGACTGTTTACATTTACTATGATTATTGATTTAGATTTATTTCTACCATCTTATTTTGTTCTGTTTACCATACTTTTTCTTTACTTCTTTTTTTTGTTTCTTGCCTTCTATGGAATAAGTCGTTTCCTTCTTTTTTTCCTCTACCAGTTTGCCTATTATATTTTCTATCCTTCTTCTGAACAAAATAAGGACACTAGAATGAGCTCAACTCCAATAACCTTCTCTGGCCATTTTGCTTGTTTATCCTCCCAAACCAAACATTATTATTTCTGTTATTTTATGTAGTCAATGGTTATTTATATTTATCCATGTTTATTTTTTTGGTTTACTGTTGCTACTTTCAATGTATTTCTTCTTTCTGTGTTCAATTTCCTTCTTCCTAAAGTATATCCTTCAGTAGTTTGTTTATCTATAGGGTCTTTCTATAGGGTCTTGAAATGATAAATTCTTTCAGTCTTTTTCTGAAAATATCTTTATTTTACTTTAGCTGGACATAGTATTCTACACCTCCAGTTATTTTTTCTCAATACTGTAAAGCTAGCATTCCACTGACTCTTAGCCTCCTTGCTGATTTTCAGAAATCTGTACTATTTCAAATTGGTTTTCTTCTGTAGATAATCTATCATTTTCTCTATGGTTGCTTTTAAGAATTTTTCTTTGTCATGGTGGTCTGAAATTTCACACTGATGTGTTAAGATGTAAGATTTTATTTATCCTTTCAGGAATTTGTTGTGCTTTTAAATCTAAGGATTTAGGTCTTTTATCAACTCACAGACACTATCTCTTTAAATATTGCCTTTCTCTTATTTTCTATATTCTTTTGTTCTTGAAATTCTATTGAATAAACCTTTTATTCTGTGTTCCAAAATTTTAAATCTCTTTACTAGTTCCCCTCTATTTATTTATCTATGCTGTATATTCTGGATAATTTCTTCAAATCTGTTTTCTTGCTTCTAACTTTCCCTTCAGCAAGTCTAATCTGCTGCTTAACCATCCACTGAGTTTTCATTTTAATGACTGTAGTTTTAAATTATTATTTTTAGAATTTCTATTTTGTTATTTTGAATTTTTTCATAGCCACTTATTCTTCTCTTAAGACCTTGATTCACTTTTATGCTCCTAATTATTTAAATTATTTTAAATATATCTGTGTTCTGTACCCTGTCAAATTGCTGGTTTGTATTTCAAGTCCTAGAGGCCCTACTGCCCCAGTGTGTTGGATTTTCTTACCCCTACTCCTCTTTTTTATTCCCCATTCCCTACAGAAGCTCCATACAACTTGGTCTGGGGCAATGTTCCTTCAGGATGGCTTTGTGTTTGCACCTGCCAGGTGAATCACCGACCATTTTATGTTAATTTCTTAGCTTGGTGGATCCTGGTTTACGGGATTAGTATAAATGTAACTCTTCAACCCACAAGATGTTCAATTTAAGGTTTTAGTTTCCTGTAGAGACTTTTTTCCCATCCAGAGCCTAGGCATTGGCAGGCAAGCTAAGCCAGTGGGCATCGTTTTTTCCTATTCCATCCTTTCATTCTCTGTTATATCTGCAATAAACAGCTATTTGAGGATCCTGCATTTATGCTGAAATCTCAGTTCCACCCAAGTGAAGTCTTGGGCCGAGGGCCGCGTCTCCTGAAACGAAAGCTTCTGCATTCCTTGAACTTACTCCCAATGTCATCTTAAAGAGGATGAGGCATAAGCACGGTTGCTTAGATCTTTGCTTTTTAGTTTCCTTTTTATTTCTGGTACCTGGATAGTTCTCCCTTTTTTGTAAGCATTGTTTCGCATTTCTTAAATAATGTGTTTGGTTCAGCATTCCTAGTTTGTTTGCATCATCTTAGTACTTGATTTTTACTGAACTAGGTCTCACACTTGCTAATGGTCTACTCACTGCTATGTTTTATGTGTGCACAAAAGGGCAGCCATTCCTTGGAACACATGTGAGAAAGACTTATACAAATACTTAGACTAGTGTATCAGGAAGGCTGTCATCAAAGAGAAAGAAAGATGCACTTAAATTTATACCACAAATAGTTAAGGAAACTACAGAGTAGTGAGAAAATGAGCTCCTACTAAAGAAGTAGAGGACAGAACAGGCAGTTATATTCCTGCTCCATCCTTTACTATCGGAATGACCTTGAGCAAGCTACAATCTCTCGGTTTCAGCCTCTGAAAAAATAAATACCAACAGTGCCTAATCTTTAGAATTAAATGAAGGAATGCATAAAATACTTGGCAAAAAACCTGGCAAATGGTGAGTACTCAATAAATTGTAGTTCCCGGCCCCCCACCCAGACAGAAAGAATAGGTGTGTATATTGCCACATCATTAATTAGAGATGATTTGACAAAAAGGGGTTTCAGCAGCTAATTTAGATGCAGAGTCAATCTGGCCTTTAAGGATCCAATTGGGGGGAAAAGGTCAATAAAGATGCAAACCCTGACTTGTCCATCACTCCCAGCACCCAGTGCATTGAAGATTCACAGCCTCTGAGTCTCAGATTATGGAATCTCTCTAAGACAGCTGACTGTCACTCTGTTTAGAAGATCTGAGTGGGGTCATTGCTTTAAACTCCTGTTGAATGTGACCTTATCAAAGAATAATGACTTCCATGTAGAAGCCTATGTATAGCTGTAGGATGCTTCCCCTTGTGTAGCTTTTACTTCCTCACATCTCAGCTGTTAAGGAGTGAAGGGAGGCAGTAACTGGGAAGACAGACACCTCCCTAGCCTCCCATCACACTGACAACATCTCTGTCAGATTCCATGATGGCCAAGGGATGGAAGGACTTAGAAATCATTAGCTTGTTGGGAGTTGTCAAATCTTGTTCCTGGCATCAGTCCCTTGCAGACTTGGTTGTTGGTTATTCATAACAAGATGATGGATAATAATTACATCCTCAAGGAATACAGTGAAGTTACTGTAGAGAAACTGCTTATACTAGAGAACTAAAAATGATCTTCTGCATCATTAATGTTGTATTTTCTAAGGTTGGGATTTGCCAGAATGTTAAAGGTAGGCTGCTTTTCTCATTTATAGTAAAGAAATCCATTTGAGGCATGTACTGTGTCTCAGATGTAAAAAAAAAAAGCAAAAGTGGGAAATTCTGCATTCCAAGGACCTAACTTTCCTTGCCATGCATCTTTCCCATTGATGGTGAGGACAGTTAAACTTGCCAACTGAACATAGTTGAATCTCCTCTGCCTCGTTTTAGATAGATAATCAATATAAATTTTGAACTCCCCATCTGGACTGTTTCCCTCCTTCAGAGGTTCCCCTTCTTCCTTCTGAGATACAATCTAAGTGCAAGGAGAAGCTTGACATTGGAGTAAGGCATCTTGGCCCAAGTGCCACCCATCTCTGGGGACTTTTCCTTGCCCCTAAAGCAGCTGTAATTTATTTCCACTGATGTGTGGGCCACAGTGGCCTCCGCCCTCACGGAGTCCTCTCTTGAAGTGTTCTAGGCTGGAATAACCTGGGATCTCCTCTCTCAGGGTGGCCCAAGCACACTGGGTCCTGTCTGACTGAACCTTCACTTGCCTCTTACCATGTGCCTCTCCACTGAGGCCTGGCTGTGAATCCCAGCCGGCAGCTCAAACAGCCCGTTCTCAGCCTTCTGCTAGAGGGCTGCTTTGCCTCCACCTTAGCCCTTGAGTCCCAGCCAGCATGCTCAGCCGCCTTCCCTGTGGCCTAAGAACTTCAAGATCCCTTCCATGTTGCACTCAACACAGGGAAGCACGGGGGGACTGTCCTATCCCCCTGTCCCCTAAATATTCCAGATTACCTCTTCTCTCCTACTCTGGACACCTGTGTTTGAGAAGGACAGCCGATTAACCTCTTCACTTTCTCTGGACTTTCTAGAATCTCACCCCACCACCAATCCTCATCGCCATACACACTTAGCCACAAAGAGCAGCAGCATCTGAACCCTAGTATCACCTCATCTATATTTTGCTCTCTCCCTGGCAAAAGGGTCCCTATGTCATATCCCCCCACACCTTTTTTTCCTACCTTCTTTGTTCTGGAAAGTACTCACCTTCCCCTTCCCCAGTGTCACAAAACACCATTCATGGCAGGGACTGCATTTAAAAAATGGATTGCTGTGGGGAGAAATGCCTTCAATGATATTAGCCTTGTCACACATTCAAGGACAAGTCAAAGTAAAACATGTGATGACCACTCGACATATAGGGAAGAGTTGGTCACCAGGATCAGCTGATATTAGTTCTGCTGTGTAGCTCGTGTGCACCAGGGGAACCTCCTGGGTGGACCGTGGTGTGAGGCCCGTGGGGCAGTGAATTCTTGGCATCACCCTTGGACCATCTCCAACTACAAGTTCCTCTAGCCACAGAGTTTAACAAAACTGCTATAATACTGAGATTTTTGTTGGTCCCCCCAGTCACCCTGAAAAGTGAAACATCAATTCCTATTCTCCCTTAGATGGCGAGGAGGTCAAGGTGGGCAAAGTTAAGTACCTACCCAAGAGCAGGGACTCAAATTCAATTCTTTTGACACCAAGTCCAGTGCTCTACATGAGTGATGCTCATCAACAGAGCAGTAAAATAACATGAATGGGGTGGGGGCAGGCAGTTGGAAAGACCCTCTCTCTCCAAAATATCTTCCTCATTAACTTGTTCCATATTCCACTACAATATGATCTTGTTAAAATGCAGATACACCTGAGGGTATATATATATTATATATCATATATAATGATATAATGATAATCAGCATACATACAGATACCTGGGGATAATATATAACTGGGGATGGGTGGAGAAAGCAGTTTACTCACCATTGCTGGGCATTAGTAGCTTGGTATGAAATAGATTATGAGTCCCTTTCCCAGGGACAGCCAGCTGAGAGCAGGTTTCAATAAATATAAGTAGAGAGGGCTTCCCTGGTGGCGCAGTGGTTGGGAGTCCACCTGCCGATGCAGGGGACGCAGTTTGGTGCCGCGATCCGGGAAGATCCCACATGCCGCGGAGCGGCTGGGCCCGTGAGCCATGGCCGCTGAGCCTGCGCGTCTGGAGCCTGTGCTCCGCAACGGGAGAGGCCACAACAGTGAGAGGCCCACGTACCGCAAAAAAAAAAAAAAAAAAAAAGATAAGTAGAGAAAGATGAAGGAGGACACAGGTCCTTCCCAGGGAGAGAAGATCTTGGTTGGGGAGTGTGGGTGTTTACAGCGTATCAACAGAGAATGAGCGTGGAGCCTGGACCAGGTGAGGGTGTGGTGGAGCTGGGGAGACGAGGGTTGAGGAAGGGGAGGGAGGAGGGCTCTGGAGACACACCAGACTCCCAGCATCCTCCAGCTCTGGACAGAGGCATGGCTTACCTCACCTCTCCAAGCCTCAGAGTCTTCATAATAATTCCTGCCTCCGATAAGACTCAGCAAGTTGTTGATACGAAAGTACTTTGTAAACACTGAAGCACTATACAAATGATAGTCACTACTTTTATGGAGGTAGTTATTACTGAAGAACACGTGAGTAATTTTACAATCCGTTTTTTGACTCATTGCAAAATGCCCTTGTAATCTGTAAGTTTTTCATATACTATAGGTAAAAAGTGCCAAGGGAACATGACGTAATGTTAGTTCGTGGATTATATAAGATTTTCTTTTTTTTAAAAAATGTGAAAATTTTTTTCTAATTTATTTGAATAATACATTTGAGGGTCTTGGTAGAAACATAATTTTGCAGCCATGTTCCCTGATATTTGGCTTGTGAATTCGGGTGATGTGCTTGGAAGAAAGGAAATGTTATCTACGCGTGACATGAGAGTTTTGCGTGAAAGGTTAAATACCAAAGCTGAGCAGTGTACTTGATGGTATTTGAGCTCTCAGCTCGGGGAAAAAAAAGCTGAGAGGTACAGGGAAAGTCAAGAAGGCCCTGTAGTGGAGGCTGTGCTGTGCGCCCACATCCCCCCTTCAGGACCGAGGCACTCAATTTCCTAGGAGATTTGGCGAATACTGGCGCTCAGCTGAGTTGCTCAATGAGAATTATCCTCAGCTGGGGAGAGCTGTTTAGCCCAAGGTCCTACCTCCCCCGCCCACCCGGCCCCGCCCACGACCTCTCAGCAGATAGATATAAAGCCCAGCCCCCTCGCCCTAACTTGGGGTAATTCTAAAGAGCCGTTCCAGCTCCGGAACTCCAGGTGGAAGCCTTTGAGGTGACTGGATGGTGTTTCCCTCTGTCCAACCACAAGAGCACTCCCCAAGGAACGTCCTGCCTGCAAATCTCCATCCCAGAGACCTTTACCGGGGACCAACCTGAGGCACTCCGGCCCTGCTGAGGCTGATGGTGAACCCAGGTGAGAGAACGGGAAGCAGGGCTGTTACTTGGCGTGAATGCGGCCGCTCTCTGCCGCGCTTGGAGGGCCTGGCCTACAGAAGGAGGGAGATTGTTGGTGCGATTGTTTGTGCTTGTTCACTCTGCATGGAGCTGATTAAAAATTCATTTAGGCAGCAGGAAATGGTGGAGCCTTTCGGAGCAGCAATGTTGAGTCAATAGGGAGGATGTTTGCTAAAGAGCTTATGTTTAGGGATCAATGTCTTTCAACTGACCAATAGCTTAAACTGTTTTCTAGGGCATAGGAATCAGCACTACCAGCGATGTAGTAAAATTCCTGTCTTTCACCTGTATCGGTTACAGAGCAATGCCCCATCTTAACATACTGTAAGAAAAAGCTGAGGAAAATTCACAATAAGGTAAAAATACCAATTTTTATGTATTATTAATTTATTAGAATAAAACCTCAATTCAGGGCTTCCCTGGTGGCACAGTGGCTGAGAATCTGCCTGCTAACGCAGGGTACACGGGTTCGAGCCCTGGTCTGGGAGGATCCCACATGCCGCGGAGCAACTAGGCCCGTGAGCCACAACTACTGAGCCTGTGCGTCTGGAGCCTGTGCTCCGCAACAAAAGAGGCCGCGATAGTGAGAGGCCCGCGCACCGCGATGAAGAGTGGCCCCCGCTTGCCACAACTAGAGAAAGCCCTCGCACAGAAATGAAGACCCAACACAGCAAAAAATAAATTAATTAATGAACTCCTACCCCCAACATCTTCTTAAAAAATAAAAAAAAAAAAACCTCAATTCAACTATCAATTGGCAAAGATGAAAAACGATAATAATATTTAATATAGATGAGACCATGAGGAAATGGTCACTGTTATAGAATATTGTAAAGATTTCAATTTTCTCCCAAATTAAAGTCAATGAAATACTGGTTACAAACCCCATTGGGATCTTTATAAGCGATTCTAAAATTCATATGAAAGAAAAAACAAAAAGAATATAAAAACTCCTTTTGAAAAAGGACAAGTAAGGACTTACCCTACCAAACATAAAAATTTAAAGTATAATACTATGGGAAAAACATAAAACTAAAGAAGTGAAGAGTGTAGTATTTGTGCAGGAAAAGACCAACTGATCAATGATACAGAATAGAGTGTGAAGGAACCCCACCCATGGATGGATGGGAGTTTGTTATATGACACAAATAGCATTTCATGTCAGTAGGGAAAAGATGAGCCATTCATTGGATAATTTTCTGTCAGTTGATAAAATAAAGTTAGTTCTTTCCTCACAAAAACAAACAATAAAATAAATTCTAGGCATCAGTTGGATAACAGTCTAGAAAGGGCAAGATGGTAAATATTTTCACCTTTATGGGCCGTACAATTTCTGTCACAAATATCAGCTTTGCCCCTGTGGTGTAAAAGCAGTCGTCAGCAATATGTACACATTCGGTGTCGCTGTGTTCCAATAAGACTTGATTCACAAAAACAGGCAGCAGGCTGGATTTGGCAGTAAATTAAAAGACCACAGCATTAAAAACTATATATGTATACTGTAACAGAAAATATAGGGAAATTTGTTATAACACTGGTGTGAGAAAGGCCTTCCTCTAAGCAATACACAAATTAAAAGGATTAATTGGACATACCCAGTTTGGGCAAGAATGTGGGGAAAGGTTTTTAAATGCATTCCTTTTGGGCCATTAATTCCATTACAAAGAATCTGTCTTATAGCAAAGATTGCATCCATACACAATGATAAATCTACATCTCCATAGACCTGTGTATAGAAAAAGCTAAAAATTAAGCTACGTGTTTATTAACAGAGGTTTAATTAAATTCTGGTACATCTATACAATGTCCAGCATGGCGTGGCATAGCACAATAAGAATAAGGTTGTTCTGTGTGCACTGACATGGAAAGATAAACTTGATACATTAAGTTTAAAAAAAGCAATTACCTTCTGGAGTGTGTACAGACAGTCCCTGACTCACAGTTTTTCGACTTTACGATGGTGTGAAAGCATTCAGTAGAAAACATACTTCGAATTTTTGAGTTATGATTTTTCCCAGGCTAGCATATGTGGTACCATCCTCTCATGATGCTGAGCAGGGCAGCGAGCCGCATCTCCCAGTCAGCCATGTGATCATGGGGTTAAATAACCCGTACACTTACCTCCGTTCTTTACCCACACAACCATTCTGTTTTTCATGTTCAGTACACGATGCAGTAAATTACGTGAGATAGTCAACACTTCATTATAAAACCGGCTTTGTGTTAGATGATTTTGCCCAACTGTAGGCTAATGTAAGTGTTCTGAGCATGTTTAAGGTAGGTTACGTGTATTAAATGCATTTTGACTTAATATTTTCAACTTAGGATGGGTTTATCAGGATGTAACCCCATCATAAGTCAAGAAAGATCTGTAGTATTGTTAGTATTATTTTTGTAGTAAGTGATGTGTGTTGTGTGTGTATACGTATACATACATATATATGTATGCATATATGTATACGTACATAATTCTAGAAAGATGAACATCAAATTGTTTACCTCTGAGAGCAGGGTAGGTGTGGAGTGAGTGACTTCACACAGCGTACTTACACCCTTCTATATTGTTTGAATGCTTTAGTGACCACACATTAGCTAAATCTAAGAAAGAAAGATCTTCTGACAGGCTGTGGTAGGAGCGCTGAGAAGTGCAGCATGGAATTAGGGAACTCTGTGGTCACTTTTCTGGGGATAGAGATGAGAGGAGGGAGGGTGTGTAACTGTCCTGTGGGTCTTGGAAACAGGCACACTGTGTGCTGTGCTTAAGGCCATGTCATAGGCCTCTGTGGGGTAGGGGCAGACACCCACCTGGGGATGCTGTCCCATGGATGGGAGACAGTAAGGATGAAATGGGCAGAGCACGCCTTGGTCCATAAGTAGTTCTCCTCACTGCGTGGCTTTCTGCCCTGGGACAGAGCACTTAGCCAAAGGCCGCTGAAAAGATTCCTGGCTGGAGTTAAAGAAGATAATGGATGTGTAACCTAAATATGACTGTCGCCTTCATGGCCCATGCTCAGTGCAGTTTCTCATGCAAATTAACAATGGTCCAATTAAAAAGTCTTGAGAAATACAAGAGATCTTTTACTGTGGTTGTCCATAAAGTGATGGCTTAAGGATTTTGCAGAAGACTTAGTGGAAACCCACCTTACCTTCTTCCCTCATTCACGGCAGCTGCTGAAATCTTGTTTCCTCTGTCTCGTTCACGGAGTACCCTCACAGACGTGCGGGTCTCGCATTTTCTTCACTCTTCCCTAAACACTTCAGCTTACACATGGCACAGGTCCACAGGACTTGGAATCTGTCCGTCTTAGGAGAATCATATCCCCACGGAATCTGGTGAATAAAAATCTGCACCTCATTTTACCACTGGGATCTAACACCCAGTAAGTATTTATCAAGTGTTGATTGGAAGTACTTTTCCCACATTATAGATTTTGGATTTTCAGCGAGAGTGAATTAACAGGTGTATCAGCACAGATTTCACCCTGAGTATAAACTAAACTCACTGCCTTGATTAGAGTGCTCTATGCTGGGTTTATTGAATGTTCCTTATTTTGTGTGTTCACATCTGGCATAACATTCAACTTAGTGTCCAAGTCTCTTTCCTGCCTCTCTTGTCTGCCTGATGCATTTCCAGTTTCTAACGAGAGGTGCTTGTATACTAGAAGGGGCAGGTACCCTTCTATTATACTAAAAAGGGCTCCTTGTTTTTTTCAGAAAAGTGTTGAAACTTTCAAGCGGCTTCATGAGTAGGATTCTGCTCGGAGCTTTAGCTTTCTCTCTCCTCTCCTCATGCTACTCACAGTTCCTCCAGACTCACCACGCTGGTCCCTCTATCCTGAACATTACCCCTCCTTCACCCAACTAACTCCTATTCAATCAGTAGGTCACAGCTTACCTGGCATCTCTTGCAGGAAACTGGTACCTCTGTTGACACTTAATCTCACTGCATTATAACTGTCTTTTGTGCCTCTATGTCCCCCCACTAGAGAGTGAGTTCTAGGAGGATCAAGAAAATCATGTCTGTCTTGTCCACTGATGTATCCCCAGCAAACAGTGCAATGCCTGGCACGCAAAAGATGGTTGATAGGTGCTTTTTGGATATGCTCAAAGACAGAGGTGCCTAGCTTGAGTAGCTCAGACAATCTTTATAGATCCTTCTTTTTTTCAATTGAAGTATAGTTGATTTACAATGTTGTGCTTGTTTCTGGTGTACAGCAAAGTGATTCAGTGAATATATATTCTTTTTCATATTATTTTCCATTAGGATATTGAATATAGTTCCCTGTGCCAAACAGTAGGACCTTGATGTTTATCTATTTTATTTATAGTAGTTTGTATCTGCTAATCCCAAACTCCTAATTTATCCTCCCCTTTCCCCTTTGGTAACCATAAGTTTGTTTTTTTTATGTCTGTGAGTCTGTTTGTATTTTGAAAATAAGTTCATTTGTATCATATTTTAGATTCCACATATTAGTGATATCATATGGTATTTATCTTTGTCTTTCTGACTTACTTCACTTAGTATGATAATCTCTAGATTCATTCATGTTGCTGCAAATGGCATTATTTCATTCTTTTTTATGATTGAGTAGTATACCACTGTATATATATACCACATCTTCTCTATCCATTCATCTGTCAGTGAGCACTTAGGTTGCTTCAATGTCTTAGCTATTGTAAATAGTGCTGCTATGAACATTGGGGTGCACGTATCTTTTCAAATTATAGTTTTCTCTGGATATATGCCCAGAAGTAGGATTGCTGGATCATATGGAAACTCTATTTTTAGTTTTTTAAGGAAAGTCCATACCGTTTTCCATGGTGGCTGCACCAATTTACATTCCCACCAACAGGGTAGGAAGGTTCCCTTTTCGCCATACCCTCTCCAGCATTTGTTATTTGTAGGCTTTTTGTTGATGGCCATTCTGACCAGTGTGAGGTGATACCTCATTGTAGTTTTGATTTGCATTTATCTAATAATCAGCAATGCTGAGCATCTTTGCATGTGCCTGTTGGCCATCTGTATGTCTTCTTTGGAGAAATGTCTACTTAGGTCTTCTGCCCATATTTTGATTGGGTTGTTTGTTTGGTTTTTTGTTGTTGTTGTTGTTATTGATTTGGATGAGCTGTTTGTATATTTTGGAAATTAAGCCCTTGTCGGTCGCATCATTTGCAGATATTTTCTCCCAGTCTGTAAGTTGTCTTTTCATTTTGTTTATGGTTTCCTTTGCTGTGCAAAAGCTTATAAGTTTGATTAGGTCCCATTTGTTTATTTTTGCTTTTATTTCTATTGCCTTGGGAGACTGACCTAAGAAAACATTGCTACGATTTATGTCAGAGAATGTTTTGCCCATGTTCTCCTCTAGGAGTTTTATGGTGTCATGTCTTACATTTAAGTCTTTAAGCCGTTTTGAGTTTATTTTTGTGTAGGGTGTGAGGGAGTGTTCTAAGTTCATTTATTTACATACAGCTGTCCAGCTTTCCCAACACCACTTGCTGAAGAGACTGTCTTTTCTTTATTGTATATTCTTGCCTCCTTTGACAAAGATTAATTGACTGTAGATGCATGGGTTTGTTGTAGACCGTTCTTTATGCACAAGAATGCTCCCATATATCTACCTTTTCAGCTTCAAATTCAGCCTATGATTATATCTGAGACCAGAACTTATTGTCACAGTTAAATTACTTTAAATTAGCCCTCTAATTTAGCCTCTGTGAAAAACTGAAAATATACTGAATGTCTATCAGTAAAAATATGATTGGATCAAATGTGAAGTATTCATGCTTTGGAATATCCTACAACTCCTAAAGGAAAAAAATTAGGACTATATGTACTGACCTGGAGGGATATCCATGATATAATAAGTGAAAAGCGCCGATTGCAAAGCAGTGTGTGGATTGGAATGTGAATTCTTTTTTGTAACAACCAAAAAAAATGGAAAGAAAGGGGGAAAAAACTCATATAGGAATATGTATGTTTGTGTATATGTGAATAAACAGATTGGTGTGAATGGATTCTTGTCATACTGTTGACCTTGGTTACTTCTGAAGATCAGCACTGGGGAGATGAAATGATGAATTTTACACCTTTGTAACATTTGGTTTGCAAAAAGAAATATGTATTATTTTTATTTTTTAATCCAATAATTAAATCCTAGTTGCAAGTACACTGAGGTTGTGGTAGACCCCAACATTTTCACAAAATACTGTATATCCATGCTTCACAAACTTTAGTGTACATGAAGATGGCCTGGAGGTTTGTTAAAACACAGATTTCCAGGCCTCTCACCTTCAGAGTTTGACTCAGAAGGTCTGGGGTCAGACCTGAGAATATGCATTTTTAACAAGTTCCCAGGAGATGCTGATGCTGCTGGTCTGTTGTCTGACTTTGGGGAGCACTGCTGTGTATCCAATTTCCCTAAAGAGAGAGATGTCAAGGGGACCTTCAAGGTACCTGAGAAGGACGGAGACTAGACAGTTTTCAAGTGTGATGCTTGAGTACCATAAGTGGTAGGAAAAAATGTACTCATTCTGTTCAGTGGCACTTAACTACCTCCTCAGAACCTGCACGGTGACTCCCAAAGCAGAAGCTCTCCTACGTGTAGCTCAAAGACGTTAAGTGTGGGGCTGATTTTGATGATCCGTGTTCAGAGATTTGCTTGTCTTTTCACAGCCTTATTGCTCCATATTCCCATAATAGGCAGTTACTTCCCTGCTGGCTGCTTGAAACGAAGCCTTGCCTTTGTGGGAGTTGGCAATACTGCAGGCCCTTGGGAAGGTAGCAGCGTGCCTGTCTCCCTCTGGCCTGAGGGAGTCAACAGCCATTGACTCAAGGGTCTGTGAGGGCTGCCGCATCATGGGAGCAAACGGTGTCATGGACAATCTGTTTCCGTTCTCTTAGATGGCTTGTTTGGTGGGGCAGACAACAAAGCCATTAAAGAAGACCTAAAACTGGGGTGGGAGTTGTTGAGAATTTCCAGAAGGAACCCGAGGGATCAGCCAGCTCATTAGGAATTCATTGAATGCACCATGCTCTCTCATCATCTCCAGGTGCCTGAATGGCCATATAGGCAAGTGGTTCAGACTTCAAGCTTTGACGTCAACATCAACTTGATTTGGAATCCTAGCTCTGCCCCTGCCTAGGTGTGTGATCCTGAGCAAAGTACTTAATATTTCTGAGCCCCAGTTTCCCCACCTGTAAAAAGAGTAGAATAATATTTGCCACAGAGGATTGGCATGGGCATTAAAGGAGAAAATGTTATATGTAAAGATCCTAGGTACTTTTTGTAGTCATCATTATCATCATCATTACAGTATTTCATTGATTATAAGAAACACATTTAAAAAATTTTAACATCTCTGAAATCAGGAAGCATCTCGTAATTGCTGTTGGCCGGGCAGCTGTTGTTATGTAAGAGTCATTGTCTGTGCATCAAAACTTGCAAAATGAGCATCGGCAGCTTGTAAGAAAATGCCAGTAACTGTAGTGCAGCTCTCAGCTAAGAAATGTAGCATCACTAATACTCTCTGTGGCTTAGACTCAGAGATGATATTATGGTGAAAAACACGGACAGTGATGACTAGAAGATGAAAAATGATTTAGGAGAGTTGAATTCTCAATGGGGGAAAAGGTTTTAGGAATACCATTACGGTATTATCCGAGGTCCAGCAGGGACCAAATAGTATACTCTAATTGGGGAATTGAGGAGAGTTTAATAAAGGGGCACTTTACAAAGGTGTGGGCAGGGTATAGGACAACGAGCAAAGGATAGTGAAGTAGCTCTGAACCAGAAGAATAGGGATCAATTACCACCCGTTTGCCTGAAGGGTCAAGGAGAGCGAGTGGTTATTAGACCCCTGAGAAGGGAGCTGTATGGAGAAGGGGGCTGGTGGGAGTTATGACCTTTGGTTGAGGGAAGGGGCTGGGAAGGGAGGGAACTGGGAGAATAAACACTCCAACCTTACGGACCTTCCACCCTCTGACCTCCCTCTGGTGCTGCCCACCGGTTAAACTGATGAGAAGCCAAATGGGAAGAGCCCTTGCATGAAGTCCCTGCAGTTCAGCCTCCTGGGGCTCAGAGCAGGAGGGAAAAGCACGAAGGCTGAATCGGAGGGTCAAGCAGGAGGTGCCCACACACTAACCAATGTATTCCTAGCGTTTTTCTTTCTATGAATATATGTAATACATGCTTTTTAAATCTTTGTAAGTATATCTAAAAGATCTCTTTCAGTAGATATAAAATAAAGATTTTAAGGAACAGAAAGAGAGCTTCTATTTAGCTGTGGGACCTCCAAAGCCTAAGAAAGCTTGCAAAATCTTATCTCCTCTCACACCCTCAAGTCGATTCCAGGTAGAGCCTACATCTAAATGTAAAAGGTAAAACCGCAAAGCACTGAGAAGCTAACATTGGAAAGTATTTTCTTCATTTTTGGATAATCAAAGACTTCTTTAATAGGACACGAAAAGAAATAACAGGAAATGAAAATATTAGTGATCTAGACTACATTGAAATGAAGAACTTTGGTTTCTCAAAAAGATTATTAAGAGAGTGGAAAGGAAACCACAGAGTGAGAGAAGTTATATGCAACACGTATAACTTATGTGCAGAACATAAAGAATCCTAAACAATCCTAAAACAATGGATCTAATAACCTAGTAGAAAAAATGGGTAAACAACTCCAACAAGTGGCCAGTAAACATATTATATGGCGTTCAACCTCCTTAGGAATCCAGAAAATACAAATTTAAACTCACAAGGATTAGAACAAAGTCACCAGCTGGACAAGACCAAGCATGAGCAGGAATGTGGCACTCTGGGAAATCTGTGCACTACTGGCCAAGTGTAAAGGGCTATAACCACTTTGAAAAACTGTTTAGCATCACATAGTAATGTTGAATGACAGCATCCAGCAATTCAGCTACTAGACATAAACCCAACAGAGAAGTGTGCATATGGACTCAAAAGATAGGAACAGAATTGTTCACAGCAGGGAGATTCATAATGCCCCAAACTGGAGGTGAGTGGTTCGGGTGGGGTACGCAGAAGGTCCATGTGGTACTGGTAACATTCTATGGCTCGATGTGGGTGATGGTTACATGACTGTGCTCACTTTGGGTTAATTAATTGAACTGTACACTTATTACTTGCATATTTCTTTTTCTGTCTGTGGATCATAAGTCAATAATACAGTTTAAAAATAAAAGACTTTATAAAAGCTCATAGGAATTAGATATAAGGAGACACCAGGTAAAGGCTGATTTGGAAGGGGAAAGTCTGGGATTCATGTAAATGAAATTCTATTTTAACCCCAGAAGCACTGACTGTAATAGATCATCATGTGCTGCTTCCCGACCCAAATCTGAAAGATCATGTCCTGAAAAGAGATGGTTATAGACTTTAAATTTCACTCTATCATCCCTGTCCCTTTCCAACCAGGCTGAAATTAAAGCTCTATTAAAAAGTGAATTCATTTAATATAACTTAAATTGACTGGCTTATCTGTCGAAGCCAGACTGCATTTCACAGCCCTTCACATACCAGCAAGTGCATACATAACACTTTGTTCTTTGCTGTTCCCAAGGTCTAAAGAGCCTGCACATGAACAAAACAAACCCATGATACAAATTCAGAGTATGGATAATATAAAACCAATGGACAAAAATTACATATTTTAACAATTTCTAAATAATGTTATATACCTAATGGCATAATTTGAGGAACTCAACAAACCGACAAAATCCATTAACATTCCTATTAGTCCAAAGCAATCTCCCTTTCTTCAGGATGCCTAACATTTCTCAGCACAATTTAAGAGTCACCACGGTATGAAAGGCAGAGTCCAAAACTCTGGATGCCAACCAGACTCATCAAGATTCAACGCAGTCAGAGCCTCATGCACGAAGAATTTTCTCTTTTGCTTCTAACTTGATCAGACCACCAGTCCACCCAGCACATGAGAACAAACCAGCCAGTAAAATAGAGGAAGTTAGTGTACACAACTCAGCTCGAACCACGTGGACACTGGGGAAGGAGCCGCCTGGGGTCATTACAAAGTGCAGGTGGTTCTCTGGGTCAACAACCAGCCCCACCGAGCGCCCACTTCATCCAGCACCAGACTCGCTGTTGCCATTACAGAGAAGAGTAAGACTCAGTCCCTGCCTCAAGAGTTCATGGTCATTCATTTATTCTAGCGAATTTAAAAACTACATAAAAGCAAATTGAATAAAGCTCAAATCATCTCTATTTTACCACCTAGAGAGCATGTTTACAAATGTACTTCCAGTTACAGACAAACACTGCTACAGACTGAATGTTTGTGCTGTCTTACCCCACCCCAAATTCATGTGTTTAAATCCTAACCCCTAATGTAATGGTATTAGGAGGCGAAGCCTTTGGGATGTGATTAGGTCATGAGGGTGAAACCCACAGGAATGGGATTAGTGTCCTTCTAGAAGAGGCTCCAGAAAGCTCCATTTCCCTTCTTCCGTGTGAGGGCACAGCAAGAAAGCAGCTGTCTGTGAATCAGAAAGCTGACCGCACCAGATGCTGAATCTACTGGCACTTTGACCTTGGGCCTCCCAGCCTCCAGGGCCGTGAGGAATAAATTTCTATTGTTTATTAACCACCCCGCCTATGGTATTTTGTTATAACAGCCTGAATGGACTAAGACAAACACACACACATAGTTTTTTCTTTTTTAAATCAAGACATGCTCATACTCTATGTACCATTTTGTAATCTGTTTTTTTTCAATTACTGTTTGGTAACCATCTTCCTACTACCCTAGAAGCTGCCTATGGATGGAACCGTGTCTCACTTGCTCGTTACTGAATCCTCAGCACCTGAAAGAGTTTCACTCATCAAGTATCATTTTCTCCAATCTCTCTTTTTTCCCTTTACAAATGCTTCAAAAACAAAATGGGAAAGATTGTATATTATTACTTCCCTTAGGAAAGCAAATCTTTACAGTTTCTTCAAAAGCTTTCTATGGTTCTGCAGTCTTTTAGAATGGTCCTTAAATTTACTCTAAAAATATATCTTTTCCTAAATACTTTTTTAAAAATTTATTTATTTTTGGCTGCTTTGCGTCTTTGTTGCTTCGCGTGGGCTTTCTCTAGATGCGGTGAGCGGGGGCTACTCTGTTGCAGTGCGCGGGCTTCTCACTGCGGTGGCTTCTCTTGTTGCAGAGCACAGGCTCTAGGCGCACAGGCTTCAGTAGTTGTGGCTCACAGGCTCTACAGCGCAGGCTCAGTAGTTGTGGCTCATGGGCTTAGTTGCTCCGCAGCATGTGGGATCTTCCCAGACCAGGGCTCGAACCCGTGTCCCCTGCATTAGTAGGCAGATTCTTAACCCCTGCACCACCAGGGAAGCCCCTAGATACTTTTTTAATTGGAAAAAGAGGAAGGTTTCTTTGTCAGCCCTCTCCTGCTCCAAGACTCTCAGGGCTGTGCTTGAGAGCTTGGGTGCTGACAGGAGAGGGGCTGAGTTCACTTCCAGCTTCACCCTCTCAAGCCCTGTGATCCCTCTTCAACTTCTTAAGAAAAAGAAAACTCAAAATAGGGCCTTCTTCTTAGATCTGTGGTAAGATGAAGTGAGCTAATGTTTGAATAGACCTAACAGTGCCTGGCATGGATAGTACTCAATACTTTCCCGATATTTTTTCTTAGCTGTTGCTGCTGCTACTGAAGAGACTAAAATTCCCTGAGGCAGTTTCTACGCTGAGGCTGGTATCACACAGAAGTGCTTTGCTCTAAAAGCATTTCTTTTAAGTTATCTCTGTATTTCAAAATTGTTATCAGTGGAATATACAGAATTGATAGTACGTACAGTAGGCTTTTGGGTCCGTGTCAGTCCCCGCTTGGGAACGGGTTCCCTGGACAGCTGGGAAGGGTACGCGAGGGCTCTTAGCTGACCCCGGAGCTTCTGCCCCAAACTGCTCCGGGTGCCCTTTCCTCATCATCACACATTTAGTGACTCCTGTGAAATGTTAAAAAGCTGTAAGAAAAATGTGTGTCAAGTGTGGAAGGATAAAGCTGTATGTTCCTCACTTCATCTGTATTAGTAAAATATCACGCACTCCTTTGTCCTTTTCTGTCAGTAAAACGGAGCCCTGCTGGCCTGCTGTTTTTTGCTTAGATTGTTGACTAAGGAAATTTCAGAGCCTGGCCTTAAAAATGAAAGTCTCCATAATGAAGAAGAGCAGTCCTAGGAAGAGATGAAAGAGATTGCCCTTCTCGTTTTCTGTAGCGGGAGAGAGATCTTTTTCCCAGAAAACTAGTTCCGATCATCTAATTTGGTAAAATGCTATATAAACTGAGAGCTTTCACAAGAATATCAATCTTGCTTTTGTGTGTTACCAGCTTATTTTCTTCTTTTATCAAATATCTGCCCTTGAAAAATAATATTAACAAAAGGGTCTTGTAAGAGTCCTAAGACTTAAAAATTTGGTGCCATGACCTGCAAAACTGCGGTGCCTGTGATTCTCTGTGACTCTCCCCCCCCCCAAGATCCATTCTCTTCCTTTCTGAGGCCTGTCCTGGGCCCCAGGAGGCTGAGCCCCATGGAGTGCATCCCCTAGCCTCCCTTGTGGGTGCCCTTGTTGGCTTTGGCCAATATGAGAGCCCGGACTTCGGACTTTGGTGAGGCAAGCACAGTCCAGCACAAAGTTTAAGGAGGCCTTCACTCTCAAGTGTGACCCTGCTCCCCGTGAGCCTGAGGGTGAGGTCTCGCTGGCCTGCCTCACCCAGGGGATAAGGGGCAGGGCATTCACTCTCCATTCCCTCCCTGCTTTGGGCTGTTTTTGGCCCTGCCAAGGGAAGGACATCTGGGGAGGGTCTTCCAGGGCTCCAGCCCTCCCTGGGCTCACCTGCCCCCCCCCCAGCCCTAGAAATAGAAATGTTTTCCCACTATTGCTGGTCTCTGAGTGGCCCAACTTCCCTCCATGGTTCTCTTACCCACACTCACAGCTTTATAAGTAGTTTCTTCATTAAACTCTCTTGAACCATCTGAGTTGGAAGTTATTTCCCACAAGGATGCTAAGCCAATAATATTTTACCAAAAAAAAAGTATTTCTGGTTGTTTATCTTACTTGATAATTTGTTGCTCTGATAACAATGTTGTGATTGATAGCTCAGTATCCTTGACTAGTAAAAATGATTAAAATATGACTGTCAAATCAGAAAAGGAACAGAAAAGAACTTAAAATTCCATGCATTTGTATGATATCTTATTTTAATTTCAAACATCCAGAGTTTTGTCCCACTTAAACAAACAAATGAGAGGAAAAAAATTTAGTGAAAACTGGGATGTGTGGATGGAGGAAAGTGTTTAGGAAGCAAGCATATTTGTGCCTGTACAAAAACTGCCAATACTGGCAAATTTGGGTTTTTCTGAGAGTCTCTGGCTCTATCTTTCCTGACTCGTCAGGGTCTATTCTATGATAAGGGGACAAAGAGCCATTGTTATGCCCAGAAGTTGAGGTGCATGTCTTCAAATAATGCTGTGCAAAGCATATTTGGGAAGAGGCATTATTTGCTGCAGAGAAACTCCTTGTAGGGGGTGTGACGGGGGAGGTGGCCGCACAGCAATTCCTCCACTGACACAACTCCCTCCCCTGAAAATCACAACCAATCAACTGCTTTGCCCTCTGGGGAGCTGTTTAACAAGTCATGACTCTCAACCAGCAAAGCACAGCAAAATCCAGTGTGTCCACATTTTGAAAATGTATAGATTTAGTTTTGTGTGATTGAAAAGGACAGAGGGTGAGGTGAGGCAATCACTGCTCTAGCTCTGGGCCCGACACCTCTGCCCTGCAGGTTTGTCCCCCTGCACTCCGGATGCTATTGTGTAACCACCCTACCCAGTACTTGCCAACCAAAGGATGCAGTGGAGCTCACATTCATCATTCATCTGTTGGAGAGTATGGTATAGAACTTTGAGGACACTGCGGTAGATAAAGAGGCTTTTAGAAGCCATCATTTCTAAGAGTCTCAGTTCCATTTAGATAGCAAAATAGTTGTAAGTTTCCTGTGAGAGGTTCCACAGCTGCAGAGGCACTGAGGTATTGATTTACACTTGTATGGAACTGGTCCAGTTGTTGATATGAAAAATGTCAATTAGTGTTATAACTGCTCTTTAATTTGCATATTCTGTTAATTTTCTCTTCGGGAGTGACCAGATTTGGAATATGGGAGCGAGAGAACGATGTAACCTCAGAGATAAAAAAGATATTAAAGGGTTTTGTTTTCCCCAAACACCATTCTGATACTGAATCTCCTCCACCTTGTCCCTACCAGGGGTCTTTCTACTTTTGCCTGTGCACCTCTAGTGATTTCCCTGTGGAGTAGGGGATGGTACTAGTACTCAACCATTTGCTGGGTACTATGTGCTAGGTATTCTTTCCTTTATACCCTGCAATCACCCTAGCGCATAAGTATTGCTATTCCCACTTTATAAATGTTGAAACTGAGGTTCAGAGAGCTCAAGAAACTTGTTCTTTAAAACAAGTATGTAGACTACAATTTCAGCTCAACATATAAAAACTTGGAAGTCCCATTCTAACAATAAGAAAAAGCTGAACAAACTGAATATCAATAACTTTTCTTCGATTCATCAGAACACTGAATTCATAGGTCAGACTGCCACCCCCGGGACTTCCCTGGTGGCGCAGTGGTTAAGAATCCGCCTGCCAATGCAGGGGACACGGGTTCAAGCCCTGGTCTGGGAAGATCTCACATGCCACAGAGCAACTAAGCCCATGAACCACAACTACTGAGCCTGCGCTCTAGAGCCTGCAAGCCACAACTACTGAGCCCACATGCCACAACTACTGAAACTTGCATGCCTAGAGCCCGTGCTTCGCAACAAAGAGAAGCCACTGCAACGAGAAGCCCACGCACCGCAACAGGTGCCCCAACTCAAGCAACTAGAGAAAGCCCACGTGCAGCAACAAAGACCCAATGCAGCCATAAGTAAGTAAGTAAATAAATAAATAAATAAATAAAAACTGCCACCCCCAGGTCTGGAGAGACAGGTGAACACAGAGCGTACTGCTGAGATCTGCTTATTTGGAGCAGAAGCCAGTAGAACCATAAACTGGTGAGAACACTTAAATGGTAATTTTGAGAAATTGCTGGAAGCTGAATGTGGACTAGCTTGAAGGTGATAAACTGCTGGGGGCCACAGTTATAGTGGGGGCTCCACTCTTTATGTGGACTTTACATCCAGGAACCCCACCAAGTTCTCAAGGTGAAGATCAGAAAAAGATCTCCTTGTGGATCTGTTAATGGAAGAAAAACCATAATTACTGTGAAATACACTGAATGCATTCTCCACAATACACTCTAGGAGAAGACACGTCTCTCCTGAGCCTTGTCTCTCTTGCCTGAGCCTTGTCTCAGCCAGGAGAAGGGCATTCCTCTTCCCCCCCTATTTTGCCTAAGGAAAAAAACCAAACAAACAAAATCAGAAACAACAACCGTAGGTCACAGGGATCAGGCCTTCAAGGAAATAAATTGGGACTGCTATAGCCAGGAAAGGGAATAGGGGGCAGGGAGAAACACTTGTGAAGGTCACAGCCCAGAAACACAGGCCTACTAAAGGAATGACATTTAATTTGAAGATTATGGAGTACTACCTCTTCTCCACACCTTAATTCTACACCAACAGGGTTCCAGTATAATAACAATGGATTATAGCTGAAAGAGCTGGAAGACACAGACTAACTCTCTCCTTGGGGGAATATTTAGGGAAACCCAAAGTCAACAGAGGAGAAAAAGCAAGGAACATGAGGAGTTTGAAGCTTCCGGTACCTATAGCTACAGCAAATATTAAACACAGCCCAACTTCTAGCCATATTAGCATAAATCCTCACCCTAAGGCCTGTTTACCTCAGTTTCTATTTTCCAGTGAAACATGTCTGATACTCAACAAAAAATTCCCAAGGCACGCCAAAAGGCAAGGAAAAACACTAACCAAAAAGACAAAGCAGTCATCAGAACTAGACTCAGCTTTGACATAGATGTAGGAATTATCAGACAGGGAATTTAAAATAACTACGATTAATATGTTAAGGACCCTAATAGGAAAAGTAGGCAACATGCAAGAACAGATGGGTAATGTAAGAGGAGAGATGGAAAGTCTAAGAAGGAATCCAAAGGAAATACTAGACATCAAAAATACTATAAGAGAAATGAGGAATGCCTTTGGTGGGTTCCTCAGTAGACTTGACATGGCTGAGGAAAAAATGAGCTGAACATACATCAACAGAAACTTTCTAAAGGGAAATACAAAGAGAAAAATAATGAAGGAAAAGAAAACCAGAACAGAACATCAAAGAACTGTGGAACAGTTTCAGAAAGTATAATATACACATCCTTGGCATACTGGAAGGCAGAGAAAGAAGAATGCAGAAGAAATGTTTGAAATAATAATGGCTGAAAATTTTCCAAAAATTAATGAAAGACCAAATTTCAGACCAATGAAAGTCAGAAAAAACAAACAGGGAAAATATAAAACAAAACAAAAAACAACCACCTGGGAATATCATGCAAATTGAAGAGATCAAAGACAAAGAAAATAATGAAAGAAGCCAGAGAAATGAAAACATCTTATTTATAGAGGAACAAGGATAAGAATTACAGCAGACTTCTTATCAGAAATCGTATAAGAAAGATGAGAGTGAAGCAAAAGCTTTAAAATGTTGAAAAGAAAAAAAAAAAAAAATAGCCAACCTAGAATTCTATATCCAGTGAAATCTTGCAAAACTGAAGGAGAAATAAAGGCTTTCTTGGGACTTCCCTGATCGTCCAGTGCTTAAGACTTTGCTTTCCAGCACAGGGGGTACAGGTTCGACCCCTGGTGGGGACCTGGGATCCCACATGCCTTGTGGCAAAAAAAAAAAAAAAAAAAACAAGACATAGAACAGAAGCAATATTGTAACAAATTCAATAAAGACTTTGAAAAGTAGTCCACATCAAAAAAATCTTAAAAAAAAAAAGAAAGAAAGGCTTTCTTAGAAAAACAAAAAGAGGGAATTCCTCACCAGCAGACTTGTTCTGTAAGTGCCTTTTTTCATTAGGATTGCTGTAACAAAATACTATAGACTGGGTAACTTATAAATGACAGAAATCTATTTCTTACAGTTCTGGAGGCTGGGGGGTCCCACAGGCTAGGTGCCAGCAGATTTGGCTTCTGGCGAAGGCTTACTTCCTAGTTTATAGACCTCCAGCTTTTCTCTGTAACCTCACATGGCAGAAGGGAGTGAGGAAGCTCTCTGAACCTCCTTTATAAAGGCATTGATACTATTCATGATGGCTTTACCCTCATGGCCTAATAATCTCCCAAAGGCTCCACCTTCAAATATCATATTGGGGAGTAGGCTTCAACATGAATTTTTTGTTGGGGGGACACAAACATTCAGTCTAAAGCAGCAAGAAATGTTAAAAGAAGTTCGTCAGGCAGAAGGAAAATTATATAGGTCAGAAATTTGAATCTACATAAAGAAAGGAAGAGAATTGCTTGATCTAAAAGATAACCTTCTGTTTAAAGCAATAATAGTAACAATATATTAGGTGATTAGAGTATATGTATAACTGAAATGAATGACAACAATGCCACAGGTGATGGAAGAAGTTGAAAAGACTCTAAGTTACTTTTACTATATGTGAAAAGGTATAGTGTTATTTGAAAGTGGACTTAGATTAGTTTAAAGTGTATACTATAATAACTCTAGGGCAACCACTGAAAAAGTGAAATACAGAAATATTACTAAGCAGAGAGAAAATGGAATCATATAAAATATGTATGAATTAAAACCAGAAAAAGAGAGGAAAATCAAGCATCTATATTACTGACTACATGCCAGGCCCTGTTCTGACATTTTACAAGTACTGATATTAACTCTTCTAATTTCCATTGCAACATGTGAGGCATTAATATCATTATCCCTTTTTTCCAGGTGAGGAGACTAAGGCACAAGGAGGTTAAGTGTGTTGCCCAAATCACACAGCCAGTAAAGGATGGAGCTGGGGTTCAAGCCCCAGGCAATCCTTTCTCTGAAGACCTATACTAAGTAGTCTTGTTAATATTAGAGCCAGAATTTGAAATTGGATCTTTCTGACTGCAATGCCTCTACCTTTATCTACTATTCTGAGAATAAACTCTGCTACCTCCACTTGTAGATCTTTACATCTTTGGGTAGTTCTGAACTTTTGTTTTTAAAGATTTTTTTCCATGTTATTTACATAATACATACTCACTGTAAAAAAAAAAAGTACAGAAAGATGTAGGAAAAATACAAAAATAATCTTATCCAGAGTAAATCACTGTTAACGTTTCAGTAACCATGTGTTCATATATCTCTCTGCAAATGTGCAAATATATAGGTAAAGCAGCATTAATAGGATGTTAAACATACTATTGATATTTTATTATAAACACAATTATTTCCTTCTAGTCTTTTACTTTTTCTTCTGTGCTCACTTCCCTCAGCCTCTCCCTACTCCCACGAGCCCCAAATTTGGAAGTCAAATTTAACATAAAATTATTATAAATATTTATTTATGTTTATAGGGATTTTGCTATTTTGTTAGGTGAAATCATATTTTATACATTTTTCTGGGCCTTGCTTTTCACTTAATAATACATTATGTAAATCTTTCAAATGCCTTGGAATAGATATAACTCATTCATTCCATGATTATCTAGTACCCCAAGGTATGGAGGAACCACAGTGGATTCCATAATTACCTTAATTGGAGGGACTGGTTGTAGATTCAATTTTTGACCTTTATAAAATGCTGCAATAAAAACTTTACACAGAGCTTCTTGTTAAACAGACAGATTAAACTTCTGTGTCCTTGCCAAACCCACTAAAATCACAGTAAATGGTTTGTTTTAAAGGTATAAACCCATAAGGACAAAGTGCACAGCAGAGGAGACATCAGCAGCAAAGCATCTGCCTCAGCAGACATCAGAAGATGAAGGAAAGCCAAGATGCAACCTGCTATACACCACAGAACCTCCAGAGGCCCAGGAGCTGGGCACATCAGGTACCTCTGGAAGTGGGAGGGGAAGGTGGAACTTAGTAGAATTGGTTCAGTGTCTGTTTGAGAAGTAATTAGACTTGCCGATTCCTTCCCCACCTTCACGTAGCTAAGTGACTGCCAATCCCTGACTCTGGGTAAAGACTCAACATTTATTCTCTGGAGTGGGTAAACAGAGGGTCTCTAGGATGCTAAGAATAGTTGAGGGCAGAGGTATACAGTGAAAACAAGAGAATTAAGTAAAAGGTTACGTACTAAATGGCCCTGTTCCTTCACTCTGCTCTGATAATGCCTGGAAACCAGGGGTTTTCATATTCTAACCAGTCAAGCAACTAGGAGTGCCCTCTCTGGGGAATGTAATCAGCCTGAAGAAGAGACCTAAAGATAATGAAATAAACTGTTCCCCAAATGAAATAGCCTTCCATCTCATCCTACCAAGAAGACCACACATGATAAACTCAAGTGCAGAGAGCTTTGAATTAGCTTATGGATATCTCACTCTTAAATTTCAGCTAATAGGCAAAAATTGTCAGATATTTGAGGAAAATCTCTAACATGAGAGAAAGTAAAAGCAGCTAGGATGAAACAGAAACTAGGCGGAATGAAAAAAATTTAAAAACAAATGAAGCCTATCCTCAAATAATGATATTGCACTTACAAAATAGGAACAGGATACTCTTTTTTAAATGATCATTCAGAGGACAAAAAAGGGCTCTTAGAAATTGAAACATAGGAAATGAAAAACTGAAAAGAAGGTTTGGAATCTTCCCCCCAAATAGAGCAAAAAGTTAAAGAAATGGAAAATAGGATTGCAAGAAAGATTAATTGTTATTATTTTTTAATGGTTAGAACAGTGCCTGGCACATAGAGAACAGGTACCAAAATGATAATAGTAATCCTAGAAAGAGAAAAAGGAAGGAAAAGAATCACCAAAGAAATAATTCAAGAAAATTTCTCAGAACTGAAGCATACAAGTATCAACAATGAACGAACTACCAGAGAACTGAACACAATAAATGAAGCATACCATCATAAAATTTCAGAACTCTAGGAACAAGAGAAGAAACTTCAGAGAGAAAATACAGGGTTTGTACCAGGGATCAAGAAGCAGAATGCCACTGGACTTCTCAACAGCAATAATGGAAGCCAGATGGTAATGGCTAGAATACCTTCAAGATTCTAAAGGAAAATATTTCCAACCTAAAATTTCCTGCTCAGCCTACCAATTAAATGTGACATTTTCCAGAAATCAAATATCACAAAATTTCCTTGCACTTATTCTCAGGAAGCTGATAGAGGACATGCTGCACCAGATGAAAGAGAAACCTTTCCTAAAAAAGAAGAGATTCTTGACTCCTCCTTCCGCTCCTCTGTCCCACTGCTCCTTATTTATCCCTCCCCCCACGTTTCCCCTTTGGTAACCATAAGATTGTTTCCAATATCTATAAGTCTGTTTCTGTTTTGTAAATAAGTTCATTTGTATCATTTTTAAAATTAGATTCCATATATGAGTAATATATGATATTTGTCTTTCTCTATCTGACTTACTTCACTTAGTATGATGGTCTCTAGGTCCACCCATGTTGCTGCAAATGACATTACTTCGTTCTTTTTTCTGGCTGAGTAATATTCCATTGTATGTATGTACCACATCTTCTTTATCTAGATAGCTATCTTTATCTTCTTTATTCCTCTGTCGATGGACATTTAGGTTGCTTCCATGTCTTGACTGTTGTAAATAGTGCTGCAGTGAACATTGGGGTGCATGTATCTTTTCAGATTATGGTTTTCTCAGGATATATGCCCAAGAGTGGGATTGCTGGATCATATGGTAGTTCTGTTTTTAGTTTTTAAGGAACCTCCATAGTGTTCTCCATAGTGGTTGTACCAGTTTACATTCCCATGAACAGTGTAGGCAGGTTCCCTTTTCTCCACACCGTTCCCAGCATTTATTGTTTGTAGACTTTTTGATGATGGCTATTCTGACTGGTGTGAGGTGATACCTCATTGTATTTTTGATTTGCATTTCTCTGATAATTAGTAACGTTGAGTATTTTTTCATGTGTTTTTGGGCCATCTGTATGTCTTCTTTGGAGAAATGTCTATTTACGTCTTCTGCCCGTTTTTGGATTGGGTTGTTTGTTTTTTTGGCATAGAGCTGCATGAGCTGTTTCTATACTTTGGAGATTAATCCCTTGTCAGGCACTTCATTTGCAAATATTTTCTCCCATTCTGTGGGCTGTCTTTCCATTTTGTTTATGGTTTCCTTTGCTGTACAGAAGCTTTTAAGTTTAATTAGCTCCCATTTGTTTATTTTTGTTTTTATGAATCTTTTAAATATACTAGAATCACACTCAGTATGGCAAGATGCTCCCACTGTTAGAGAGGGAAGCAAGAGCATTGAGTGAATAGCAGGTTTTCATCTCATCCCGACCTCACAGTATGTACTTAGTGAACAGAATAGATGGAAATGTTACAAAGTCTCTATCTCTCAATCTCTTCTCTCCTTTTCTTCCCCTGCCCCCACCCGCCCCACTCCTCAGAGGAGAATTTGCTTTAGTTAAACATGAGTGTGATGGCTATTTACTCATACCACATTTAGACAAAGGGTCAAGAGTGTGCGGAGTTCTAAAACCTGAGATCAGAAAGGATGTTTAGAAGGAGACATTCCTTCAAAATAAGGTCGATTCACTTACAATCTATTATCTTGGGAGATTCAGGGCTGCCCATTTCAACAACAGGGGAAGTGCCCATTATAATCCAGGTCTGTCACAGTTTAATTGCATGTCTACCTTGGGGAGTTATTGGGTGCCTAGATCTGCTCTTTGCAGTTACTATACATCATTGCCCCTGTGTCTCATAAGGTTTAGAAGAGACCAGGTCAACAGGAAACTGGAGTTTTAGAGTCCCCTAATGTAAACAATGCCAAGGAGAAGTCATTGCTCCTCCGTTGCCTCTCCTGGCTAGCAGCCCTTAGGCAGGAGGAGAACTCACCTTAAGAAAGGAGAGTCAGGGGCTTCCCTGGTGGTGCAGTGGTTGAGAGTCCGCCTGCCGATGCAGGGGACACAGGTTCGTGCCCCGGTCCAGGAAGATCCCACATGCCGCGGAGCAGCTGGGCCCGTGAGCCATGGCCGCTGAGCCTGCGCGTCCGGAGCCTGTGCTCCGCAATGGGAGAGGCCACAACAGTGAGAGGCCCGCGTACCGCAAAAAAAAAAAAAAAAAGAAAGAAAGAAAGGAGAGTCAGTGGGCTTGTCTTCCATGACAGGGAACTACAAAAAGAAAACCAGGGTGTATTGAAGGGTGTGACACTTGTAATCACACTATGACATTAGACAGTGCCATATTGGTGTGTGTGTCTAATGCACTTGGTAACCTTATTTGAAAGAGGTGTGGACAACTGTACCATCTATACTCATCACTACAGTAAGAAGATATTATTTTTAATCCAGATATCAGGACCTGAACCAAGAATAGACGTACGAAATAGTAACCCAGCCTTCTGGTCCCGGCCCAGGTGACCTTTCCAGACAGAGACGCAGGCTATTGAAAGAACAATGCCTGTCTCTAAATGCAACCTGGACTCATGTGGTCTTTGGCTGCATGATGAAAGCACTTAGGTTCAGTAATTTACAGAATTAAGTGAGTGCTCATATTCAAGACCTTTTAGTAGGAATGCTACAATTAAATCACCGATGTTTCAGCAAAGCATTAAAAAAAATCTTATCCTTAATTCAATTTGACCTGTTTAGGGAGATTTATTTAGCAGATAAATGTTGTCCTGAAACCAGACAAAAGAATAAAATAAAATCATACTTGTGATCTCTCACGTGCTAATATTAACTTCTTTCATATATTTTAAACGAAGCAATAGACTTTGTACTGAAATCTAAAACTACACTTTTAAATATACTCAGGGCCTTTCACTGTACAGTTTAGTGGTTTCCAGGACTTATTGATCTCATAACGTCAAAACAAATTTCTTTTTTTTTCTTTACCTCAAGGCACTTAATCTTCCATTAGAGGAGATCAGTTACCAAAATTGACTATAGAGAGCTTTAAGGCTGAATTAAAATTGTACCAAATAAACAGTTGTGTCATTTATATTTATTAGAGGGCAGTCACCCCCTGGCTTATCCTGCTTGTGCTTTAGGGACCAGGAGTTAGGGGGCAGTTTTTCTAGTGGAAAGTTTTTCTAGTGGAAGTTTTTAATAAAACCGTCATCTCCTGTCTAAGCTATCTTGTTGAAACATGACATTTCTGACCCTGGTAGCATCATGGGAATTTGAAAGACAATATAAATTTGTTTTATATTGTCAACAGCCACTCATTCAGAGAGATTTTATTTTTCAATAGTGTCAATGTAGGGAAATAAAAAGGAAGCATAAACTACAAAAAGCACTTAGGCCACCCTCTCTGCTTTTAAAGTCTTTGTAAAATAGACCCAGGCTCCTTTATTTGTAGTGACACTCAGTATAAATTACCTTTTGGTATTTTGGCTTCAGGAATCGGAGTATAGGGCTTTTCCATTTGGCTTCCTCTCCTCTCTTTTTTCTCCAAAAAAAGGATCTGATGAGGCATCTTCTCTTTATTCTGTACAAATTGAAACTCTCTAAACAAGCCAAACTCAGGCCGTGCTGTTAACATGGGGTTTTAGGAACTCACCTGGTTGGTGGAGCTGCTGCACAATTTATTTGACAGAAGTCGGAAGCAGGAAGGGGTGTTTTGCTCAGGGAATCATTTTACATCCCACTTGGGGAGTGGCTTACAGTTTCAGCTGTTTAAACCATGGCACTGGTCATGGGGCAGCACTTTCTAGCCAAGGTGCCTCGATGATGGCTTCAGCAGGAAGAGAATCCTGTTCCAGCCTCAGAAAGCCATCCCAAGTCAGAGAAAGGACTAGTCTTCTGTGTTGTGCCCAACACAGCTACTTGGAGTCTCCTGCCCTGCTCACACTTACAGTCGGGAGCTGGGAGAGAGGACAGATTCAAGAGACTTTATTTTCTGCCTTGTGTCTTGTCAAGTTTTGCCAGCTTAGACAGAACTTTAGGGCTTATCTGGTTCAGCCCTGGACTCTGCTCAGAGAGAAGATTGCATCCAAGTTAGACTTTCAGCTTTAGCCCTTTTCTGAGCGTCAGCTAGATCATCAGGAATCCACCTCCTGAAATCACTGGGTCTACCAACATTTCCTGAGCCTTTGCCTTGGTGCTATGCACAGCTTAGTCCTAGGGCCATGAAGATGAGTATGACCCGCTTTCTCTCTCTCAGAGAGGAGGTAGCTAGGTATGATTTAGCCCAGGGGGTAGCAATATACAGCCAGGAGGCTAGATGTGGGTGGCACAGAGCCGTGCTTGCTTGTTTGTGTATTTCTATGGCTGCTTTCATGCTACAGTAGCAGAGTTGAGATAGAGACTGCATGGCCTACAGAGCTGAAAATATTTACTGTCTAACCCTTGACAGGAAAGTTTGTCAACACCTGATTTAATTCCTCTCCCTTTGGGGTTTCATTAAGAGCAGTGATTAGAAACTAGTGGCTGATAGGTGAGGGTGCTTTGGCAAGGACCATGTTTCTTTTTTATTATTATTTATTTATTTATTTTTTGTCTGTGTTGGGTCTTCGTTTCTGTACGAGGGCTTTCTCCAGTTGCGGCAAGCAGGGGCCATTCTTCCTCGCTGTGCGCGGGCCTCTCACGGTCGTGGCCTCTCGTTGCAGAGCACAGGCTCCAGACGTGCAAGCTCAGTAGTTGTGGCTCACGGGCCTAGCTGCTCCGCGGCATGTGGGATCTTCCCAGACCAGGGCTCGAACCCGTGTCCCCTGCATCGGCAGGCAGATTCTCAACCACTGTGCCACCAGGGAAGCCCCCGAGGACCATGTTTCATAAAGCAGAAACTGAATGCGTCTAGGAGATGCTCACGACTCTTCACATGCAACACATCCTGTTTTCCTAAACCCAGCCCCCTTCACACTGAGGCTGCCTCTGTGGCTCCTGAAGATGTTTGAATTTGAGAGCCTTGATTCCGAGCAAGACCACTTAAGATGGACAAAGTAAGGCGTGGCTTATCTTCACTCAGCTTCAGTGCTGAGCCTTGCCATAGGGACATTTCTTTTTTACCGTCAGTAACACCCCCATAACAAAATCTTCAGGTACTGATGGGGTTACAGAAGGAAGGGAGTGCAGAGTCTACTTGACACTCTTTGACTCCAGCTACAGGTACTTATTAGTCCTCCAAACCTGGAACAGCACCCAGCACCAAACAGGTCCTCTACAAAATTGTTGAATGAATCAGTGGTGGAAAGAAGTGCAGAACAGAGCAGATAATTAATGTTGCTTGTTAATTGGCCAGTGAACAAGTTGAAGTTACCTCATCGTGTTTCCCATAAATTTTTAAATACTCATTTTAATGTTGTAAAAACAGCCTTTTTGATTAGAAAATTAACCAACCAGATCAAGAAGTCCCTGTGGTTTGAACAAGTAATATAACCAGTTTTATTGCCAGCACATGAATCTCGCAACCGTCACTAAAGGGAAAGCCTAGGAGTTAGATAGATGGCAACTCTGGCTGGATCTTCCACCTGTTCCTGGATCAACTTTTAACTAACTTGACTTTTAACTTTTAACCCTTGGCTGGTCGAAGGGTTCCTACTTGTATAAAGATCTTGATGATTGAGGGATTGCCATTTTATTCTGTAGGCAATGGAAATCAACTTTTTATAATGTATAGAAAATATAACTTCACATCATGAATGATAGAACCCAAAGAAGCTATGAAGGATCCCATAGTTCCCCCTCTGTTGAGTTGGCAACATTCCCACCTGAGCTATGGTAGACAAAATGAGTTCACTCTACTTAAAATATTACCTTTTGTAAATGGTTTGAACGTCATTAGCAGCTAACATTTATTGGATGCTTACTATAGAGCAGGAGCTGTGCTAATTGCTATACACGCAGTATTTAATTTAGTCACCACTCAAAGATATGAAGAAGATTGAATTATTATTTTTATCTTACATATTTGGAAACTGAGGCTTGAAGAGGTTAAGTTACCTGAGGTCGTGCAGGTATTTATTGGCAAAGGCAATCCACTTCTAACTCCAAAGCCACTTAGCCACTGAAGTGCCAATTCAGTAACCTCCCTCAACAGTCCATGTTTGTGTTTCACTTTTTAATATCAAAATTCTATATGGAAATACTGGCTGGACCATATATTACATTGGGATTATTCAAAGCAGTTCTTAACCTAGGATCTATGGATACCATGCAAATTTATGAGCACTTCACAAAACCCAGACATTTACACCAAGTTTCGTGTGTGTGTGTTTTAGTGCATGGCTGAGCATTTCTCTGGGAAGGAACACTCACCAAAAATGCTAAGAACAGGGCTTCCCTGGTGGCGCAGTGGCTGAGAGTCCGCCTGCCGATGCAGGGGACACGGGTTCATGCCCCGGTCCGGGAAGATCCCACATGCCGCGGAGCGGCTAGGCCCGTGAGCCATGGCTGCTGAGCCTGCGCGTCCGGAGCCTGTGCTCTGCAATGGGAGAGGCCACAGCAGTGAGAGGCCCGCGTATCGCAAAAAAAAAAAAAAAAAATGCTAAGAACAATTTACATTCTCAATAATTCAATTGTTCTTTGATATACTCAGTAAAAGTTTCCTGATTATTAACCACGTGGCCAACACTCTGCAAGGGGGATACAAGATGAATGATGTACTAAAGTAGAAGACCATTCTGGCATATTTTTGCAGTCACCCTAGCATAAGGAGGCCCTTCATATCTTTCCTCACTTAGGGCTCCAAAATTAAAACTATATCATACATTAATTTATTAACTTAAAGCACAATACAAAATCAATAATGCTAAATATGTTCACTAGTTAATTAAAAAAATTAGAGACATCAGTCTTACCAAACAATAAAAAAGACTCTGTATTACCTTTTCATAAATTACATAGTATTCGATCTTCATTGTATTGCCTCAGTTTTTTCAAAGTAATCAGTCTTTGAAAAAGTTAAAAAATGTTTTTAGCACTGAGATTGAGTCTTTTCATACCAGATTTATTTTTCAGGACTCTTCTAGTGTCAAGTGACAGAAACCCAGACTTAAATAATTACAGAAATTTATTTCGTCACACAGCTGAAACACCCAGGGAAGATTTAGTCTTAGGAAAGTGTGTGTCCAAAGTTCAAACAATAGTGTCAAGGTCCATTTCTCTCTCCATCTTTTGAATAGGCTCTTGCCATATGCTGAAAAATAGGCTCAGATCCTTTGTCTACCAATGTAGCAACCTCAGCAGAAAAATGATCTTCCCCTGTCTCTCAGCAGAGAAGTCACAGTGGTATTTGGACTGGCCTGGGTTAGACATGCTCAACGCTAAGCCAATAACTCCAATAAATGTAGCCAGGGAGCACCCAAGGCCAGGACCATGTGCCTACCCTTGGAGCTGGCAGGGGTGGGGATTGCTCCACTCAAGTAACATGGTATTTTATAGAATAGAAGGCTCCTGTTACCATAAGAGAGGGGAATGGTGCCTGATGGACCAAAACCATCAGATTACCATCACACCAACACATGTGTTCTCAGGAAGCTGCCCACCAAGCTGATAGTCTGTCCTTTACTCAATGACACATGTGCTAGGCATTGTTCTAAGCACTAGAGATACAGGTAGACAAAAGAGGCAGAGACCGTGCCTTCCTGGAGCTTACATTCTAGCTAGGGGAGAGAGTTGATAACTGCAAAAAATAAGTAAATTATAGAGTAAGCTGGAAGTGAGAAGCTTTATGGAGAGCTACGAAGCAAGAGAGAGAGAGTGTATCGGAGAAGAAAAGGAGATTCAAAGTCTGCAGGGTCATGAAGGCTTCACTGGATGACTCTGAACAAAGACGTGAAGTAAGTGAGAGGTGACTATGTAGTTTTCAAGGGGATTAGAGGTCAGGCAACAAGAAACAGCATGTGCAAAGGCCCTGAGATGGGAACATGCCTGGTTTATTCAAGGTTTAGCAAGGAAGCCAGAAGAGCTGAGATTGAGTGAGCAATGGAGGGAGTAGTAGGACATGAGGTCAGAGAAATAATGGCATGCCCTGTGGGGCTTTGGTTTTTACTCTGAGTGAAATGAAAAACCATTGAAGCATTTGAAGCAGTTAAACTTTTCAAATAACATCACTCTGGATGCTATGTTGAGATTAGGCAGAGAAGGGGGCTAAGGCAGAATCAGGGAGACCAGTTAAGAGGATTTGGTGAAAATTCAAGTGAGAGATGGTGACTTGGATCAGGATAGCAGCGGTGGAGGTAGTAGGTAAAGATCAGATTTTGTGCATATGCTAAAGATAGAACCACCGGTTTATGCTATCTGATTTTGATGTTGGTTTAAGAGAAAGGAGAAAGGTTAAGCTCAATTCCAAGATCTTTGAGGATGGAGTTGATATTAACTAAATTGGGAAAGATTGAAGAAGTAGATTTGGGATAAAGGGGGAAGATCTGAAAAGTTACTAAATTCCACCAAACTATATTCAAATCCATTTTCAGATCCCCCAAAGTTTTATTTGTGTCCCCCTTAAGAAAATTCCTTGCACCTACCAGTGCCAACTTTGTAGCTGGTCCTGTGCTAGATGTGACTAAAGCCATAGACTCAGTTTGCAGGCTGTACGGGAAGACAAGGTTTACCCACATGGGAGTTTAAGTAGTAGTAGAAGATTGAATAGCCGTTGAGACTGATACAAAATATGTTGCAATGGGACTAATTCTGCAACACATAGGAATTCAGATGAGAGAGGGCGCAATTTTTCTGATCAAGACAAGGAAGGTACAGTTGAGGGGGTAGGATTTGGGTTGGCTCCTGAAGGAAGAACTGGATTTGGATAGACAAAGAGGATTATCTGTTAATTTCATCTTTTTTTGGGTTTTTTTTTGGTATCATATCTTAGCTGCCTTTATTGGTGAACAAGCTGTAGAGCAGGGGTTCTCAATTGTGGCTTCTTGTAGGAATCACCTGGGAAGCTTTCTTTACAAATCATTCTCATTTAATTGTTACAGGATGAGTCCTGCATATCGAGAGTTTTTAAAGCTTCCCAGTGATTCCAGTGGCAACCAGGGTTGAGACCTGACTCATGGTGTAAAGCAGAGGTTGGCAAACTACAGCCCATGGGCCAAATCCAGCTCCTGCTTATTTTTGTAAATAAAATTTTACAAAAACACAGCCGTGCCAGTTTGTTTACATATTGTCTCTGGCGGCTTTCCTGCTATACCAGCAATGTTAATAGTTGATATCAGGCCCAGAAAAACTTTGCCGACCCGTGGTGTGGCAAGAGGATTGTGGGCCCTGGGATCACACACACCTGGATCTAAACACCGTTTCTACACATTAATAGCTCTGTGACATAGGGCAAGTCATTCAACTCTTCGAAAGACGGTTTCTCCACTTGTCAAATAAAGTTAACAGGTACATTATGAGACTCAAAGAAGATAATCTGGTAGAGAACCCAGCATGGGACCTGGCACATGGAAATTTTCAATAAAATTGTTTTTCTTTCTTCCATACACTGAATGGGCCCAGTCTTCCAGAACCCTCCTTCTGGAAAAAAAAAAAAAAAAAGAAAAAGGAATCCTTCAAATTTCTTGCAGCCTTATTATGGAGTTTGTTCCTCCTCATTGCCCTGCAGACAGAAATACCTTCAGCTGGGCCTTTAGGCACTTCAGTATCTAGATGCTTTTCAGAGGAGATCAAGATGGACCCACTTTATATTTTACTGCATAACGGAGAGTTTCAGTGTGTTCTGGTGTGTGTAATGTGTAATATAATAAAAAGGACTTACGTGTCATGTCAAGGGGTAGAGCATAAATAATTATAACAAGGGAAATGGAAGATCAGATGGTATAACCTCAGCTGACAGCAGAATCAGCATGATTAACATTCTCAGCTAAAATAGCTGGCATTCAAAAGCATCCTTCCAGCCTTTCCAAGGAGCTGGGAACATGAACTGTTTCATAATGAGAAATAACCAACTTCATTTCCTGAGTGTCCCAAGAAAAAAGGGACAGTTTTTAAATTTTCAGAAAGATCTTAGAAGAAAACTACTTGACCAAGGGCAGAATGCAGCTTCATAGACCTTTGGCAAATCACACACACACACACACACACACACACACACTCTGTACACTGTTCAGAAAGAAAAATAGTTTTATACTCAACCCTGACCGCTGGTTCTGTAAACCACTATTGCATGCTGTGTCATTAGTGTGATTTGGTGTTCAAAAGGTCTCATCCCTAGAAGTGGCAGACTCAGGGGCTGCCTTATGACTCTTGTGGGCCCTACCTACATTTGCCTTCGTGGGCCCCTTCCATGAAAACAATTTTAAATGATATGATTACATTGGTTTAAAGATGAATATAATCCAAGCCAATTTCGATTTATTTTTTCTTCTAACTTTAAAAGCAATTAAAGCATTTTCACAGGCCCCTAAAAGTATCGTGGGCCCTGGGCACTGTGTGTATTGTGCCTGATGAGGAAGCCAGCCCTAGACACACTTAGACAAAGGCAACGTATCACATCCCTTAGCAGCCGGCAAGCACTAACAAGACTCAATGGATGCCATTTGTACTGCATTCTAAAAGTCTGATCCTTAAGGTCTGATGATTAAGTCCCAGTGTGTCCGTGGTGGTCAAAGGTGACACGAACCATGTATGGTGTCTTCCTGCCTGGATGGATGTTACATTTATTACCATGACATGGCAATTGTCCTACCCCTAAAACCATCTCCTTGTCACTCATGCACAGCCATCCACTTTTTCCACTCTGTTGAGGGAGCAGAGTGGATTAAAAATGAGGACGATAGAGGGTAGGGAGTACGGCTGTCTGTGCATTGCCCCCGGACACTGGGCTTTCCACTCTCCAGGGACAGGTTGGAGCTAAGGACTGAAGAATCTGACCCTAGAACTATACCCTACATACCAGAGACCACTCCTTCTCCCACGGTGACTCACCCAAGGAAGGCAGCAACCTGAATGTGATGTTGGAGTGGCTGGGCGGCACGGGTCTGTTTTTCCTAGCAGTTGTCCACTTCCCAGAAAGCCCCACTTTCACTGGCGTGAGTCACAGACGTGACTGCTGAGTGAGGACCGTGAGGCCAGTGGAGCGGTGCACACCGTGACTCATTGCATCTGGGTTACAAAGTTCGTGCCACGGGGCCTTCGGGTTAGGCGGGAGCGCTTCAGAAAAAGGCAAAAGGGAAACTCCCTTTCAATGGTCAGGAAGGATAAGAATCATCCTCTGATTCCAGGCCAGTCCTTGCTTTGGAAGTTAGCATAGAGTCACAGGCACAGGGCCTTGGTATGAGCTCTACCTGACGATTGCCCTAGGAACCAAATGATTTCATGGGATCCAAGAAAGGAGCAAGGGTTTCACTATAGCCTAATCTGGGCCATTCTTTGAGCTGCTTGTGTGTGTGTGTGTTTGGTGGGTGTTGGGAGGAGGGGATTTATAGTAAAAAGATTTCACTAATTCGGAAGGGTGATTAATTTTAAATTAATAGAATGTCAGGGAGATCAGCATATCATAATTCTGATTTTTTTACCAGAAGCTGACATCTAAAAGGAGAGAGTTAAGATAAAGGGATAAATAGAAAATACTCTCTTTAAATGATTTATGGAAACATGAACCAGGGAGGGGAGCGGGGAAGGCGTTTGTGTCAGACCTAACTCAAAAAGCAGTTGTGCAAATCAATTTACTTCACCGTGTAATTTGTGGAGCTATTGTTGAAGGTGTCTGTGTTTGAATAAGAGCTTGTCTCTCTCATCACCCTGCTTCCCTTGCCCAGAGCCTAGAGTGAAAGCACAAACTTTTACCTGAGCGATTCTAGCCGGTTGTCATGGAAACTACCAAGAGGCACAGAGTTCAGCATTAAGACTTCACTGCAGGATCACAGGCAGGATGAAGAGCCAGTGGGTTTAAATAAGAGACTCGCTAATTAATGAAGCACCAGGGGACAGCTTAAAGAGAAAATCACACAGTAGATAAATCCAGGTTTTCAGGGCTCTGCAAAGGAATGACGGCCGTCCCCAGAGGGCTGTGGAAGGGAATGTTTTCTCTCCCCTGTGATCTGGCCCGTTTGGGGTCTTCGGAGGCCAGTTTGCCCTGACTCTGCAGTGAGGAGGAAAGAAAGCAGGCGACTGAACTTCCCAGCCAGTTGAATGCAAGGCATGCAAGGGCACCACTAAGACTCTGAGGCACGCCGATAGCTTCCCCAGCCCCTCTCTCAGCCCTGCCCCTGGGTCTCTGGCTGGGAGGTTCAGGTTCTTGGAAGGAGTCACTTCCGGGGAGCTGGTGCTACTGCCCCGCGGGGCCTCTCCCACACCCACCCCCCTCACAAAATACCAAGGCAGGGCCCACATGGGTCTCTTCCCTACCATCCTTGCTCCCCAGCCCACTTGCAAGGCTGTCTCTTGACCAGCTAACAGAAACGCAAAAGTATCTGGTCTAGCGGAGTCTGTGTGTAAAATCTGAAAACACCACTGTGTGCCCATCAGTCCACAAATACCAGCTGCTTTGAGGGGAATAGGAAAATCATGATCTCACCCGTCGCCCATCTGAGAACACTTCACAGCAAATGAAAGATTGATTTGGTCATTTAAAATGCATCAAATTTCATTCCCCAGTTGCTTTCTGAGTGCCGTTTACTGAACTGGGTGCTGTGAAGGTTGCTCAGGTAAATCAGGCAGATCCCGCCTGTCAGTTTGTCTGCGGGATCAGACAAAGAAATAAGAAAGAAATAAGAAAGAAATAAGCCTGCAATGCTTGGTGAGCAGAGGTGCAACAGTATGGCAGCCCCCTCCTCTGTGTCAGAGGTGACATCACCCTGAGATGAGGCTCACTGTCTGTGGCTTTGTGCATTCGTGTGGAGCAAGTAGTGTTGAATCTGACCCCTAGAGGTGTAGGATGCCACTCAGCTGGAGGCGAGTTCTGCTGAGTCGATGCCTGGGGGTTAGTGGGGGTGAGGCAGGGGCCCGGCTGTGCACGGTGATCGCGGGAGACCACTCCAAGCCCATTCCCTTGTCAAGCTTTACTAACGGGGGCTGAGCATGTATCTGTGACATTCGAGACCTGTGATATTTCAGCTCAAGCTTAGGGTGCCACTGTGGCCTGGGCAGGGATTTGGACCAGCCGGGGCATGGCCACAACAGTGCAAAAGCATCCATCAGGCTGCCTTGGGAAAAAGAGTCCCATGATGATCCCATGTGGGAGTAACCAAAACAGCAGTGGCGAGGGACTGACCAAGTGACATAGCAAGCAGGGCTAAGTCCTCAGCTGTTAAACAATTTGGAGTAGAAGAGAGGCCTCAGTGGTGAGATAACAGACTTTCTGCTAACCTAAACATGTGGGTACACAGCAATTAACTGGATAAACAAAAGAGTAACAGCCCACATCCTTCTACTGGCCTTTAGCATCTCTCTTCACTTTCCTCTCCCTGACCTCGTTTCTTGTCAACCTTACGCTGCTCACTCAGCACCAGGCAAGCTGGCCTCTTTGCTGTTCTTCAAACATTCTTTCACCTCAGGGCCTTTGCACTTGCTCATCCTTTTGCCTGAAATGCTCTTCCCCAAGAGGTCCTCCCTCATGACCTTATAGTACTGCCTCACCTCCAGTATTCCCTCTCTTCCCATTCTTCTTTGCTTTTTTTATCCATAGAACTAATCACTACCTCTTACATATTTACCAGTTTGTTACTTCTTAGCCCTATCAGAATGTAAGTTTTACAAAGGCAGGGGCTTTGTTTTGTTTCATCAGCACCCAGAATTGTGTTTAGTCCATAATAGTGCTTCACAAACATTTGTGGTTGAAGGACTTGTGAATCTCTTGGTACCACAAGTTGGAGGGATGCATTCATAGACATTATGAAGAAATACTAATATAAGGTAGAAGTTAAATACCTTAAGTGAGCCAGGTATCTAGAAGAAGGAGAGAAGATTCCGACTGAAGGAACTCCAGGAACAGTTCCTGGAGAAGGGACCATTTGATCCTTAATAGATGAGTAGGATTTGGAATTTGGGGATGGGAGAGAACTTTAAGTGAAGGACATAACGTGAGCAAAATGAAGTATTAAGAACAGCTTCTTTTAAGTTTGTTCTTTGACCTCATTATATTAGTCAATGTTTTCAGTGCTTTTTGCCATGAAAAAAATATCAAAATCAATTGGATGACATAGATGACATAACCCATCTTTCGATTCAAATCTAACGCAGCCTTTCACTGAGATTTACTGTTGAGCAAAGCTAAGGTTGCTTTTTATTTTATTGATACCCTTGGATTTAATTCAAATTAATGAACATAATATGTTGCATAATAATATTAACAGCAGTAATTTATTGCTTGCTACAAGCTGGGCACTGTGCTAATCATTTCATATACAGTGTCAACCCTTTAAACAGTCCTGTGAGAGGAGCACTAATATTCCTTCCCATTTACAGATCAGAAAACTGAGGCATAGAGATATTAAGTAACTTGTTTAGTTTCACATGATAAATCCAAAGATTTCAGCATATATCTGTCTGATTCTAAAGTCCATTCTTATGTTAAAAGTAAAAGGAGTTAATTCCCAATGTAATAAAATAAACAGAATGCAAAAAAAACCAAACAAACATAAAACACGAAGAACAGCTCCTTTTAGCTAGAGCAAGGGAGTATAGAAAAGAGATCAGTGGATAAGATAGCCTGAAATGTAATTGAATTTAGAAACTTAGATTTTGAAGGGCCTTGCTTTCTGGTTGCTCCATTCTCTAGAAAATAGTGAATTCCAGTTCTTTAAAGTCCATAATGATACACCAGGGACTGATATGTAAAACAGGTATAAACACAGAGCCAGTCAGGTAGAACAAGAGGGGAGGGAGCAGGCATCCCAGCCCACACACCCACTCCCATCTCTGTGAATCCCTAAGGCACTGTAAAATCTGAAAATCTGAAGATCGCTGCTCTATAAATAGGGAGCTATTAGAGGGGTTTGGGCTGCAGAAAGGCTGGATTAGAGCTATGATTCAAAAAGATGAAGCTGGTAACCAGAAGACAAAGTGGAGAGGAAAGGAACGAGAAGCAGGAAACCCAGTTATGAGACTCGACACAGACTATATGAGAGGTAATGAAAGTCCTGAGTTAGGTGGGCCTGCCATGAATCATGAATTCAGGAATTAGGGCTCTGGGAACATGGAAAGGTGACCGTGGGGGAGAAATGCAGTATTGGTTGTTAGGGTTGAAGAAATCTACTCAAATCTAGTTGTCCCAAGGGGCACCGTAAGCTCAGGCTTGACTCACACCTGTGCCAACATCCTTAAGGTGGGAAGATTTGAGCCTCTGGCAATGCTGCAGGTCATGTAGATTTCACCTTTCACCTGGTTCTCCCTGGTCATTCTGTGTAGGATCCAAGCCTGCAACTTGGGGTGTGGGAAATCAAGAAAACAGATGCAAGAGGTAGGGAAAATGTTGGAGCCCAAAGACGAAGGTCTCTAGCTTAGCTCCAGACTGCTGAGTCCAGTGGAGAAAATGACACAGCTCTGCGTACAGGCACCACTGAAAGGAAGTCTTTGCCTTGTTCCAGGCCGTGAAATTCCTCATGGATCCCTCATCAGTTAATTCTCCCACCACTTTGACAAGCCCAGTACTCTTTGGGCCCCTACTTCACCACCTTGCCTCTCATTTTCAGTAGGTAGCCATGTTTGTTGTTTCTAGGGCTGTTTGTTCTTTTCCAGCCCAGTGTTTGAAATACCATCTTGATGGTGAAAATTCTAGAATATATACCTCTTGCCATGACCTCTTGTCTGTGCTCCAAACTCCTCACCTTATACATCCACTGAATATCCCATGGACATCTCAAACTTGGCATGGCCTAAACAGAACTTGATTTTTACCTTCAAGTCTATTCCTTCTCATCTCTTTCCCCATCATAGTAAATGGCAACACCATCCACCCAGATACACTAGCTTGAAACCTAGAAACCATCCTTGATTCCCATCCATCAGCAGGCCTTACCTATTCTGTCTCAAAATACATCTCCCTCAAACCCAGCCTCTCCTCTTCATCACTAAAGTGGATAAAGCCACCGCCGTATCCAAGCCACCATCATCCCACACCTGGACCACACGTACACCCACAATCTCCTAATGTCTTGTTGTCAGTCCTCTCTACCCTCTACCTTCCCCTCCATTCCCTACATCCAGACTTCACCATTTAACCATCTTCATCTTAATTCACCTCTTGCCTGCATTCAACACTATTAGCCACTTCCTTGTTTTTGAATTTTTTCCCCTTGGATTTCCAAGACATATCAATCTCCTGGTTTTCTTATAACTGTTTGGCCCACTTCTTGACTGTCTGCTTTTCAGGATCATCTCTTTCCCTGGCCATTAAATATTAGCACTACCCAAGGCTCTATCCTAACTCTCTCCTCCTTTTCCCCGACCCTACTCCCCATGATCTCATCAGTGCCCATACATCAGCTATGCCAATAACTCACATATTTATGTCTAAAAGCCTGGAAATCCCCTTTGAGCTCCAGACTTGTCTATTCAGCTGGCTCCTTGACATCTCTTAGATGTCTCATAGTTATCTTAAGTGTATCATGTTCAAAACTAAACAAAATTCAATTCCTGCCCCAAACCTAGATCTCCTCCAAGGCTCGTAAGCCCAGAGAATGGCCCCGTAATCTACCCAGTAGTACCTGCAAGAACCTAGGAGTCACCCTTAACACCTCTCTCCCTTGTCCTCTCCCCTTGTCTGTATATCCAATTCAATTCAAAATAAGGAGACCCCTTCCCAGCCTGGCCAAATGCCTTAAGCTCTCTGTGCATCTGCTTCCTCACCTGTGAAACTGGTTTTGTAATAAAAACCTACCTCCTGGTGCTATGAGGACTAATTGAGATAATATATGTAAAGCACTAGAATGGTACCTGACACATTAAAACAACATCCCCCAACTGTTAGCTATGATTTTATGCAATTTGTAACTAAGCCCTATCATTTTGGTCTCTGAAGTTAATTTTGAATCCATTCACTCCACCTCCACCTTTGTCCCACCCCCCCCAACCCCACCCCCGCCGCCCCGGCCCAGGCTATCACTGTCACTCACCTGGATGCCTGCAGTGTTGTAGCCTCTTAACCAGTCCGCCCTGTTCCCTTTGCCCAGCCCCTCCATAAAATATCTTCTCCTCACTGCAGGCAAAATGACCCTTCAATATGCAGATCTGATCCCGTCTTACCTGCTACCTCCTCTTCCCCACTTTTCACATGTTCAAGGACTTCCCCCTGGCTTCAGGATAAATACCAAACTTCATGACACGGCCCTGCACATTTCAGACCCAACGCCCTCTGCAGCCTCACCACGCATGCTCCGCGCTGTCTCTCACGCGGCGCTCCACATGTGAAACTCCCATGGGCCCTTGTTCGCTCCACGCTCACTCCTGACCTGCGTATTTGCACAGGGCATTCATTCTTCCTGGGAGCCCTTGCCTCCTTCCCCACCCTCTTCTGCTAATTAAGGCTCCAACTCATCCTGAAAATCTCTGCTCAAGAAGTGTGCCTTCAGGGAAGTTTCTCTCTCCTGACCTCCCTGACCCTCTCAGATCCCCACTATGAGTCCTCATGGCATGGGACCCACCTCCCTGCAGCGCTCGACACAGCTGCCCTGCTCCAATTCCTTGTGTGGTTACTGGATGAGCTCTGTTTCCCCTGTGTTTTCTTAATTGTTTGAGAGCTACTATATATGTACTTTTTAATTTTAATTTTACTTCTTTAAACATTCCTTATGTCTTTTAACATATTAAACATATTTTTGTGTAGTTTTCCTTTTTTAAAAAAACTCTGTATAGAGTATCAAACCGTAAACATTCCGTAACTTGCTCTTTTCATACATGCTTGGGCTCCCCCCGCCGCCGGACCCCTTTGCTTGGAGCATATTGCCCAGCAGAGAGAAGGCGTTCCAGAAATGCTTGCCGGCCGGGTGTGTGATGATGAGCACTCACGGTGAACTCTTAAAATCACACTGGAAAGAGGAGGCTCCTGGGACCACGGCTCGTGCACACAGCCAGCTGGTGCTCCCCCCCAGCACCAACGTGCCTCCTTCCCGGAGTCGGGCAGCCATGGGGCTCGCTGACTGCTGCGTGTGCCGGAGCCGGCAGACTCGGGATCCTGAGGACGAGAAGCAGTGTAGGGGCTTCCTCCGCGGGCTGGTCGAGGGTCTGGAGACAGCACTGAAGGAGGGCTGGACAGATGTGATTCTGGAAAGGGTGTGACACACAGGACTCCACGTATTCACGGCCCCATGTGACTGTGCCTGCACGCCCTGGCTACCATGGTGTCAAGGAGGAACTGGGCGTGGTTGGCAAAATCCTCTTATCATTCCCTTACTCTCTATATAGTTGTGTTTTACCTGTATGAATCCTTCAATAACATGAGCTTGATTTTTTTTTTTTTGGCGGTACACGGGCCTCTCACTGCTGTGGCCTCTCCCGTTGCGGAGCACAGGCTCCGGACGCGCAGGCTCAGCGGCCATGGCTCACGGGCCCAGCCGCTCCACGGCATGTGGGATCTTCCCGGACCGGGGCACGAACCCGTGTCCCCTGCATTGGCAGGCGGACTCTCAGCCACTGTGCCTCCAGGGAAGCCCTCTCTTTCTTTTAACTTTATAAAGAACATCAAACTCTAACTTATAAGTCAGAAAAACACAAATACTGTATGTTATCACTTATATATGGAATCTGAAAAATGAAATAAATGAGTGAATATAACAAAATAAGAACAGACTCACAGGTATAGAGAATAGACTGGTGGTTACCAGTGGAGAGAGGGCGCAGGGGAGAGGCAGGATGGGGGTGGGGGTTTGAGAGATACAAACTACTGTGTATAGGATGGATACGCTACAGGGGTGGATTGTACAGCACAGGGAAATACAGCCATTATTTTGGAATGACTTTAAATGGAGTATGATCTATAAAAATGTGGTGTCACTGTATTGTACACCTGAAAATGATATTGCCCATCAACTATACTTCAATCAAAAGATAGATAAAATAACTTTTTTAAAAAAAAAGAGTATCGAACTCTAAGTATTCTGTAACTTTCTGTATTACTTTGTTAGGGTTATCATTAAAAATGCCCTAGTTAGGACTTCCCTGGTGGCGCAGTGGTTGAGAGTCTGCCTGCCCATATAGGGGACGCGGGTTCGTGCCCCCGTCCGGGAAGATCCCACGTGCCGCGGAGCGGCTGGGCCCGTGAGCCATGGCCGCTGAGCCTCCATGTCTGGACCTCAACAGGAGAGGCCACAACAGTGAGAGGCCTGCGTACCGCAAAAAAAAAAAAAAAAAAAAAATGCCCTAGTTAAACCTGGGTGGCTTAACTAACATAAACTAATTTTCTCACAGTTCTGGAGGCTGGAAGTCCAAGATCAAGGTACCAGCAGCAGATGTGTTTCTCCTAAGGCCTCTCTCCTTGGCTTACAGATGGTACCTTCTCGCTGTGCCCTCACATGGTCACCTCTTGATCTGCGAGTTGCCTGTGTCCTAATCTCTTCTTTTAAAGACAGCAGTCATATCGGATTAGGTTCCACCCATATGACCTCATTCTATTTTAATTACTTTTTAAAAATTCCTACGTCCAAATATGGTCACATTTCAAGGTACTGTGGGTCAGAACTTCATAGGAATTTTGGGAGAACACAATTCACTTCAGCTCATAACACTTTCTCTTTGCATTTTATGATATGTCTCTGATAGCTGTCCATATCAATTCATGCCACATATTTTTTTTACTGCTGTGTAATATTTTGTCATATAACTATACCAAAATTTATTTATTTGTTCTCTGGGTGGACATTTGAATTGTCTCCAGATTTTTGTTTTAAAAACAGTGCTGCTTTGACCATTCTTGTACATGATCATGGCATATATACTTAAGTATATACCTAAAAGTGGATTTTCTGGATATTAGGGTGAATACATCTTCTGTTTTACTAAATAATGTCCAATGGAAAACACATTTATGACAGATACCCTATATGTTATGGAAATTTCCTTCAGTCCTAGGTGTTAAATTTTTTAAAATCCTGAATGTTTTTGAATATAATTGAATGCTTCTTCCTGTGTCTGTCAATTTTTTTTTTTTTTTTTTTGCTGTACGCGGGCCTCTCACTGTTGTGGCCTCTCCCGTTGCGGAGCACAGGCTCTGGACGCGCAGGCTCAGTGGCCATGGCTCATGGGCCTAGCCACTCCGCGGCATGTGGGATCTTCCCAGACCAGGGTACGAACCCGTGTACTCTGCATCGGCAGGCGGACTCTCAACCACTGCGCCACCAGGGAAGCCCTGTCAATTTTATTTAACAAATACATAGCAGACGCTATGAGTGAGGCACTGTGCTTACCAGTTACCAGTTCATTTCCTGGCATGATCATATTATTTTTCTTGATTCTGTTAATATGATGAAGAGCATTAATAGGTTTTGTAATGTGAAATTACCCTTGCATTTCTAGAATAAACTCTACCTGGTCATGATGGATTGTCTTTTCATGCATCACAGGTTTTGGTTGGCTAATATTTTATGAAGTATTGCGTCTGTGATTAGGAGGCAGACTGGCCTGTAACTTTCCTTTCTCACTTTGTCTTTGTCTAGTTTTCAATATCAAAGCTATTGTAGTCTCTTAGAATAACGCTGGTGGAGGAGGCTCCCTTTTCTGTTGTTGTTGGGAAGAGTTTGCATGAGATTGGAAACTATCTGTTCCTCTACATTTTGGTAAAGCTAATCTGTGAAATAGACCTGGTGTTTTCTTAATTGTTTGAGAGCTTCTATGTATGTACTTTTTCATTTTAATTTTACTTCTTTAAACATTCCTTATGTCTTTTAACATAGTAAACATATTTTTGTGTAGTTTTCCTTTTTTAAAAAAACTGTATAGAGTATCAAACTGTAAACATTCTGTAACTTGCTCTTTTCATTTAAAATAATGTCTGTGAGAGTTATCCCTGTTAATTTTCCAGCAGTTCTAATGTTTTCATTCTTTGAGGTCTGATTTGATTTTTTTTATTGTTTCTGCTGATTTGGCTCCTGGAGTCTTGTTTCTTTGTATTTTTACTGTGACATTATCTTCACTGGAACTGAATTTGGGGAGATTCTTAGAGGAGTTGCAAGTGCATTTCTCCTGAAAGGATTTCTGTTTGTTTCTGTCAGACACCGGAGGATTCAAATCCATTTCAGGATCTCACTTTGCAGTTTTTTCAACCAAGCCACTAGCGTGAATTTGGATCTGAAAGCAGCCTGCTGGTCAGCCTATGGTCACAAGTTCTCAAAGGACCTCTTTATTCCTCCTTCACCCAGAGCCATGGCTGAGACAGAAATATTTCTCTCTCTGCCTTTGTGCAGTGCAATTTTTCCAGGTCACTCTTGCCTTGGGTTTATAGATCGTTGTGGTCAGAACTTTACGAGGGGTCTCTGCTCACATTCCCCACCCAGGACCAGGCTTGATCCCCTGTCTACACTGCCTGTGGTGGGTAACCGAGAAGCTCTAGGCATTAGGGTTTGGCAGATGCAGAGCCGTGTCAAGGAGTTTGATATTTATCCTAAAGCCAGGGGGAAGTCCTTGAACATGTGAAAAGTGGGGAAGAGGAGGTAGGAGGCAAGACGGGATCAGATTTGCATGTTGAAGGGTCATTTTGCCTGCAGTGAGGAGAAGATATTTTATGGAGGGGCTGGGCAAACAGGGCAGACCGGTTAAGAGGCTACAACACTGCAGGCATCCAGGTGAGTGTTAGTGATAGCTTGGGCGTTGGGGGATGGGGGGCGGGGCAAAGGTGGAGGTGGGGAGGAGTGAATGGATTAAAAATTAATTTAGGAGACCAAATTACCAGATTTGGTTATAAGTTGGATAAAATCACCAGTAACAAATATTTAGCCAGTTCATAAGGAATGGTTGAAAGTAAAGCATCAGGTATAGAGATACTAGGTCGATGCAAAAAGAAAGAAAGCAGGAGCGGCAATATTAAAGTCAGACCTCGAGGAATGTAAGGTTGAACGTCCTAGATGAGATAAGAGGGACACAAATAATGAAAAAGTCAGTATTTAAGATAAGCTTACGTGATCTCATACGAAATCAACTGACAAATTAGAGTAGGCACACATTAACAGAGACCGGCAACTCTTGGGTAATTCAATCAAGGTTCTGAAGGAAACAGAAGAAAGTCAGCACAACTAGGATACCAAGAAGCAGCAACATCCTCTGAAGATGCTGGAAGCTACCTGCCCCTCACAACCCTCTCCAACAGGTATGCAGCTGCAGATGATAGCATCCGAGGGAGTGGGGACACTTACTTGAGCGTTTTTGGAAGTGTCATCGTCCAGGCTCAGTCTTTTATACACAAGCCTGGAGCTGAGCAGCCTGTGGCTGGACATGTACTTAGGGTGGAAACCATCAGACCTCGATTGGGATGCTTCTCAGGGTTTATCCTTCCCAAAAGAATTGCTAGAGCATAGCACCCAGTGTAATCAGGCCTGTACAAACTTCTTACTCATCATTCTCTCACCTCCCGGGGATAACACAGCTTGGTTCAAACACATTCCTAAGAAACTTTTAGTAGAGCTAATGATATCATTTGTTCAGGTGCCTGAAGTAAGATAAATATTCTAAAATTGCCCCAATTATAGCAATAAATGCCTAGAAATGGAAATGAGGGAATCATTTCACAAAGATAACACAAATTATAAATATTTAATAATGAATTCAACAAAGAAGACCCAGGGATTACATGATTAAAACTGTAAAATTTTGTTGAAAAATACAAAATAAGACCTGAGTAAAAAAGGAAACATACCAAGTTCTTAGATAGGAAAATATTTCTAAAATTAATTTTTCAAATTAATTTATAAATTTAGTATTCCAATTAGAGTACCAATAGTTTTTTTTTCAGAGGGAGGTGGGCTGGGAATTGAAGAAGAAATTTCAGTGTTTGAATAAAAGGATAAATCCCCAAGTATAGTGTAGTTATGAAAAGTATGAATAACAAGAGTCCTGTGGGGAACTTGCCTCACTAGATGTTAGAGCATACTTTAAAATAGAACAAGATATATTAGAAACTTAGCCAAAAGGTCAAGAAGGGATAGAACAAGATACATTAGAATGTAAAGCCACTGTGATCAAATTAATATATAAATGGATCAGTGTAACATAATGATAAGAAAAAAAATATCAGTGGAACACAATAAAGATTCCAGAAATAGATGTCAGCATGTTTGAAAAATTAACATATGACAAAGATGAGGCATCCACTAAGGGGATTGAATTGGCCAACTGATTATTGATCTAGAAGAAACTTATTAACAATACAAAAATAAATTACAGGTGGCTTAAAGGTTTAAATGCTTTAAGAAAAAACAATAATAGTCTTAGAAAAAATAATACTTCATGGACAATTGAGAGGTTAAGAGAGAACTTCTTAGCCAATACTAAGTCTAGAAGCTAAAAACAACAAATATTTTTTACTATATAAAAAATAATATTTTGCTTTGGTGAAATATAACATAAAGTCGTTAAAAACCAAAAAAAATTTGAAAAAATATTTACAATGTAGAGATCAGAAAGTTAATATCCTTACTGTAATAAAGAGATCTTTCAAAATGTCAAGAAGAGGACAAATAACATTAGTAAAATGGGCAAAGGAACAAACAGTTCAAAGAGAAAGTCTAAATAGTAAGCAGATGGATAAAAGATGCTCAACTCACTATAAAGTACCAAAGTTTATGTATGCACACACATATGTATACATGTGTGTATATATCTACATACATTCATCAGACAGGAAGAAAAGAGCAACAGAAGGGGGTACCTTTTCCCAGGAAAAGGGTACTCTCATATATTATTGGTAGAAATGTTAGCTAATATGAACTTTCAAAAAAATCTTCAAGTAAAAAGTACATATTTATTTGCTCAACCAATTCTACTCCTGAAAACATATCCTGTAGAGATATCAGAATGAATATATAAGGATATATGTGTAAGGTTGCTTATTTCAACATTGTTTGAAATAGCCCAAAACATGAAACAAAGTCATCATGTGATAGGGGAATGCTTAATATATTGGAGCTGTTAAAAAGAAAGAACGAGGGCTTCCCTGGTGGCGCAGTGGTTGAGAGTCCGCCTGCCGATGTAGGGGACACAGGTTCGTGCCCCGGTCCAGGAAGATGCCACATGCCGCGGAGCGGCTGGGCCCGTGAGCCATGGCCACTGAGCCTGCGTGTCCGGAGCCTGTGCTCTGCAACGGGAGAGGCCACAGCAGTGAGAGGCCCGCGTACCGCAAAAAAAAAAAAGGAAGAATGATAGCTATAGTAATTGACATAGGGAAGTTTTGATGAAGCTTTCATGAGATATTTATTGAATAAGAAGACCAAGATGCAGCAAAAGTTATATGTAAACTATCAGTTGAATTTCATGATACCAGGCTTTGAAAACAATAAGGAATACCTTATACAGTTGTGTGTAAATGTATGTGTTTATAATATATACGAATATGTATCACATACATAAATATATGTGTACATAATTTGTACATAAATATATATACATTAATATATACACATATATTGAATATATGATGTATGTATAGAGAAGCCTATGTACTGGATTAATAATTAGACTTCCTTGGGCCAGAGTGGAATGGGAGCAGTAAAGAGATGATCCAGTTTGGGAAGGACAGTCATATCAAGTCACTTTTTGGCTTAAAAAAACCTTTAATGATTACTCATTTAACAGGGACAAAAATACAAAGTCCCAGATTGCTTCATCCCTGGGTACCTCTTTAGCCTTGCCTTCCCCATTCTTTCTTCTACCTTGCTCTACTTTAACCATTTTAACCTTCTGAAAATTCCTAGGACATGCAAGGCTCTTTCCCACCTCAGACTTTGTACCTGCCTTTCTCTATTCCTGGAAGTTTCTTCCAGGACATCTGACTTCTCGTCTTCTAGATCTCAGCTTAAAAGTCACCAGGCAAAAATGCCCAAATGCCAAACTTAACCACCCCATTCTTATTACAGTATACTGTATGTTTCCTTCATAGCACTTTCACAACTGGTGATTATTTTGGTTTTTTATTTGTTATTTACATAGTGTCTGTTTCTCCCCTTGGGAGGCAAGCTTCATAAAGGCAAGGAGTTTGTGTGTTTTGTTCACCACTGTGTTCCTGGCACCTAACACAGCAGATGCTGAAGGATCCATCTCCTTCACAGACAAAGTAGAATCCTTCAAGTAAAACCCCATTAACTTTCTGCTCACTCCTCAGCAACATCCACACCCATCCTGCCTCCTACAGCTGAGGCAGCCTACCATGAAATGGGCCCACCCTTTGCTCTCCCTTAGGGACCTCAGTCCATCAGTGATTAACCTCTTTTCTGTGTCTTCACTTTCTCCATCTCTGATCCTTTCTCCTGCATATATCCATGTGTGCTCAAGTCCTTCCCATTCTAAAAAGAGGAGATAAGAGAGGATGAAAACATTTTACTTCTTTCTCATAAAATGTACTGTGTGTTGAAGAATCCCCATAACCTCAAGCAAGATAACTAACAACAACAACAACAAAAGTACACCTAGACTTACAGTGAAACCACAGAACGTCAGAGACAAAGAGAAAATCTTAGAAGCAACCAGAGAGGAGAACAACAGGTCGCGGTCAAAGAAGCAACAATGAGATTGACAGCTTCCTTCTCAATAGCAACAGTGGAAGCCAAAATACATTGGAATACAGTGATTTATTATTAATTATTTACTATCTGAGATAAGACAGTTGCCATCTTAGGACTCCATACCTAGCGAAAAGATCTTCCAAAAATGAGGATAAAATAAAGACATTTTTAGACAAGCAGAAATTGATATTCTTTGCCATCAGCGGAAATTTTGAAGAATTTACTTCAGGGAGAAAGATGGGGACAGAAGATAGTTCTGAGATGGGAGAGGAATGAAGAGCACAAAAGTGAGATCTAGATACAGAAATGATAGATGACAGAGGTGGCATCACAAATCAGTGAAAATCAGCAAAGAAAAGATGATCTTTTCAATAAATGGACTTGGAAAAAGTGAATTACAAAAAAAAATAACGTACATGCAAGATTGATTCTAAGAGGATTAAAATCCTAAATGTGAAAGGCAGAACAATAAAGCTTTTAGAATTTATTATAGAAACATAATTTCGTGACTTTGGAGTAGGAAAGTGTTTTTTACAGAAGAATCTACAAAAGAAAAGAGCTAAGTTTGAGTATATTAAAATTAAGAAGTTCTGTTCCTCAAAAGATACCATATAAAGAAAGTAGAAAGACAAGCCACAGCTTGGGAGATGATATTTACAACACATGTGATAAGCAAAAGACTAATGTCCAAAAATATAAAGAACACCTACAAATTAATAAAAAAGACAGATAACCCACTATAAAATTACACAAGTGATTTGAATAGACATTTCACAAAGAAGAAATCTGTAGTAAAAAATATATGGAAAAGGTACTGCTTCATGACAATATCCCAGGAAATGAGTATCTTCCTGGATAAGAATAGAAGGTGGTACATGAGGACTCTCGAGCTCTGTCTCCAATCTCAGATAAGTGGCTCCTGCATTTCAGGACCAGGTCCTTGCCTCTGAAATGTGCTTGGGGTATTAATGTTTAGAAGATGAGCTTCAGAAGAAGGACCTTGTTCAAGAAAGGAGCCATTATTAAATTTTGCAAACAGATTATGATTCAGCATTTATGAAATTTCTTAGCAGATTAATATGATTTTTACTTAGTGAAAATATGGGGTTAACTTTATTCTCAACAAAATTTGAGGGTGCTGAGCATAAGAGCTCAAAACTTAAACATTTTAATCTGATGAAGGCATTATTATTTCCCCATCCTCTGCCTCTCTCTCTCTCTCTCATCTCCCGTCTCATCTCATATTCATTCTAACCACTCCCATCTCACCCCGACTCTGATCTGTCTACACCTCTACATTTTACAATATTGTTTGCAATTTTTGATGGATTTTTCTCCAATTCATAACGAATATTATTGGAAGAAGAAAATCAGCACAAAATAAAATAGTAGTCCCAACTGCGTGTGGTAAACTTTTTTACTAAAAATTGATAGAAATCATAATTTTGTCAAAATTCAGATCTATAAAGTTTAAGCTGGATGCATTGGATTCAGTACAAATAATGGCCTCAGAAGGAAACTATAGTTTTGCCTTGGCAAAAACTGTAAAGAGTAAAATTTGATAGCAACACAAACTCAGTCAGTGAATCACATCTTTGCTACAAAAGTTTCTCTTTAGAAATGGATTGATCACATTGCAAATAATATTGGAAAAATTAAAAAGAAGGAAAAATGGAAACAGTATATCTTAACTAAAAATTAAGTTAGTCCCATACAGTTGACTCTGAAAAATACCGTATCATTCTGATTAAAACATTTTATCCAGATTATCCTAAACATCAGTAGTTTAGTGAAGTATGTTTTTTCCATGGAATACTGAAATTCATCCTTATACATAAAAGTAGCTATAGTCTAGTATTTTGTAAATAGAAAATGACAAATGTTTGCTAATTACCTAATGTCGATCACTAATACTTATTGATATGCCAGTTTTGCAACTAACATTTATTGAGTGCCAGCTGTATACTCCTCTGTATGCTAGACACTAAGAATACAAAGATACATGAGGCAAATTTCTGCCTGAAGGAATTTACATTTACAAATTGAAAATATAAGCTTAAAATTGGTACTTTATTTGATTCTATTCATAAATTATTTTTTTTAATGCACAAGGTTGAAGATGCCACTTGTAAATTATTTATTCATTGCTCTGCTATAATATCATCTTTTCAAGGCAGTGTCCTCTCCTGAATTTTCATTTATTTAAACACATGTGCAAGGCTTAGAAATCAGTACCAAAAACCGCTAAAGCATTACACTCAAAATATGAAGTTGCCATTTTACCTTCTGTAACAGCCTCTCCTTAATTTAGCCTGTCAGAGTTAGTTTATCCTGTCAGTCCTCCATAAAGTCAAACCATTAATTTCCTCAACTGTCAGTGTACATATCACTTTCAGGATAAATCTATCAAATAAAACCTGACATCTCCCAGGCCTTGCCATCATTAGATGGTGATTAATGTGAAAAACTTCCATTCATCTTAAACACTCCCCTTTATAATTCAGTAATTGGATCAAAGATAGGGGATATTGTGTTAATGGGCAGAGCAGTCTGTTTCCCAGGCAGCTCCTTCAGCTCCTGAGATATGGGGTCTGAGACTCCCCCAAATCATTCCTAGCTTGAAGCTTCGACCAGAGTCCCCAGCTGGACTTTTGCCTTGGTACTTCGGTAACTCTATGGTGATTCTCCATGAATCTTTAAGTTTGGGATGAATTAATTTGGCCTGCAACAATCAATTAAGCTCCCAGGAATCAGTTCTTTGAGATTTTTTTTTTACATTGTATTAAATACACTGTAGTCAAGTGTATTTAATACAGTGTATTAATAAAGTGTATTTATTTATTATTTATTTATTTATTTATGGCTGTGTTGGGTCTTTGTTGCTGCATGCAGGCTTCCTCTAGTCACAGTGAGCGGGGGCTTCTCTTGTTGCAGAGCACAGGCTGTAGACCTGCGGGCTTCAGTAGTTGTGGCACACAGGCTCAGTAGTTGTGGCTCCCGGGCTCTAGAGCTCAGGCTCAGTAGTTGTGGTGCACGGGCTTAGTTGCTCCGGGCATGTGGGATCTTCCCGGACCAGGGCTCAAACCTGTCCCCTGCGTTGGCAGGTGGATTCTTAACCACTGTGCCACCAGGGAAGTCCCTAATAAAGTATATTTAATAAACTGTATTAAAGAGCTTAAAGCTTTATATCAGATTCCCACTCTTTCACTGCCCATGGGAAATACAATTCCTTCATAATCCGGCTCCTACCCAGTTCCGCATCCTCTTTTAATCTCTCCCTCTGTCTCTCTGTTTCTGTCTGTCTCTCTCTGTGTCTCTGTCTCTGTCTCTGTTTCCCCACTCCAGCCTCATTGGCTTATTTGCAACCCTTAAAATATCCTGCTCTTTCCTTCTGTAAGTCTTTGCATTTTCTCTGCTGAACTGGGCTTTCCCCCCATCCTCACAGTTTCTCCTCTCCAACCTTCAGCCTTCTTATTAAAGGTCACTTCCTCAGGGTCACTTAACCCTAAGGAAAGTATGTTGTGAAGTACTTCTCCTTCATTAGCACGATTGTCGTCGCGTATTTGCTTGTCTGCTTAATGTCTATTTCCTTTAACAGCAGACTTCATAAGCACAGGGAAATGTTCTGGTTTTCACCATTCTATCACCATAGCTTAGTACACACAATGGCCCAATGCACACAAAATGTTCAATAAATATCTGTTAAATTGCAGTGGGCTCTCTCTCTCTCTCTCTCTCTCTCTCTCTCAGCTGCTTTTAAATTTCCTCTATTTTCATTTTTTGGCAATTTGACTGTCATGTGCTTGGGTACGATTTTCTTCCTGCTTGTAGTTTTTTGAGCTGCTTGGATCTGTGGGTTATTATTTTTCATCAAATTTGGAAACTTTGGGAACATGATTTCCTCAAATATCTCTCTTCTTTTCTCTTCCTGCTACTCCAATTACACACATGTAAGATGGCATCATAATATCCCACAAGGCACTAAGGCTCTCTTCCTTTTTTTTCTCTCTACGCTCCAGTTTAACTAGCTTCTGTTGTTTTTTTCCTTATACAGAGTCTCATCTCTCCTTCAGGGCACTGTTTACCCTTTGAAATCTCTTTTCAACTCACAGGTCCCCAAGAGCTATTCTCAGCCACACCTTATAGAGCCGTCCCCTTTGCTGTGTGTCTTAACGTTTGGTCAAAGACTTAAGAGGACTCCTACACACGCTCCTGGAATTCCTCCTTTGCTTAGCTCCTTCCTTTCTGGTATTCTGCCTTGGAAAGCTCCGGCTGTCTTAGCATCCCCAAACTCTGATCTCTGCCTGCTCAGCTCAGTGCAACTTCCATGCTCCGTTCATGCTCTCATTCCCTACACTGTGTTCCAGAAACGTCATCCACACAGACCAGGTGATCAGGAGACTCACTTCATGTTTTCTCTTCCCTCAGGAATCAGAGTTTTGCTCTGCCTTTTATCCAGTGTCTGAAGGTCATTGTTTCACATATTTTTCCAGTTATACAGCTGTTGACTGCGGGAAGACTAATCCAGCACCAGCTACTCCGGTTGCCCCATCTCATTTACAATAAAATCCAAACTCCTCGCCCTGGTTTATAAAGCCCTGTAGAACCTGGCCCCTGCCCACTCCTCTGACTTTATCAAGTATCACTCCCCTCTCTCCCCACCTGTAGCCTCAATACTGGCCTCCTCTCCATCTTCAGATACAGGAGCGCCTCCTTACCTTAGGGCCTTCGCCCTGCTGTCTCTTCTGTCCTGGGTGCGCTACCCTCTGATCTTCACGTGGTGGTCTCTTGCCTATCATTCAAGTTCACCCAAATTAAAGTATCTACCCAGTCATTGTCAGAGCTACCTGCTTTAATTATTTGCAGAATGCATATCACATTCTGATATTTTTGTTCCTATATTTCATTTATTTTATTCTTGGCTTATTTTCTGTCTCCCTTAATTAGAACAAAGTATCCATGAGGTCAGGGACCTTTTCTGTCTTGTTTACTGCTGTATCTTCACTGCTGTGCCTAGCCTGTGGGAAGCTCTTGATAAATATTTCTTAGGTGAATGGATCAATGGCTAAAACCCATTTTTCTTCTTCATTGCTTCAGAACTTTCTCCCAAATTATCACCAATTTCAATGGACATATTCAATCTCATATAACACACAGATGAAAAGGAGGAAGTTGGTAGTGATAATTCCTGGACACTGAACTTTACATTCATTATCTCACTTAATCCTTATTACAAACTATGAGGTATCTGCTATTATCATCAGTATTGTAGATAAGGAAGCAGAGACACAGAGAAGTTCAGTGTCTTTCTGAATGTCTCACATCTCATCATTTTACCCACTCCCCAGAGTTAATCATCCTGCCAGACTTCCCAGAGTTGCTGTTGTTCAGTCTCTGATTTTTATTTCCCCATAACTGGAGCTGGGTTTACACCGCCCTTGAGATATATCCAGGTCACCCTAGTCTCTAGCAGCGAAACATCATGTACCACATCTGTTGCCTATTACTCTTCTCTGCCAACAAAAAGCCCATATTGTGCTATTGTATCCAACCCTGTGTTTCTACTGTAGCATAAACATGCTTAGCCAGCTGTTGTTAATGCTTTGTAATGCTTATGACAACTCTACTGAGAACCCCTTCTTAATGGAGCAGATGGTGTGAAGTCAAGCAGGCAAGTGGAAATATAGTGACGGAGCCCAGGGAGAGGGTGTTGGTCAACGCCAGTTCACTTTTTGTTTTTTTGCTTTGTTTTGTGTTAAGATTTGAATCTAAGACAGGTCATATGCCTGTGTTCCAAAGGCAATGTAAGATCTGGGATACAGGGTTAAAAGAAAAGAAGTTTGGGGGGTGGGAGAACAGTTAGAAACGTTTTACAGAAGTGACCCAGGAAATCAGCAAAATAAATATGTTTCTCCAAAAAGCAAATGGAGATCGAGCACAAAAGGCATCAAATAGAGGTAAAGATTAAGGGGATACATAGGAAGAAGGATAATTTTCCCAGAGGGAGTCAATGATATATCCAATGCCAAGGTTAATAATAACAATGTTATTGTTATTGTTATTAAATGAGAGATGCAGTTTTGAATAATGGAAGGGGAAAAAATTCAAATCTCAGATCCGTTGCTTACAACCTATGAGACCCTGGGCAAGTAAGGTCCTCAGCCTCTCTGAGTTTGAATTACACTTTGGGTAATGAACCCTTCCACAAGATATGAAAGAGGAAAACAAGGACCTACTGTGTAGCACAGGGAACTATATTCAATATTGTATATAACCTATAATGGAAAAGAATCTGAAAAAGAATATATCTATATATATAAAGGTATATAAATAACTGAGTCACTTTGCTGTACATGTGAAACTAACACAACACTGTAAATTAACTATACTTCAATTTTAAACATGGTTTTAAAAAAAAGATATGAAAGAGGGAGCTTTGGGATAGAAGATGGTTACCTAAGGGACAGCATCTACAACGAAGCCAGTGAAAAGGTTCTCCCACAAACCCCAAAACACAAGTAGGTGAAGACAAGCCTCCATCACTTACAAAGCCTGCAGGGTATCAGGGGTTGCGGTGGGTTAAAGGAGGAGGAAGGAAAGAAGGAAGCATCAGGTGTCCGATAGGCTCGAAAACAGGAGAAACCCCATCACAGCCAAAGTGTTCCCTGGAAAGCACAAAGAGCCATTGGAGAACAGCAGTTGCAGCTGGGAGGGATTGAGCCGACTCCCGTGGCGGGGAAGGGAAAGGAGCCTGCAGTAAGAAATTCTGAAGGGGTTGAAACAGCCAACTCCCTCTTTTGCTTTTTGGTGGGCAGAATGCTTAGAATTTCGGGAAACCTGACAATGCCAAAGGCTGTATGAGTAGCATGCTGCAGGAAGCATTCCACATTTCTCAGTTAAACACAACAAAGATGTGGGTGTTTATGAGATCAGTGTTGAAAACATTAACTTAATTTTCTTTAAGACCAAGTCTTAGGTCCCCTGGTTAAAGGCTCTCCCAGTTGAAAATGGCCTGGATTCCATGAATGTTGCATAAGCTTGCAGAGCACCTATGATGTCCTTGAGTAAGATTCGTGATCTCATGCAACGTTGGCTATTGCCGGTTCATGGCCATACGTTCTGGCAATTTTGAGCTGACTCACTCCAGAAGGAAGAAAAATTATGACGCTAAAAACTTTACCTAATCTGAGCACCTACTTGCATCCACTTGTTTTGTGGACAAACCAGGTAAGCTTAAGAACAAGTTATTTAAAATAATTTGCATACAGGAGGTTAATTACACCAGAAAACAGGATATCTTGGCTACAGATAAATGTTCCCTGCCTCACTTTTGCCATAAGCTCCACAAAAGAGAGAGGGCTGAGATTTTAATTAGGGTGTTTTGGGAAAGACTCCCTGAAAGAGGATATTGTGGCAAACATGTGTAGGAGGTGAAGGAGTGAGCCCTGGGGAAAAATTCCAGGCATGAGAATTCCTGGTACATCAGGGAGCAGCAAGGTGGTCAGTGTTGGGGGGCAGAGATTGAAGATGAGAGAGGCCATGGGGCTCAGTGCAGGACCTTGTAGGGCCTTTGAGGACTTAGGCTCTTACTTTAAGTGTATGGGACCCCACTTGCGGGGTTTTGAGCAGAGGAATGCCATAATCTGAATAATGTTTGAAATGGATCATTCTTGCTGCTATGTTAGTGAGAGTTACTAACAAGACTGTGGATGGCAAGTGTAGAAGGAAGGAAACCAGTGAGAAAACTCCTGTAGCGATGAGAGAGGAAGATGAGGCTGCCTACGTCAGCTGGCAGCGATGACATTGGTGAGAAGTGGTCAGATTCTGGATATATTTTAAAGGCAGAACCAATAGGACTGGTTGATTTATTAGGTGTGATGATTAAAGAGAGGATCCAAGGATGGCTACAATGTTTTTGGCCTAAACAAATGGAAGGATAAAGTTGCCATCAACATAGACAGGACAGACTGTGGCTGGAGAGTGTTACGGGTAGAATTGTGTCCCCCACACCCCAGAAATTCATACGCTGAAGTCCTAACTCCTAGTCCCTCAGAATGTGACCTTATTGGAAATAGGGTGTTGCAACTGAAATTAAAGATGAGGTCATACTGGGGTAGGGTGGGCCCCTAATCCAATATGACTAGTGTCCTTTTAAAAAGGAGAAATTTGGACACAGACATGTCCGGGGAGAACATTGTGTGAAGATGAAAGCAGAGATCTACAAGCCAGGGAACATCCCATATTGCCAGCAACCACCAGAAGCTAGGAGAGATGGGACAATGCTCTCTCACAGCCTTCTGTGAGCTCTCGCACAGACTTCTAGCCTCCAGAACCGTGAGACAGTAAATGTCTGTCATTTAGGCCATCCGTTGTGTGATACTTTGTTACAGCAGCCCAGGGAGCTAATAAAGAGGGGTTTGGAGGGAAGTGAGGATCAGGGATTTAGTTTGAGCCCCATTAAATACAAGATGCCTATTGAACGCCTAAGGTAGGTCAAGGAGGCAGCTCAAAATTAAAGTCAGATGCTCAACGGAGACGTCTGGACTAGAGATTTGTTTTGCAGATTATTAGCATACTCATGGTATTTAAGCCATGAGATGAGTGAGATCTAGAGATCCAGAGAGCGAGTGTAAACAGAGAGAAAACGAGGTCCAAGGAGGAGTCCAATCGAGGTTAGAGGAATAAGGAAGAACCAGCAGAGGAGACTAAAAAGGAGCCACCTGTGCAGTAGGTAGGACATGAGGACTCTGCAGTGTCCCAGAAGCTGAAGGAAGAAAGGGTTTGAAGGATGGTGCAGAGACAGGCTGTGTCAAATACTGCTGGTGGGTGAGAGGGTAACAGAGAATCGACCCCTGGTATTAGTAATATGGGTGACAGCGATTTTAGTGGAAAGCCTACTATGTATCTAATTGGATAGATTAGATAGATCCAGAGGCAAGGAATTATAGACAACTCTTTCTTATAAAGGAAACAAAATGAGCATTAGCTGGAAATGAAAGTGGGTTGACAGAGAATATGTATGTGTGTGTGTGTACACGCACACTTTCGTTTAAGACGGGAGAAATAACCCTACGTTTATATGCTGGTGGAAATAATCCAGAAGAGAGGGGAAAATTCATGATGCAAGTAAAAGGAGGAAGAATGGCTGGAGTCATGTATTTCAGTAGATGAGAGGGTCAGGGAACCAGTGCAAAGGGGAGTGTTGTCCGTGGATAGGAGCATGGAGGCTTCCTTTACAGGAACAGGAAGGAAGGCAGGTATGTGGAGTGTAGGAGCTGGTAGGTGGGTAGATGTTGTGAGGGGAACTTTTTCAAGTTCTCCTCATAGCTCTTCCATCTTCTCAGGGAAATAGGAAGCAATGTCATTAACTGACAGAGAGGAGTCGGGAGGAAAGGCTGGAGGTTTGAGGAGAGAGAAAAATATTGTATAATTGTCATTTAGAAGAGAGTGACTGCCCTAGGAGACTGTGGTCTGGTTGCCAGGCAGCTCACCTGGATCGAGTTCCCATTAAGCATGACAAAAAGCATGCAGATCCACATGGGGGAACCCAGTGCGCTCACGAGGGCATGATGGTTAATTTTATGTATCACCTTGGCTGAGTCATGCGGTGCCCAGACATTTGGTTAAACATTCTGGGTGTGTCCGTGAGGGTGGTTCTGGATGAAATTAACATTTGAATTGGTAGACTGAGTAAAGCAGATTGCCCTCCCTAGTTGGGGTGGGCCTCGTTCAATCAACTGAAGACCTAACAGAACACAAAGGCTGAGTAAGAGGGAATGCTGCCTGCCTGATTGCTAGCTGGAACACTGGGTTTCTTCTGCCCTCAAACTAGAACTTATACCATCCGCTCTCCTGGGTCTGTAGCTTGATGACCGTGAGTCTTAGGACTTCTCAACCTCTGTAATTGCATGAGCCCATCTTGGGCCCAGCTGGGTCAGACCTGAGAGCTACAATCAAAAGGTTGAAAAGAGTCTAATGTCTAGGGCTCTTCACTGAGCAGGCTGGGAGGGGGGGACAAGCAAATGTGGACATTTCATACATCAAGTCAATACAACATCTGTAAAATTATTGAAAGTGAGCTCTGGGCAAGACTTTAAAGATCTTCTAATTTATTTTACAGATGAGAAACACTGAGGCCCCCCAGAGATGAACTCATGCTCCACGGCTACACAGCTGGTTAGTGGCTGGGACTCCGGACTAGAGCCTATTTGTTTTCACTCCCCACTTCAGTGCTCCTTCCATAGCCTCCCTAATGTAGGGGCCTCCTGAACCTGCTGAAGCCCGTGTAACTCTAGGTTGGAAATTTCCCATTTTTGACATGAGGTTGCTTACCATTAGTAAAACCAGGAAATCTCCGGAGGCAATGCCTTCCAATTGCCTGGAACTTCTGGGTAGGCATAAGGGCATAGAGTAGCTTTTGCCGTTCAAAAGCCATTCCCTGCTTTTAGATTCCAGAGTCCTTTCCACTGACAGCCGCTCAAGCAAGTCCATGTATCTAATTAAAAATATGGATTTTCCGTTGTGAGTTAAAGCCAAAATATAGCTTCAAAATTTGCTTGGCCAAGTACATTTAATAATACCTAAATGCTCTCATGTGTTAAATATTCATCCATTTTCTCCATAACTGCTTACCATAAATATTGATGATGGCCTAACTTTGAAAATGGCTGTGGTCACAGGAGAATATTCACGTGTGTCTCATTGATTTTCCTTACAGGACCAAATGGAGCAGGTAGGCCAATTTAACACAACCAATTTCCAATTTTGCACAGACTGAATAGGAGAAGGGCCATGGAAATGAATAATCAATCTTACTACCATTATTATTAATAATATTTAGCTCACATACAGCTCCTTCCATCTTCTAAGCACTTCTCCAACATTAACAAATTTATTCAGTAACACTCAAGGGAGGCATTTCTGTAATGGGAAGGAGAAGCCAAGAGAGACGTACATGGCTGCCTAGGGCTAAGGAATAAGTCGGTGCCCTGGTGCAAAACAGGATAATCTTCAGTGAGTCCCGATCCCCACTGGATTTCCTACCTCCTTAAATATTGGAGACATATTGCAAGCCCAGGAAGCAAGTCTCATTTCCCAATCTTAGTTTTATAAAATGTGTGTTCCCCATAATAATAAGAACTGCGTAATAAAAGCTACTGTACTGAACACCTACAATGTGCTCAACACTGCTAAGTGTTGGGGGTTGGAAAAGAAAAGAGACTCTGCCCTGGAGAAGCTGACAGATCAGTGAGGGAGTGGGAGACGTGATGGACCAAACTGTATGCAGTGAGATGAAGCCGTTCCCGAGGTAAACAGAGAGGCACAGCCTCCTGGAGAAGGACACCCAGCACATCATGAACACCTTCCCTGAGAAGGTGATGCTTCTACTGGGTGATGAGAATGGGGTGAGGGATTTGAGCAGGGGAGACAGCCATTGTAGGGAAAGGGAACAGCCTGGGGAAAGGTGTCCTGGAAGAGATCTGTGTCCTCTGGAAACTGCAAATACTTCAGCCTGACTGGAGTCAAAGCTGCCTGCCTGAGAGGAAAATAACGTGATGCCAGAGGAATAGTCGCTGGGGCCTTGTGTGCCATTGCAGCAGGTCGTATTTTCCAAAGATGCTCCTATAATAGCTCCCATCTCACTTGTTCCTCTACCATGTGACCTGCCACCCTCTTCCATCTAGAGGTGGATTATGTCCCCTCCCCTTGTATCTGCGTGTACAGTGGATGGATGCTCTGTGACTTCCGAGGCTGGGTCAGTGCCACTTCTGCCTTATCCACTGGGCCACTTGCTTTCAGAGTGCTCAGCCACCAGCCACAAAGTCCAACAAGCCTGAGGCCACCATATTGGTGCTCAGGCCACCAGGCTACACGGAGAAGCCACATGTAGTTGCTCAGGTCAGCAGCCCCCGCTGAGACCCCAGCTGACAGCCAGCACTGGCCTCCAGATATGCGAGTGAAAACACTTCCAGACGATTCCAGCCCCCAGCTGCCAGGCCACTCCCAGCTCTTGCATCTTCCCAGCGGAGACCCCAGACGCTGTGGAGCCCAGGCAAGCTATCCCCATGGTGGACCGTCTGCATTCTGAATCACGGAATCCATGAAGCACAGTATCAATACAATGGTTGAAATTTGGGGGTGGCTTGTTATGGAGCAACAGTAACCGGTACAGCCGCACTGCAGGCTTTTTATTCTCAGATAATGGAGAGTCACTGAAGGATGGTAAGGGGAAGGTGATGTCATCAGCTTTGGTGCGGAGTGGCAGGACCAGGGGGATCCTGTTTGAAATGCGAAGACCAGCTGGTCAGTGGTTTCTGTGTCTCAGGCAGGTGGATCATTCTTCTCGGGTGCGTCTGGGTTGTCACCTTTTTCCGTCACTGTCAGTTAACTTTGTCAGTCACGTGCCTCTCCCTCTAGCTCAGTGATTCTTGTTCCTGGCTGTACATTAGGATCACCTGGGGAGCGTTAAAAAAATCCCATTTCCTGGGCCCCACCCCAGATCAATTAAATCAGAATATCTGGAGAGGTGGGACGCCGACAGGGGTAGTTTGAAAGCGTCCTCAGGTGATTCTACTGTGCAGCCAAGGTTGAGAAGCACGGAGTGAACTGTTACCGACCACGAGGGCTGAGCTGGGGGAAGGCCGTTCCTGTGGTAAATGTGAAACTCAGTTGAGAACTAGAATTACACATTGCAAAATGTTGTTATACTCTCACACCTTGGTAGAAAAAGAAGTTTCTAGACACTAGACTCTGGTTACTGGAACAGACCAAAGCAAAAGTTACAGCCCCGAGGCCAGATTATGAAAAATATATGCGTTCCTGAGGGTGAGTTTAGGCAGAAGGGAACGCTGAGGCTTTCTGATCACGAGGCTTGTTTATTTTCAATAGAGAGCTCCTTTCTCTAAAACATAGCTTCCCCAGCATGGTTTGATGAAGCATCTATTCCAACAAACTATTTTCTTTTGCTCTGACACTGGCCCAAACCAAAATGGATCAGTTTCATAGTCGTAGCACATGTCTAGGAAACTGAATAAAAGAATGAAGAAAACCTCCCCCTTGTGTTGCATGAATATGGAGGGGAGAGGGCTCGTGTCTGCAGGTCCAGAGTCTTAATACTGAAAAAGTAGTGGATGGGCAGGATGGTATAGAAAGGACTGGGCAGAGGAGCATGAAGTTATGAATGCTTGATGACCTTGAGCAGGCCACCTGCCCCTGCTGGGCCCCAATTCCCTCAGCCATATAAGAAGGTAGGATGATCTTGAGGTCTCCTCCCGAGCTTGAAACTATGAGTCTATCATTCGGTACCAGAAACCTCTGTATTCTGTTTTGTAATTATCATTCTGCCCCAGACTAGCAATGAGTCCTGTCACGTGGCAGCTCATTCCTCTGTGTATTAACCATGTGGCTTTTTTTAAATTGAAGTATAGCTGATTTACAATATTATGTTAGTTTCAGGTATACAGCAAAATGATTTAATTATTTACATATATATTTTCAGATTATTTTCCATTATAGGTTATTACATGATATTGAATATAGTTCACTGTGCTATACAGCAAATCCTTGTTGCTTATCTATTTTACATATAGTAGTATGTATTTGTTAATCCCATACTCCTAATTTATAACCATGTGTTTCTGATGCTTTGAAGACCCTTGGGGAGACTACCCCTCCCAGGGCAAGCCAATTCCTGGAGATGAAAAGGGCTCACCTGCCAGCATGCCTTTCATATGAAAATAAACCAATCCAGAGCCCACACCCCAAACACCTCCTTTATCAGACCTCATAAGTCTCACACGCTGGACCACTAGCCACCTGCCCCGATCACCCCATTACCAGGTAGCAGACAACTAAGTACAGCGTCTATAACCCAGAGCCTCCTGAAATTATTCAAACTAGCCAATTCTCAGCTCTGCTTACCCTGCCGTGCCTGTTCCTCCCTCAGAAACCACATTAAACGCTCTTGCCCACATCTGACCCTCATTCTCTCTGCCCCCTGACTGACCTGGTTCTGCCAGTGTGCCCCCTGCTCTTGGGATCTGGGAGTGCTAACAAGCTACCTTTGCAATGGCAGTCATCTCCTGATCTGTTGGCTTTGCCGTACCTGAATAATAGCAAAACCTCCATTTTAAAGCATTCTGACCAGAGCATTCTCATTTGTAAGTCATGGATGAGAATGGCAACCTTCCTCTCAGTGTTTCTGAGACCAACCCCTGATCCCAGTGACACAAATGCAGTCCACCAAAGCATGTATGCTTAAAAATTATAGCAGCATTTCAGACCAATACATAAAAGCACCTTTGAAGTCTGCCTCTTATGATGGGCTGGTGCAGGCAGCCGTTCCCTCACCCTTAGATCTGTGCAGATTGGTAAGGAAATTGTCCATGGTGTTACAGCTGATTGGGATGGAAATTGGGGGAGTGAATACAAAGCAGTCCTTCAGCGTGACCCAGCAATCGGGGTAGCGTTGCATCAAAGAAATGGACATTAACCCTTCCAGACAAACACTCTGTGCTCCACAGTATGTATTCCCATTATCACAGCAGTCCATTATGCCTTGGGTTTGGTAATGTTTCCCATAATTTGTGTCATAATGGTGCACTGCTATTATATGAGAGGGACCTACAGTCTCATCTCAGCTCCCCATTTTCATAGCTCACACAGCAGGCTTAATTTCACAGCTTTTAGTTTTATTACATTCAAATACCAACAATTGATTGGGGGGAGGGGAGAGCCCCAAGTTGATTGGAAATATATTACTGCAAAAAATCCTGAAGGAAAACTTGCCACTTTGTAAAAGGTCGCCAGATAAATAATTGCCTTCTGAATTGGGATGACTCCAGTCGCCATTAAGCCCCAGCAGAGGTCTAACACGCTTTAAGACTTTTGCTAAATGCCGAGAGACAGCGGCATCATCAGACAATGAAAGCTAAACAACTGGGGCCCGAGTCACAAGGCTTTTTCTTTTTTTTCCCTTTTTTTATGCCTAAGCTGAAATGATGGGCACTTCTCAACTTTGAGCCTCCCTTTCTGCAGTGATCATCATTCTATCCACAGGAACGCAGGTGATTAGGGGCTTAGTTCCTGCGGCTGACCCGCATTGCCTTCCCCGCAGGTGTTTCTCAGTCCTGCTCTCACACCGTCTCACCCTCACCAACACGGGAGAACAGTTGTATTCACCAAACGACGGGACCTTTCTAGACCTTCCTTCTGGTAAGTGGCTGCTATGGACTGAATCGCATCCCCCCAAATTCATATATTGAAGTCCAAACCCCCCAGCGTGACTGTGTTTGGAGATGCACCCTCTAAGGCAGCTGTCTGAAAGCCAGGAGGAGAGCCCTCCCCAGAGCTCAGACCCCGCTGGGCCTTGATCTTGGTCTTCCCAGGCTCCAGAACTGGAGAAAATTAATTTCTGTGGTTTAAGCCACACAGTCTGAGGTATTTTGTCATGGCAGCCTGAGCTGAGTGACACAGTGGCCTCTGGAGGAGAGGAAGACATTTCTCACTTCTCCACTGAGCAGGCCCTCATGGCCAGGAGGGACTGTGGGCACAGGTTGCCTGGCAGAGGTGCAGGACGATTTCACTAAAGAGGTTTTCTGCCTGCAGAGAGGGAGGCAGTCATGCCAGTCTCCAGCCCCTCAAGTAGAGGGGATGGGCGAGGATGGTCAAGGGCATGGGACCACATCTAAGGAACGGGTCATGTGCAGAAGCTCTTGTTATTAAGTGTTGCTGTGTCTGTGTGAAATGGTCTGACTTTTCGCAAGAGTTCTTTAAGTCACAACAAGGGAGAGGACGTGTCATCACAGGTGTATGTTTATGTAATAGGAGTTAACCCAGGCATTGGCAGAATTCACTTTCCCCTTGAAAGCTGGTCCTAGAATTATCTAAAAAAATGGTTAGTCAGGCTCACTGGTCAGTGACCTCTCTGGATGCTGCAGGTGTTTCTCTGCTCTGCTAAATGGAGTGGATCCAGCCTAGGGTCACCTGGTGAATCTTTCTTTAAGCTCTGATGCTCAGGGAGCTCCTGATCTAATCTCAGCCTATAATCAAGCAGTGTGCATCTGCAAGTCCCAGAACTGAAACCTCAGCCTCAGAGGCATGTCTCCTGGGCTTGGAGTTGAATGTCTAATAATCACATGTGAGCTCCTTGAGAATTTTTAACTTAGCTTACAAGAAACTCCTAATTCTACCACACGAAGCAAAATGATGTGTGTGTGTGTTCTCTTAATTCATTTCTTTCTGAAGAAAGATACAAGATGTAGAAACCATCTTTTAGTAACCCAGCATTTCCAGAGCACCCACTCTGAGCTAGGTGCTTTATACAGTAGAAACTAACATTTATTGAGTGTTGTATTAAGATCATTATATGCATTACTTTATTTAAGCCTCACAGTGCCTTCACAGGAGTGTGTTATTATCTGCCATTTACAGAAAAAGAAACTGAGCCTTTGAGAGGTTTGATAACTTGCCCAGATCATAAAAAGTAACAAAATCAGCCTTCAACCTAGGTTCCCCTGGCTCTAATGTCTGTGTATGGCCCCTGTATCTCATGAATCCTCAGGTAACCCTATACAACAGGGACCATACCATATTTCATGGACCAAATAAAGTTGCTTGCTCCATATCACACGATTGCTAGTAAGAGAATCAAGCCTCACCCAGATCCAAGTGACTCCCAAGCCCATGCATATTCCGTGACACAGCGGGTGACCACATCATGGCCCACACAGAAAGTGCCCCAAAACAATGCCCCCCAAATTTTAATGTGCATTACCATCTACCCAGGGATTCTACTCCTCAGTATCTACCCAAGAGGAATGAAAACATAGACCCATACAAAGACTTGAAAGCAAATGTTCTTAGCAGCATTATTCATAATACTCAGAAAGATGCAGAAAAAATGTCCATCAACTAAAGAACAGATAAACAAAACTGGGTGTATGCATACAATGGAATGCTGTTTGGCAATAAAAAGAAATGAAGTGCTGATGCATGTACAACATGGATGAACCTTAAAAACATTATGTTAAATGAAGACCACATATTGTATGATTCCATTTAGATGAAAGATCTGGAAAAAGCACATCTATATAGACAGCAGATCAGTGGTTGACTCAGACAGGTGTGGGGAACAAGGATTAAGAGTAAACGGGCAGGAGGGCCTTCAAGATGACGGAGGAGTAAGACGTGGAAATCACCTTCCTCCCCACAAATACATCAAAAATACATCTACATGTGGAACAACTCCCACAGAACACCTACTGAACACTGGCAGAAGATCTCAGACTTCCCAAAAGGCAAGAAACTCCCCACGTACCTGGGTAGGGCAAAAGAAAAAAGAAAAAACAGAGACAAAAGAATAGGGATGTGACCTACACATCTGGGAGGGAGCTGTGAAGGAGGAAAAGTTTCTACACACTAAGAAGCCCCTTCACTGGTGGAGACGGGGTGTGGGTGAGGGGTGAAGCTTCAGAGCCACAGAGGAGAGCGCAGCAACAGGGGTGCAGAGGACAATGTGGAGAGATTCCCACACAGAGGATTGGTGCTGACTGGCACTTACCAGCCTGAGAGGTTTGTCTGCTCACCCACCGGGGTGGGTGGGGGCTGGTGTCTGAGGCTTGGGCTTTGGAGGTCAGACCCCAGGGAGAGGAGTGGGGTGGATGCGTGAAGACAGCCTGAAGGGGGCTAGTGCACCACAGCTAGCCAGGAGGGAGTCTGGGGAAAAGTCTGGACCTGACTAAGAGGCAAGAGACCATTGCTTCAGGGTGCACAAGGAGAGGGGATCCCTTCCCCATCTGCCCACGAGCTCCAGAGATGGGCGCAAGCCACAGCTGTCAGCTTGGACACCAAAGACGGGCATGAAATGCTAATGCTGCTGCTGCCGCCACCAAGAAGCCTGTGTGCGAGCACAGGTCACTATCCACACCCCCTGGGAGCCTGTGCAGCCCGCCACTGCCAGGGTCCCGGGATCCAGGGACAACTTCCCCGGGAGAACACATGGCTGTTGCAACATCATGTTGGCCTCTGTTGCCACAGCTCGCCCTACATTCCAATTATAACTACCATACCCCTCCCTCCCCCCAGCCTGAGTGAGCCAGAGACCCCTAATTATCCACTGCTTTAAAGCTGTCCTGTCTGGTATGGAAAAGGTGCCTGAAGGTGACCTACATGCAGAGGTGGGGCCAAAACCAAAGCTGAACCCCAGGAGCTGTGCAAACAGAAGAGAAAGGGAAATTTCTCCCAGCAGCCTCAGGAGCAGCGGATTAAACCCCCACAGTCAACTTGATGTACCCTGCATCTGTGGAATACCTGAATAGACAAGGAATTACACCAAAACTGAAGCAGTGGACTTTGGGAGCAATTGTAGACTTGGGTTTGCTGTCTGTGACTGATTTATTTCTGATTTTTGTGTTTATATTAGTATAGTTTTTAGTGCTTGTTATCATTGGTGGATTTGTTTATTGGTTCAGTTGCTCTCTACTTTTTTAAAATTTTTTTTTATTTTAATAATTTTTTGTGTTATTATTATCTTTTCTTCCTTTCTTTTTTTCTCCCTTTTCTTCTGAGTCGTGTGCCTGACAGGTTCTTGGTGCTCCAGCCTGGTGTCAGGCCTGAGCCTCTGAGGTGGGAGAGCCAAGTTCAGGACATTGGACCACCAGAGACCTCCCGGCCCCATGTAATATCATTGGCAAGAGCTCACCCAGAGATCTCTGTCTCAAACTCTAAGACCCAGCTCCACCCAACAGCCAGCAACCTCCAGTGCTGGACGCCCCATGCCAATCAGCTAGCAACTCAGGAACACAACCCCACCCATTAGCAGACAGGCTGCTTAAAATCATACTAAGTTCAGAGATACCCCAAAACACACCACCAGACATGGCACTGCCCACCAGAAAGACAAGAACCAGCCCCACCCACCAGAACACAGGCACCAGTCCCCTCCACCAGGAAGCCTACACAAGCCACTGAACAAACCTCACATTAGTGGGGGCAGACACCAAAAACAATGGGACCTACTAACCTGCAACCTGTGAAAAGGAGACCCCAAACACAGTAAGTTAAACAAAATGAGAAGACACAGAAATATGCAGCAGAGGAAGGAGCAAGGTAAAAACCCAACAGACAAAACAAATGAAGAGGAAATAGGCAGTCTACCTGAAAAAGAATTCAGAGTAATGATAGTAAAGATGATCCAAAATCTTGGAAAGAGAATGGAGAAAATACAAGAAACGTTTAACAAGGACCTAAAAGAACTAAAGAGCAAACAAACAATGATGAACAACACAATAAATGAAATTAAAAATTCTCTAGAAGGAATTCAATAGCAGAATAACTGAGGCAGAAGAACAGGTAAGTGACCTGGAAGATAAAATAGTGGAAATAACTACTGCAGAGCAGAATAAAGAAAAAAGAATGAAAAGAATTGAGGACAGTCTCAGAGATCTCTGGGACAACATGAAATGCACCAACATTCGAATTATAGGGGTCCCAGAAAAGGAAGAGAAAAAGAAAGGGTATGAGAAAATATTTGAAGAGAGTTGAAAACTTCCCTAACATGGGAAAAGAAATAATCAATCAAGTTCAGGAAGCACAGAGAGTCCCATACAGGATAAATCCAAGAAGAAACACGCCAAGACACATATTAATCAAACTATCAAATTAAATACAAAGAAAAAATTAAAAGCAGCAAGGGAAGAGCAACAAATAACATACAAGGGAATTCCCAAAAGGTTAACAGCTGATCTTTCAGCAGAAACTCTGCAAGCCAGAAGGGAGTGGCAGGACATAGTTAAAGTGATGAAAGCGAAAAACCTACAACCAAGATTACTCTACCCAACAAGGATCTCATTCAGATTTGACAGAGATATTAAAACCTTTACAGATAAGCAAAAGTTAAGACAATTCAGCACCACCAAACCAGCTTTACAACAAATGCTAAAGGAACTTCTCTAGGCAGGAAGCACAAGAGAAGGAAAAAACCTACAATAATAAACCCAAAACAATTAAGAAAATGGTAATATGAACATACATATCGATAAGTACCTTAAATGTAAATGGATTAAATGCTCCGACCAAAAGACATAGACTGGCTGAATGGATACAAAAACAAGACCTGTACATATGCTGTCTACAAGAGACCCAATTCAGACCTAGGGACACATACAGACTGAAAGTGAGGGGATGGAAATAGATATTCCATGCAAATGGAACTCAAAATAAAGCTGGAGTAGCAATTCTCATATCAGAAAAAATAGACTTTAAAATAAACACTATTACAAGACACAAAGAAGGACACTACTTAATGATCAAGGGATCAATCCAAAAAGATATAACAATTGTAAATATTTATGCACCCAAAGTAGGAGCACCTCAATACATAAGTCAAATGCTAACAGCCATAAAAGGGGAAATTGACAGTATCACAATCATAGTGATACTAAGCACCTGAAGTGCTTATTCAAAAGACAAATTTCCTAGTGCTTTAAAAAATTAATTTACAATGTTGTGTTTCATAGTGATTCAGTATTTTTTCAGATTATATTGATTATAGATTATTATAAGATAATGCGTATAATTCCCTGTACTACACAGTAAATCCTTGTTACTTATCTAATTTATATATAGTAGTTTGTACCTCTTAATCCCATACCCCTAAATTGTACTTCGTACCTTCCCTCTCCCCTTTGGTAACCACAAGTTTGTTTTCTATATCTGTGAGTCTGTTTCTGTTTTGCATCTACATTTGTTTGTATTATTTTTAGATTCCCCATATAAGTGATATAGTATTTGTCTTTCCCTGTCTGACTTATTTCACTAAGGATAATAAGGATTTCACTATTTCACTAAGGATAATATTCTCTAGGTCCATGTTACTGCATCCATCCATCCATGTTACTGCAAATGGCAGTATTTCAATCTTTTTAATGGCTGAGTAATGCTCCATTATATACATCAAATCTTAATCCAGTCATCTGTTGATGGGCACTTGGATTGCTTCCATGCATTGGCTATTGTAAATAGTGCTGCTATGAACATTGGAGCGCATGTATCCTTTTGACTTAGTGTTTTCGTTTTTTCTGGATATATACCTGGGAGTTGAATTGCTGGATCACATGGTAGTTCTGTTTTTAGTTTTTAAAGGAACCTCCATACTGTTTTCCATAGTGGCTACACCAATTTACATTCCCACCAACAGTGTATGAGGGTTCCCTTTCCTCCACATCCTCTCCAACATTTCTTATTTGTGGATTTTTTTTAATGATAGCTACTCTGACAGGTATGAAGTGATACCTCATTGTATTTTTCATTTGCATTTCTCCAATAATCTAAAATTGGTGATGTTGAACATCTTTTCATGTGTCTGTTAGCCATCTGTATGTCTTCTTTGGAAAAATGTCCATTCAAGACTTCTGCTCATTTTTTTGACTGGATTGTTTGGTTTTTGATATTGAGTTTTATGAGCTATTTGTGTACTTTGGATATTAAGCCCTGTCAGTCACATCATTTGCAAATATTCTCTCCCATTCCATGGGTTGTCTTTTTGTTTTGTTGATGGTTTCCTTGGCTGTGCAAAAGCTTTTAAGTTTAATTAGGTCTCATTTGTTTATTTTTGCTTTTATTTCTTTTGCCTTGGGAGAACAATCTAAGAAAATATTGCTGCAACTTATGTCTGAGAGTATTTTACCCGTGTTCTCTTCTAGGAGTTTTATGGTGTCATGTCTCATATTTATGTCTTTAAACCATTTTCAGTTTATTTTTGTGTATGGTGTTAGGGAGTGTTCTAATTCCATTAATTTACACGTAGCTGTCCAGCTTTCCCAACACCACTTGTTGAAGAGACTGTCTTTTCTCCATTGTATATTCTTGCCTCCTTTGTCATAGGCTAGTTGGCCATTAGATGTCTGAAGTCTGAAGTCTGGAAGGGTTATGCCTCCAGCTTTGTTCCTTTTCCTCAAGATTGCTTTGGCAATTCTGGGTCTTTTGTGGTTCCATATAAATTTTAGGATTATTTGGTCTAGTTCTGTGAAAAATATCATGGGTATTTTGGTAGGGATTGCATTAAATCTGTAGATTGCTTTGGGTAGTATGGCCATTTTAACAGTATTAATTTTTCCAATCCAAGAGCATGGGATATCTTTCCATTTCTTTGAATCATCTTCAGTTTCCTTTATCAATGTTTTATAATTCTCAGCATGTAAGTCTTTCACCTCCTTGGTCAGGTTTATTCCTAAGTATTTTACTTTTCTGATGTGATTTTAAAGGAATTATTTTCTTAATTTCTCTTTCTAATAGCTCATTGTTAACTGTAATGAAATGAAACAGATTTCTGTATATTAATCTTGTATCCTGCTACTTTGCTGAATTCATTTACTAGTTCTAGTAGTTTTTGTGGGGAGTCTTTAGAGTTCTCTATATAGAGTATTATGTCATCTGCAAGTAGTGATAGTTTTACCTCTTCCCTTCCCATTTATGTACATTTTATTTCTTTTTCTTCTCTGACTGCTATGGTTAGGATTTCCAATACTACGTTGAATAGAAGTGGTAAGAGTGGGCATCCTTGTCTTGTTCCTGAACTTAGTGGGAAGGCTTCCAGCTTTTCACCATTGAGTATTATGTTGGCTGGGGGTTTGTCATAAATGGCTTTTATTATGTTGAGATATGTTCCCTCTATACTCACTTTGGTTAGAGTTTTTTTTTATCATGAATGGATGTTGAATTTTGTCAGATGTTTTTTCTGTGTCTAAATGAGATGATCCTATGGGGTTTTTCTTTCCTTTTGTTAATGTGATGAGTCACAGTGATTGATTTGTATGTTGAACCAGCCTTGAGACCCTGGAATGAATCCAAGTTGATCATGGTGTATGATCCTTTTTATGTATTGTTGGATTCAGTTTGCTAATATTTTGTTGAGGATTTTTGCATCTGTATTCATCAAAGATATTAGCCTATAATTTTCTTTTTGTAGTGTCTTTGGCTGGTTTTGATATCAGGGTGATGGTGGCTTCATATTGTTAGAATGAATTTGGGAGTGTTCCCTCCTGTAAAACCTTTTAGAATAGTTTTGTAAGGATAGGTATAAGTTCTTTTTTGTATTTTTGGTAGAACTCCCCAGTGAAGCCATCCAGTTCTGGATTTTTATTTGCTGGGAGTGGTTTTCTTTTTTTTTTTTCCATTACAGATTTGATTTAACTTCTAGCGATCAGTCTGTTCAAGTTATCTGTTTCTTCTTGACTCAAGTTTGGCAGACTCTGTGTTTCTAGAAACTTGTCCACTTCTTCTAGATTGTCCAAATTGTTGACATGTAACTATTCATAGTATTCTCTTATGCTTTTTGTATCTCTGTAGTATTGGTTATTATTTCTCATCTTTTATTTCTTGTTTTGTTTGAGTCCTCTTCTTCTTGGTGAGCCTTGCTAAAGGGTTATCAATTTTGTTCAGCTTTAAAAAAACAGTTCTTGGTTTTATTAATCTTTTCTATTTTTTTATCTCTATTTTATATATTTCCTCTCTGATCTTTATGATTTCCTTCCATCTGCTGACTTTGGGCTTTGTTTTTTCTTCTTTTTCTAATTCTTTTAGGTAGTAAGTTAGGTTGTTTGAGATTTTTCTTGTTTCTTGAGGAAGGTCTGTATTGTTATGAACTTCCCTCTTAGAACTGCTTTTGCTGCATCCCATAGATTTTGGAAAGTCGTGTTTTCATTTTCATTTGTATTGAGGTATTTTCTGATTTCCTCTTTGATTTCATCATTGACCCATTAATTTTTTAGTAACATGTCATTTAGTCTCCACGTGTTTTATCTCTTCCCATTTTTCTTTCTGTAGCTGATTTCTAATTCCATACCACTGTGGTCAGAAAAGATGCTTGATAAAATATATAACCTCTTAAATTTGTTGAGCCTTGTTTTGTGACCTAGTATGTGGTCTGTCCTAGAGAACATTCCAAGAATGAAAAGAATGTCTATTCTGCTTTTTTTTTTTTTTTTTTTGGATGTAGTGTCCTGTAGATTTTAAGTCCAACTGGTCTTAAGTAAGTGAAACCCCAAAGGAGGGGAGTGCTGAAGTAAGTGAAGCTCATGTGCTTATAGAGGTCTGATGCGCTTATAGAGGTCTGATGGGCATGCCTACACAGATATGTAGGCATCTGTGGCTCTGCTCAGATGTAGCCCAAGATAGCATCTTTCCTCCTCTTGTGGTCATTCCAAATCTAGTGCAAGGTTGTGGCATGGAGTGGGTAAGGCTGCAGCTTTTGCTCAGCTGCGACTGTGGGTCAGGACTTTGTAGGTTATGGGAATTGAAGCGGCCTGCACTGCCGTTAGAACTCGGAGCTACTTCTGGGGCACTGTTTGAGCAAACACCAACACTGGCTGACACTGCTCCACCTGGACTACTTCCCAGGCCCCTGAGCTCCCTCTGCATTCCTAGATCAAGTCTTTTCTCAGGACCTGTCTGCCCTAGGTCTAGTGCCAAGCTGCGATGTGGAGTGGGTAGGGCCAGAGCATTCACTTGCCTGGGGACTGCGGATCATGGAGTATTGGTCGCAGGGGTTCTAGTGGCTGCCCTGCTATTACTAAAGGTCTGGGCTGCTTCTGTAGTGTTCTTTGAGTAAGTGCCAACAATGGCTGCCACCGCCCCACCTGAACCACCCCTCAGGACCCTGGCCCTGTCTCTGCATCTCTAGATTGAGTCTTTTCCTCAGGACCTGGCTGCCCTAGATCCTGTGGCAAGCTGTGGTATGGAGTAAGCAGGGCCGGGACCTTTGCTCAGTTCAGATTGGGAAGCATGGCAAGGTGGCACCTGCTAGGGCAGACCTTGCTCTGCCCCGTCTAATGGCAAGTCAGCACCTGCATACTCCTCACAAGTGGAGTCTAGGCTTCTCTAGCCTTTCTGTCTGTCCCAGCAGTTCTCTAAGCAGCCAAGGGGGCTTGTCACCCCTGCATAGGACCCCAGGACTAGGACGCCCAGTCTGTGGCTTGACCCACTCACTCCCCAGGGCATGTGTCTGCCTGTGTGGTCTTCCTTTCCTCTGAGTCCCCTCCCAGGGGCACAGGTCCCAACCCAATGCTTTTTCTCCCATTCTCCCAGATTATGTGGGAATCTTTCATGCAGCTTTGGTTGTATAGGACTTCTTATGCCAGTTTCCAGTTAGTTGTCCAGGAGAATTGTTCCAAGTGTGGATGTATTTTTGATGTGTTTGTGGGGGGAGGTGAGCTCCATGTCCTCTTACTCCACCATCTGGACCCCCCTCCTCCAGGTAATTCTTATACAAGTGGTTTAAGAATTATCCTTTATAAAATGCTAACCTAAACCAGCAAGTTCAAAAGAAATATAATGCAAGCTTATATGTAATTTTTAAAATTCTGGTAGCCACATTTTAAAAAGTAAAAAGAAATAGATGAAATTAATTTTAATCATTTATTTAACCCACTAGATACAATGTGTTATCATTTTAACATGGAATCGATATTTAACAATTTTTACACTAAGTCTTTGAAATCTAGTGTGTAATTTTAACTTACCATACATCTCAATTTGAATTAACTAACTACATTTCAAGCACTCATTTTGGTTGCCCCTGCAAACCTATTGAATCATAAATTCTGGGGGTGGAGCCCAGTAATTTACGTTTCAACAAGTCCTCTAGCTGATTCTGATGCTCACTCAAGTTTGTGAACCACTGATCTAGGCTATTGGTTTTTGAACTTGGCTGCATGTTGAAATCACTGGGAAACAAAACAAACAAACAAAAAATGCTTATGCATGGGTCCCAGTCTCAGAAATCATTATTTTTTAAAGCCTTCTTGATGATTCTAATATATAGCAAAACGTAAAAACTCACTGTTTCTCATAGATGCCTCCTTCACCTTTAGCTTCAAAGTCAGTTTCTGTGCCCCAACATCATCTTCCTATAATATTTCAGTCTCTTCTCACCAAACTCCCCATTTCCAGGTTTCTTCTTTATTCTATCTTGAGTTTTTAGACAAAAGGAATCTTTTTAATCCACTTCTGCGATTCCTTTCCTAAAAGGGAAATCTCTTTTCAAAGTGCACATCTTTTAGCTCCTCACCCATGACGGCCAGTCCCAAACTGTTGGTTTACTCAGCAGCACTAATGTCTTCACCCCACTTCCCACAGCCCCCGAGGACCCCTACTCACCTGGGAGCACCAGCGCACTCCTGGCTCCCTCCCACTCCCAGTGTAATGCCAGGGCTTTGGACACTTAACCCGTGACTTTTCATTGAACTGTAGCTCCCCCTTTCCCTGTATTTCAGAGGAATCCCTGAAAGCTCAAATCTTTCCCCCAAATCTCTTCCAGGGAAAGGGAACAAGGAGAGAACCTGAAGTCAGGAACCCTTTTTTCTATCATCGCTAATAGTTTCATTTCTGGTAGATTTCCATTTCCCTCACCCTTGGGTTCTAGCAGCTCACTGGAATGAGGGTGCATCTTTGGGAAGGCCAAAGATTTGAGAATTAAAAATCCAGGCGTACTCCCATGTCATAAATCGTTAGTGAGAAAGCAGCTGCTTGGCATGTGTGTGTGCAGCCCACACCAACAACATAGGTTGTGTGTTTATGCACGTGTAAATATGCATAGTTGAAGCACCCTCTAGTGGAACACCTAGAGAAGATCGCATTTTCCGGAGAAACTCACCCTCCAGAAAAAAACAGAGTATTTTGAAATCTTAATGTGACCAGAGCATCATGAGAAATGAGATCATAAGTCTGCAGCATCTTCATAGTCATGGCAAGATACCAGGGGCGCTGGCTGAGTCAAGTGACTGCCAGGTCCAGCTCAGTGAGGAGGGGGCATGGGCTGAATCAGCCTTTCTTAAAGGCCTCTTATGGAGGCCTTCATTCCCTTCGTGCCAAAGATGTACAAAAGCAGTTTTAGGAAGTTACAGCTGTTGCAAAGGAAGATTTTGTAGATTACCATGGAGGTCCTTCAGTTCAAGAAGCTGCCCGTTCCCATTTCAAATCACAGGACAAAGATGGATAATTCACTACTGGGATAGCCAGACTGCTGTCAGGAAGAGAATATATTGGATCCTTAACCTACTTTTTTACTCTAAATTCCAAATTAAAACAGAAGAAAGAGAAGGAAACAGTGGAGATTATATGAGAGTGGCGAACGCCTTGACAAATGAAACCTCAAAGCCATAAAGCTATAAAAGAAAGTATTGATAAATTTTATGACATAAATTTTATGACAAAAATAAAATTTTTCTGCATGGCAAGGAAAAATGCCATGAAAATATTCAAAAGATAAATAACACACAGGGAAAAATTTCAACAGATAGCACAAAGGGATAATTTCCTTACTGTATAAGGTGTTCCCACAACCCATAAGCAAAAGACTGACAATGCAATAGAAGAAATGGACAAAGTATCTGAACAGATAGGTGACAGTAAAGAAAAGAAAATATTAAGCACTTAAACATACACAGTGATTTTCAGTCTCCTTCACAATCACTGCTTTCAAGGTTGCAGAGTAGGATCACACATTTGAGTAGGGCAGGCACGGGGAAGCAGGCTGAGTGATATGTGGGAATGAAGAGTATACATCAGTCCACTGTCTGTGAAGAGCAATTTTGCAATAGCTGTCAAAATAAACAGTAGCCATACACATTGACCCAGCAAATCCACTTGTAGGAATTTACCTCACAGATATGCTTGCAGATGTGTGAAATGATGCATGCATGAGGGAATTCAAAGCAGTATGGTTTGAAAAAGCAAAATCCTAGAAACGCTCTAAATGCCCATGAATCAAGGACTAGAGAAATAAAGCATGACACAGTCACACAACAGAATCCTGTGCAGCCGTGGGCTCCTTATTCCCAAGAGTGAGGCAGCTTGGTGTGTAGAGATTGGATGTCTCTTCCAGATACATGAAGTGAAAAAGCAAGGTGAAGTGAGGATGTTGAGGATTTTCCATCGCACTCCATTACTTGTTTTAAAAATGAGGATCCATGGGAGAAATTTTTCTTAGTTCTTAGAACCAGCTAGTGGATTTTTTTTCTTATGTTTTTGGTGTTGATGTCATTTTGTTTTATTTTTAATTCAATGGTTTAAACTTATCATAGAGGGAATACGTGGGTACGATAAAAGAACAAACTTAGTTTTTATGTTATGGACACAATAGTCATGTAAGTGCTTGTGTTTTCCCCAGTATTAAAGGCTAGAAAGCTCAGAGCCATGTTAGTAGCCCACCTCTCTGGATGTACAGCCTCTTCAGGGATGAATATTTTGTATTAAACTAACTCCTGGCTATTTTTTTCTAATCTTATTTTCCTAAACCATTATTTTACATGTACTATGATAAACTTCTTCAAATCCATTTTGTAATGAGGTAGGCATACTTTTAAAGTAATAATAAAATAAAGCAAGGTGAAGAAAGGAGTGTATATTATGCTACCATTTGCCTTAAAAAAGAATAATGCATATGCTCATATATGCATCAAATGTCTCTGGAAGGATAGCAACTTTGGTTACTCAAAGGGGCTAGGGAACAGAGGTGAATGGAATCTTATTAATAAGTCTAAGTTATTTTGTATTTTAGTTTTATGCCATCACATATTTTTTAAACATTTTTTAAAGTCCTCCCCTTTGCTCTAAAAAGCCACCCAGTTTCTGCAAGCACCACTCATGTGGTGCAGCTGTTTTACCAACAGGAAGAGGTATATGCAAAGGAGACATTGACCTATGCTCGCCCAGAGTTTCTGTTGCAATGTGGACTCCCTGGTTCTGTTTATTGTGCCAGAGCTGCTGAGATGTCTATAAATATTCCTACTGGGCTACAGAGAATGAAAATTTGGCCCATCTCCCATAGTTTGCACTTTAGAAAAAAGCAATTTGAGGTAAATATGATTTTTCCCCCTGTATTAAAAGTGAGTTCTTAATAGGAGAAGCATAAGGGCATGATGAGTTTACTACGGGATGAGGCTTTCACTTTCATTCTCTAAGCCTCACATCCGTATAAGTCCCCAACAGTGATGAGTCTATTTTTAAGTCAGGTTTACTGAGGTCTAACTTATATATAGTAAATTTCACCTTCTTAAGGGTATAGTTCAATAAGTTTTGACAAACACACATAGAACATTTCCATCACCTCAAGAAGTTCCCTCTTTCCCCCTACAGTCAAACCTTCCCACACCCCTCATTTGGGAACATGTTTACACTTACAGAAAGTCTGCCAAGATAGTACAAGTCTTTCACCTCCTTAGGCAGGTTTATTCCTAGGTATTTTATTCTTTTTGTTGCAGTGGTAAATGGGAGTGTTTCCTTAATTTCTCTTTCTGATTTTTCGTTGTTGGTGTATAGGAATGCCAGGGATTTCTGTACATTAATTTTGTATGCTGCAACCTTACCAAGTTCATTGATTAGTTCTAGTAGTTTTCTGGTGGCATCTTTAGGATTTTCTATGTAGAGTGTCATGTCATCAGCGAACAGTGACAGTTTTACTTCTTCTTTTCCAATTTGTATTTCTTTTTCTTCTCTGATTGCTGTGGCTAGGACTTCCAAAATTATATTGAGTAAGAGTGGCAAGAGTGGACATCCTTGTCTTGTTCCTGATCTTGGTGGAAGTGCTTTCAGTTTTTCACCGTTGAGTATGATGCTTGCTGTGGGTTTGACATATATGGCCTTTATTATATTGAGGTAAGTTCCCTCTATGCCTATATTCTGGAAGGTTTTTATCATAAGTGGGTATTGAATTTTGTCAAAATCTTTTTTCTGCATCTATTGAGATGATATGGTTTTTATTCCGTAATTTGTTAATGTGGTGTATCACACTGATTGATTTGCGTATACTGAAGAATCCTTTCATCCCTGGGATAAATCCCACTTGATCATGGTGTATGATCCTTTTAAGATGCTGTTGGATTCTGTTTGCTAAGTATTTTTGCATCTGTGTTCATCAGTGATATTGGTCTATAATTTTCTTTTTTTGTGATATCTTTTTCTGGTTTTGGTATCAGGGTGATAGTGGCTTCATAGAATGAATTTGGGGGTGTTTCTCCCTCTGCAATTTTTTGGAAGAGTTTGAGAAGGATCGGTGTTAGCTCTTTAAATGTTTGATAGAATTCGCCTGTGAAGCCATCTGGTCCTGGACTTTTGTTTGTTGGAAGATTTTTAATTATGGTTTCAATTTCATTACTTGTGATGGGTCTGTTTATATTTTCTAATTCTTCCTGGTTCAGTCTTGGAAAATTGTACCTTTCCAAGAATTTGTCCATTTCTTCATGGTTGTCCATTTTATTGGTATATAGTTGTTCACAGTAATCTCTTATAATCCTTTGTATTTCTACAGTGTCACTTGTGATTTCTCCTTTTTCATTTCTCATTTTATTGATTTGCATCCTCTCCCTTTTATTCTTGATGAGTCTGGCTAAGGGTTTATCAATTTTGTTTATCTTTTCAAAGAACCAGCTTTTAGTTTTATTGATCTTTACTATTGTTTTCTTCTTTTCTATTTCATTTATTTCTTCTCTGATCTTTATAATTTCTTTCCTTCTGCTGACTTTGGGCTTTCTTTGTTCTTCTTTCTCTAGTTGTTTTAAGTGTAGGATTAGATTGTTTATTTGAGATTTTTCTGGTCTCTTGAGGTAGGATTGAATTGCTATAAACTTCCCTCTTAGAACTGCTTTTACTGTATCCCATAGGTTTTGGGTCGTCGTGTTTTCATTGTCATTTGTTTCTATGTATTTTTAGATTTCTTCTTTGATTTCTTCAGTGATCTCTTGCTTATTTAGTAGTACACTGTTTAGCCTCCATGTAATTGTGTTTTTTACAGTTTTTTTCCTGTAATTGATTTCTAATCTCATAGCGTTGTGGTCGGAAGAGATGCTTGATACGATTTCAATTTTCTTAAATTTTCCAGAGTTCTCATATACCCTTCACCAGCTTCCCCTAATGTCTACATCTTATAGAACATGGTACATTTATCAAAACTAAGAAATCGACATTGGTAAATTACCGTTAACTCAACTAAGACTTTATTTGGATTTCACCAGTTTTTTCACTGGCATTTTTCTGTTCTGGATTCCACCCAGGATCCCACCTTGTATCTGGTCCATCTGTCTCCTTAGTCTCATCTGTGACAGTTTCTCCATCTTTCCTTGTTTTTCATGGCCTTGACACTTTTAGTACCAGTCAGGTATTTTGTAGTATGTTCCTCAGCTGGGGTTTGTCTTCTGTTTTCTCATGATTAGACTGGGGTTAAGGATTTGAGGAATAAATATAGAGGCGAAGTGCCCTTCTCATAGCATCATATCAGGGAACATGATGTCCTCATGACTTCCTGGTTAATGTGACCTTGATCTTGAGCAGTTTTCTCCACTATAAAATTAGTTTTCCACTTTCCATACTCTCTTTGTTGGAAACGAGTCACTAAGTCCAGCTCATACTGAAGGGAGGGAACTAAAGTCCACCTCCTAGAAGGGGACATATCTACACATATCATTTGTCCACTGCCCCCTCCAGGCCAGTCTTTCTCAGTGAGGACCTGGTAAGGTCCATGGAGAATAGTGCACTCCCATTGTAACTGCAGCTGCGCGGGACGCTGTACTCTCATCCTAGTCCACACTTGGCATGGCAACCATTTAAACTTTTAGCTGAATTCTTATTCACTTGTGTGACCCCGGCATCTCTTCCACTCACACTCTGCACAACTGAGCCAGTGCTTCCCTCCCATCTCTCCTTGGAATGCCCTGTCTTTTCTTAGATTTCAGGCTATTTGGTTGCCCACCAGATCTGCCCACAACTTTAGATCTCTAATGGTTTCTAGAAGAATTATAATTTTGTTGTTTATCAAGGTTTTACCTGTTAAAAAGGGTGATGTTCTCTTCAGTTTTCTATATCCAAGGTGGAAGCAGAACTTGATGTAATGAATATGAAAAGAAATCCTCTCTCCTTCAAATGGAAAGTGAGATCCAAAGGCTTCACATCTGCTAGGACCTCAGAGAGCATCCTTGATTATGTGACTCCCAGTTAGGCCAGCCATTGGCAGATATCCCCTTGCACATCGAGGCCCGTGTCTATCCTGGGATCGATTGGAATCATTCCAAGAATGAATGATCAAGGCCAAGTCCAAGCAAATGTTTCTAGAGCCTCTCCCTCTAGTAGTATCCCTCACTCATTCCTCACTTGCCCAAGGCACCCTCCACGTATCCCCATGTCTCAGGTCTGCCATGGCTCCCACCAACTGGGATCATGTACTCCCTTCCCAGCACCTGGGGATACCCCAGACCCTCTTGAACCAGTGAGAAATGTGAGCAGATAGTGGTAGTTGGTGGTTGCAGCAGTGAAAGCCCAGCCATCCTGCCCATAGGACCCAGGAATTCTAACACCACACACTTAGGTCTCTGAAAGTTTCATTCATTCAACGACTAGCAAATACAGTAGGAATAATGTGGCAGAAACTGTGCTGAACACTGGATATGCATCTAGCCACCCCCATAAGAACAATTTAACGTTTATTTGTCTATAAGGAGAGGCTAAACAACAAGGATCCTTGTGTTTTAAGTACACACAATAACCTTTATAGTACCTACACCTGGTATCTGAATGAGCCGTTATGAAGTTTCACTTGACCCTCACAACAGCTCTGTGAGGTAGATGAAAGAGAGAAACTCAGAAACGTTTGATATTTGTCCTACAATTGCACTGTTAGTATCAGGGCCAGGTTTTGAGGCCTTCCGAGTCCAAATAGTGTTCTTACTGCCTTGATGCATTGCCTGTCATGCTTGAATCTATCAGATATGTGATAAAAAGGCGTAAATGTTTGAAACCAAATGTATCCTATTTAAATCAAAAGCACCCCTACCAAGAATAAGAGAATAGTCTGTCCAAGAGGATTGGGTTTGAGTGCTTGGATTCAGGTCTAAATTTATATCACTCCATCCAACAGCTCTCTTCTAATCATGGCACTCTTACTGAAACTCAGAGAGTGACCCCTGGACCCAGAGACCCAAACTATCTGTGACGGTGATAGCAGCTGGCATCTAAGCCCATTATCACCAGCTGAGAGGAAGGTCCTCTGCTCAGTTTCTTAGCAGAGGAGAAAAACCCCAAGTAGGTTTACAAAGAATGTTTTGAACCTTCTCAGGGAGTCATAATTAAGGAACAGCAGTGCACATCAAGTCCAGGCTTCCACATAAGTACAGATAAATTGTCTGTGGCCTCTGCAGGTGCCACTCTGTACAGCCAGCCCTGGAGACCTCAAATCTAATCTGCCTGAAGTCCCCGGAGTAAGTGCTGCTCCAGGCATGTTTGAACTTCAGAGGAAACCCAGGTGAGCCAATTTCATTATTCTACAGCAAATTTACCCAAATACCAGATAAGCAAGACTTTTTTGATTCAGTACATTGTGCACTGGAGCAAGAGAGTTACTGCTTGTTCATTTCACCTGGTGGGACACGTTTTGGAGTTTGCTTTAAAAAGAAGAGGCAAGATTGCCTTCTTGGGAAAAAATAAATGAGGACAAGTCAATTTCTGGACTTTCACATAGAGGAGTAACCATAGATTCAAAGCTTTTCTCTATGATTTCAAACAAACAAACAAAAAAACAAGTTCTCCGTGGTCAGGCTTCATCTTTGGGGATGGATAGTGTATAATCCAGGAGGCTTTTCAGCAAAATGGATTTGCCAACTTTCAGTGTTTGTCCTGAAAGAAAACATTCACTGAGTCAAAACATTGACATTGTAAAGTCAGGAGAATGTGTCAGCCTTCCCTAAGGTAATGTCACAACATCTTGACAAAACATATGCCACAATAAAATTATATCAGAGCCAAAAAAAATGAATGGGTATATTTGCCGGTATGTATTATACACCTCCGCCTAAACCTCAGTTCTATTTACTAGAATGAAAACTTTGCAAATAAAATGGGAGAAAGAAATTGCTCCCAATGAAAGAAGAATTCCTGAAACATTTATTTCAAGGAGAGCAGAATATCTTTATACCCCAATACTCTATTTCACAGGTTTATATGGGCCATGACTTAAACCCTATGCCCCTCACCATAATTGCTCTACACGATGAAAACCCATACACTAAACTGATGGTATTTGTAAGGAATGTGTTTGGAATCCCTTTAGAATCCTAAATTCATAAGCATGGAAAAGTTTGAAAGAGTTGCATGTGTCCTATGTATATTTCACAACACAAATGAAAACCCCAAATACAAGCAATGAAAAAATAGAGCTTCTCAGGTTGAGTGGAGGTGGAGCAGAGAACACAGAGCCCATCTCGTCATTCTCCTTTTTAGTAGACAGTTAATCCCTATCCACACCCCCTCTTCCCTCCCTCCTCCCCTGCTACCCGCCACCCACCCAACTGACAGTCCCTGGGGCACCTCTAGGAAATTTGGGGGCAGTGTGGAACAGCTGCTTGAATGCACTAACTGATGCCTATAAAAGCAGTGTTATATTTATTTGCCAGCAAGGATAAATGGCCTCCCTCTACTTGATTTCTAGGAAGAAGTAAAGTGGGCTGCGGTTCTATGCCCAGATTCATGTTTGATGTACTCTTGCCTTTAAAGACTGTAATAAAATTGTCATAGTCATTTACTCACCTCCGGGGCAGTCCTCCTTATTCCTTGAGGATTTTAGCACCTGATTCACTCTCTCCCCCCTCAACTCTATCCCTGATACAATTCTTAGTGACTTCAATATCCAAACAGAGTATTCTCCTAAAACCCTGACTTCTCACGCTTGACCTTTGTTCCTCCAGTGATTTTCCACACCCCACAGTCAGCCATCTGCTCCCTTGGCCATGCCCTAGGCTGAGTCCTTGTCCATAAGTGCCCACCCTCAATAATCTCAATCACGGTCATCCCACTGTCTGACCACCATCCCCTATTTTTCTGTCTCCCTCACAGTTATTCGGATTCCAGTGGTTCTCCAACCCTACAGACCCCCAGTCTATTGACCCTAGTACTTTTTACTGTCACTCTACCTCTTATGTCCCGAGTTTCCTCCTTCCCCAATTTAGATTCCTTGGTCCATATTTATATCCATTCCCTCACCCCTGGCAAAACACAATTCTGGTATTTCCAGATGTAGATTTTGTTATTATTTGCTATGGTGAGGCCAACAGATGAGAAGAGGACTGCCCCTGAAAAGCTGATGTGTTACTCACAGATCCCAGGAAGAGGGGGCATACTGTGCTGAGGATGTGACGGGGGTGTCACACAGGGAAGCACCGGTGTCAGGAGGCAGAATGAGCGAGGGGGAAGCAGGAGCAAGAGCCTTTCCTGTGGTTTCTGCAGGAAGGAACAGGTGAGGCAGAGCAAGCAGGTTTAGAATAGGCTAGTTTGAATACTTTCAGAGGGCTCTGGGGCAAAGGGGCTGTCCCTGGTTGTCTGGCCCTGGTCCTGGGGTGATTCGGGCAGGGGAATGGTGCCCAGAGTGTGGTTGAGAGTGTGGGCTCTGGATTGGTTGATTTGCCCCTGGAAGGCCTGCTCACAGGAAAGTCCCTTACTATCTCTAGGAACTGGCAGCCCCAGGAAGGGAAATCTCTCCAGGGTCAGCAAAGTCCCAGATGTCAAATCGTCCGAAACATATGGCTAATGCATCTGGTTAAATGCATTAACCTTTGCTTACTTCTCACCAGCACCCAAGCAGCTGAGTGGGACTAAAGCAAGACACACAACTGTGCTGACTGGCCTCACTGTAAATGGGTGAGCCTAAAACTCTAACGGGGTCTTGTTGCCCCACTATATTGACCTAGTTGGCTCACTGTCCCAACCTCCTGGCTCTTTTAAAGCTCTTCCTCTCTTCTCAAACAACTAACAACTTCTTCCCCACTTTTCTCTCTTTGCTTCTTCTTTCACTGAGAAAACAGAAAGAATCAGAAATAACTTTCCACACGCTCCCACCACCAGAACCACCTGTACCCACCTCCTCAACTTTCTCTCCTGTGAAAACAGTGAGCCCCCCGGGGTACGCCCTCTGCTCCAGCTCTCCCTCCCACCCTCTCTCCTGCTCAGAAGGTAGCTCTTTCAGGTATAGCCTCTCTCACCCGCATCAACAGTTGCATCCTCTCTTCTGGATCATTCCCATCAAACACAAGGAGATTGTAATCTCCCACCTGAGAAAGGAAAGAACTCTCTTGACTCTACGTCTTCCTCCAGATACTGCCTTGTTTCTCTGCTCCCCTTTACAGTAAACTCTCCTGAAGAGTTTTCTGTCTACTTTCTCTGTTCCCATTCTTTCTCGAATCCACTCAGGCTGTTGCTCCCCTTTACTCTGCCAAACCTGCTTTTCTTGAGGTCTCTAATGACCTCCATCTTGCCAAAGCTAGTGGTAATCTCTCGCTAACCATTTAATTGAACATATCAGTGTTATTTGACAGTAGATCATTTCATCCCCCTAGAGGTACTCTCTTAGCCTCCAGGAAACCATCCTCTCTTGGTTCTCTTCCTACCTTATCTTTCCCACTCTAAACACGGGAGTGTCTAAAGCTGAGTCCTCAGACTTCTCTGTCTTCACTCTTTCCCTAGGTGATCTCATCCTCTAGTGGCTTAAAATTCCATCTGCATGCTGATGCATCCAAGATATCTATCTCTAGCCCAAGTTCAGTCTTGTCTCTCCAACTACCAAGTAGACCTCTCTACTTGGACATTTAAAAGGCATCACAAATTTAACATGATCCAAAACAAATCCTTATTTCCTTCTATTCCTTCTGTCATCTTCCACATCTTAGTTGTTGAACTCTAAGCTTCCAGTTGCTCAGACCCAAACTTTGGAGCCATCCTGGATTCTTCTTTCTTCCACACACCATATCCAGGCCATGAGTAAATGCTATCAGCTTTTCTTTTTAAATGTAGGTAGAGTCTGACCACTTTTTACCCCCTCCAACTGGTCCACACCACCATCATGTCTTCATCTGTCATTTCTCACCTGAGTTATTGTGCTAATGGCTTAACTGTTTCGGTTTTTCTTCCACACCTGAATTGTAGCACCATCACCCTTCCACCACCCTCCTCACCACCATATCTGGCCACACCCCCACACCCCAGCCCTGGCTCCAGTCTTGGCTTCACCAGCAGCAGGGGATGTAACCTTTGACAATGACCTTCCCTTCACTGGGTCTCTCTCCTCATCTGTGATACAGTAGTGAATCAGGCTACTTAGGCTTTCGCAGCTTGAATATTTTAGGGTCATCTGTTTATCACACACTGACCCTTTAAAGTGTTAAAAAAGAAACCCGTTTATGCCTGGGGAGTCTCATTTAATGCTCCCACCTGATTTGCATTCCTGGGCCTCTCACAGTACCCTGCACCTACCTCTACCGTGTTGCTTTTCACATGGTCCCATAATCCATGTTTCACTTGAGTCTCTCCCCTTATGGGACTATGAACCCCTTTAAGGCAAGAAGCCATGTCCTAGCTGCCTTTGTGTCTTTAGCACCCAGCACAGCGCCTGGTACATGGTAACACTCAGTAAACGTGCATTACGTGAATGAATAGAAAGCAGAACACCTCCAAGCTGGGGACAGAGAAAAGAAGGTAACAGAGATAGGCCCCAAGGGAATGGGAGCAAGAAGAGGCTGCTGAGGCAAAACACCAAGTCCATAGTGATGCGTTTGAAGAAGAAAAGGGGTGGGGACACCCCAGGGAAGCATGAGACACAGTGGGGCCTGCTGGGGTGTCACTAAGGTGCACTGCAGAGCCAGCCCAAGCTCAGCCCCAAGGAGAAAGGTAACTGCCTGTCTTTGAGGAGCTAACTAGCTTGTTGGGCAGCTGACTCATGGACGGACTGGAAGCCATTTAAAATTGTACCAGGTGGCACATGAGCAGTATTCAAGTGCTGAAGACTGTGGTACAGATTATTAACACTGTAAGTTAGCCAGGGAGAGATTGATGTGGGCTGGAGCCTATTCTCCTACTCAGCTGAAGACAAATCTATGCCTCATTCCAGTTTTTTTTAAGTCTGCCTGTAATTTCTTGTGTTGATGCCCTTGTGAAGCATACAAGGCTTCCATGCCAGAATCACAATGGCAAGAATTCAGTGGACCTAGTTCCAAAGGCTCCCGGGTTCCTTTCAGTGAAATGTGTCAGATGTAGAAGAGGTTTCACACACATGTTCCCAGCCACAAGTCCTCCCCTGCTAATATGGTCGGTAAGTGGCAGTCCCCCTCCCATTACACCCTGCTTGGCTAACGTTCCATGAAGTCAGGGGATGTGTCTGTCTGCTCAGTGCTGCTTCCCTTTGTGTGGCTTTTGCCTGGGAGACAGTAGCTGCTAAATGAGATTTCTGGAAAGAATGACTGAAGAAACCTCAGGAGCATGTGTTAGAGGTGGGAAGATTTGCAACTAATTGACTTGTGTCTGAAATGTCTAAGTATCCAGGCAGAAATTTTATTTACAGTAAGGAAATGAGTTATTTATAGGTGAGAATTATTTAGGAATTCCCCCATTTCCTTGGAATTTGGTTTTATCATGTAGCATTGTCTTTCCTTTTCTTTTTTAATGTGGTAGGAATCACAGATGGGGTCTAAACTCTGTCCACCACTGGGGTTCAGACCCCCTGGACATGTCCGGTGAACCTGTGGGGAAGGTCTGCCAGAAATTGACTAGCATGATGACTGTGGAGTCTCCAAGGGGAGGACTCTTCCTGAGAAGAGGCAGGGGCAGGTTCTACGAGGAGAGAGGCAGGAGGAAAATGGGCTTCATATACAAGGAAAGGAGATGTGTACATGCGGGGTGAAGAAGTATAGCTGACCATCAAAGTGAAAATGGAAAGGGCTGTTTCGTTAAAAACACTCTGAGATACTGGTAACTAACAGCTCAGCTTGATGCCCTTCTATACGGTGACCTTGGAGAGGGAGATGCTGATATCTAGTGGGAACATGAAGAAGTAAGCCAGATGAGGAGAGAGGAAAGGCGTGGCTGATGCCACATTATAGCCTTTTATAAGCACATAAATACAGCCCTTGGTAACTACCAGGAATGTTTGGGAGGGTCTAAGGTCTGCATGAGAAGACAGAGAGCCAATGAAATATAGGTAATTACCAATAGCACTCCTGGACAATGCCTACAGCTGTAGACTAGCAAGGAGAGAATATGAGATACTTAAGAGCCCAGACTCTGGGGTCATAATGCTTGAAATGCTCTAGTTGTATGACCTTGGACAAGTTACATAATGCTCTGTGACTCAGCCTCCGTAACTGTAAAGCGAAAAAAATAATAGTACCTAATTCATAGGATTGATGTGAAAATTAAATGGCCTAAAATATGCAAAGCTCCTTAAAGAAGGTCTGGCAGATAAATAAAAATGGTGGTTGTTTGTATTATTACAGTAGTTGTATTCCTAGAGACATGAGGAAGAGACAGTTCAATGATGATTCCTAGTATATTCTCTGTAGAGGAGTATCCTCATGGTAGTTTCCTCCCTTTGAAAGGTGGAGCCTATTTTCCTCCTATTGAATGTGGAATGAACTCAGAGATTTGCTTCCAGTGATTAGAATGTGGTAGAAATGATCCTATGTGACTTCTGAAGCTAGGCCATAAAAGGAATAGCTTCCACCTGGCTCTGACTTTCTTAGATGGCTCACTAACTCTTTGGGAAGCCAGAAGTCATGTCTCAATGACAGTCAAATGGCCTGTAGAGTGGCCGTGTGGGGAGGAACTAAGACCTCCCACGTGCCAGCTGGGTCAGTGCGCCATCTTGGAAACAGATCACTCAGCCTCAGGGAAGCCTTCAGATGAGTGCAGCCCCAGCTGAGAGCTTGACTACAACCACCCAGCTAGGCTGCTCTCAAATACCTGACCCACAAAAACTCTGACATGTCATAAATGTTTATTATTATTTTAAGCCACTAAGCTTTGGGATGGTTAGACAATGAATACAGTCCTCATTAACCTCCTGTTGTATTGTATTTTTCTGCATAAACTGGCATGGAAGTGGATGTAAAACTGGGTTTTTACGTAATTGAGTTTTCAATATAAGAAGTCAGTTTAATTAAATACGACAATAGTTATAATTTTGGAGATCATTCTGACTGCAAGTAATAAAAATCCCTAATTAAACTGGCTGAAACGCTCATGCACCTATTGCTTCCCATACTTAGAAGCCCACCAATAGTGTGGGCTCCAGAGCTGATGTGTTGAAGGGCACCTGCTGCGTTACCCTGCGATTCTCTTGCCCCTAACCTACCCCAGTGTCAGTCTCATCCTCATGCTGAGTAACAGGATGGCTGCAGTAGTTCCAAACCTCACATCTGTGCGTGCCAGCATCTAAAAAAAAAAAGTGTCACTTCTGGAAGCTAACCCAGAATAATGAAGAAGAACGTCCCTTGCTGCATCCCATTGGCCAAAATTGAGTCACAGGCGTGTTACTAAGTCATCGCTGGGAAGAAAGGTGGGATTACCCACAGGTCACTCAGGGCCACCCTGCAGTCGGGGGTGTCAGCTTTCCCCAGGGCCTCTGGGCTGGATGGGGAAGAGTTGGGCAGCTAAATAACTTAGAGGCATGTTAGGAAGAAGAAAGGAGAGATCTATGTTGGAGAGGCCACCAGCAGCAGAGTTTATGCGAGGTGATTGAAACAAACAACAGCCATTATAACTTCCAGTTCCTTAAGGACACGTGGAAAGAAAATAGCTAATAAACTTCTGCAAATCTTGATGACAACACATTTTATGACGTTCCCACAGGCTTTACTTTCTCGTTGAGGTTTTCTTTCATCACTGGTCATTTTTTGTTTGTTTGTTTTTATGTAGGATTTTTTTTTTTTAGTTACAGAATTTAGAATTTAACAAATACTTCAGATGATTAAAGGAATTTAAAGCTTTAATAAAACTCTTGGCTTATTTATAGGTCACTTTGGGGAGGAGAGGAAGGCTTGGAAGAGGTCTCTTCATAACGCAGGTTTTAAAATATGCATTCTTTTCTGAGCCAGAGCAACTTCATGCAGGGCCATTCTTCATGTTATTAGGTGGCCTTTAATATCTTTGAAATATGGCATAATGAGGAGCCTGAACCTTACTCTAATGTTTATAGCAGCACTTTGTCAAACTGGGTTTCGGATCATATACAAATTCTGACACTAGAGGGAGTGCATAATGCATTACAGAAAGAAAAAGCATATACCTAATAAATTCAAGGTAAAAATGCAGAATAGCAAGACAAGACCTTCCTTATATTCTGCCCTCCAAGCCCCATAACATCACTGGAGGTCTCTTTCCCCCTTGTAGCTATAGTTGAATTTGTAGGAGGTTGGTAGGTTGCCTGTATTACTGTAGAAAGAATGCTTTATTTTAGAGTCTTACCAGTGTTTTTATTTAAAAAAGAGACATATTATGTCCTACTTCTCATATGTTGAATGGCAAAAATAAAATGATTCCTTGCTGCTTTATTCTGTTTCTGCCTTGGTCAACAGAATGTAGTAATCGTATCTTGTAAATGAAAAGACCAGAGGTTTATTCTTTGTTTACAAAATGTAGTCTAGTCTTCTGCAAGTCAGGGAAAGCATCCTTTTCAGCATTCAGCTTCATCCTTCATTCCCTTACTAAAGGTGCCACTCCGATTATTTAACAACTAATGTCAATTAGCAGCTCATATTTAAGGAATTTCTGTTTCCTAATGCCAGAAGTCTCCCACGCTCTAACAAAATGGAATGCCTAAATGGCTAAAAACATGGAAATGACTGCAGATAGACGAGCTATTAACATAGCAACGAAGGGCTGTGCTGCCACTTGGTGAGACTCAACTGTTCCTGAAACATGTGATAAGCTGCCATGTGCTTTTCTATAACCTTTTTGTGTATTCATTATACATTCCACAATTATCTTAAATCCATCTTGTACTCACATCAATCTTTGAGCTACCAGTAAACTGTCTCTTTAATGGAAATTAAAATTAGAAAAGTCTAAAAAGCAAGCTCGTTATGAGAAATCCTGGACTCTCTCCAGGTGGGTGAAATGACCCGTACAAAGGAGACAGCCAGAACTACATTATTCACTTCTAAAGGACCAAAACACATCTCTGACTACAGCCTATTTGTCTTGGCTTCACTGACAGACTTTCGGTTAATGACATTTCACCATAATGGCTTTTGAAAAGTGAAACCAGTCTTCAGGCAATGACTTCTTTTTTGAATTTTTGTTTCATTCAAAAATACACTAAACACACCATGAGAAGTGCTGTTTCAACATTTCAGTTTCAGTCAAAAACACACTCATCCACTTATTCAGTACAAAATTTCTAGTTACCATATATCCCGTGGAACAAATTGGAATTGTGCCCCATGTTTGGATGGACGTGAAATGCTTTGCCTTTGCGTGTACACGGAGTGACTGGGACAAGAAGGTGGCAGCTTCTGTGGCTCCTCCATCTGTGATGAGCATATGCACCATTTTCACACATCTCCAAAGCCTCTCACCTTTATACTGTTGTACAGGTGTTTTCCTGTGCTTTCATTTTATTGTTAAATGCAGTTTGAGTGCACTGCTGAGCCCCAGAAACGTTGCCTGGGTCAATCACCTGACACCCCACCTTCAATGCCCTGCACCCCTCCTCCACCACCAGTGCCTACTAGCAGACTTCTCTCCCTCCTTTAATATTTCATTACTTTTTATCTACAGATTGCATCTATTTTCACACTGTTATATATTACTTAGATAACTTTGTCTTTATCATTCAACTGAAATGTTTTCATGTGGGCTACTGAAACGTGCTTAGGTATCTTGGATTGGAGTGAAATTAATCATAATTTTTTCCATTAAGACGAACTGAAGCACTTTTTCATTTAACAGCTTTGTACTCAGTGGCAGAGTTTCCAGGAATGCATTAAGGATGTTAAGCAAGGATAGATGTATACTGAAGCACAGAGCAAGCATTGGGTAAGTCTGTAACCGTGGAATTTCCCACATTCTACAGGGGAGCAAGTGGTGATCCTGGGAGAGATCAGACTAAAACCCCCTCTGTGTTAGTGTTCAGTTTTAGTATTAGTAATAGTGGCTCAATATAGCAGGTGGTTTCCAGAGTTTCTGGAAATATTGGGGGGGAAGTGGGGAGGTGCATGGGGCAAGGAAAATGTCTCCATCCAGAATCTCTTGGTAATTCAGGAGGTATATAGATTATCTGATCATCCCCATAGATATATCTGGTGATTTAAAAAAATGATTTCATATTTCTTGGCAGCAACTTCGTTGGTGCATTCTGTTTCTAGACTACAATTTAGGTTAAACACTGAGTTTACTTGTGTAATTTTTACTTATAAAAACTTCTACCCTTTGATAACTGAGTACCATTGTTTCATGTATCCTGTGCACAGAATTCAAACCATTTATGGAAAATCTTCCAAGGAAATTTTGTATCTAAGTGCAGGCTGGTTAACGTTAACACAACCATGGGAATCCAATCTGGCATGATCATTTATCCTCAGATCTCCTGTTGTGTTCAAAATGCTATGCATAAAATGGAATGGATACCCAAACAGTAGTAGAGAATATTCTTTACCAGATATCTTCTGGGGGAAATTGTTGTTTGAGATGTTAAGGGAAACAACACTATTTTCAAAACAAATCTAAATTCTAAAGGCATCTGGGATTGTGCCTTATCTAGGTCTGCAAAGGAAGAGGTTGAAAATAAAGCGCAACTCAGTTGTTCTGTCCATGAAAACTTAATCAGTAGTGGTGAAGAAAAGTTTTTATTGACATAGAAAGGTGTTTACAATGTACTGCGAAGTGAAAAAATGCAAGTTACAAAACAGAATCTGCGTTCTTTTAGGAAGATGTGTGTTGGGAAGGAGATATAGCAAAATGTAAAAATGTAATAATCTCTGAATAATAAAATTACAGGTACTTTTATCTTCCAACTTACATGCATTTTTTAAAGTTTTTTAAACAATGAGCATGTATTAATTTGTTTGATGTTTTATATATGAAGTTTTAAAAAGTCCAATAGATAGTAATAGCTTGATGCCCACTTTGAATAAGGTTTAGACCAGTGAGTAAGATTTATTGAACCCAGAACATGCAGAAATGCCTGGGGGGAGGGTCTGGAGGTGGTGACCCCCTTTGCAGAAAAGGGTGAGAACAGTGACCAATTAAATCAGAATATAGTAATGGGGGGACGGGGGACAGAGCGTTGTTTTTGTTTATTTGTTGTTAAGTTCTCTAGATGATTCTAATGTGTAGTCAAGGATGAGAATCATTAGTTCAACTTTATTGATCAACATTTATGATAAGATTCACTAGCAAATATTACCTCTATAGATTCCCATTTTGACTTCTCCCTAAATTCTTGAATAGTGCCTAATTTAGAATCAATTCAGATTAACAAACGTGTTGATTTCCTACTATGTGCCAGTCACTTGCTACGTGGTTGAAGATGAATAAGACCCAGTCCCTGCCCTTACAGAGCTTGCACCTGAGTGAGTAAAAAAAAAAAAGACTGTAAAAATTAATAAATAGAAACCTCAGTTAAAATAGAGTCAGGAGGCCAGAAGGGGACGCTCTCATGCAGAGCCCAATGGGAAGAAGAAAGACTTCCTCTTCTCCTGGCAAGATCTTGGCCAATGAGAGACTGTTACAACTCAGCCAATGAAAAGCCACTATATTTCAAACTCCTCCAGTGGACTCTGTTTGCTATAGCCCTCCTAACTTCCTTTTCCCTTCTATAAGAGAGTCCTCCTCTCCTTTTAGTGAGGGGACTTGCATGGGCTTTGCATTCGGCTTGCCATGGTTGCAGACCCTGAACTGCAATTCTTTGCTGATCCCAAATAAACCCATTTTTGCTGGAGAAATAACTGGCAGTCAATTTGTTTAAGGTCAACAAGACTGAAAATTAATAACTTCAGTATAATGTCATTGGTTATTGATAGAAGCACACACATGGAGAACTGTGTGGTGTGGACAGAGACATTCATTCTGGGAGCTTGGGGAGGTCTCCCTGGAGGAGAGGACCATGTAGTGTCCAGTTAGCTCAATCCCCTCAGCAGTTAAGTGCCTGGTCCAAGATCATAGAGCCATGTAGGAGCCAAATCTGAAACAGAACCTTGTTATCTCACACCTAATCCTATACCATTCACTGACTTTAACAAATTGGGGCAAAAGGCCTGACACAAGGATGCAGAAAACACCCTCTTTTCCAGAATATCCCCTTGAAATAAACCACCAAGGCATCAGCCTGGAGATATTATTAGTGAAGGCAGCCCTCTCAGGCAGTTTGACCTGGCACAAAAGTTGTCAGAATAATGGCATTAGGAAATTTGCAAATCAAATGGTTCATTACTTATGATACTATACTTGCAAATAGGATTATGTTGATTAGGCACTATAAATAGCATTTTAAAGAGACTCCCTCAGGGCAGATGGGGCTGAAATCTTGCTAGTCAGGCTTTTAAAGTAAGGGTTATTGAACCGCTAAACAGATGAAGCCCTGGGGTCAGAGATTAGCGGTCCAGTGTGGTTTCGAGAGCCAGGATTCTGCTCGTGATTGCCTGTTGTGACATCTTTGCACCAAAAGATGAAACAGAGGAGAGCAATCGATGAGAGAACCATCACAAGGGCCTCCGGTCATGCCAGAACAGAGCCCGTGCTCCAGCCTGAGCCAGGCGTGACTGCACTGAGCCACTGTCCAGGCCAGGACAACTGAATCCCCTGGGGAGTGAGGGCTGGGTGAGAGTGAGCTCAGAGGAACACCTGAAGGTTCTGACCACAGTTGCCACTCCTGTCAGCTTCACAGCACATCCCTCTGAATAAACTTGTCTTATTGTATAATCTTTTGCTCTCCTGGCTCAAGAAGTCCAGGTAGTATTTACGAGATTAGACATTGTCCCTTTTCCAAAGTATAGACATCATATGGTAAATACTCAAAGAAGGTGGCATTAGTTCACCTGAGTCCAAACTGGCTCTATGTAAAAAAATTCCAAGTTTGCTGCGTGCATTCACTGTATGCCATTCTACTTGAAGGTCAGGCTGGGAAGATCTTCCCTATTAGTGAGATTATATTTTCTAAATTTTTTTTTTTCCTCCGCTACCCCAAAGCAGTTCTTTCTGGAACATCAATACAGTAAAGTCTGAGTAAATTAAACATTTGGAAAAGACTACATTAAATTAAAATCTGAATTAAGATATTCTATTACTTTTAAACATAGAAATAAGTACATCATTAACAATGTTTCCCCATATAAAATTCCTGGCAAAGTTGCTTTAAAAAATAAAGAAGGGTAATTTAAAATCTACATATCAAATGTGAAGAACCAGAGCTGCTTATTTTCTTAAGCAAGCTAAACATGTCCCCTAAAATTCTCTATGTCCTATTAATGTGCTTTGTAAGGTCTCTCTTTATAAGTAACCAAAGGTAAATGTAATCCTCTCTGTCCAAATTCTTATGAATTCTAAGTCGATATAATCCTATTTCACTGTAAGTCTTTTCTCCTCCATTTTATAAATGTGCCTATAGCCCCACACCACCAAATCCACTTAACAGATATGGAAAATGTATCCTGTTGCTAATGAAGGTTTATATCATCTCAGAGTTGTCATTCTCAACTGTCTCCATTTGCTTGGGAACTCATTCAGGTAGAGTGATATCCTTGCAAAACAAACTCGAAATGGCTTAAAGACTTACATGTAAGACATGACACCATAAAACTCCTAGAAGAGAACATAGGCAAAACATTCTCTGACATAAATTGTAACAATGTTTTCTTAGGTCAGTCTCCCAAGGCAATAGAAATAAAAGCAAAAATAAACAAATGGGACCTAATCCAACTTATAAGCTTTTGTACAGCAAAAGAAGCCATCAGCAAAATGAAAAGACAACCTACAGACTGGCAGAAAATATCTGCAAATGCTGCGACCCACAACGGCTTAATTTCCAAAATATACAGCAACTCATACAGCCCAATAACCCAAAAAAAAGAAAAAAGAACCCAATCAAAAAAATGGGCAAAAGCCCTAAATAGACATTTCTCCAAAGAAGACATACAGATGGCCAAGAGGCACATGAAAAGATGCTCAACATAGCTAATTATTAGAGAAATGCATATCAAAACTACAATGAGGTGTCACCTCACACCAGTCAGAATGGCCTTCATCAAAAAAGTCTACAGGGCTTCCCTGGTGGCGCAGTGGTTGGGAGTCTGCCTGCCGATGCAGGGGACACGGGTTCATGCCCCGGTCCGGGAAGATGCCACATGCCGCAGAGCGGCTGGGCCCGTGAGCCATGGCCGCTGAGCCTGCGCGTCCGGAGCCTGTGCTCCGCAATGGGAGAGGCCACAACAGTGAGAGGTCCGCGTACCGCAAAAAAAAAAAAAAAGTGTACAGATAATAAATGCTGGAGAGGGTATGGAGAAAATGGAACCCTCCTACCCTGTTGGTAGGAATGTAAATTGGTGCAGTCACTATGGCGAACAGTATGGAGGTTCCTTAAAAACCTAAAAATAGAGTTACCATATGATCCAGCAATCCCACTTCTGGGCATATATCTGGAGAAAACTCTAATTCAAAAAGATACATGTATCCCAATGTTCATAGCGCACTATTTACAATAGCCAAGACATGGAAGCAACCTAAATGTCCACTGACAGATGAATAGATAAAGAAGATATGGTATACAATGGAATATTACTCAGCCATAAAAAAAGAATGAACTAATGCCATTTGCAGCAAGATGGATGGACCTAGAGATTATCATACTAAGTGAAGTAAGTCAGACAAAGACAAATATCTTATGATATCACTTATATGTGGAATCTAAAATATGATACAAATGAACTTATTTACAAAACAGAAACAGACTCACAGACATGGAAAACAAGCTTATGGTTACAATAGGGGAAAGGGGATGGGGAAGGGATAAATTTGGAGCTTGGGATTAGCAGATACAAACTACTATGCATAAAGTAGATAAACAGCAAGGTCCTATTGTATATCACAGGGAACTGTATTCAATATCTTATAATAAACTATGATAAAAAATATGAAAAAAAGAAAAAAATATATAACTGAATCACTTTGCTGTATACCAGAAACTAACACAACGTTGTAAACTAACTATACTTCAATTAAAAAAATAAAAGGGGGCTTCCCTGGTGGTGCAGTGGTTGAGCGTCTGCCTGTTGATGCAGGGGACACAGGTTCGTGCCCCGGTCCGGGAAGATCCCACATGCCGCGGAGCGGCTGGGCCCGTGAGCCATGGCCACTGGGCCAGTGCGTCTGGAGCCTGTGCTCCTCAACGGGAGAGGCCACAACAGTGAGAAGCCCGCGTACCACAAAAAAAAAAGACAAAATCTTCACCTGTCTTTAGCTTGCTAAGTGTGTGTTTGGGCAGCTTCCTTGAAATTGCGTAGCATTATATGCCTTATGTGAAGGTGTAGCCATCAGATTTACTTAAACCTCATACTTGGAGCTTCTAAACACACCTGGGTATCAAACTGAAGACAAGTTAATCACACCTTTTGTTGTCGCTCAGGAGTCTGTCCGCAAAAGTGTGGTTATTTATCTTCGGCTTAAGAAAGTTAACTTCCTTCGTTTGCTCAGTGGACAGAAGACAGTGACCAACTGTTCTTGCAAGCTGTTGGCAACAAGGCTGGGAACGTAAATTGCCATGTGAGGAATTGCAGGTAATTATATAGAAGAATGTCCCATGGGAAAAACATACTGGAATGGTCTAACCAGGGACAGTTTGGCATCTCCATTACTAGAAGGAGTTTTAAAATATCACAAGAACCCATTAATCAAGATGGTTTAGTTAGAAGCCAGTCTGGCAACAAGGAGAATAAGACGGACTTTCAGTTTTCTCCCCTTCCTTTTAGAGAATTATAATTAAGGCCTATTGTGTTACTATATACACATCTAGATTTTGCATGGAATATCCTGTTTACAAAAACAGGAATGAACCATCCTTATTTGCAGGACACTGAACCAAACACAGACATAATTTTTTGTTCACTAAACCAAAAGTTTTAAATAAAACATTTACTGAAGAAGACTGATTCACTGTTGTTCTCATTTAAAACTTTTGAACTGGAATACCAACGTCTTCTGAGTTAATCCTAGACTGAACTAATAGTTAAATGTATGTGAAACTCTCCCGTGGGTTACTCACAGATTATTTATATTATGTATAATGTCTTTATATGATCTGGACACTGTCTTAAGAAATGATATATCTAGCATGACTAAAGATAAAATCTGTTTTATAAATACATAGGGTAATTATAAACATATATAAATCCATGTTAAACTAGCCATTATGTTCTAGTGAGCCCAGAAGTCTAAGGATATATTATAGGTCAGCTGATCTAGAGAAATAAGGGTTAGCCCCCAGCTCAGCATCTACCTTCCTCACTGTGGTTTAAGGTATTGTATTAGAGTTGCTAATTTTCCCCCATCACTTTCCCATCTAAGAGAACCTGACTCACTCCCAACCCCAGCTGCCAGATTTGTCCATTGCAGACTTGCCCTGAACCACAGCTATTTGGGCCAGTCAGAGCACACCCCCGAGATACAGAGAAGCACTCCACGGACCAGACTGAGCCATCAAACCCTCTCTCTCTCTCACTCCATTTGATCTAAGAAACACAGCAGCCAAGTTAGAGCGTAGCTGAAGCACACTGACAGTGGAACACTGGTGTCACTGTCCACAAATCAAGGCTCATGAGGGCCCTGGGGCAGCCCTGGTGCCTGAGTCCTGAGGACACAGTTTTCTTTCAGTTTCCAGGAAAGTTGTGGCTTTCAAATAAAACACTTTTACCTGAGGTACTTTAAAATGGTTTCTGTTCCTCACCTTTCAGGCGCTCTCTGGGCTCCCTTGCTTTCTAACATCTGTCCCTACTCCCGTTGGTGGTAGAACTGGAAGAAGGGTCCCCATCCTATTTAAGAAGGAAAGAAAAGACAAGAGCCACAGAAGGAGTGTCCTATCCCACGGATAAGCAGTGAGGCCTCATAAAGGAAGACAAGCCATGGGGTCAGAAACAGAGGATGTGGGAGGCTTCAGGACCAAGCCTGTGAACGATGAGCAGGCCTAAGGGGCCTGTTATTCTGCAGTGCCATCTGCGCGGTGTGGGACAGGCCTAATGGATTAAAGCAGTGCTTCTCAAACGTATATAAGCACAGTAATCACCCGAGGATCTTGGTAAAGTGCAGGTTATGATTCAGAAGGTCCAGGGTGGGACCAGACGGAGAGTTTGTATTTCTAACAAGCTCCCATGTGATGCCAAAATGTGGTCACAGACCACACATAAGTAGCAAGGGTGAAAAAGAGCTGGGCAGGATTGAATCGTGCAACAACAGTAAAATAAACAGTAAATAACAATAAGCAATAAAATAGCAATAATATAATGTAAATAAGTAAAATGAAGTAATTAACCATAAACAACAATAAAAGGATTCCCATCATCAGATGGTGATAGGAGATTACAGGATCTCAAGGTGATGGAATTTCTGGACCTAAAGACTCCCTATACTCTACATATAGCATCAATGATTTTTGATATAGTTGGTCACTCCTTAGGGCTGAGAGAGAAAGGCACTAGAAGCTGGTTGTGAGGAAGTTACTGATGGAGACTGGATCCCCTGTGTTCCATCAGATAGGAATGCAAAGTTTAGAGTGTAGTGCTTGGCCCTGTGTATAGACCACGAAAACAAGCCTTTCTGAATATATAGCTGCTATGTGAAAATTAAACTTGGGTCATACCAAATCTATGCTATATATTTAAGAAATAAGTTGCAAAGTGTCCTTTACTCTCCCTTTTCTGCTAACCATAATTTAGCTACATATCTACTTGTAACAGGGACTCCTCTTTCTTTGATCAGTCCTTCTGGCTACATTCTTGAAAGAGAAGAGAGCCCTTTGGTACTGGCCAGTGGAGCTCTGTGATGGAAAGAACAGCTCAGGCCTGGAAAGTTTGGTTCTTGCTACTGAAAGTCTTTCTGTTGTGTGCAACTGAGGAGAAAGGGGAGATGCATTTGGTTCCTTTCCAACTCAACTTAATCCCTGACCATGGAATATATTAGTGCAGATCTTAAGTCTGGGAAGCCTTCTTTTTATTTAAAGCACACACACCGTTGGAGGTGACAGTGCTTTTAGCCATGCAAATATTATGAAGCTCCCAACTTAGTTATGGCTCAGTTAACCTAAAGTAAACTGAAAAGCCAGGCAGTGGGGAGCTCTGTTCTTTACTGGGAGAATGCCATACGATGAATTTCCTTTTAAAAAGTGCCCTCTGTGTTGCCTTTATTTAGTGATTTCTCAGTTAACCGTCAGCTTTAACCCTTCTTCAACTGCTCAGTTAAGTAAACATCTGATTCAAGAAGGTAAACTGTCTTTATATTTTTATATCCTCTGCCTGTATCTGCCTCCAGAGGAAGGTCAATGAATTCATTCATTCATTTATTCACTGATGCTGGATCAGGACCAGTTGTGGGTATGGGTGTTACAGCAGTGGACAAAACAGATAAAGACTATTCTCACAACGCTTGAACCTTCTAGATGGGCAGAGGGAGACAGCAAACAAAATAGGAATATGAAATCACTAAGAATATGCTAAATAATATGATGAAAACGAAACAGGATGATTTGGTAGAGAGCGACTTGGTGGCTGGTTTAAACTGTATGGTCAGGGACATTTAAGATAAGACCTCAATGATAAGAAAGAACCAGCCCTTACAAAGATGGGGAAAACAGCTAGGGTGAAACCATTAAGATGAAAATGCACTTGACATTTTTAAGAAATAGAGAGAAAACCAGTGTGACTGCGAGAAGAGAGGAATGGAATGGGATGGGGTTAGAGGGAAACTGGGAGCAGGTCATGTGCAGCCAGGCAGGCAGCCCAGAGGAAGAAGTAGGGTCAGATCACAGAGGGCCGTGGTCCACAGAGACCACAGAAACTGGGGACCAGATGGTTTCAGGTCATTGTCATGGTAAGGAGTTTGGATTTTAGTCTAAGGAAGCTGGAAAGTCGGTAGAGCATTTCGGTCAAGGGCTTGACATAATCTGATTGATGCTTTTAAAAGAGCATCCTGTGCAGAAGAATCCCAAATAATTTATGTAGACACTTCACCTTCAAGAAGGTGGAGCAGAACTCCCCGTTCCTTAAGCGTGGACTGCGAATAATTACTTCCTTCCGAAGAGTACAGCATACGAAGAAAGGGGGATGTAACTTTACAGTGGACAGACCCGGCAGACACTGCCTCCCTCAGCCAGGTGCTCAAGGTCAGCATCAGCAGCGACAGGTCATGTCGACATCATGTTCGTTCACCTTTGTGGGCTTTATCCTCCAAATCCACAACCCAGCCTAATCATGAGGAAAACATCCGACAAATCCCAACTGAGGAACATTCTACAAAACACCTGACCAGTCCTCCTCAAAGTCATCAAAAATAAGGAAAGTCTGAGAGACACAAACGCAGCCAAGACGAGCCTAAGGAAACGTGATGACTAAATATAATGTGGTGTCCTGGATGGGATCCTGGAAGAGAGATAGGACATTAGGTAAAAAGTAAGGAAGTCTGAATAAATGTTTAAAATGCTGCATAAATAATGACTTGTTAATTGTAACCAATGTACCATACTGATCTAAGATGTAAGTAATAGGAGAAATTCAGTGTGGGCTAGTATATGGGAGCTCTCTGTACCACCGTCACAATTTCTCTGTAAATCGAAAACTGTTCTGTACGGAAGCTTTTTTTCTTTCTTTTTTAAAAAGAGCATGCCGGCTGCTGTATGCAAACTGGACTCTGGGGCATAAAAGTGGAAGCAGATTCTAATATCCCCTGTGTTCTCAAAAACCAGCATTCTCTGTATTTTAGAAAGGAATTGCAGATATAAGAAAGAAGCGTTCATACTCGTATTTCCAATTCAAATTCAGGACTACAGAGCTTTTACATCATCTTCCCCATCTCAGGCTAATCGGAGCGTTGTTCCCTACAGAAATACATGGTTCCAAGGCAAAGCCTTCTGAATCCTGGCATTTATGGAGCCCCCAGAAAAAGTACCAGCTCCATGCCTGATCACCCCAAATGAAGCCTGACTCATATCCGTAACCTCACCCATATCAAGTTCCTAATTTCAAGGCCTCATCCTTAAAAATGAATGAATAACCGAGCATTTTGACGCATCTATGGAAAGCCTTCAACATGAAAGAAAGAGATCAAGAAAAACAGAGGGAAAAATGTGTAACAGCAGAAGGAACATATAATTCAAGAAGCAAGAGAGAACTTAGAGGAAAAAATAATTATTACCCTGAGACATTTGAGAAGATATTACATCATTAAAAGCCAACAGAATGCTATGAAAGAGGAATGGAGAAAAATAAAAAGCTCTTAGATAAGATCATTAAATAAAGAGTTAAGTAAAGGAGTTCAAAAATAAAATTAGAGTTCCATCCCAAAAAGAAACACAAAAAAAGAGATGGAAATAAGAGATGGAAAGAAAATAGATAACATCTATAGGGTTTCAGTCTAGGAGACATGACATCAGACTAACAGGAGGCCAAACAGAGAAGAGAGAAAGCAGAGGGGAAGAAATGATCAAATGAAAAATACAAGAGAATTTCTCAGATCTGAAGGATAGGGGTGTTCATATTTGAAGGATCCACCGAGTGTCCAGCACAATAAAATAAAAAACATTCACAGCAAACTGTGAAACCTCAGAACATGGAGTTTAAAGAGAAGATCTGAAAAATTTCCCAGAGAGAAGCCTTCATAGGTCATATACAAAGAAACAAAAAGCACACTGGTCTCAGAATTTCTCATTACATTAGAAGACAATGGAGAAAGACCTCAAAAGTTTTGACAAAAAATCATTTTCACTGATCATTGAAGACCTAGTCAGACTATCACTCAAGTGGGAAGATAGAATCAATTAAATTTTAAACATACAAAGGCTTGGGAATTTCTATCCCATGGTACTTGTCTTAGGAAATTACTTGAGGATGTCCAGAACAAAAATAAAAGAGGGGAACCAAGGAGGAAGAGGCAGCACTGAGACCTCAAGTGGGCCTGGAGATGCCGTGATAAACGAAACACAGGAGTAAGGATTGTAACTATGGAATAGCAAGAAATTTTGATCCTAGAACCAATATTAAGTCTAGATAATACGGATGGGAACCTCCTGCTCCCCTTGTGTACAAGACTAAAAGTCAGAGGACCTGAAGTTTTAGGGTCCCCTGACTAAGCAGATTCCTTATTCTCCTGGGTGCTGGGACCAATGAACTTTAAACTTTCATGAGAAACAAGGAACACGCTGAGGTGGCGGGGAGAGGAGGGGGTTCACTTACACCATTGTGTGTCCTTAATCTTGTATCTTATGGACATCCTTTGAAAGGATACTAAATTGAAGCAAAGTAATCTTGCCCATTCCAAGTTGTCATCTTTCCAGACCTTGAACCTGGGCTGGTCTTTCTTGTCTGTCCTGCCTTACACGAGGCCCAGACAACAGTGGATCCAACCCAGGGGAGTATTGAAGGGAGATCCCAAGTAAGACAACTGTGTAGTAGGCCTAAGAATAGGCAGTCCAGTTTCTAAGAGCAGGATGAAGAACTCCAGGAGAGAGGGGCCTTGGGGAAAATGAGTATCCACAGGATTTAATGCTATCCATGAGAGTATGGAATTGGTTAAGAAAATGATAAAGAAGACTCCCTGAAAAACAAAGAGGAGTGGGGAAAAATTACAGATGGTGCATTAATTATAGGTAACATTGATGGAGCACTCACTTTAGACCAGGCACTATTCTAAACACTTTACTTTTATTAGCTCTCTAATCTTCATAGCAGTTCAGAGATTGGTACTATTATTATTCCCATTTTAGAAAACGATGGAACTGAGGCACAGAAAAGATTAAAAAGAACTTGCCCAAAGCCCACAGTTAGTGAGTGACAGAGCCAGCATCAAACCGTGGCAGTCTGGCTCCAGCACCTGAGTACTCGAAATACGGCCTGAAAGCAGAAGCACAATCATCGCGTCCCACCCGGCTGTGCTGTGAACAATATTTACCTAAACATGACAAGGAAAGCACTGTTTATTGATTTTCGTTTTTTAGTATCAACTATAAACATAACCCTAAACATGTCTTTAGTTAACAACGTAAAATTAAAGTACAAGTGGCAAAGTTGGGAAATGGAAAAGTAGGTCAGAAGAGGTGAAGAAAAAGGTAGGGGTGCTGTTATCTTCATCATACAAAATAAGGAGTTGAGAGCTACCGTCTGTAATTGCATTTGTTCGTTGTCTCTCCTGAAACTCTACTGTAAGTGGAGATCTCATCTGGCTTGTTCACTGCTGTATTTCCAGCCCCTACAAGAGTTCAAGGCATATATCAGGCATTCAATAGATATTTCGGGAATGACGGATGGATGAAAGAAAGAAGGAAAGAGAGAGAGAGAAAGAAGGGAGACAAGGAGGGGGAGGGAGGCAAGAAAGAAAAAGTCTTGAGAATAGTTTATTTAAATTTATAAAGGTAACTGATAGAGGAAATAAAAATAGTGATAGAATTTTATTGGGAGGGGCTGAGGGTGTGGATATTGAAAGTCATCTAAATCCTAATCTATCACAGCAAAGTCAATAAAGAGTATATTTGATAAATTAGGAAATAGTGATATAGGCGTATTATTAAGAAAAAAAGTAGATTAATGCAAAAAGAACTAAAAACAAGAAAATTTATGTGTTAAAAATACCTGTTTTGGGCTTCTCTGGTGGCGCAGTGGTTGAGAATCTGCCTGCCAATGCAGGGGACACGGGTTCGTGCCCCGGTCCGGGAAGATCCCACATGCCGCGGAGCGGCTAGGCCCGTGAGCCACAATTACTGAGCCTGCGCGTCTGGAGCCTGTGCTCCGCAACAAGAGAGGCCACGATAGTGAGAGGCCCACGCACCGAGATGCAGAGTGGCCCCCGCTCGCCGCAACTAGAGGAAGCCCTCGCACAGAAATGAAGACCCAACACAGCCATAAATAAATTAATTAATTAATTTTTTTTAAAAAAAGTACCTGTTTTTAGATGGAGGGTGTGGCTATTGAATGGTGGAGCAGGACACTATTGATTTCATTATAAGGCCATCCATATATTTTTTCCTGTAACTATGTACAAGTATTATTCTGATTTGAAACAAATATAACCACAATATTTAGGGCTCTTCCCATACCTTTTCACATTAGTTTGACTTTGATCAATCAATTCTATGAAATGTTTCAGGTAATTAAAAAAAAAGATGTAGCCCTCTTCCTGTCCAAAATCAACCCCATAACCCTCTGCTCTGGTAACATCTCCATCAATTAACCTCTCTCTCATCTTCAACCAGGTTCTTTTCTCCTGACTCTTTCTTCTCAACTTGTAAAACCAAAATTTTAATAGCTCTCTCCCTGCACCCCTTTCCCTCTACCTGTGACTCTCTCCTCCTTCCAAGCTGAGCTTGAAAGGTAGTTCTCACTGCCTCTACTTCCTCGCCTTCCATAGTGCTCTGATCAACCCTTTGCTGTCCATGCCCATTTTCCCCTAATTTTGCTCCCATGAAAGTTGCCAGACCTTCCAGTTGCCAGATCCAGAGGATGGTTCTGGGTCCTTTGCTTTCTTGACCTCTCTGGAGCCTTTGACACCACAACTCTCAGTCTCCTTAATGGGACTCTCTTCTGTTCACTGCCCTTTTGTAGGTATTGCATTCTCCATGTTCTCTCTTTCAGCATTGTAATCACCTTTATGGGCTCCGTGACCCGACATATATAAAATGGCAGCCCATCCTGTGTCTCTTCTCATGACCTATTCCCATGAACTGGTCGACTTACTCTTACCTACTCACCAATCTAAGTTTCCTTTGCACATTTTGGCTCTAGAGGATAGGTTTTGGGGGTAGCTGTGTGCTTAAAGCTCTCTCTTCTTGCAACTACTCCCACTCATAACCCCTCCTGATAGATGAATGCTTGCAGTTGATTTGATGACAGGGAACCTAACTTAGAACCCCAATTAAGTGAAAAGTCATCACCCTCCAAAAAATTCTATTCTCATTTATAAACCTGTTACAAAAATTGTACTCAATTGTTATATTTTAAATTTCCTCAATAAAAATGTATTTTCTCACTTGTTTTATATATTAAAAAGGGGGACGTCAAGCTGTATTAAGTGACCCAGTCCTGTGGCCACAGCTGATAGGACCAAAGGCAGACATCAGACCCAATATGGGCTAATCAAATTCCTTTCCTGGGATTGGTGCTATAACAAGGCAAAGCCTGGGGCTGGGGCAAGTTTAAATTATAAGTAAATTGTTAAGTCACGTCTGGGGTTTTCAAAAAGTTAAGAGCAGGATTCCAGAACTAAACTGCCAGGGTTCTCACCTCAGCTTTACACACTAACTGTGTGACCTGGGGAAGTTGCGTTAACTCGCTCTCACTTTATTTGAGCTAACTTAACTGTATTTCTGTCACAGGCTCTTAACAAGTGTTTATTGATAATGAGGATTATAGTTGGTATTTTAGGGGTTACATTGAAGTTCTCCATCTTGGTGATTCAAAGACACATTGTAAGATAAAATTTGGGAGAAAATTCAACTTCTAATGAGATCATCCATCTGTGGAAATAGCAGACCTTGGATCCTCCTCTGAGAAGTCAATGTGCGTTTTAACAAGTTGTTTTCTTCTGTCAAATGGGGGTGTTACATGCCCAGGGTGCTCTACGGACAGCTCTGGAGATGGCAAAGTGTTAATAGTAATAGTAATAATAATAATAATAACAGAAGCAATGATAGCAAATATTTCTTTTATGCTTATTTTGTTCTCACCACAACTATGAAGTTGGCACTATTGTCATCCCCTTTCACACATGTTGCAACTGAGGCACAGAGAAGTAAGTAACTTTCCCAAGGTCACAAAATTAACAAGTGGTAGAACTGAGATGAGACCCCTGGCTTTTTGGATCTGGAATATCTGCTCCTAAGTCTTAAACAGCAATCCATCCCACAAGTCACTTTACAGCATAAAGTTAATTCCCTCAAGGATCAGAGCACATAGCCAAGGTGCACCGTTTTGGAGACATGGGCCTCAGTCTTAATCTGAGGAGTCTTCCTGAAATAGAGAAAGTGAGAAAAGTAGTTAAAAGTTTAAACATGTGTTATTGACCATGAGGAAGATCACCAAGAATGTTAATAAGTCTATTCCTACTTCTGGAACAATACTGCGGTGTGTGTGTGCGCGCGTGTGTGTGCTCGCACTACGTTAATAAGCAGACAGTGGTGACTTTAAATTCCAAGATCAGTTAATGCATTAGTTAGAATACTGGCTAAGCTGATATAACAATGGAACCTCAAAATACATTCACTTAAGAGAGAATTTCCCTTGCACATAAAGTCCAGGTATGCATGGTGCAAATCCGGTAGGAAATACTTTGCTTGGCTCAGCTCTGCTCTGTCTGCCACCCTCTCAACATATGGCTTCCATTGCTGGGTTCACCATCTCTCAGACAGCAGAAATGAAGAAAGAAAGAGGGATTCATAGCCAGTTCTTTTAAAGGCAGTTCTTTTAATCACCCAGTAGTGATGTACTTTACTTCTCCTCACACTCTATTGGTCCAAAAAGTCATATGAGTACATCTAGTAGAAGGGAGGCTGAGAAATGGAGTCTTTAGTTGGATGGATGGCTAAACACCAGACTAAAAGGATTTGGGGAGATATTTAAGAATCTACCACCATACAATTATTACTTTATTTAATGGTCTTCTAATAATCACAGCAAGATTCATTTATCTGTTTAAGTCTTATTATGATTAATATTAGGGAAGAAACCATGTTGATTTTAAAGAAGTTCAGACAAATAAAAATGACATAGCCAAGTGTAAGGTTTAGGGATTTCATCTTTATTGGAGGACCTTTAAGTGTGGAGATTATCTTTGGCTGCGTCTCTGAAATTCAGTGATTTTTTTGTGTGTGCTTCCCTGGCTGCTGTATCTCATTGGCTCCACAGTCCCTGGCTCTTCTCTGCCAGGGCTGTCCAGCCATCTGGATCCAGCTGGAGGCAGAAGCAGCAGGCAGATCCAGGGGAAAACTTCAGAATTTTACAGGAGGTTTTGATTAAAGTTTGGAAAGAAGTATTCATTCCTTCGCAGCAGATGTCTTCTTTTCCCTCTCATTCTGCTCATTTCTCATTGGATGTTCCTTCATTCCTTAATTTAATTTTATTTCCATTTTTAGGGTGCCTGTTTTTTCTCTGTGGCCATTGTCATGATCTCAATCCCTCAGTCATTTGGGTTCTTTTTTCTTCCCAATTTCACATTCCTTCATCCATTCTTTCTGCTCACTTACTCATTCATTATCCATTCTCCCACAGCTTTGGCTACCATGATTAATTTTATTCATATTCCTTTCCATTTCCTCATTTCCTTGCCCATAAAATGCATATGTCTGATTTACTGTGTAATCTTTTCTCTCCTTCACTACTTTGTTCCCCATCACATTTGTTACATTTCCTCACTCCTCATCCATTCTTCATCGCATTGTACCCATTACTTCATTCATTCCATGGCACTTTTCACTCGCTGGCTTAGCCCTGCAATTAACGCTCATGTGCTTTTTGCTATTTTCTCATTTTATACTTTCTTTCCCCACAATCCTGAGCTTAAATTCCTTCTACACCTACCTTTTGCGTTCTACTGTTCATTCTCTCAGCTTTTCATTCACCCCATCTGGAGTATAACCATAAAGTAATGTCATAAATTACTCTTTAAAAAAAAAAAAAAAGAGTTGAGGTTGAAACTTATTTCGCAGCCAGCTGTGGCATCCCCTCTGCCTCACCCCCTCTCCTTGCCCTTTGCTGGGCAGATCGTGTTCACGCTGCCTCCTAAATGGATCACAGTTCTGTCCACCTGTCCCATCCCACTGCTGTTGCCTTCTGTTCTATCTCAGCTTGAGTTTTCTCCGAAGCAGACCCTGAAGTAAAGATTTGGATACAAATAATTTGGAGTTTTTTGTTTGTTGGTTTTTGCTTTATTTTGTTTTGTTTTCTTTTGATAGTGGGAAAGTGAGACAGGAAAGAAAGGAAATGTAATAAAGGTGCATTAATGAGCAGGTTACCACTGGGGGGTATTAGAGCCAAATCCCACTGGGGACTTTTTGAGCAACTATATGGAACACGCCTCAGAATGATCCCCCTGAGGGAGGGGGAGGCTGAAGAATTATCTCCCATTGCCCATCCCACGTTGGTGAAGGTTGTTCCTGGGGCATTAGCTCTCCTGTGCTTCCATCCTGCCCCGGGAGCCACCAACAGGCTCTCCGAGAGAGAGAGTGCCCTCTGCTCTGCCCCGGGGGCCAGAGCTGTTTCAACCTGCACAGGATGGTCGTCAGGGGGCTCAGAGGACCTGGCAAGGCCCTGGCAGCCTAGGCCACATCTGCCCATCAAGATTCCTCCCCACAGTGCTCCCCCCAGTCTCCCTTCCCTTCACCCACCCTCCCCAACACTTAGATCCATGCTGGAAACAAGGAAAACCTGGCAGAACATTTGGCAAACTGTTAGCCGTGGTTATTTTGAAGGAAGGTATATAGGTGGAAATTATAGAGGATTTTAATGATCTATGTTATATATGTTCTTTTTATTATAAGGAAAAAAAATATATATATATATATTCCCCATCTCATTTTCTGTGTTCAATATCTTTTGTATTGTCTCCCCTTTTATCCAATTCTGCATCCCCTCATCCGTACTAAACCGCCTGTGTGCTTCTTTTTCTGCTTTTTTCCACCTCTGGATTCATTTTCTTTCTGTTAGATCACTCTTCTTTGTTACCTTGTCTGAGTTTGTTGTCCATCGTGCAGCTGTGTTTCCCAGTTTCCTGATTTATTCTCTTCTGTTTGGTATCGAATCTCCCTCCTATTGTCTCAAGTCTGTGACCACCCCTCTGCTCTCATGTAGAATTTGAGAACACAGAGGCAGCTGCTAAGCGGCCCACCCCACCATGGCTCCCTCTCCAGTTACACCTCACTTTCTCTCTCCTCCCAGAGCTGCACCTACAGCAGCCCCTAGAAACCATCAAGCCAGTTATGAGCAGGAAACCCAAGGACAGCTGTTGCTCCTGAAAAGGGTTTTAATTTGTCTCTGTCTCATTAGCTTAATGCTGATGCTGGCAGGCCCCTGGCTGCTGACGAAGCTTGGTGACTTTCTTTTCAACTTGGCCTGAGGCTCCTCAGGTCCAAAGATGAAGCTGACATTTCAGGCAACTTCCCCTTGGTTACCCTGGCCCACTCAGCAAGGACTTTCATTCATCCCTGGGCCTACAGTAATTAAAAGCAGGAGGCGAGCTCGTCCTCATTGGCTAGCCTCTCTCTGTGAATTGGTATAACAGGCAAAATCAAATATATAAATGCTTACAGGGCAGGGACCATCTCTTAGTATAGGGTTTGCTTTGACGACTGAGCTGGGAGAATTATCCACCCGACATGTGCTGCTGTGAATAGGAGACCAGGGGCTAAATCATCAGAAGTTGCTTTTAAAATTGACCCCAGAAGGTGATTTATAACTAAGAAAGACACAAAGCTTGAAGACATGTTTTTCTTTTGAGTAAATGATTTAAGTTGCCACAGTTGAAAAACAGGAGTTGTGTCTGAACTTGGTCAAGTCAAGAATCTATTCCGGCAGAGTGTAGTAGGCAAATCTCTGACTGGTAGTCACGCCCTCTCTTGGTCTGAATCTCAATTTCTTGGTATTTCATTACCGTGCCTTGTGAACTTGACCTCATGTGTATTTACTGTGTTTAATGATCTTAATGTCCCCAGAGAATGAGCAGTGGTGACCCCGGAAAACCTGCTGAGCTGGGAGATACACAGCTAGTTTTGCCTGGACTCTATTTGCCTGGTGTTCTAGGTTCAAAGTGATCAGTTCTGGGTTTCAGGGAGTGATCCAGCTCCTGGACAGAGGTCGACAGGGTGACCCACTCCTGTTTAGGCCACCTATTTAAGATGACAGGAGCCTGGAACTTTGCATTTCCTCCCACTCCTCCAGAGCCTTTAGCAGTCACTGTCCATCGCTAGCAGTCCTCCTACTTCCCTCCTGGGCACCCATTCTCCTCTTGCTGCCTCTGCGCTACTCACTCTGGCAAGCATCTTATCCCTCCATCCATTCAGACAGCATTCATCAGGTGCCCACCATGCATCATGAACTCGGCTGTGAGGACCTAGAGAGGTATACGTCTGGGCTCCCACCTTACAGGAACTCACAAGGCAGGAGAGACAGACCTGAGAAATAGGTGGGAATCCCAATCAAGGAGGGGGCTGCTGTGTTTGGGGACCCAGAGGACAGGGTTATGGGGCTGTGAGGCCAAGGGTGCAAGGAAACTCCAGAGGCTTCCCCTCCCATAGCAGGTGATCTTCTTAGTGATCCAGCTGCCAAACAAGCTGCCAGCATCCTGAAGGCAGAGGTGTGTGTGCCCTGTTCACAGGACATCCCCAGGGCCTGGCTGGTATCTGGCACAACAACCAGCACACAGTGGGTTTTCACATTTATTAGTGAGTAAATCAATGTGGTAGCTTTTCAGTTGGGCCTTAGAGGACAAAAAAGAGTTCAGTAGGGCTTCCCTGGTGGCGCAGTGGTTGAGAGTCCGCCTGCCGATGCAGGGGACACGGGTTCGTGCCCCGGTCCGGGAAGATCCCACATGCCGCGGAGCGGCTGGGCCCGTGAGCCATGGCCACTGGGCCTGCGCGTCCGGAGCCTGTGCTCCACAACAGGAGAGGCCACAACAGTGAGGGGCCCGCGTACCGCAAAAAAAAAAAAAAAAAAAAACTTGCCCTCCGAACACTGATCTCCTTTAATTTAGTAAGCCAATTTGGCTAATTCAATAAGCCAGTTATATCAGTGCATTCAAAAGATGGAAATTTGTTTATATGTATACTGTGTAAAATATGCTTTTAGAGCAAATGTCCTATTTCAGAGACATCAACTCCCAAAGGAAGTAAGCAGTGGAACATCTTCGTACAGGGACTGTGTCGTGTCTGCAGGTCATCCGTATTCTCAAAAGGGTCTCTCCTTGGGCTGAAGACACAGCAGGGGCTCAGCTCACTAACTGAGGAGGAGAACTGACTCCCACGGCCAGTGTTGCAGGTTTCGCAGGCTGCTGCTGAGAGATCTATTTGAGGCAGCCCCGTGCACACCCTCTTTGCCCACAGGTGCGACCCTGGCTGGTGTGAGGGTAGAGAGTGGGCGCACCTTCTGCACCATTCTACCCCAGTTGTTTCAGATTGTCAGATGAACTGTACCAGTATTCCCAAGTAAACCTTGTTTTCTCCCTTAACTAAAATCATTCTTAACATTAAACCAGGTGATTTTAAAGGGAATAGCATATTTGATTTTTCCCTAAGTCAGTTCCTTGCAGCCAAAGTGCTGAGGTGCGGCATGTAAGATGTGAAATCTGTGAGAAGGGGGTAAGGCCAACATGTTTATGTTGGTGATTACCGTCGACTTGTTTTCTGCTGTTAGTATTCTAGGCAGCTCCCCTGCTTTGTGTGACTGCTATTTTCAGCCATCTTTTATCCAGGGTTTCTCCTCTCTTAGTATTTTTTTTTTTTTTTCATTCCCACGGTTCAGGAGCTCAGGTATCTAATTCTTCTTGCAGAAGAATGTGTGTGGGCTGTGTTTGTATATGTGAAAAGACCAGACTCTGCGGGCTGCCTGTTTGTTTCAGTTATTTTAATGATGATTGTGGATTGTTACAAAACTGATTGGTCTGCAGCCTCTGGATGAATATGAGAACAGCCAGCATGAGCACTGGCTGCTGTATAGCTGCTCATTCACCCCATTCAGAAGTGGCTGGAAAGTAGATGATGGCCCGGCAGGAGGATAGTTAGAAGGTTGTAACCTACCCTCCCCCAAATCAGGGTGGGTTTTTGTTTTGTTTTGTTTTGTTTTGTTTTTTTGTAGTACGCAGGCCTCTCACTATTGTGGCCTCTCCCGCTGCGAGCACAGGCTCCGGACGCACAGGCCCAGTGGCCATGGCTCACGGACCCAGCCGCTCCGCGGCATGTGGGATCTTCCCGGACCGGGGCACGAACCTGGGTCCCCTGCATCGGCAGGCGGACTCTCAACCACTGCGCCACCAGGGAAGCCCCAGGGTGGGTTTTGAGCCCGTGTATTCTCGTTGGAGAAGGACTGAAGTATGGTAGGCAGCAAAGAAAAACAATTGTTGTTTCAAATACTAATGGTGGAAACCCTCTTCAAGAGGACCTTTTGTTGCTCTTGATTGTCCATTTAGATATGAAAAATGAGGCTCCCGGACATAATGCAGAAGAAGAAAGCAGAACAAAGACAGGGCTACATTGCTCTGCAAAGAGAAGAGAAAAAGAGAGGTCACCCCAGGGATATCATGGTCGGGGGCGAGAGGCAGAGGTAGGCCGAGAAAGTCAAGGCCATCAAGGCATCCTGGGAGCGGGGACAGCTGAGGAATGGCTAACAGCCAATTTCGAGTTGTTCTCTGGCTGTAACTCCTCTCTGTGTTTCCTCCGGAAGCCTTCCGTAAAATCTGCTACAAAAACAGCCTTGCTTCAGTGGGGCTGTGGGGAAGGATGGCCGGGGTGGGCGGAGGGTGCCTTTCACTTGGGAGTTTTATGATCTATTTCGGGGAAGAAAGGCAAGGGGACAGAGGTCAGAGTGATCTTCCTGCTTCTCCCACTTTAAACAAATTGCTTCAGCTTAAGACATTTAATATGCCAGGGTACTGTATTTTAGGGTGGCATGTCCTGAATCCCATTAAAAGCAAGAAATGAAACTTTTATATATACATAGAGCTAAACTTAATTTCTGTTTCTGTTTGGAGTTCTGTTCATCTCAGTCATTCAGTGTATCCGGGCTTGCATCTGAGCTGCGAGGTGGAGGGTGAGAAGAGAGAGGTATATATACTGGCAAGGTCCCAGTGGGATCGTACTACCTTTTGCCCTTGGAGGGACACCCAGTTTCCCTCTGACCTTTGGTCACCCATCACGTGTGTTGGGGAGAGTTGTCCTGCAGTCCCCACCACAAGGCCCCTCCAGGTCCACTTGCTCTGAGCCCCTCCAATGTCCACACAGTCTCAGGAAACTTGTGCTACTTCTGGGTCAGGACACCCTGTGGATCTGCTTAAGACCCTTCACCAGCTCTGGGCCACTGTTCGGTTCATGCAGCCCATCCCATTCCTGCATCACACTGAGGTCCAGAGAGTTGAGGCCCATCTCTTAGAGTAGACACACCTGGGAATGAGGCCACAGACCTGCCCTGTCATCAGCTCCCTCAACCCATCTGGGGTTTTATTTCTTCATCCCAGTGGGGAGAGGAGCAAAGCCCTGAGTATCCTATCTCAGGGACCCCCACGTTCTAAGCCCTCCTCTCTTCCCCTCCAATGATTCAACTCTGTGCTTCCTCTCAGGAGCCCACACTCTTACATTATCAGATATTCTCCCAGACCTGCAGGGCCTAAACTTCTGAAATGCAAAAAGGCTGCTTTTGTACTGCTGGACACTTCTTCCCTAAGGCAAAACCCAAGAGACAGTATCACTGTTTCAGCCATCAGTACCCATCAAGGAGAGTACATTGAGAGTCACCTGGCAGGTTCCTCTTCGAACACCTCAGTTCAAGGTCACAAAAGTAGTGCTCCCGGGCACCATGAGCTGAGATAGTGATGGGATGTATAGAAAGCGTTTGCAATTCAGCCTCTTACTGAGAATGAGGGTGAATTCTTTTTTCATCAAAGCAGAATGAATCCGGCTTCTTATAAAGTAATCCCTTCCTTGAATAATCAGGTATCTTCTACATTACGAACTTTTATATTCAAATCAGAGATTCTGAAACTGAGGTCATGATCTCCTTGAAATTATACGCAAAATTGTCTAGGTGCCTTTTTTCTGACATAAGCATCCATGGGATTTTTTAAAAATGAGATTTTTCCAAAGAATTTGTGACCCAGATGAGTTAAGAACTGTTGCTATAAGCCAAGATCACACATCTATTTCCCCTTGACTCTCGTGCATCCCTTTGACTGAATTTTGAAGTTCAGAAAATAAAGATCTATTCGAATGAAAAGGATCATTCTCTGCACTGATTTAAAGCCTTAAAGACCCAAACTTTATGTCTGATATCTCTCCCCACAGGTTCACCTTATAATGGCACCTTACAGTTTTGAGGGAAAGCTAGATGTGACATCTGTCATCTGTTGGTCACAAGGGCTAGACACATGTCTGCCTCTCTTCACTGTTCAGGGTGCATGCTTCCTGAGGCTGGACATCTCACCTTCAATCACAGTATGTGAGCAGCTGTGCTCCCCTGCTTGAACCTCCCTCAACTTCCCTTAACATAGTTCTTTGCAGAGCATAAAGCTCTTTAATGTGCAATATGTCATTTGACCCTTAACACAACTCTATGGGGTAATAAACGGCCCCACTTTATAGGTACAGAAGGAGAACTTAGAGAGCATAAAGACTGGTCCACAGTTCTGCTGGAGTTTATGCCCAGCAGGGTGCTGACCACAATTCTTTCAATAATTGCCTTTAATTAAAAAGCAATTACAAGACACTCAGTTTTGTTGTTATGCTCTGTTAAGGACTAAATTGTCTTCCTTCCAAAGTTCATATATTGCAGTCCCTCACACCTTCCCCTAACCTCAGAATGTGACCTCATTTGGAAACAAGGTTGTTACACATGTAATTAGTTAACATGAGGTCATACCAGAGTAGTGTAGAGTCCTGATCCAAAATAACTGGTTCCTCATAGGAAGGGGAAACTTGGACCCAGATATGCACACATGGAGAATGCCATGTAAACATGAGGGCAGAGATCAGAGTGATCCTTCTACAAGCAAAGGAATGACAAAATTGCTGGCAAACTATCAGAAGTTAGGCAAAACGCACAGAACAGATTTCCTCTCAAAGCTCTCAGCAGGAACCAACCCTACCAGCACTTCGACCTTGGACTTGTAGCCTCCAGAACTGTGAGACAATGAATTTCTATTGTTTAATCCACCCAGTTTGTTGTAGTTTGTTACAGCAGCCCTAGAAAACTGATATATACTCTATTCCACAATTTTCAAAAATTAAGTAAAAACATGAACCCTTGTTTGGTATAAGATATTAAAACAACACAGATATACGTGGACTAAAATCCCCACTCGTCATGTCAGTATATCCCCCACCCAAAGTAACATGGTTATATTAGGTAGTTATCCTTCTAGAAATTTTTCTATGCATTTACATATATATTTGTAGAGATTCCTAGAGGTATTTTTTTTAACGTTTTTATTGGAGTGTAATTGCTTTACAGAGTTCTGTTAGTTTCTTCTGTATAACAAAGTGTATCAGCTATGTGCATACGTATGTCCCCATATCCCCTACCTGTTGTGTCTCCCTCCCACCCTCCTTATCCCACCCCTCTAGGTGGTCACAAGCACCGAGCTGATCTCCCTGTGCTATGCAGCTGCTTCCCACTAGCTATCTATTTTACATATGGTAGTGTATATATGTCCATGTCACTCTCCCACTTCATCCCAGCTTACCCTTCACACTCACCGTGTCCTCAAGTCCATTCTCTACGTCTCTGTCTTTATTCCTGTCCTGCCCCTAGGTTCATCAGAACCATTTTTTTTTTTTTAGATTCCATACATGTGTGTTAGCATACGGTATTTGTTTTTCTCTTTCTGGATTACTTCACACTGTATGACAGACTCTAGGTCCATCCACCTTACTACCAATAACTCAATTTCATTTCTTTTTATGGCTGAGTAATATTCCATTCTATATGTGTGCCACATCTTCCTTATCCATTCATCTGCCGATGGACACTTACACTGCTTCCATGTCCTGGCTATTGTAAATAGTGTGGCAATGAACATTGTGGTACATGACACTTTTTGAATTACGGTTTTCTCAGGGTATATGCCCAGTAGCAGGATTGCTGGGTCACATGGTAGTTCTATTTTTAGTTTTTTAAGGAATCTCCATACTGTCCTCCATAGTGGCTGTATCAATTTACATTCCCACCAACAGTGTAAGAGGGTTCCCTTTTCTTCACACCCTCTCCAGCATTTATTGTTTGTAGAGTTTTTTGACGATGGCCATTCTGACTAGTGTGAGGTGACACCTCACTGTAGTTTTGATTTGCATTTCTCTAATGATTAGTGATGTTGAGCATCCTTTCATGTGTTTGTTGGCAATCTGTATATCTTCTTTGGAGAAATGTCTGGTTAGGTCTTCTGCCCATTTTTGGATTGCGTTGTATGTTTACTGATATTGAGCTGCATGAGCTGCCTGTATATTTTGGAGATTAATCCTTTGTCAGCTGCTTCATTTGCAAATATTTTCTCCCATTCTGAGGGTTGTCTTTTCGTCTTGTTTATGGTTTCCTTTACTGTGCAAAAGCTTTTAAGTTTCATTAGGTCCCATTTGTTTATTTTTGTTTTTATTTCGATTTCTCTAGGAGGTGGGTCAAAAAGGATCTTGCTGTGATTGATGTCATAGAGCGTTTGCCTGTGTTTTCCTCTAAGAGTTTTATAGTGTCTGGCCTTACATTTAGGTCTTTAATCCATTTTGAGTTCATTTTTGTGTATGGTGTTAGGAAGTGTTCTAATTTCATTCTTTTACATGTAGCTGTCCAGTTTTCCCAGAACCACTTATCAAAGAGGCTTTTGCTCCATTGTACACTCTTGATTCCTTTATCAAAGATAAGGTGACCATATGTGTGTGGGTTTATCTCTGGGAAAACTGTACCATACTGTCTTGATTACTGTAGCTTTGTAGTACAGTCTGAAGTCAGGGAGACTGATTCCTCCAGCTCTGTTTTTCTTTCTCAAGATTGCTTTGGCTATTTGGGGTCTTTTGTGTTTCTATACAAATTGTGAAATTTTTTGTTCTAGTTCTATGAAAAATGCCATTGGTAGTTTCATAGGGATTGCGCTGAATCTGTAGATTGCTTTGGGTAGTATAGTCATTTTCACAATGTTGATTCTTCCAATCCAAGAACATAGTATAACTCTCCATCTGTTTGTATCACCTTATATTCTTTCATCTGTGTCTTATAGTTTTCTGCATACAGGTCTTTTGTCTCCTTAGGTAGGTTTATTCCTAGGTATTTTATTCTTTTTGTTGCAGTGGTAAATGGGAGTGTTTCCTTAATTTCTCTTTCAGATTTTTCATCATTAGTGTATAGGAATGCAAGAGATTTCTGTACATTAATTTTGTATTCTGCTGCTTTACCAAGTTCATTGATTAGCTCTAGTAGTTTTCTGGTAGCGTCTTTAGGATTCTCTATGTATAGTATCATGTCATCTGCAAACAGTGACAGCTTTACTTCTTTTTCCAATCTGGGTTCCTTTTATTTCTTTTTCTTCTCTGATTGATGTGGCTAAAACTTCCAAAACTCTGTTGAATAATAGTGGTGAGAGTGGGCAACCTCGTCTTGTTCCTGATCTTAGTGGAAATGGTTTCAGTTTTTCACCATTGAGAACAATGTTGGCTGTGGGTTTGTCATATATGGCCTTTATTATGTTGAGGTAGGTTCCCTTTATGCCTACTTTCTGGAGAGTTTTTACCATAAATGGGTGTTGAATTTTGTCAAAAGCTTTTTCTGCATCTATTCAGATTATCATATGGTTTTTATCCTTCAGTTTGTTAATATGGGATATCACATTGATTGATTTGTGTACATTGAAGAATCCTTGCATTCCTGGGATAAACCCCACTTGATCATGGTGTATGATCCTTTTCATGTGCTGTTGCATTCTGTTTGCTAGTATTTTGTTGAGGATTTTTGCATCTATGTTCTATTGCATCTATCATTAATATTGGCCTGTAGTTTTCTTTCTTTGTGAAATCTTTGTCTGCTTTTGATATCAGGGTGATGGTGGACTCAAAGAATGAGTTTGGGAGAGTTCCTCCCTCTGCTATATTTTGGAAGAGTTTGAGAAGGATAGGTGTTAGCTCTTCTCTAACTGTTTGATAGAATTCGCCTGTGAAGCCATCTGGTCCTGGGCTTCGGTTTGTTGGAAGGTTTTTAATCACAGTTTCAATTTCAGTGCTTGTGATTGTTCTGTTCCTATTTTCTATTTCTTCCTGGTTCAGTCTTGGAAGGTTGTGCATTTCTAAGAATTTGTCTATTTCTTCCAGCTTGTCCATTTTATTGGCATATAGTTGCTTGTAGTAATCTCTCATGATCCTTTTTACTTCTGCAGTGTCAGTTGTTACTTCTCCTTTTTCATTTCTAATTCTATTGATTTGAGTCTTCTCCCTTTTTTTCTTGATGAGTGTGGCTAATGGTTTATCAATTTTGTTTATCTTCTCAAGGAACCAGCTTTTAGTTTTATTGATCTTTGCTATTGTTTCCTTCATTTCTTTTTCATTTATTTCTGATCTGATCTTTATGATCTTTCCTTCTGCTAACTTTGGGGGTTTTTTGTTCTTCTTTCTCAAACTGCTTTAGGTGTAAGTTTAGGTTGTTTATTTGAGATTTTTCTTGTCTCTTGAGGTAGGATTGTATTGCTATAAACCTCTCTCTTAGAACTGCTTTTGCTATATCCCATAGGTTTTGGGTCGTCGTGTTTTCACTGTCATTTGTTTCTATGTATTTTTTGATTTCCTGTTTGATTTCTTCAGTAATCTCTTGGTTATTACGTAGTGTATTATTTAGTCTCCATGTGTTTGTATTTTTTACAGACTTTTTCCTGTAACTGATATCTAGTCTCATAGCATTGTGGTAGGAAAAGATACTTGATATGATTTCAATTTTCTTAAATTTACTAAGCTTGATTTGTGACCCAAGATACGATCTATCCTGGAAAATGTTCCATGAGCACTTGAGAAGAATGTGTATTCTGTTGTTTTTGCTTGGAATGTCCTATAAATATCAGTTAAGTCCATCTTGTTTAATGTATCATTTAAAGCTTGTGTTTCCTTATTTATTTTCATTTTGGATGATCTGTCATCCATGGGTGAAAGTGGGGTGTTAAAGTCCCCTACTATGATTGTGTTACTGTCGATTTCCCCTTTTATGGCTGTTAGCATTTGCCTTATGTATTGAGGTGCTCCTATGTTGGGTGCATAAATATTTGCAATTGTTATACCTTCTTCTTGGATTGATCCTTTGATCATTATGTAGTGTCCTTCTTTGTCTCTTGTAATAGTCTTTTAAAGTCTATTTTGTCTGATATGAGAATTGGTACTCCAGCTTTCTTCTGATTTCCATTTACATGGAATATCTTTTTCCATCCCCTCACTTCCAGACTGTATGTGTCCCTAGGTCTGAAGTGGGTCTCTTGTAGACAGCATATACAAGGGTCTTGTTTTTGTATCCATTCAGCCAATCTTTGTCTTTTGGTTGGAGCATTTAATCTGTTTACATTTAAGGTAATTATTGATATGTATGTTCCTATTACCATTTTATTAATTGTTTTGGGTTTGTTATTGTAGGTCTTTTCCTTCTCTTGTGTTTCCTGCCTAGAGAAGTTCCTTTAGCATTTGTTTTAAAGCTGGTTTGGTGGTGCTGAATTCTATTAGCTTTTGCTTGTCTGTAAAGGTTTTAATTTCTCCATCAAATCTGAATGAGATCCTTGCTGGGTAGAGTAATCTTGGTTGTAATGTTTTCCCTTTCATCACTTTAAATATGTCCTGCCACTCCCTTCTGGCTTGTAGACTTTCTGCTGAAAGATCAGCTGTTAATCTTATGGGGATTCCCTTGTATGTTATTTGTTGCTTTTCTGTTGCTGCTTTTAATATCTTTTCTTTGTATTTAATTTTTGATAGTTTGATTAATATGTGTCTTAGTGTGTTTCTTTTTGGGTTTATCCTGTATTGTACTCTCTGTGCTTTGTGGACTTGACTGACTATTTCCCTTTCCATGTTAGGGAAGTTTTCAACTATAATCTCTTCGAGTATTTTCTCAGACCATTTCTTTTTCTCTTCCTTTTCTGGGACCCCTATAATTCGAATGTTGGTGCGTTTAGTGTTGTCCCAGAGGTCTCTGAGACTGTTCTCAATTCTTTTCATTGTTTTTTCTTTATTCTGCTCCCTGGAAGTTATTTCCACCTTTTTACCTTTCAGCTCACTTATCCATTCTTCTGCCTCAGTCATTCTGTTATTGATTCCTTCTAGAGTATTTTTAATTTCACTAATTGTGTTATCCATCACTGTTTGCTGTTTAGTTCTTCTAGATCCTTGTTAAATGTTTCTTGTATTTTCTCCATTCTGTTTCTGAGATTTTGGATCATCTTTACTATCATTACTCTGAATTCTTTTTCATGTAGGTTGCCTATTTCGTCTTCGTGTATTTGGTCTTGTAGGTTTTTACCTTGCTCCTTCGTCTGTAACATATTTTTTGGTCGTTTCTTTGTTTTTTATGGGTGGTGTTGTATTCCTGTCATACTGGTTGTTTTGCATGAGACATCCAGCCCTGGAGTTTGCAGGTAGTTAGATAGAGCTGGGTCTTGGTGCTGAGATGAGGAACTCCGGGAAGCCTCACTATGATTGATATTCCCTGAGGTCTAGGGTTCTCTGTTAGTCCAGCGGTTTGGACTTGGAGCTCCTACCACAGGAGCTTGGGTCCAACCTCCAGCTTGGGAACCAAGATCCTGCAAGCTTCGTGGCACAGTAAAAAAAAAAAAAAAGGAAGAAAGAAAGGATAAAAAGGAGCAGTACAATATCAAAGAATAAAAAACAAAATAAAATTAGAAAGATAAAAAAATATATTAGGAAAAATAAAACTATAATTGAAAGAACTGCAACAAGGTAAAATAAAACCACAGCAGAAAAAAGAAAAAAAAACAAAACAAAAACAAAATTGGGAGTGGGGAGGCAACAAGCCAAAAGGAGAGATCACTAACAAAGTATAAAGAAAATTAGAAAAATAAAAGATTTATTAGGAAAAATAAAAGCAGAAAAGAATCAACAACAAGGTGAAACAGAACCCCAGCCTAAAAGAGGAGAAAAGAAAAAAAAAAGAATAAGAAGCCTTGGCTATGGGGGTGGAGTTTGGGGAGGGTAGAACTTAGGCAAGGGTGGGGTTTAGGGTGGGGTGGGACCTAGGTGGGTGCGGTGGTGACATTTGAGCATGGGGCGGGGCCTAGGCAGGGCAACGTTCAAGCGTGGAGCGGGGCCTCTGCTTAGGATCTGCACACAGAAGGGGAGAGACAGCACGTAGTAAGGAGCGACTCTAGAGTGCTGGGTTCTGCAGTTTGGAGTTAGGGCCCTGAGTGAGGGTGTGTAGGTGGGATTTAGGCCTAGGGCATTGGAGGGGGTCTCCGAGTGTAGAGGTAGGGCCCTGGGTGGGGGTGTAGGGGCAGGGCTTGGGCTCTGCACGGCAGGAGAGAGGCTCCCAGGGCACAGGATTAGGCCTGGGAGCCCAACAGGATTCCCAGTGCCTAAGTGGGCAGAGAAAGCACTGGCCCCATTCCCTTCTGTTCCTTCACACCCTCCCCCACCATCTCCCCCAGGGTTTCCCCCATTGATGCTGGACCCTTAACCGTGGGTGGGTCCCTCTGGGTGTAGGAGCTCCTTCCCTCCCTCAGCCACCCCTCAGGGTTGCCATCCCAGAGGTCCGGCCTTTACTTTTGCTCCCCCTTCCCTCCCTCCCACTCCCTCAGGACGTGCACGGCTGGAGGGGGCCTCGGTGGGCATAGTATCAGGCCCAGGATCTCAACAGGTTCCTGGGCGCCCAAGTGGGCAGGGGAAACCTGGCCGTACTCCCTTTTGATCCTCTGCCCTCTCAGTGGTTCCCCAATTTCCCCCTTTGGGCGTGGGATCCCTTCCCCTCCCCCAGCCGCCCGTCAGGGGCGCCAGTCCTGTACAGCCTCCACTTCTCCCCCTTCACTCCTCCCACACCCCATGTCCTACCCAGTCGCTGGGGGTTCCTCCCATCCCCTTAGGTGTCCGTGGTCCCCCACCAGAGCCTGGAAGGTGCCCTATTTGCGAGGAGACACGAATTCTGCATCCTCCTAGTATGCCATCTTGACTCTGCACCAAGATTTCCTATCGGTATTTTTAAACTCAGTGTTTCTGACTCTGAGTTTCCACTACCCATTATCTCTTTCTCTCAGATACCTGAAAATATGTTTGCTGTTCTACTGGGTGTTAGTTAGAAGTGTTCTTTTACTTCACCAACTCATTGAAGTTTGTGTGTGTGTGTGCGCGCATGCATGTGTGTGTGTGAACAATCATTCTCAGAAAGAGGAAAAAACTTAAAAGAATCTCCCTGAGTCAAAGTATACACATTGGAAAAGCTTTTTGAGATTGAAAAAATGGATATACTTGCTCTGCTTTCATCCCACAGCCAGGTACTGGGTAAAAAGTGGGAATGCAAGTTGTGTGAGATGGTTTCCACCCGGCTCAGAGGATAACCCACACTCCCACATACACACGGTGGTAGTTGTTTACCCACGAGTATCTGACTGGCACCCTCCAAGTTCCACCTGTTCCACCTGAAATATACTTTTTCCCACTATCGAGACAAGGTGCCTCTACCTCCTTCTGTCCACTCAGAAATTTCTTTTTTAAAGCACAGCAAAACAAAAAAACAACCCTATCTCCAGATGGCCATTGTTGCAGAGAACATATGGTGCCTGGGAGGAGAGAGAGAACCTTGGGCTCCTCCAGTCTTTTCCAACAAATACGCGGACGAGGAGTCTAGAATGCTCAATCTGAAAGAGGGAGGGGAAGCTCAAGGTCTGCAAGGTGAAGTCACCAGTCACATCCTGCAGTATTGGAGACTGTTCCCTCACCTGGTGTTCCTTCTATCTCACTCACAACGGTCCTTAGAATACTTCATTCCTTGAGCACCAGATGAATGCGGCAGCCCTGCATAATAGCTGAGGCTGAAAATATTTCATTAACTTTGAAGCTGTGGAAAATAAAGCAGAAGAGAGGACCATAGAATGGGAAGCTGAGGCAGAGAAGAGGACCCTGCATGGAGTCCAAAAGGAATAAAAGAAGAGAAAGGAAAATACAGAGAAGCAGTGCCGGGTGGCAGGACAGGAGGAGGGGATGACCAGAAGGGGTGTGGACAGAAAGAATCTTGTCCTACTGTGTAACCAGGCTCCAAGGTTGGCCCCCATGATGGTTAATTTTATGTGTCATATTGGCTAGGCCATGATATCCATATATGTGGTCAAACATTATTCTAGATGTTGCTGTGAAGGTGCTTTTTAGATGAGATTAACAGTTAAATCAGTAGACTTTGAATAAAGCAGATTGCTCTTCATAGTGTAGGTGGGCCCCATCTAATTAGTTGATGGTCTTAATAGAAAAAGACTGATCTTTTGTTTGGGAAACACAAGCAAGGAGAAATTCTACCATAGGCTGTGTTCAGACTCAAACTGCAATTCTACTCTAGGTTTCCAGTCTACTGGCCTACCCCACAGATTTTAGAGTTGTCAGCCTCCACAGTTGTGTGAATCAATTCTTTAAAATAAATATCTCCTCTCTTTCTCTCATTCTCCCTCTCTCTCTTTCTCTCTCTATCTCTCCCCGCCCCTACACACACACACACACACACACACACACACACACAGTATTGATTCTGTTTCTCTGGAGAACCCTGACTAATGCAGCCCCCAGCAATACCTCCCCTCCCTGTACGCCCATGCCACTCCTCACATCAAAAAGAAGGTGTTATTTCTCCTATTGAATCTGAGCTGGCCCTGTGATTGCTTTGAGCAGTGAAATGTGACAGATGTGAAATTCTGAGACTGCTAAGTCCAGGCCTTAGGAAACTTGGAACTTCCACTCCCTTCCTCTTGGAATGCTTACACTTGGAATGTTCCCACTTGGAACATGCTTTGAAAGATCCCAACCACACAGAGAGATGATGTGGAGGAGAACCTAGGTGCTCTGCTTGATAGCCCCCATTGAGGATTCAGCACCATCTTGGATTTTTGAAAACCAGATGAGCCCTCAGATGACCGTAGCTCCAGATGACATCACATCAGGTGGAAGAACCACCCAACTGAGCTCAGTCAACCCATGGGCATTATGAGAGATAACAAAATTGATGTTGCTTCAAGCCACAACAAACTGCAGTGGGGTTGGTTTATTACACAGAAATAAACAAGCTGTCTTAAAATTTGGCCTAAGATAGACACTTTGTCTACTAATAACTGTTTTTCTGGATGGCTTTGTCCATGCCCCGTAAGAAGAGAGAAAGTCTCCAGGAGAAAGGTTGCCCTTATTTTCAAACCCAGGATAGCCCTTCCCTAGGTCTTCAGGCAGCTACAGCCAACCATGCCAGGGCCCCAGCTAAAGAAAGTCACACTACCACATCTTTGCTCTTGAAGTCAGCAGCTAAAAACTGCTCCTTCAGCTTTGGTTTCTAACAGCCAATGGTTTGTTTATTAGCAAAAGAAAAGTGGCCCCACACCTTTTAGCATGTAGAACAGAGTGGTAGTGTTGCTGGGGTGGAAGCAGAAACTTTGCAAGGGAGTCGTCTGAATTCACTTCACTGTTATTTTCTTGAGAGGAAACTGGCCTTAATGTCTTCCTCGCAACATTATATTACACTGCATTGCCCAAGGTCATTATCAATCCAAACCACAGTGGAACTACGCCAAACTGCTCATAAACTTCACTTTATGACCTACCACAGGAATGTCCTCCACCTTTCAAGAAGGAGGTTCATTCCAGTCCTATTAGAAGTTTGATGATAAGACCTAGCACTTATGTTAAGAGTTTTACAACACGGATTTAACTTAGGAGAATGTAAGAAATTCATAGACATACTACCCAAAGCAATCTACAGATTCAGTGCAATCCCTATCAAACTACCAATGGCATTTTTCACAGAACTAGAACAAAAAATTTCACAATTTGTATGGAAACACAAAAGACCCCAAATAGCCAAAGCAATCTTGAGAAAGAAAAACAGAGCTGGAGGATTCAGTCTCCCTGATTTCAGACTATACTACAAAGCTACAGTAATCAAGACAGTATGGTATGGTACTGGCACAAAAACAGAAATATAGATCAATGGAACAAGATAGAAAGCCCAGAGATAAACCCACACACATACGGTCACCTTATCTTTGATAAAAGAGGCAAGAATATACAATGGAGAAAAGACAGCCTCTTCAACAGTGGTGCTGGGAAAACTGGACAGCTACATGTAAAAGAATGAAATTAGAACACTCCCTAACACCATACACAAAAAGAAACTCCAAATGGATTAAAGACCTAAATGTAAGGCCAGACACTATAAAACTCTTAGAGGAAAACATAGGCAGAACACTCTATGACATCAATCACAGCAAGATCCTTTTTGGCTCACCTCCTAGAGAAATGGAAATAAAACAAAAATAAACAAATGGGACCTAATGAAACTTAAAAGCTTTTGCACAGTAAAGGAAACTATAAACAAGACGAAAAGACAACCCTCAGAATGGGAGAAAATATTTGCAAATGAAGCAACTGACAGAAGATTAATCTCCAAACTATACAAGGAGCTCATGCAGCTCAAAATCAAAACAACAAACAACGCAATCCAAAAATGGGCAGAAGACCTAACCAAACATTTCTCCAAAGAAGATATACAGATTGCCAACAAACACATGAAAGGATGCTCAACATCACTAATCATTAGAGAAACGCAAATCAAAACTACAGTGAGATATCACCTCACACCAGTCAGAATGGCCATCATCAAAAACTCTACAAACAATAAATGCTGGAGAGGGTGTGAAGAAAAGGGAACCCTCTTGCACTGTTGCCTGGAATGTAAATTGATACAGCCACTATGGAGAACAGTATGGAGATTCCTTAAAAAATTATAAATAGGTCTTACCTGGTGGCGCAGTGGTTGAGAGTCCGCCTGCCAACGCAGGGGACACGGGTTCGTGCCCCGGTCCAGGAAGATCCCACATGCCGTGGAGCGGCTGGGCCCATGAGCCATGGCCACTGAGCCTGCACGTCATGGAGCCTGTGCTCCGCAACGGGAGAGGCCACAACAGTGAGAGGCCCACGTACTGCAAAAAAAAAAAAAAAAAAAAAACTAAAAATAGATCTACCATATGACCCAACAATCCCACTACTGGGCATATGCCCTGAGAAAACCATAATTCAAAAAGAGTCATGTACCACAATGTTCATTGCAGCACTATTTACAATAGCCAGGACATGAAAGCAACCTAAGTATCCATCGACAGATGAATGGATAAAGAAGATGTGGCACATATATACAATGGAATATTACTCAGCCATAAAAAGAAACAAAATTGAGTTATTTGTAATGGACGTAGAGTCTCTCATACAGAATGAATCAAGTCAGAAAGAGAAAAACAAATACCGTATGCTGACACATATATATGGAATCTAAAAAGGAACAAAACAAAATGGTCATGAAGAACCTAGGAGTAGGACAGGAATAAAGACGCAGACCTACTAGAGAATGGATCTGAGGACACGGGGAGGGGGAAGGGTAAGCTGGGACAAAGTGAGAGAGTGGCATGGACATATATACACTACCAAATATAAAACAGATTGCTAGTGGGAAGCAGCCGCATTGCACAGGGAGATCAGCTCGGTGCTTTGTGACCACCTAGAGGGGTGGGATAGGGAGGGTGGGAGGGAGGGAGACGCAGGAGGGAAGAGATACGGGGATATATGTATACGTATAGCCGATTCACTTTGTTATAAAGCAGAAACTAACACAGCATTGTAAAGAAATTATACTCCAATAAAGATGTAAAAAATATATATATATAGAAAAAGCTGTCTACTGCTCCTGGAGATGCGCTAACTGCAGAGAACATTCATTCATGCCACAAATATTTTTAAGTATCTACCAGGTCCCTGAGACTGTGCTAGGTACTAGCACAGATGCACCAGTTATGGTCCCTGCAATCACAGAAGTTGAAGGCTATATGGGGAAGAAAGACAACACCATGGTGCTCTAAAGATTACAATAACTTCATCAAACACCGATCTTTAGGTCAAAAAATAAAAGCATACGTTGTGGGAACGCTTGAAAAAAAAAAAAAAAGAAATTCACAGACTCTCACTGCAACAGGGTCTAAAAGTTATATTCTACATTCAGGTATGCAAAAAAAAATTGTAGTTTATTTCCCATAAATAATGACATTCTTCAGACCTACCTTATTGATTAGTTGGGGATCGGGGGAGTGTTCAAAGTCCGAACTTGCTACAATGGATGGCAACACAGCTGGTTGAGTTTAAGCCATCTCTCTTACTCTCTTAGATGACTCAGTTTTCCCCTTCTCTGGCTCTTCTTACGGAGGAGGTGAGGAGTCTGCATTTTGCAGCTTCAGACTCTCATTGTTCTCCTGGGAAGTGGGGTCTCTGGTCCCATCTCTAGACTGATGGCCACAATGGTGTGTGTCTGGTTCCAGACAGTTTTCCTGGTCATGAATCCTCCAAGCAGCTCCCTGGGACATGCCCACCTCTGTGCTCCTATTTACCAAAGCATACAGGACCTTCTAACCCCAGCAGCCTCCACAGAAGGAGCTGCCCCAGCTCATCTGTAAGGCAGACTTGCTAGCAGTGCTGTAGTATCCTGCCCTGCCATGTTGGCAGTGCCTGGGCACAGGTCTTCTCCTAGAGACTGGCTGCCGCTGTCCCACTCCCCCAGAGGAACATGCCACTAGCCGTGACCTCAGATTCCCTTACATCTGGATATTTTTACTATAGAACCCGTGGAGGACCCACTCATAAGGGCACAATGAGATACACGTGCCTGAGCTCCCCACCCCCTACTCTATCTCAGACTCACAATTGACCGGGGCTGGAAGGAGTATGTTTTCTACTATCTCTGTGATAACTAGGTTCTCTCTATGCTATAGAACAGGAGTTGGCAAACGTTTTCTGTAAAGGGCCAGAGAGTAAATATTTTAGGCTTTGTGGGCCATATGGTCTCTGTCACAACTTTTCAACTCTACTGTTGTAATGCAAAAACATCCATAGACAGTATATAAATGAATGTGATTGTGTTCCAGTAAAGCTTTGTTTGCAAAAACGGGAGGTGGGCGGGATTTGGTCTGTGGGCCATTGTTTGCCAACCCCTGCTGTGGAAGAAATCAGTTGAGCTGAGTCTTCCAGGCATAGCTTCTGATAAGGAAAAGTGTGGTGGGTGAGAGATAGTCACGGTTTGGGGGTTTGTTTGGAGTTTTTTGACACTATTACCATCAAACTGTGGCTCTGTGAAGCTTCACTTTAAAAGCCCATAACTGCTTTGACCAACAGAATATGGTGGAAATGGCAATGGGCCTTTGCTAGCTCAGTCCTTAAGAGACTGGCAGATCTCTTTCTGTCTCTTGGAACCCTCGCTCTCGAAACCCTGAACTGCCGTGTAAAAAGTCCAGTTACCCTGGAAAAACTATATGGAAAGGATCTTAGATTACACAGAGATGAGAAGGGTGCGGTGGAGCCCAGCCTTCCAGCCATCCCCACCAAGACACCAGGCACATGAGCAAAATTGTCATGGATCGTTTAGGAAGCCCAGCTGAATTCCACCAATTGCCCCCCACCTCCCACCCAAGCCATAGGAGTCAGAAGAATCACCCCCCACAAAGCCCTTTCTGAGTTCATGACACACAGGAATGGTTGTTCTTTGAAGTCACTAAATTAGGTGAATTGCCTGAACAGATTATGGATGAAAATTCAATGGATTAATTCAAAAATATTATTCTTTTTCCACTTAAAATCTAACAGAGTCACTAAATCTCGTTGTTTCCTCTTCTTGGTAAATACAAGGTAAAGCTTCAAACAATTGATTTCTTGTCTTACATATCAGAGCATGAGAAGATTAAATTTTCCTACCACAAAATTCCAGCCCAAAAATTCTGGAAGGAAACATGAGCGACTCAGATGAAACAGTAATTGGTTTGCGACATGAGGGTACGTTAGCATTGTGTTTGACAAGGATTACATTTTTACTGCCATGAAGGGGCTTGTATCTTCCTTGGCACAGTTATGCAATCCCCCAGGGCTGCGCACAGGTCTATTCAAGCATCACTGGAATAAACAGGATTAATGAACACGAGGCCTTTCTCTCTTCTCTCTGCTTTTCGAGAGGGGAGGATTCTTGTTTTGTGGGTATGCCAGCCCCTGGACTTTCCTTTTTGGTGCAGAATCTGGGTAATGGACAGATTTTCCCAAGGAATATAATCAGAGTGAGAGTTCCCAGAGCGTCTTTGTGGGGAGCGTAAATGGAGGCCCTAGGTTTGGGGGTGGGACTGGAGGTGGAGAGAGAATAGAGGAGCCATGTGGAGGGGAGGGAAAGCGTGGATGGGAGAGAAAGAAACAGATTGTCAGCCACTCTGTGCCACCTCTGTGAGTGGGAGACGCTGTGCCGGGTGCATGTGGGGGAAGAATTTTATAGTGGGCAACTGGGGATAGGGAGTAGATTGATAGAGTAGCAGCTGCTGCCTGTGTGGAAAACAGTGGCAGAGAGCAGAAGAGAGGATTGTTAAAAGGTTTGGCTGGACGTTAGGAACCTTATCCCCCCACCTCCATCTCTTTAGTCTTTTTTCAAAGGCTAAATGGCATTGAAATAGTTTGATTATTATATGTGCCTATTATAAACCAAGATGTTTTCTTTTTTTCAAAAGTGTCCTTTAGAGGAGAGGAATTACAGCCAAGTGTCTGTAAAGTTTCTCATATCTGGGGCTCTCTTTTATTTACTTTATTTTGAACAGCTAAGTGCTGTTTGGGGAAGGCACATTGGCCTAAAAGATCTCCATCAATGCTGTTTTTGAGTGATTCTGAAAATCTGGAAATTCCCCGATGGAGTCTAAGAAAGAAGCAAAAATATTAACTGCAAATTTAGTTGTTTATTTTTAGGGTATCAGCTCATAATTGCAATCAGTGATATTCATTGTCTATAGAACATCTTTTATAGATCTTATAAGTCTTCTATAAATCTTTAAATAGATCTTCGTAGGTCTTTAAAAAGCAAAACAGTGTATATTTATGTTATGGAGATCAAACGTAAACACCAACAAGGTGACTAAAAAGAAAAACAAGAGATCTAATATTATAGAATGGGTACTTGCTTCTTGAGGTAACATTTCCAGGGATAGCATCATTCACAGAATCAAAAAGAACTAATTCTCCAGCTACTTAGATGGAAATAAAGATGATGCACTATGACCTACTGTGGAGAGAGGTTCAAAAAGTAACTCTAGTCATGTTTTTAGTGATTTTTCTTATAGGGGAAAATAAGGGGTTTTCTTTATATCTCAGGTTGTTTTACTTGGGGACATAGAGACACATGTCAATTTCTTTTGTGTTTCTCTGCTATTTCTTTCAACTTACACTGCACATACACTGAGCCGCATTGTGCCCCAGTTATATTCAGGCTTCACAACACATTCTTTAAGGCCTATTGAAATAAGCAAAAATAGCTTTTGTCTAAATTTCATATATGTTTCAAAAGAAAATGTGGTGTTTAGAATCTTTGTTATCCCCAAATACTTGTTTTTGCATTTCTCAACATGCACGGATAATTTCAGAGAAAACTCAAGGTGAATCTCAGAGTTGATAATCACATATAATTGTGCTTCTTGAGACTGACACATAATTTTATAATATTACTTTAATTTGCCAGAGGAGAGGGTAGAAAAGGAGCTGGAAAACTTTCTTTAATCCTTGTGTTGATTTGGCATAAGAAGTTACGGTTAGAGTTATCTCGTTTTCTCTCAGTTCGGCTTTGATCTGAGTAGAAGTCATGAATCAGCAAAGCACAGATCAGATCTGACCCACAGACTTGCTTTGTTTGGTTTACACAATGTTTTTTGTTTGGTTTAAGTTTTTAACATTTCTCTTTAGATGGGGTTCACCATAATCACCACTACTCCTTACCCCCTGCTTGCTTTAGTCATTTATATTATCTTACTGGTCCCTGTGGATGGTTTTTTTTTGTTTACTGGTTTGGTTTTTTTGTTGTATTTTGTGTTGTTTTTTTGCAACCTTTGGTGAGAGTCTGTAGAAATCAGTTCCATAAGTTGTGGCCATAAAACCTGCAAAGCAATTTGCTTATGCGTCAGTTGCTTTATCATTTCTGGATTTACTATCAAGTGGCCTCAGAAGAAAAGAGGGAGCATTTGGTTGGCTCTCCCTGAGGCTTTCTTAATGTTATGCTTTTAGTTTACTCATAAGTTCGGACCTAAAAATAATATTGGAGCACCCTGGTTACCACGGATGGTACTGGATTATTCCCTCTGAACAAAGACTTTTAGCGTTAGAGGAGTATGAGATGTAGGTTCTCAAACTCACAAACAACAACACTAAACTTGAAAGAAAAGTCTGTTGCAATAGTGAGTAAAGCTTGATTCAGGCATTTCAAACATGTCTTGAGGACCTACTAACAATCAATAGTATTTTCCACCTTTCAGCATTTATTGTGCATTTCTTTTTCCCATTCTGTAGACTAAACAAATAGACTACAAAGAGAAGACTTTATTTTGAGAAGACCATGTCAGTCACATTGGCGTCTACTGGAAATGGTATTCCTGTGTGTTAGAATCCCTTATAAATCTCTTTTTATTTTTCTAGAAAAAAAAAATCTGGGTAACAGTAATATGTGTTTAAAAATACAAGCCAGCTGCTCATCACACGTTCACAGCTTCCTCCCCTGCCCTGCCTGCTTCTTTGCCAGGCATACAGGAAGTCAGATTTTCAATTTTCAATTTTATCTTCCTTTTTAAAAATCTTCTACTGCAAAGCTTTTCTGTTTAGATGGATCTGGTGGCTGGAAGTGGGTATTTTTTTGCCCTGACTCGCTAAATAAAAAAGGTATTTATCCACTTTACCTTTTACCTTTGGACAAAAGGTATTTATCCAACACACTATCTATCTAGCGCTTTGCAGACCAGAGGGACTAGATAACACATACATTCTGGAAGACTCACATGCTATTCCACCAATTAATAAAATGACATTTTAGGCAAACACGTTCTCTTATCTACTTTATTTTAGGGGAAAAATATCTAACATCTTAGATGTGGGTGGTTGATTGCAAAAATGGCCCCAATTCTCTACCTCTTCCCATATCCAAGCCCTCTGCAAAGTGACTTTTTAGCTCCTCCCATCAAGAGATAGATTTCATTTCCCCACTCTTGAACCTGGGCTGGTCTGGTGACTCTCTTTGGCCAACATGGCAGAAGTGGTGGTGTCCCAGCTCTAAGCCTAGATCTCAAGAGACCTTGTGCTTCCATTCTCTCTTGGAGTCTTGCTGCTGTCACGAGAACAAGAATGAGAGAACTCATGGAGCAGAACCAAGTTACCCTGGCTGAGGCCATTCCAGATGAGGCAGCCCCCAGGCCACCTGCCATCTTGCCACGGATGCATGAGAGACACCAGCCAAAGCCCACCCCATCAGCAGAACCGCTCAGCCAACCATAGACTTGTGAAAAATAGAGAAGAGTTCTTTTTTAAAAAACAATTTGTATTGAAGTATAGTTGATTTACAATGTTAATTTCTGCTGTACAGCAAAGAATATGAAAAAGAATATATATATTCTATTTCATATTCTTTTCCATTATGGTTTATCACAGGATATTGAACATAGTTCCCTGGGCTATACAGCAGGACCTTGTTGTTTATCCATCCTATATGTAATAGTTTGCATCTGCTAATCCCAAACTCCCAGTCCTTCCCTCCCCGACCCCCTCCCCTTTGGCAACCACAAGTCTGCTCTCTATGTCTGTGAGTCTATTTCTGTTTCTTAGATATGTTCATTTGTGTCATATTTTAGATTCCACATATAAGCGATATTATATGGTATTTTTCTTTCTCTTTCTGACTTACTTTACTTAGTATGATAATCTCTAGGTCCATTCATGTTGCTGCAAATGACCTTATTTCATTCTTTTTTATGGCTGAGTAATATTCCATTGTATATATATACCACATCTTCTTTATCTATTCATCTGTCGATGGACATTTAGGTTGCTTCCATGTCTTGGTTATTGTAAATAGTGCTGCAATGAACATTGGGGTGCACGTGTCTTTTCGATTTGTAGTTTTTTCTGGATAAATGCCCAGGAGTGGGATTACTGGATCATATGGCAAAAGAGTCCTTAAAACACTCTGTTTTAAGGTGGTTTGTATGTGACAGTAGCTATTTGATACACTTCCTCATAAAATAGGCATTTTGGTATATATGGATGTATATCATAGAGAACAGGAGCATAGATGTAGGTGCCACTACACCGTAGTTTGGAATTTAGTGTCAGATTCACCATGTTCAAGTCCAGCTATATCACTACAAAAGGGTTGACAAATTAATTCCTCTAAACTTTAGTTTCCTCGTGGAAACTAAGGAAAACTAGGGCTATTGTAAGGATTAGAGATGATATACATAAAGTGCCTGGAAAATAGGTGCTCAATAAATGAAAATTACTAGTATGCTTATGTATACGTTTGAGGTTATGTGACTTGTAACCAATAAGTTTCACCTTCCTGGAGCCCACAGGTTATGAGCAATACATGTATAACTATTAAAGTGGTCTGTGTATCTGGCCCTCACAGGGAGGCCTGTCTAAAGCCAAGCTCCTCCAAGTAACTTTCTTCTCCTAGCAATATCTCAAGGTGGTTCTCCTTGGAGGTCTAGAAATTATCTGGCCCAGACCTTCACTCTCCGCCCCCCACTCTTCCCTTCTGCTGGACTTTTGCTATGGTTCAGTGTCCCTGCACTGTCCTTGCCCTGCCTTCCTGGTTTGTTGCTATTGTTTGATTGTCCCTCCGGGGTCTTTATGACTGCTGACAAGTTGACATTATTACTGTGGCTTGGCTTCTCCAGCCGTTAGCTCTGCCTTGTTACTCTCTTTATCAGTATTTTTAGCAGGTTCTCGTGGCAAAGACTGGCTAGATACTCACCAAACCCCTTTCTCTCTCTGGGTACATAGGTGAACTATATTTTCCAGTCCCTAATATCTGTTGGGGACCATTTTTATTAAAATTTTGTTGCAGAATTGATGTATAACTTCCAGGATAAAACAAGGGTGCACCTTCTCCATGCTGTCTTTTCATTCCATGGTTAGCTGGTTGGAAAAGATAGACTGGAAGACAACGGTGGCATAAGGGATGACAAAAGTACTAGATGGAAAGAGCCTGGATCCCTGTGTCACCACTTGGAAGAGAGCCACCTAAAAGAATGACCTGACCAGGAACATCTGCATTAGTCTTTGCATCAGTGAGAAATAAATTTTCATTATGTTAATAAGTCTCTGAGATTGGAGGGGTTGTTCGTTACCATCGAGTAGCCTAACATATTCTGACTAATACAACTCCCAAATTTTATAGCCCTATTTTCTTTGTTTATTAAAGTGCTCCTACCATAACAGCTTTAATTTGTCTCGTTGCTTCTGACAGAGTCTTTGCACCTTTAAGCCTGGGCAAATTGCCTAGAATTTGGGTGGAAAGAGAATATAAACTAACTCAACAAATATGTATTGAACGCTTACCATTTGCTAGGTATTGGGCTAGGCACGGAGGTTGGATAGATGAAACACAAAAAGAACATCACAGTGCCTCACTCAATGTTACACTTCCCCAGGACTGACCTCTGATGTCTGCCCCCTCTGCTCCCAATTATAAATTCCCTGGATACTGCAAGAAGGGCAAAGAATAGGGTTTTTTTCCTCTGCTTCTCCTTCACAAGTCTCAGTCCTGAGGCTACAGGGCAGCACCATCATATCTTATTACACTACCCTCCTAGAAGACCCATTTGAGCCTCCTTAAAGAAGACACCTCTTTGCTTCCCCTTCCATTCCACAACTTCAGAGGTGACTAGGACAACTAGGCAACACCCATAAACATCCTCACCGTCGATATAAAATTTCAATGTCACAGTATTTTTATTGTTGTTGTCATTTATTCTCCTGCAAAAATGCCAAGAAAGATGGATCACAAGACTGTGAATCTATGGGTTTCACCCTAACATTGTTTACAACCTGGAATGCACCTGGTTATTAAAAATGGGAAAGTAAGTAATTGGTAAAATGATGCTTAGCTTTATTTTCCACTGAAAAAGATAAGACACCTGGATAAAGAGAGAGACTCTTTGACAGAGGAAAAATGAAGTTGATTTTTTAAAAAAAAGTCCCAGCGGTGATACTTATTTCAATCATAAAAAATTTGCATTCCCGGGCTTCCCTGGTGGCACAGTGGTTGAGAGTCCGCCTGCCAATGCAAGGGACACGGGTTCGTGCCCCGGTCCGGGAAGATCCCACATGCCGCGGAGCGGCTGGGCCCGTGAGCCATGGCCGCTGAGCCTGTGCGTCCGGAGCCTGTGTTCCGCAATGGGAGAGGCCACAACAGTGAGAGGCCCACGCACCGCAAAAAAAAAAAAAAAAAAAATTTGCATTCCCAATTTAGCTTCATAGTCCTGAAACATTTCTCCTTCCAATACTTTTGGTTTTTCATCTGCCACTAAACAGCATGTTGCTGGATAATTAAAGAGTCACATTTGGGGGGTTTTCAAGGATCTTTGTGTATTAGTTGGATGGCGTTTAGGGCCAGGCAGCTAGGTGGTTCAGAAAAACTTCAGTTTATATTTGCCTGTTGAAAAATGTTAAAAGGGCTTTTTTTGAAACCGGGGGTGTCTACTGAGTCCAGAAAGAATCAGAGGAGCCACAACAGCTGGATGCTATAAAAGCCTCAGGATTGGAACTCATCCTTCAATCATTTCACTAACCATACATAGAATATTCAGCAAAGGGATGTTTGCCATGGAACCATCATCTGTTTCCCAGCTCTGCTGTGTCTGACAGTAAGTGAGATCGGCTTGCTTTGATACTGAACGTGTTGGATGGAAATAATTAATTCTTAGTCTGTATAACTAAATCATTGTTTCGCCTCTTTCCCCAGCTTTAAGCGGGTTCCCACGGGCCATCCACTGCGCCTGCGCACAGGACCACGCACGTGCTCCCTGTGAGCTGTCAAATCCCGTCTGCCAAAAGAAATCTGCTTTACAGATTTTTAGATGGGATTTAAGATACTAAACAGTGTTCTTCAGTGAACAATAACAAGATTCTACTAACAACTTGATTTACAGACTAAATGTGACAGCTGTGACTAATCTGGTATTGATAATACTACAAAATATAATAAAATTCTATTTTTAAAATAGTGCCAGTTGAGAACCTTTCTTCCATGTAAACCGTTCAAAGTCTTCTAGTGGAGAAGTAACCCTGTTTTCTGATTATGCTGCAATTGGCATGAAATATTTCACTAATGAATTGAAAGCACTACATTTTTTTTATTGAGTGTTAAAATTTTTAAAAAGACAAAAAATGTAAAATAAAAAATTTGGAAGCTGAGCAAAGATAGCAAGACTAACTTTATTTTTATAATTCTCTGAGTATTGAGTTCAAGAACCTAGTAGCTAGCACAGAGCTTGCCACTCCACAAAGATCTGTTGGGCCAAAATCTTTAAATGTTTCTTCAATTGAAATGTCTGTTTTATCTTTAGCCTGACTTTTTATCTGTGTGGAATGTTTCTCTCTGGCAAAAGTACTATATTCTGACACATAGTTCTTTTTTCTAAGTACTAAGTTACATTGCTCTTGGAGTTTTCAGACTTTGAATATACCCCATGTGGGACATTTCAAATGGCGAATGGAACTCTTATGCCGCTGGAAATTCTAAAACTACGTGAAAGAAAATTTGTTTCTCTAATTCATTTTCTGTTCAGCCATAATTTTTTTTGTCAGTGCTGAGATCAATTCAACTGCAGTAAATAAATTGCTCAGTTGATATTCTTGTGTTGCTGCCTTTATTTTTCTTATGACATTCTGGAATTCTTCTGTTGTTAAAAGGAAAGAAAACTCAGTTTGGTGCCTGTTTCCTTTTCCCTGACTTGATTTTAGAAATTAATGAGAATGCTAATGAAATAGCAAAGAAAATAAAAAATAAAAACAAACCAACAGGCTTCCCAGGTGGCGCAGTGGTTGAGAGTCCGCCTGCTGATGCAGGGGACACAGGTTCGTGCCCCGGTCCAGGAAGATCCCACATTCTGCGGAGCGGCTGGGCCCGTGAGCCATGGCCACTGAGCCTGCACGTCCGGAGCCTGTGCTCCGCAACAGGAGAGGTCACAACAGTGAGAGGCCCGTGTACCGCAAAAACAAACAAACAAACAAAAAAAACCCCAACAAAACGTTACTGTATAAGCAAACCTAAGACCAAAGAATGAAAAAAAAAGGAAAGAAAACTCAGAAGGATGTACCCTTTGAACTAAAATGTTATTAAGAATATATGAAAAGAAAAAGAGAGAAAATAGAAAACAGAAGGAGAAGAGTCAAAAGATGCTTTGATACAGACATAGCAAAGATCTTGTTTTGGAGCCTTCTACTATAGGGTTCAGATATTCTGGGGGCGTCTGTTGAATGAACAGGACAGGTAGGCCTCACTGAGGCCTTTGACATGCTTGTTAAGAAGCCTCCTGGAAAACAATGCTAATTCTGTCAGTCCCTAGAATTAAGAAACATTGGACTCTTCTGAAGGCCAGGTGAAGGGGATAATTTGGGGGGAGGGGAGGTTTGAAGAGCTCTTTAGAGAGAACTCATCCTAAGGAAAAATGAGTGCTTAAAGAGACCTTTAAGTAGCCATCGGAATAGGATGGTGCTATGGTCTGAATGTTTGTGTCCCCTCATGATTGGGATTAGTGCCCTTATAAAAGAGGCCCCACTAGCCCCTTCTGCCATGTGAGGACACAGTGAAAAGACAGCCATCTGTGAACCAGAAAGTGGGCCCTCTGCAGAACCCCCGTATCTCCAGAACTGTGAAAAGCAAAGTTCTGTAGTTCATGTGCCACCCAGTTTATGGTGTTTGTGTCACAGCAGCCCGACAGTCGAAGGCAGATGTGGACTTCTAACACAAGACAGGAACTGTGGCTTGAATCTACACCCAGCCTCACCTTCAGATCCGTGTCTGAGTCTAGGAGGAAAAAGCTGCTCGAAAACAACAGTTGCTTCTGGAGAAACTGTGAAGGGCACAGCTGTACTGTTTTGAGGCACTCTATTGAGGAGGGTTTCAGTTTCTCCCACATTCCTGTAAAATTATGATGTGACCTCAGCACTTGACCACCGTAAGAGAGGACACCTGTGTTCAGCAGAGCAGCCCAGAGCAGTGGCCTGTCAGCTGGGGGTCAGCGTGCAGTGAGGGGCCAAGTGCAGTGGCCACAGGCCACTGGGGGATGGAAGGAGAGTGGGGGGAGGGCGTCCAGCAAGTCCCATGGGCACCAGGCCGAACTGCACAGGAGGGACACCTTCTGGGGATGCCCAGTGGCAGTGGGGAGTGGGAGGGTGGCTTCTCAAGGGACCAGAGGTGCCACATGAGCAGGTGAAGGCAGTAGGCCAGCAAAATGTAGGTAGAGAGACGAATATGGCCCCAGAATTGGCTGAGGCCTAGAGACACTTGGGTCAGAGAGAGAAAAAGGGATCCTGAAGGAGAGCTCTTCAGTTTCACTTGTGGATTTCAGAAGAGGCAGAGCTGGGATTTTAAAGTAGGTCTGGCTGATTGTAGGCCCTGCTTTATTCATCACTAAGCACTACTGCTTCAAACAAAATTATTAGTGCAACATGCGGCCCCAAGCCAGGCCCTGAGCTTGAATTCTTATTCTACCACATGAAAGAACAAGGAGTAAAAATTCATCCTTTAAATAATGAAATAAAATCTGTGTGAAATTTTTTTAAATTATTTACTGATAATGGCAAGATATAGGAAAGCTATTTGTGCTGGGAATTGATAAGCAGATCCAGTAGATTCACAGCCACGGACACTGGGAATTGATAGAAGTGACTTGACTGCCTGGTGTCCAGGTTCCCCTCCGTGGCCCTCCGCACCAGAGCTGACACAGCTGACCCCACCCTCAGTGGTCAGTTCAGGCCTGGTCTCCAGGCTACCCCTAGGATCTCACTGGGAGCTTTTAAAAATCACGGGAACTCTGCCTGCACCTGGAGCTAATTACATCAGCATTCCTAGGTGTGGGACTCAGGCTTCGGGAATTTTTAAAGCTCTCCAGGTGATTCCACTCTGCAGTCACAGCTCAGAAGCTGCTCCAGGATCTCTGCAGACCTTGGGAAGATCTCTGCAGACCTTGGGAAGAACAGTACAGACCTTGGGAAGAAAAAGGACTGAAGAAACCCTTGCCCAGCGTCGTGCCCTGGGGCCAGGACCCGGCAGCCCGTCTGGAGGCTCGCCTCTGCCCCAGCCCCCGACAGCGCGCCGTGCAGGGGTGCCTGGCCCACGTTCGCAGATGGGTCCACAGGTGAGAGGGTTGCTTTTTCTAATGGGATCTTTATAACATTGTTGGCTCTACGTGGTGATGGTGGATGGTCATAAATATCTAAAAGTGATATCCTGAGGTGTTTTTAGTCCCATGGCGCTCGCTGTGAAGCCTCCAAGAAGTCACTGTGCCTCTGTCTCCTCTCAGGCACAAGCTTTATTGCGAAAGGGCCAGTTCTGTTTCTGTTTCTTTTGACCGCAGCCTTCTGCTGACTGATGATACTGTTTATTTTGTTTTATTAAATATTCTTGACTATGTTAAAATTGTTGAAACACACACACACACACACACACACACACACACACACACATATGCGCGCGCTGGCAGCCATCCAGCTCAGCAGGGGGCCCGGACAGAAAGCTGGACTTCTGCCTTTACCTCCAGACCCAGGCTCTGTCTGGTACATCAGTTCTAATTACAGACACCCTCCTTGTTCCTTGAGTCTGAGTTCCTGTTTTAATAACCTGCTTCACACTCCAATTCCTACTACTTTGGGCTTTATCTGTCTCCCTGAACCAGAAGTCTACCTGCAACTGTTATCAAATTGCCTCAAGCCTGCAGTTCACAGACAGCTGTTCCTAAAGCCTTCATCCATTCCTACAACGTGCTTTGCGGTGCTTTGCACACCAAGCACACACTCTTGCTTGTGGCCATTAGCTGCTGGACTGGGTCATTATCCCCCTTTGTCCCATATTCTTCCTCATCCCTGCCATGGAGCTCACCTCTGCTCCCAGCCCTGTCCCACACCGTCGGCTCTTCTCCATCCATCACCTCACTGCACTTAGTAGAGTCCTCTCATGACCAAGCAGGAGCACTTACCGAAAGCAACCAGTCACTGGCTCTTAGGTATTGATATATTTCATCCCCCCAAATTGTCTAGTGGTATTTGATATGCTTTTTAGAATATATATGTAAGTTATGTGCTTCCTGCTCAACAGATCAATAACAGAAAATCTATATTTAATATGATTAAATACACGTTCATTCATTCAATAAACATGATTCCAGGGATGAAGGATACAAGACAGACCAGATTCCTGCTCCATGGGACTTACATTCTAGTTAGAGGAGACAGACATATAAAACACATTAAAAAAAAATACTGTTGAAGAATGCTAAAAATGGTACAGATGAACCGGTGTGCAAGGCAGAAATAGAGACACAGATGTAGAGAACAAATGTATGGACACCAAGGGGAGAAAGCGGGGAGGGGGGATGAACTGGGAGATTGGGATTGACATATATACACTAATATGTACAAAATAGATAACTATAAAAAAAAGTATGCTAAGTGCTATGAAGCAAATAGAACAGGGTGAAGTGATAGAGACTTTAAATTAGGTAGTTAATAATGTAATTAGTGAAGAGGTGGTTAAAGCGTGAATAATAGAAAGGTCTAGGGGAGAAGTGTTCCAGACAGAAGGATGAGCTAGGACAAAGGTCCCATGGTGGCAACAAGCTTGACATCATTGGGGACAGTAAGAAGGCTATGGAAATGGGCGTGTAGGGAAGAGTGGGACCAGGTGAAATCAGAGAGGTTGGCAGGGTCAGATCGGGTGGAACCTTAATACCAAAGTAAGGAGTATAGATATTATTCAAAGTGTCATCAAAAGCCATTGATGGGATTTAGGTACAGACCTGAAGTGGTCTGATTCACGTTTGTAAAACATCACTTGGATTGCCAGGCGGAGAACAGATTATAAAGGGCAGGAATGGAAGGAGGGAGACCTGTTTAGAAGGAAACATGTATCAGTCTGGATACATTTGGCTTGGTTTTGACTAGGGGGTTATAATGCAGATAGAAGTGGATGGATTCAGAATATAGTTGGGGATGGAGTGGATGTCAGGAGGGGTCAGAGGTATAGGAAAGTGATGAAGCAAGAACAGCCTGTAGATTGAAACTTAAACATAGTTAATTCTCTTAATGTGAAAATCTTTATTTTGACAAATAAGTACAGTATAAAAAAATTGACCTGAAAAGTTAAAAAAAACTTTAGAACACTCCCTAACACCATGCACAAAAATAAACTCAAAATGGATTAAACACCTAAATGTAAGACCAGACACTATAAAACTCTTAGAGGAAAACATAGGCAGAACACTCTAGGACATCAATCACAGCAAGATCCTTTCTGACCCACCTCCTAGAGAAATCGAAATAAAAACAAAAATAAACAAATGGGACCTAATGAAATTTAAAAGCTTTTGCACAGCAAAGGGAAACATAAACAAGACAAAAGACAACCCTCAGAATGGGAGAAAATATTTGCCAATGAAGCAACTGACAAAGGATTAATCTCCAAAATTTATAAGCAACTCATGCAGCTCAATATCAAAAAAACAAACAACCCAATCCAAAAATGGGCAGAAGACCTAAATAGACATTTTTCCAAAGAAGATACACAGATTGCCAACAAACACATGAAAGGATGCTCAACATCACTAATCATTAAAGAAATGCAAATCAAAACTACAGTGAGGTGTCACCTCACACCAGTTTAGAATGGCCATCATCAAAAAGTCTACAAACAATAAATGCTGGAGAGGGTGTGGAGCAAAGGGAACCCTCTTGCACTGTTGGTGGGAATGAGAATTGATACAGCCACTATGGAGAACAGTATGAAGGTTCCTTAAAAAAACTAAAAATAGAACTACCATATGACCCAGCAATCCCACTGCTGGGCATATACCCTGTGAAAACCATAATTCAAAAAGAGTCATGTACCACAATGTTCACTGCAGCTCTATTTACAGTAGCCAGGACATGGAAGCAACCTAAATGTCCATCGACAGATGAATGGATAAAGAAGATGTGGCACATATATACAATGGAATATTACTCAGCCATAAAAAGAAATGAAATTGAGTTATTGGTAGTGAGGTGGATGGACCTAGAGTCTGTCATACGGAGTGAAGTAACTCAGAAAGAGAAAAACAAATACCATATGCTAACACATATATATGGAATCTTAAAAAAAAAAAAAAAAGGGTTCTGAAGAACCTAAGGGCAGGACAGGAGTAAAGACGCAGATGTAGAGAATGTACTTGAGGACATGGGGAGGGGGAAGGGTAAGCTGGGACAAAGTGAGAGAGTGGTGTGGACATATATACACTACCAAACGTAAAATAGCTAGCTAGTAGGAAGCAGACGCATAGCACAGGGAGATCAGCTCGGTGCTTTGTGACCACCTAGAAGGGTTGGGATAGGGATGGTGGGAGGGAGACACAAGAGGGAGGAGATAAGGGGATATATGTATATGTATAGCTGATTCACTTTGTTATAAAGCAGAAACTGACACACCATTGTAAAGCAATTATATTGCAATAAAGATGTTAAAATTTAAAAATAATGTTTTTAAAGATGCCTCTTAGGTACCAAACACTGAATAATCTGTTACACCCTCAATTTACTGGGCAGTTTCACAGCAAATAGAAAAGCGTAGCATCCCTACTCTTTAACAAAAATCTAAATAATGTTTGGTAGGGACAGTGGTGTACTCTGCCCATCAAATAATGTAATGTCGTCAATACTATTCTATTTTATTATTACTACTTTCAACAAATTGGCAGAAGGCACTTTGACAGTCATTTGATGTTCCACACACACATGTAACCTGGCTCCCGTGTGATTGCAGAATCTGTCAGTGGTGACGTGAACGGGAGCTGGGGCAGCGTCTGTGGGGAGAGCCAGATCTCAGTCCTCTCACATTTCGTCCTGGCTGCCGACAAATCTCCCCTCCGTGTAGGGAAGGGAATGTCTGCTGATGTCCTGCTTTCTTTTTCCACTCCTCACCCTGACATGACCTTGGGAATACAGCTCCCTGAAGCAGGAGTTCTTCCCACTCTGCTTTAGAGTATTCAGCCTCCAGCTATAAGGTACTGATTAAAGCATGGACTTGCTTGTGTTCACATCAAAGATGTTTTGGATGTAAAGATCGGTGGGAAGTAAATTATTGCTATTTTTTCCTGAATTACTATTGTAGATATTTTGAAAATTATAGTAAGGAAAATGAGTATCATTCTTGAGTGATACCCTTGTCCTTTTCATGTATTTTCTTTATACACACACACACACCGGCACGTTTTGTGCTTTTATAAAATTGGAGGTTTCCTGCTTTTTTCACTTAACAATTTATCATATGCATTTTCTCATATCACTCCTTTTCTAAAACATGATTGTTAATGACTGCAATCAGATGCCTGTCCCATAATTTTTTAACCATTCCCTACTGACAGATAAGAAGGCTCTTCTCACATTTTTGGTCATATAAATAATGCTGTGATAAACATCATTGAACATAAATCTTTGTTTATGCATCTGGTTCATTTTTTATTTTTAAATTAATTTTATTGATTCCTAGAAATTAAATAACTAGGTCGAAAGAGAAAACATTTAAGGCAGATTCCCTGCCACCAAAGTTAACGCTAGTAATGATGACAGCAGCTGTTTGAAAGTGCCTGTTTCACCACAGCCATTTTATGAATGGATATAAGATGTTCTCATGTGGGGGGAAAAAAATAGAAAAAATGACACTGGTGTATTTAATTTAAAGTTTTTTTTTTAAATTTACAGTTAGAGTCTTGAACACCTCATGTGTCCTTTAACCACTATCATGAATTGGCGTATCAGTAATTGGCCCATGGTTGTATTAGGAAAAGTTTATTATTGATTTATGAAGGCCCTTTATATAATAAATGAAACCCTTTGAAAGTGATATAATTCTAAACACTTTCCTAGTTTGTTCCTTCCCTTTTAATTTTTGTTTTTGGGTTTGTTTGTTTTTTTTAAATCATGCTTTTTGAGGGAATTCTGCATCAAAATTAATAGCAGATATTTAGGAGTCCAATCTGAGATCAAATCCTGGCTCTGCTTCTTACTAGCTGAGTCTTTCAAATTGTTTAACGTCTTTAAACCTCAATTCCCTATTTTTAAAATCAATGTAATACCACCAATGTGATAAATTTATGGTAAAGAGTAAATATAATAATAATCTTAACATTTGTGTCAGGTATTATATACTCTTTTACATGGTGCATTTATTTTTAATTTTATTGAAGTATAGTTGATTTAAAATGCTGTGTTAATTTCTGCTGTACAGCAAAGTGATTCAGGTACACATATATACATTCTTTTTCATATTCTTTTCCATTATGGTTTGTCATGGGATATTGAATATAGTTCCCTGGGCTGTACAGTAGGACCTTGTTGTTTATCCATCCTATACGTAATAGTTTGCATCTGCTAATCCCAAACTCCCAGTCCTTCCCTCCCCTACCCACTCCCCCTTGGCAACCACAAGTCTGTTCTCTATGTCTGTGAGTCTGTTGTTTCTTAGATATGTTCATTTGTGTCATATTTTAGATTCCACATATAAGTGATATCATATGGTGTTTGACTTTCTCTTTCTAACTTACTTTACTTAGTATGATAATCTCTAGGTCCATTCATGTTGCTGCAAATGGCATTATTTCATTCTTTTTTATGGCTAATATTCCATTGTATATATATACACCACATCTTCTTTATCTGTTCATCTGTCGATGGACATTTAGGTTGCTTCCATGTCTTGGCTATTGTAAATAGTGCTGCAATGAGCATTGGGGTGCATGCATCTTTTCGAATTATAGTTTTGTCTGGATATACGCCCAGGAGTGAGATTGCTGGATCATATGGCGACTCTATTTTTAGTTTTCTAAGGAATCTCCATTCTGTTTTCCACAGTGGCTACACCAATTTACATTCCCATTACATGGTACATCTTGTTTAATCCTCAAGACAGCCTTATTAGGAAACCTTCTGATATTAGGGCATATTCCTTGTGATAGAAAATGCAAATTCAGGGCTCTGGGGAGTCCTATAGTAAAAACAACCTGGTAAGCTTTGTTTCTCTCAGCCTCTGCCAAACTTATTTAATCACAGAAACTCTTTTTTCAGGCCATGAATATTATACAGTACTGGCATTTCAAGGAGAAACTTATTTTAAAATTTTATTTTATTTTGAGATAATTGCATATTCACATGCAGCTTTAAGAGATAATACAGAGAAATCCCATGTGCCCTTTACCAGTTTCCCCCAGTGGCAACATCTTGCATAACTGTAGGACAGTGTCACAACGAGGACGTGGACATTGATGCAGCCAAGATTCCGAGCACTTCCCTCGCCGCAAGAATCCATCCTGCTGCACTTCTGCAGCCACGCCCACTTCTCTTCCACCCACCCCCTTTTCTTTATATCTTCTATTTCTTTGCTGAGCCTTTCTATTTTTTTCATTTGTTTCAACCATAGTTATAATTGTTCTTTGGAGCGTTTTTATCCTGGCTGCGTTCAAATCTTTGTCAGTTAATTCTACCATTTCCAAGATACTGATGTCTTTTTTCATTCCACTTGTGATCTTTCTGATTCTCGGTATGATGAGTGATTTTTCAAGTACACCCTGAATCTTTTCATATTATGTGATGAGACTCTGGATCTTACTTAACCTTCTATTACTGACTTTTTCTGGCCCTGCTCCAGCACGGGAAGTTGGGGGGCACTGCCTCATTTGCCAGATGAAGGGAGAAGTCCATGTTTCCCACTCAGCTTTCATTGACACTTAGGGAGGTTGGGGGGCTCCTCGTTACTGCTGGGCAGAGACGGCAGTTCAGCTCCCCATGTGGTCCCACTTGTGGGGGAGGGGCGGTTGACAACTCATTACTGCTGGTGACGTGGAAGCCTGGCTTCACTCCCACTTCCTCTGACACCATCCCTGAGGAGGAAGAGGGTGCCTCCTTCTGGCCAGGGGGAAATGCAAGTCCAGGCTCCCGCATGGTCTCCATGGACACAGCAGGAGGGTGGGAGATGGGGGCAGCTCATTGCCTAGTGGGATGAAGGTCCCAGCCCCTGCTTGTCCTTCTCTGACAGCACCCCAGAAGGGGCGTTAAGGTGCTCATTACAGCCTCTCAAGAGTGGAAGTCTAGGCTCCCCACACAGCCTTTACTGGTGGGAGTGAGAGCGGGGCCACAGTTTTTCCTGTGCTCTTGGCTAGAGGAGAGTGGTTACTGTCTAGAAGTTTTTTGTCCTGCAAGGCTGTCACTTTCCTGCAGCTTTGACTAGAGACAGCAAGTTTTTGCTGGGATCCTTTTGGTCTGCGTCTGTTGGCATTTCTAGATGGCCGGCTTCTTTAGCTCCGAATCTGGGATATACGAGGCAAAAAGAAGCCTTAGGAAACTAACCACAGTGTCATTCCTCACGTCCCATGCTCCCCTAGGTGGTCTGCCTTTTCTCTCCACCTTTTCAGAGTTTTGTTTTATAAATAATGTCCAGGGTTTTTAGTTGGAGAAGTAGGGCAGAGGAGTAGGGCAAAGCATCTTTGCTCCGTCTTCCCTGAGGCAGAAGTCTTTCCAGGGCACGTTTTGAGAAACACTCTTTATCATGCTTTGTCACTGAGTTGCAACATCCCAACATGTTCAAAGTACTTTGTTACTTATAATGGATAAAGCGTCAAGGCTTGCAAATGATTTACTCTTTGATAGATCAGAGAGGGTACAGGGTTATCCCACCTTTCTGGTAGTTTTTGTAGGATAACCAACCACCCCAATACTTAGCAGGTTGAAACAGGGACCACTGATTTAGCTCATGGCGGGGCTGAAATTTGGGCTGGGTTCCACTAGGCACTGAAATGTGTCTGTGGTCTGCGGCGAGTCAGCTAAAGCCCACTCCTTGGCTGCGTTCTCTCATATCTGGGGCTCCAGCTAGATGACTGGGCTGACTCAGGGCTGGTAAACGTGGTGTCTCATCCTTGCAGCTCACACAGGGAGGTCAGAGATCCAGCGGAGAAAGCAGAAGTGGGTGTGGCCTCCTGAGGTCTAGGCAAGGCTCTGGCGGTCACTTTTACCTCACTCTCATGGCCAAGCAAGGCACAAACCAGTCCAGATTCAAAGCGTGGGGGAAATAGATTCCATGTGTTGGTGGGAGAAGCAGCAAAGTCACTTTATAAAGAATGTGGTTTACGGGGGAAGGGTCAAGAACTGTGGCCAGTTTTCCAATTTCTAATATCCCCATAATAATGTCTTCTCAACTTGCATTTTCTAACATGTTTTCTTAGTAGGAAAAAAGTTGTGGCCATTAGTTGCTCATAACCACTGGATAAACTTTTGGGAAAATGTCCCGTGTATGAGCGTCCCTGGTGATAGCAGGAAACAGCTGATAGCCAGACGGGGTGACTGACCTAAAATGCAAATCCGATCATGTCACTCGTGAACTTCAGACTCGTAAATGACTTCCCAGTGTCTACAAAGAACTCCAAACTCAGCATAACCCATAAGGCTGCCCGTGTCCTCACCAACCTCCCGCCTCTGGCTCTGCATTCCAGTATACGGATCTGCTCACCGCTCCCTTGCCCCCACTGTGTTATTCCAGACTTTGCCCTACCCTTTGTGCTATTTCTTCTGCCTGAAGTACCCTTCCCCACCTGCTCCTCAGTCATCTTCTGTCAGGCTAGCTCTCCCTCCTCCGTCCAGGCTTAGCATATGGGTCATGCCCTTGAGTGAGGCTTCTCTGCCCACCCCTTTCTCACAGGCTGGATTTATCGACTCATCTCTGTGCTCAAAACGTGCCTTGGGCAGCGTGCTAATTGAGTCCTTGTTATATTATATTGAAATTTTGCATTTTTAAGTCTGGCTTCCCCACTAGACTGTGAATTCTTCCAAGACAAAAAGCCTATCCTCACTTAACTTTGTAGCTGCAGTGCCTGGCGCAGTGCGTATAATACCGAATAAATAATATAGCAGGTGGTGGTGGTACCCCCGTCCATATCTCTGGGGCCTTACCACTTTCCTATGCTCTGGGTGTGACTTCCAACTATTGTAAGCTCGTGGCAATGCTAGCTGTTCTCAAAATAATTCACTATGCATGTCTTCAGATAATAAGAGGTGGGGCAAATGCTTCTATTTGAAGATGATCTAAAAAGAAAATAGAGTGATTTTTATATGCCTCGGCCAAACAAAAAAATGAACTTATAATAATTGTTTATGGTGTGAGGCATGCTTCACCCCATAAACTTGGTTTTAGTGGTGAAGGACTCAGCTTTGGAATCAGAGTGATCTGCGTTCAGATCTCCTTCTCGTTAGATATTCAACCTAGACACAGAACCCAGCCTCTAGTTAACCTCATCTGTAAAATGGAGCTAATATGACTGAGTCGTTGTGAGAATTAAATGATATAACCCTTGCAGACTGCATAAGCACATAGATAACTGTTATGATTGTTTTTGTTTTTAGAATGGTTATGGCTAGAAATTTACAAATCTGTACATAATCTGAAAACAGAATTTTGCAGAGGTCATACAGTGAAAAATCAAGGCTGTTCGTTGTAAACCTGGAAAAGTAATCTTGCACAGAGTCACAAAAAGGCTAACTTCTTACATTTCAGAATGTCTAGGACCTATTGATCTTTGGCCCTTTTGCAAGTTAAAGGTATTAAGTGAAAGGGAGCAATTGGTCTCTAGAGTTACAGTTTGGTGGAGTCTCTGAAGGAGAGGGCGTGGGGGGTGTGTGTGTGTGTGTGTGTGTGTTTTAAAGAAGTGGAAACCTCTGCTAAATGCTCTGTAAACAAGCTTTGTTGGATTAGCAGAACCTGCAGAAAATATGGTGACTGAAACCAGAACCATCAGTAAGCTCTAGTATGCTGTAGTTTTCAACCCTTCCTAAAAGCCTCATGTAAAACAGACCTCACCAAAGCTGCCCTGTTGGAAGGGGGAAGAGCATGTGCACTCTGCTTTCCCTTAATTCCCCCACCCCATCCACACCCCTCCATGTGGGTAAAAGGAACTAGGAGACCTGAGTTCCAGACCCAAGTATCCCACTCCCCTGGCTGTGTGTGATCTTGAACAAGTTCCAGCCTCTCTGTTTTCAACTGCCTCACCCATAAGATGAAGAGACCCTGTGGTGCCTTCCAGTCTATAGCTATGATTTTCAAAGTCTTCCCATCAGCTTTTTTCTGGAGCTCCCTCCAGCTTCTCTGAGGTCTGGAAGCTCCACCTTTGGCCTCTGCCTTTGGCAAGGACTGTGCTTTTCCCTTATCCAAGAAGGAGTCAGAATTTTCAAAGTAACCGATACTGTATCTAGCTCTCTAGATGAGATTATAGGTTGTGCCTGCCAAGTCTGCATTGAGGTTTGGGAGAAATGTTAGGAGAAATAAACACTGAGAGCTGCAGATGAGGAACTAGGGCTAAGAATGCAAGGGGCAGGCTTTCTGTGAACGATGATAATAATGTTGATGCCATTAAACAAGCAACAGGCATATATAGGTAACATCAGCACTAATTGTATTTAAATCTGCCCCTCAGACACTTTTGCTACAGTATAAGAACAGGGATCCTCAATTTTGATTTAGGATTTAAAATCCCAGATGCCCCCTTACCCCTACCCCACAGACACACCAAAATTTCAAATCCAGTTGATGTGGGTAGGGCCTAGTTTTTTGTATTTGGGGAATTCTGAAGTCAGCCAAGTTTGAGATCACTGTGTTTAGAGAGCTAATGTGCCTGTCTGCTTCTTCCTCAAGGCAGACATTGGCATATACCCATCAAAAGCAAATAAAACTGAAATCCTTTTATCATTTACCTGACTAAATCCAGCTGTCAGTGACTGTCATTACTGTTTCAGTATCACCTAACCCTGCTCGGCACACAACAAAGTTAATATTTACACTGTTTACAAAGCAGTTCAATAAGTACTGAAACCACGGCACACAGAAGGGAATTTGCTACATCATGATCTCGTTTGAATTCTCTGATGGCGGTTCAGTGGTCTGTGTGACAGAGTTCAGGGACTTTGGACTATCTGAGCTTCAGACTTCCCTGGATCATAGCTTCTAATCTTCAAGAATGTGACTTAAAAGAAAAAAAAAAACGACTTTGGGGAAGTGGAATACTATCACTCCTGCTCAAGTGTGTTCCCTGGCACTGGAAACCTTGTTTACTTGCTCTCCAAAAAGGATTGTCATCCGTGGTTCCAGCACTGCACTTCCAGCAGCTGTCCCTAAATGATTAATGCAAGCGGGCAGATAAACCTCGGGTCATTCCTAAATTGGAGAACTACCTGAAGATTAACACACTAGCTTAACCTTGTTTGACTGGGATTGAAGATTTTCTCAGATATCTGTCTGACATCACTGAGGGGCTAAGGCTGGACTTATGCTATAGCATACCTCTGTCAGTGCTGATTCAATCACTCATTTGCTTAACTCAGTCAACAGCCCTGATTTCCAAGTGATACTTCTCAGAAGACTGCAGAGTGGCCTCAGAAGGCAATGGCTGCTCTCTTCCCTGCTACTAAGACAAGAAAACCAAGTGTCAGATATGGAGAATTTCAATGAAGGGATCTACTAGTTGCATCCTGTCTGTATTGGATCCTGTCTGGGTTTTCAAAGTTTGCCTTTTCTGAAACACATAATATCTCCCAATTTTGAAAAAGAGCACTCAGTAAGTGTTTTTAGAAGAAATTAAAGTATTTATTCTTTTTGCTTCAGTAATTCCAGTCCTGGTGCTTTATAATCTGCCTTTTCCTCTTCCACGCTAGAAGAAAGGAAGGAAGGAAGGAAATATTTTACACATATAGATGCGCTTCAAACAATACTGAGATTGGTTAACTAAATTGTTATATGTCAGTCTGATGGGCTATTATAAAATTGATTACGAGCAGTATAGAATAGCATGAAAGTGCTAATGTTTGTGTGAAAAAAAGCAAAATACAACAATACATCTATACTGCACATTGTAAATGAATGTATATGAATAAGAACTAGCAAGAAATATAGAAAATAAAAAGTTGATATTTGGTAGTTGTGAAATACTGAGGGATTTTATTCATTTTCAAAATGTCCATGAATGCTGTTACAATATAGTTTGTGCAATAAAAAAAGTAACATTATTGGGCTTCCCTGGTGGCGCAGTGATTGAGAGTCCGCCTGCCGATGCAGGGGACATGGGTTCGTGCCCCGGTCCGGGAGGATCCCACGTGCGGCGGAGCGGCTGGGCCTGTGAGCCATGGCCGCTGAGCCTGTGCATCCGGAGCCTGTGCTCCGCAACGGGAAAGGCCACAACAGTGAGAGGCCCGTGTACCACAAAAAAAAAAAAAAAAAAAGTAACATTATTATCTCCTTTTTACAACAGTTTAAATGTCCTCTTATAAGATTAATCTAACACTTAAGTGTACTTTAAAGAGTATAAACTCATCCTATTCTGTGAAGGCTTGAAGCTTCTTGAAGATTTCATATATATATAATATTTAATATTTATAACATGGGTAGAATATATATATCATTATCCCTTGTTTGATGGATGAAGGGTCAGAGGTGCTGGGACATGAATGGTTTGACCAAGGTTGTTTGTTTATCAATGACAAGCAGGAATCAAAGGAAGAACACCATAAATCCTTGAGTGCTGAAACTAAATCCAATTCCCAACCTATACTGCATTTTTCAAGGAGCCAAGGAGGGTACCACATACTCAATGAGAACTTGGTGAACACTGATTTTTTTTAAAGTGCTGGAATTAGTGTAGCAGAAGAGAGTGTTAGCCAGTCTTCCTGACTCCAGCCTCACCTCTGTCTAATTCATCATACACATACGATTGTGAGATGAATCTCAAAATAGGGCATGAATCAGGTCACTGCCCTACTCAGGAACTAATAATGACTACAAGTCAATAGTTCAGACTCTAGATGCTGCCTTTTGGGGCCAAAACTCCACTCTGTTCCACTTCAGCTAAACTTTTTCCTTAAAGCTATCTGGAGTCTCTCTCCCCACTTTCCAGTCCAGCCAAGCTCCCTACTACTTTTCATTTGGTGGATAGTCCCCTACAAGAGGTTTCAAATTTTGTGTTTCTTATTTTTTTGTTAATCTAAAAAGAAAAAATTTTTTTAAAACATCTCGGTTCTCTGGATGACTCCTTGTCACTGAGTGCTGACACTCAGTGTTGGTGCCTGGATTCCTTGTCTGTACTTAGGATCACACTGGCATTAAGGAGAACTTTTTTTTTTTTTTTTTTTTTTTGCGGTACGCGGGCCTCTCACTGCTGTGGCCTCTCCAGTTGTGGAGCACAGGCTGCAGACGCGCAGCCTCAGCGGCCATGGCTCACGGGCCCAGGCGCTCCGCGGCATGTGGGATCTTCTCAGACCAGGACACGAAGACGTGTCCCCTGCATCGGCAGGCGGACTCTCAACCACTGCGCCACCAGGGAAGCCCCGTGGAGAACATTTTAATTGCTGTGGGCTGATGTGAAAAGAACAGAGGCAGGAACAGGACACAATAATGACATGCTAGCACTATTTGAAGGCCACGTGTCACTGTGCTCCATTTAAGCAAAGTTTCCCGGTAGCTGGGTTGGAGTGGTGTGGTGGGAGAGTTGAAACATCACATGTCACACATGTATACATCTGCCAAAAGCTTGCACTGTGACATTTACCTTTTAATCACAGGAGCATCAGTTTGGCTACTGCAAAACATCATCCGTCAAAATAAATTAACCTACTTAAACTGAATATTACTGCTTTTGTCGTTTTGCTATTTAATTGTAAATTTGCTTTGGTTTATAAATGCTCTAATGCCTTTGGTTATAGTTCCAGTTACTGTGGGGGAGTAACAATTTACTCCCAAATTTACTGGCTTAAAATAACACTTTATGATTATCTCTCAGGGGTCTAGCAATTGACTGCGGTCAGCTAGGCAGTTCTTGCTAGAGCTCTCTCACACAGCTACTGTCAGATGGTGGCTCAGACTGAATTATCTGAAGGCTCTCTCACGAGTCTGATGCCAGAGCTGGGAAGACTGGAACGGCTGGGGCTCCTTGGGCAGGTATCTCCAATTCTGTGCTCTCCCCACGTGGTCCCATGGTAGCTTCATGGTAGCCTGACTTCTCACAAGGTAGCTCAGGGCTCTAATGGTGATAGATAGATAGATAATAGAGCAACAGACAGACTGCATCACATGTTCTAATTTAGTATCAGAAGTCACATAGTCTCACTTCTGCCACATTCTACTCATTAGAAGCAAAACACCAAGGCCAGCCCACATTCCAGGGGAACTGAATTAGACTCTACTTTTATGGAAGACGTGTCTGAGAATTTGCAGACATTTTTAAAACCACCACAGTTACACAGTTCCTTCCCTTTCTTATCTGCTTATTCAAATTCTGTCATCCCTCGCAGCCAGGTCAAATGTCCCCAATCCCCTGCCACGCCCCAGGTTGCTCCAGATCTCAGTCACTTCTCCTCTAACAAAAATCCCACAGTCTATGGTCTGTATCACAGAGATAAACCTTTAATTGTTTTCTGCCTTGTATTGTTTTGTTTCTGATGACAGTAACAAAAATGATAACAGCCACTATACATAGATGATCTAACGAAATTCAAATCCTCATGCGGGTTCTGTAAGGGATGCCTTACTCGCTCCATTTGACAGTTGAGTTCATTGCCCAAGGTCACTTCAGCTGGGCTGGAGTCTGACTCCTGAGCCCCTTCTCTTAAGCACTACGCTATGTACTGCTTCCTGTAATTTAAGTCATATTTGTGGGTTATTACTGGGAAGCATAAAAGGCAAAAAAACAGAGAAGAAAAAAAGGGGAAGGGAAGAAATAAAAGAGACCTATGAAGAGTAATGTCAGAGGAAGGACCCAGGCCCCCTGGTTAGCTACCCTGCTTCCATCACCCTGTCAGTCTCTCCACCTTCGAACTAGCAGTCATAAAATGTGCTGCATCCACCATGACATCTGGTGGACAAAGACACTCTGCAAATGTAAATGCCAAATGTGCACAGTAACCACTCAGAGGTGAAAGGTGAGTGGAGAAGCTGAATTCTCCAGCTAAAGTGCCTGACACTGATTTATTGTTACGTTCAGGAAGACCATAAACCCAACACCCATTTGACTGCCCACTCAAGATGGCCTATCACTCATCACATTTGGGACAGTCAATTTAAAGTCTTCATTTAAATATCTCTCTGGAAGAGAATCTCTGGAAACAGGACAGATTTTCAGTGTTACCCTCAGCAAGTGAATTCCCATAATACGCAGGACCGTTTCTGGAGGTTTGCAACTACTTAAATAAGAACTGATAAATAAATTCCATACGAATTTATCACTGCTAGAATGCTTTACATTAGCAAGGGGACTGCAAATTTGCTTTGTATTAACCTAATGAGCAGAATTCAGTCATTGAACCAGACTTGGAAAATGCCTGCCCATTAGTAGAAGCACCACAACTCTTCCACTTGGACTCTGAGGCCCACCCATTAGTATGACTGCACAATGATGAAAATGTGTCTAAGTATCTAGTTATGTCTTCAGTTATACTGTGACATGCAAACTGGGTTGCCCTGCCAGAGATCTGAGAGCCGGACAGTTTGTGACTGCCATGGAGCTAAATTTAAAAGCTATTTTTTATAACCAAAATTATTAAGGAAGGCAGAGAGGAGTAAAGTAAAATTAAGTTGAGGACTGAAGGGAATACAGCATAGTGGTTAACAGGGTAGCTTTGGACATCTCTCTCTCTGCCACTGGCTAGGCACATGACCTAGAACCACTAGCAGTCCCCTCATTTGTCAATTAAAGATAGCAATAACCCAGTTGCTTTGAAAATTAAATGAGAATTTCCACAAAAGTGCTTAGAACAGTGCCAATCACAAAATAAGTGTTCAATAAATTATTGTTAATGCTTTCATCTGGAAATAAATGACATTTATTCTATCTTCTCTTAGCAGCAATGGATTTATTTAAGCTTTTGTGACTTGAACACACCTTTAAGACTCTAATGTAAAACCATAGGCTATTTCTCAAGATAATTGCACATGTAAACACACTAAATATTTTACAACTTTAGGCTCAAGCACTCTCTGGAGTCTAAAAAGTTCTGCTCTCATCTATCTTTTCATTCTTCCTTTCTGTTATTTTTAGCTTCTGTGGCTATCCATATTTTACCACTGCCTAATTAGTCTTCCTTAATGGCAGCTTCCGGAAGTAAGAAAGCCAACGCTAAACGTATCATGTTTATATTTAAGGTTTGAGAAAATTCCAGATCAAGGTAATCAGGCAATCAAAAAATTATAGGCAACTCAACGATAAGAAAACCAACAACTCGATTAAAAAATGGGCCAAAGAACTCAACAGACACTTCACAAAAGAAGATATACAGATGGCAAATAAGTATATGGAAAGATGCTTCACTTCATATGTCATCAGGGAAATGCAATTAAAACCACAACGAGATACCACTACACACCTATTAGAATGGCCAAAATCTGGAACACTGACAACACCAAGTGCTAGTGAGGATGTGGAACAGCAGGAACTCTCATTCATTGCTGATGGGAATGCAAAATGGTACAACCACTTTAGAAGACAGTTTGGTGGTTTCTTACAGAACTAAACATACTCTCACCATACCATCCAGCAATTACACGTATTGTTATTTGCCCAAAGGAGCTCTAAACTTATGCCCACACATAAACCTGTACATGGATGTTTCTAGCAGCTTTGTTCATAATTGCCAGACCCTGGAAGCAATCAAGATGTCCTTTAGCAGGTGAATAGATAAATAAATTGTGGTACAAGCAGACAATGGAATACTATTCAATGCTAAAAAGAAATGAGCTGTCAAGCCGTGAAAAGACATGGAGGAACCTTAAATGCATATTAATAAGTGAAAGAAGCCAATCTGAAAAGGATATATACCGTATGGTTCCAACTATATGACATTCTGGAACATGTAAGACTATGGAGACAGTAAAAAGATTAGTGGTTGCCAGGGCTGAGGAGTGAGAAGGACGAATAGGTGGAACCCAGAGGATTTTTAGAGCAGTGTAACTACTCTATGTGATACTGTAATGGTGGACACATATCGTTATACATTTATCCAACCCTTAGAATATGCAGCACCAAGTATGAACCCAAATGTAAACTATGGACTTTGGGAGATAATGTTGTGTAAATGTAGTTTCATCGATCGTAACCACTGTACCATTCTGGTGGGGATGTTGGTAATGAGGGAGACTAGGCAAGAATAGGTATGGGGAGTATATAGGAAATCTCTGTACCTTCTACTCAATTTTGCTGGAAACGTAAAACTTCTCTAAAAAGTTAAAGTCTATTTTTAAAACTTACATACTGTTTAAGGCTTATTAGCCCCTTTCAAAAAGAGTTGATAGTATAGAACTCAGAACACATTAGCTCTTAGTCACTGTATTAAAAATTACAGTTCCATAACCAGGACAGTTCTCAGAACATATTTAGACTATGAGGTTGATACTGAACTCATTATCGTCAACAAATTCAGTCCCCTTCCTGCATTTTCCGTCTTGAGTTGTTGGGTCAATCCTTAATTCATTTACCCATTCAACTATAGTAAGTCCTGGAAAGGAACAGGAGAACAAATCAGACTCTACCCTCAGAAGCTTAAAGTCTAGAGGAGAAAGATAGCTAAACAAATGAAGGGTTTTGAGGGCTATAATGAAAATATGTACCAGATTGGGTAGCGGGGTAAATTGGATAATTTTTCCCAGGTATTCCATCTGTCCATGCAGCTTGCTTTAGCCAAGGACTTTTTTTTTTTCAATCTTCAAAATATTTTATTACGAATTACAGTACAGGGTTTATAGGATGTTTCCTGTTGTTCTCTAATACATACATTGCTGAATGAAGCACTGCTAATTCCTGGCAGTCTCCCACATGACCATAACTTCTATAATAATTTCAACCACTTAGAGTTACAGAAGAAATCTCTAACAGGCAGTGGAGTGGAAACGGCCAGACACTGTGGCCAGTGGGCTCTTGACTGGTGAACAATGACATTGTTTTCTCCAGGGGTTGAAATCCACATCTATAGCTGACAACCCACCAAAAGCTGGGACCCAAATTTATACAGAGACAAGATAGAGTGGAGAGAAAACAGCACCCAACAACCCAGAAGTCGCTACATCTTATTCCTGGGTTTTAGCTCTCAGCTGCATCATGCAGGAAAATGCCACTTTTCTTCTGGGGATTATAGGATTCATGTCTCCTTAACTAGCTGTATCTGGAAGCATCTGCAAATATGTTTCCACTGTGATTGAAGCTGACATCAGTTGATCTGTTCCGAAGCTTTTAGTTTTGCTCTGGCATCTTTATCCCCAGAGCTGAATCTCCCATCAGATCCCACGGTTGCAAGGGTGTCATGAACACCCTTGGAATGTGATTCCATTTACCAAGTAGATGTCCTGAAATGTGAGCAAGATGTGAGCAAAAGCTTTAAAATCAAAATCTTTAAAATGCAACCACATGTTTCAGCTAGGCCTCTAACTTACCCTTCTTCTACCTGCAGAAGAAGAGCCTCCCCCGGGGAACAGCTGCTTCTTCAGCCTGGCTCCTGAGTGAAGAGTCCTGTGAAGCAAACTGGAAGTCAACCTACAGCCTAGAGCAGAACGATCGCCTGCCCCTCAGCACTCATGCAAACGAGCAAGAGGTGAGTGTTTGTCATTCTAATTTGGAGTTGTCACTGCAGCAAAACCTGACTGACACTGATGGGCTTGAAGGAGAGCATGTTTATTTCTACCTGAGCATCTGAGAAGAAAGTATAATTTAAAAAAAAAAGACTTTGAAAATCTAAGGATGCTAGTAGGTTGGTATGGAGAGTATACAGGTTTGGAAGCAAGGTACAGAGATTGAGATTTCTGGACTGGTAAGGAAAGACCTAGAATAGCATGCTAGGCAGATTGCGTCATAGTCTGTAACAAGGGACCTTTGCAATAATTTTAAAGAAAAGGGGCCAAATTTGCATCTCAAAAAATTATTTAATTATAATGTGCTTATCCAGAGGACGTTTAGAGCTCTAAGGTCAGTAACAAAGATATTAGTTAGATGATTAAGATAGTCTAGGTGAGATGCCTGGAGCTTTGCAGTAGGGCTGTCATATGGTGCAATATAGCAACCTTGAGTAGCACCAGAAGGGGGAAGGGGGTGATGTGAGGCATGATAAGGGGGTACCATTTCAAGGACCAGGACACTGATAAGATACAGGAAATGAGATACAGGCAGGAACGGAGAATGGCTCCCAGATTCCTACCTTGGGTGACAGGGTAGATGGGAATGCCTCTAGCCAGTATAAGACGATGACACGGAAGAGGGAAAGGCAAGATAAATAATTTCGTCTTGGACATGCTGCGCTGAGGTTCCTTTGGGACACCCAGGGGGATATGCCAACAAAGTGGTCTGAATTAGAAATGCTGCTGTGGGAAGGAGAGGATCCTCCAAGGAATGTGCCTATAAAGGGAACTGACAGGCCCTGGAGAACACTAACGCTCAGGCAGTGAGAAGCTGAGGACAAGAAGCCCACGGAGGACACAGAGGATGCAGAGGTGACACAGGTCAGGAAAAGCGGAGAGGCTAGCATCGTGGCAAGGTGTGTGAGCGTGAATGCACTGATTCTTCTTTTCACTAAAACCCAAGGTGTCCCTCCACACTGAGATGGAAGGTCACCTCTTTGCAAGAAAAGGACCCTTCACCAGCCAGAGTCACTAAAAGCCACACAGAGAGAGAGGGTGACCTGCTGTCATTCAGAAAAGCAGCCACTGATATTCACAAGAAAAATAATGAGGTGGCCAACGCAGCACAATGGGAAGAGGGCACAGCCCTTCCATACTCAGTGAGTCCTTGGCTCTGCTCTGGCCATGACTGTATTTAAAATGCTGCTTGGAAGTCAGGCTTCATGTGCCAGGGACTTTCATGTTGCACAGAACCATGTGAGAAACTTCAGGCTGCTAAGCAAAGACGAGGAATTAGGGTGTCACTGATTCTCAGCTTGTCAGAGGGGGCAAGCTGGAGTCAACATCAATCAGTTCAGTTATTTAAGTACATGACCTTGGCCAGGTTTATTCATTCATTCAATTATCTGTTACTATTTTCCCATTACTTACTTTGTGCCAGATATTATGCTAGCAATAGTGAACAAGACTGACAAGTTCACCCTGGTGGGATGTTTATTCTGGTAGGAGAAGTGGGCATAAATTATGTCAATAAACAGATAATATCTAACTGTGACAGACATTAAGGAAGTAAATAGGATGATGAGCTAAACCAGCTTCAGAATCACTTGGAGAGCTGTTAAAACACAGATTGCTAAAAAAACAAAAAACAAAAAAACACAGATTGCTAAGACCCACCCACCCCCATCCCCAGAGATTCAGTGGTCTCAGGTAACAGGGATGCCGCTGGTCCAGGGATGACACCTTCAGAACCTGTGAGATTGAGCAACTAGGGGAGGTTTTTTAGAAAATAACAAATAACACGTAGGTGGGCTTTTTGCATTCCAGGTACTAGTTCAAATGATTTGCCTATGTTACCCCATTTAATCCTTTTAACAACTTTGTGAAGGAAGAACCAATAGGGTGTGCCTATTTTAGAGAGGAGAAAACATACACAGAGATGTTAAGCGTGATGCCCAAGGTCTGAGCCCCAGGCAGCCTAGCCACAGGGCTTACCTGCTGTCCCTCCCTGCGCACTTGTGCTTTCAGGTGGGGGACAGCTTCTCCGAGCAGGTGGTGTTTGAGCTAAGACCTACTGGATCAGAATGAGGAGCCAGGCAATGAGCTGGGGGGAGAGCTTTCCCAGTCAGAGGAAATGGCAAATGTGAAGAACAAGGGGTAGAAAAGAGCTCAATGTGATTAAAGAGAGTTAAACGGTCATGTGACTGGAGTTAGAAAGAGAACAGTAGTGTGACAAAAGGTTAGAGGGTGAGGCAGAGGATGGAATCAAATGGATCCCTAGAGACCACAGTAAGAAATTTGCATTTTGTTTTAAAAGCAACAGGAAGTAAAGAAGTAATTTTTTTAATTAAACATTTTATTTTGAGAGAGAAATGTAAATTCATATGCACTCATAAGAAATAATAGAGGTCCTGCATACACTTCACCCAGTTTCCCTCAAATGGTGACATCTTGTAAATATATTGAACAATCTCACGACCAGGATATTGCCATGGATAGAGTCAAGATACAGAACATTTCCATCACCACAAGGATGCCTCATGTTGCCCTTTTATAGCCACACCTTCCCACTCAGGTTCTTCCCCTCTCCACTCCATCCTTAATTCCTGACAACCACTAATCTGTAATCAACTTTTATAGTTTTGTCATTTCAAGAATGTTATAGGAAGTTGGCTTTTTTTTACTCAGCATAATTCTCTGGCAAGTCATCTGGTTTGTTTTGTGTGTCATTTCATCCTTTTCATTGCTGAGTAATGTTCCATGGTAGAATGTACCACAGTTTAACCTGTCACCCTTTGAAGGACATCTGGGTTGCTTCCAATTTTGATTTATTACAAATAAAGCTTCTATAAACATTCATGTACAGGTTTTTGTGCATCTTCATCTTGCTGGGATAAATATACCGGAGTACAATGGATGGGTCATAAGGTAGATGCATATTTAGTTTTTCAAGAAATTGTCCCCAACTGTTTTCTACAGTGGCTGTTCCATTTTACATTTCCGTCAGCAATGTATGAGTGATCCAATTTCTCTACATCCTCACCAGAATTTGGTGTTGTCACTATTTTTTAAGGTAGCCATTCTGATAGGTGTGTAGTCTCATTGTGGTTTTAATTTACAATTCCTAATGACTAATGGTGTTGAACATTTTCTCATATGCCTATTGGACACCTGTATATCTTCAGAGAATTGTCTCTTCATGTCTTTTGCCTATATTCTAATTGATTTGCTGGCTTTTTTTTTTTTTTTTTTTTTTTTTTTTTTTTTTTTTTTTTGCTGTACGCGGGCCTCTCACTGCTGTGGCCTCTCCCGTTGTGGAGCACAGGCTCCGGACGCGCAGGCCCAGCGGCCATGGCCCACGGGCCCAACCGCTCCGCGGCATGTGGGATCCTCCCGGACCGGGGCACGAACCCGTGTCCCCTGCATCGGCAGGCGGACTCCCAACCACTGCGCCACCAGGGAAGCCCTGGCTTTTTAACTCTTAGGTTTTGAGAGTACTTTATATATTTTAGATTCTAATCCTTTGTCAGATACATGCTTCACAAGTGTGTTCCCCACTTGTAGCTTGTCTTTTCATCTCTTAACAGGGTCTTTCACAAAGCAACTTTTTAACTTTTATAAAATCCAGTTTATTAACTTTCCCTTTCATGGATTATGGTTCTGGCGTCAAGATTATGACTCTTTGTCCAGCCCAAGTTCCTAAAGATTTTTTCCCATGTTTTTTAAAAGCATGCTAATTTTTTTTTTTTTTTTTTTGCGGTACGTGGGCCTGTCACTGTTGTGGCCTCTCCCATTGCGAAGCACAGGCTCCGGACGCGCAGTCTCAGCGGCCATAGCTCACGGGCCCAGCCGCTCCGCAGCATGTGGGATCTTCCCGGACCGGGGCACGAACCCGTGTCCCCTGCATCGGCAGGCGGACTCTCAACCACTGCGCCACCAGGGAAGCCCAGCATGCTAATTTTAAGTTGTGCATTTAGATCTGTTATCCATTTTGACTGAACTTTTGTGTAAGGGGTGAGGTTTATGGTGAGGCTCATTGTTTTGCTTATGGATGTCCACTTGCTCCATTTGTTGAAAGAAGCATCTTTCCTTCATTGAATTGCTTTTGTACCTTTGTCAAAAATCAGTTGGGCATATTTATATGAGTCTATTCCTGGGTTCTCTATTCTGTTCCATTGATTTATGTGTCTATCCTTTCACCAATACCACACAGTCTTGATTAATGTAGTTATCTAATGTCTCAAAATTGGATAGATTGATTCCTTCTCACACGTTATTAGTGTTTTTCAAGATTATTTCCTTTTCTTTCTCATATAAATTCTTGAACAATCTTGTCTATATCTAAAAATCTTGCTGGAATTTTGGTAAAAATTGGGTTAACCTGTATATTAATTTGGGGAGAACTGTTGCCTTTATCAAGTTGAATCTTCCAGTCCATAAACACTGTATGTCTCTCTATTTTTTTTATTATCTTTCATCAGCATTTTATGGTTTTCATTATACAAGCCCTATACATGTTATCTTAGATTTACATATAAGTATTTCACTTTTGTTTTTGAAAGATTGTAAATGGTATTAGAATTTTAATTTCAGTATCCACAAATTCATTGGTATATTGAAATACAATAGATTTTTGAACGCTTATCCTGTATTCTGCAATGTTGCCAAACTCACTTATTAGTTCTAGGAAGTTTTGTAGATTCCTTTGGATTTTCTAAGTAGATTGTCACGTCATCTGCAAATAGGAACATTTTTTTCTTTTCTTTCCAGTCTGTATGACTTTTCTTTCCTAATTACGCCACCTATAATTTCCAGCACTATGGTAAATAAGAGTGGTGAGTGTAGACAACCTTGCTTAGCTCCTGATCATAGGGAGAAAGCCTTCAGTCTCACTATTGACTATAATGTTAGCTGTAGTTTTGGGGATTTTTTGGGAAATGCTCCACATCATGTTGATGGAAGTTCACCTCTATTCCAGTTTTCTGAGAGATTTTTATGATGAATGGTGTTGAATTTTGCTGAATACTTTTTCTGCATCAAATGATATAATCCTGTGATTTTTCTTCTATATCCTGTTAATATGGTGGATTACACTGATTTATTTTCAAATATTGAATCAGCCTTGTGCCCTAGAATAAATTTCACTTGATTATGGTGTATAATTCTTTTATATGTTGCTAAAGTTAAAGATTTTTATGTCTATATTCATGAGGGATATTGGTCTATAATTTTCCTTTTTTGTGTACTATCTTTGTCTGGTTGTGATATCAAAGCTGATACCAGCTTCAAAAAAAATGAATCAAGAAGTTTTTTCTCCTCTCTATTTCTGAAAGAGATTGTGTAGAATTCGTTGTTGATTATTCTTTAAACGTATGGTAGAATTCTCCATTGAAGCCACCTGGGTCTAGAGATTTTTGTCTTGGAGAGTTTTTTAATCACAATTCAATTTTCTTAATAGTTATATGGCTATTCAAATTATTTACATCATGTTGAGTAAATTGTGCTGGTTTGCGGTTTTCAAGGAATTGCTTTATTTTGTCTAAGTTGTCAAATTTCTGTGTGTGAAGTTGTTCATAATATTCCCTTATTATCCTTCCAGTGTGTGCAAGGTCTATAGCAATATTCCCTGTTTCCTTCCTGATCTGGTAATTTTTTGGTCAGTTTTTGTAAGAAGTGTGTCAGTTTTATTGATCATTCAAAGAACCAGTGCTTTGTTTCATTGATTTTTCACTATTTTTTATTTTCAATTTCATTGATTTCTGCTCTGATCTTTATCATTTTAGTCCTTCTGCTTGCTTTGAGTTTATTTTGCTCTTCTTTTTCTAGGTTCTTGAAGTGGGAGCTTAGATTATGGATTTGAGACTTTTCCTTTTTTTTTTAATGCATGCATTTAGTGTTATAAATTTCCCTCTCAGTACTGCTTTAGCTGTGGCCCACCAATTTTTATATGTTGTATTTTCATTTTCATTCAGTTCAATGTATTTTTAAAATTTCCCTTGAGACCTCTTCTTTGACTCATGGGTTACTTGGAAATGTGTTGCTTAGTTTCCAAGTATTTAGAGATTTCCCTGTTTTACTGATTTCTGTTTTGATTCCAATGTGGTCAAAAAACATACTCTGTATGATTTCAATTATTTTAAATTTGTTAAGATTTGCTTTATGGTCCAAGATATGGTTTGTCTTTGTATATGTTCCATGGACACTGCTATTGTTGGGCAGGGTCTTCTGTAAATGTTGCTTCAGTCCTGTTGTTTGATGATGTTGTTGCAGTTCTATATCCTTACTGATTTTCTGTCTAGTTATCCTATTAATCGTTGAGAGGCATATTGAAGCAATTGTTGATTGGTCTGTTTCTTTCACTTCTATCAGTTTTTTCTTCATATAGTTTGCAGATCTCTTTGGTGCATACATACTTAGGATTGCTATGTCTTCTGTATGGATTGACCCTTTTATCATTACATAATATCCTTCTCTGTCACTGGTAATTGTCTTCACTCTGGAGTCTACTTTATCTGTTATTAATATAGCCACTCTTGCTTTCCTTTGATTATTGTTTGCATGGTATTTGTTTTCCATCCTTTACTTTTACTCGCCTATATTTTTATATTTGAAGTGAGTTTCTTGAATCCAGCGCATGTTGGGTTGTGTTTTCTAATCTACTCTGCCTATCCCTGTCTTTTAATTGATGTATTTAGACTGTGTGCCTATAATGTAATTATTGATATGTTAGGTCTGAAGTTGGCCACCTAGGGGAAAGGGGTTCTTCCTGTTACTGCAGGATGGGAATGGGAATTCTGACTCCTTGGTGGTCTCCACTGACTTTGCAGTGGGAATAGTTTAATTACTATTGGATGATGGTGAAAGTTCTGACTCTCTATTAGGCCTCTCTGAGGCCACTCTAGTAGGGACAGGGAGAGGCACCTCATTACTGCTGGGCAGAGGTAGAGGTCCAGGCTCATTATGTGTTATCCACTGACATTACAGGAACAGTGAGCCTCATTACTGGCTTGTGAGCATGAAAGTCCCAACTCACTTCTTGGCCTCCTCTTGTTACCTGAAAACTAGGTTCACCTCTTGGTGGGTGTTGAGCCACAAGACACAACCAAGCCAAAGAGCAGGAGAAGGAAGGATTTATTCCTGCAAGTAAGGAGAACACCTGGCATCTTTCCCAGAACAGTGTCTTCCTGAAGAGCAAAATCGGGGAAATTTTAAACCAAGGGTACCTGCATATTCATGAAGGGGCTTGAGCAGAGGAGAATTCAGCATAGAATTGGGGCAAAGGTTTACAGAATCCAAGATTTAGATGACTGAAGACACAAGGGTCAGAAAAGGTCAATGTCATCGTCCCTTAGGTTCCAGCTTATCTGATGGTCGAGTGCTTCAGGCTAACCTTTACCACTGAAACAGAACCAGAAGTCTTTACAACTGACATATTATTTTTGCTATTATTCCTTCTCTTGCCTAATAAAAAGATCATTATTACTGAGACCTGTTCAAGGGCAAGTAGTGTGGCCAGGTTTAGATCACAAAATGGCTTAGGCCTAGAATGGCTTCTCTTATGTCAAAAAGCTATATCTGATTCCTTTCCTCCAGAGACCCTCTACCCTATCTGCTCACACTCTGACACCAGTGCGGGAGTCAGATGGCCCTGGGGAGCAGAGAGTTTAGTGAGGGTGGAAGTCTAGGTTCCCACTTGGCCTTTGCTGACGTGGGTGGGGTGAAGTCACAATTTTGTTTCTGTGACATTTGGCTGGAATAAAGTAGTTATTATCTAAAAGATTTTGTCTTGCTAGACTGTCCTTTTCCTGATCCTTATACTAGAAAGAGTAGGGTTTTGTTGAAACTTTACTATCTGCTTCTGTTGGCATTCGCAGATGCCAGCTCCAAGTCTGGGATAAATGGGGCAATAAGAAAACCCAGGAAACACCACAAGGTCATTGCTTGGGTCCTAAGGTCTTTTGCCAATCTGCTTTCTTCTCTCCACCTTTCAGAGTCTTTCTGTGTTTGTTTTATATGTAATGTCCAGGTATTTTAGTTGTACTCGTGTAATAAGCGTGTTTTTTATTTTCTGTAAATTATGATGTCTTGACATCTTAAAATACCTTTCTGGCTGGGGAAGGACTGCCCCTCCCTGTGCTGGTCATTCTTAGAGAGCTAAGTTGGCCAGGAGCAGGCCTTTGAAATGCAAATTAACCAATCCAGAGCCCTATCTCCCCTCTGAGGCCTGTGTACCACAGGAGGCAATATTTTTCCAGGGCCAGGAGTCAGACAACTAGAGACCACCCCATAGCCCAAAGCCCTCTGAAATTATTCAAACTAGCCAGTCCTAAACTCTTTACTCTGCCCTGCTTTGCCTCTGCTGCAGGAACCCCAATAAATGCTTCTGGCCTGTGCTCTAGCCTCACTCCTGCTTCTATGTCCTGACCAAAAGCAGGCCTCTTGTTTCTAGGGGAACCATGAGTAATATTCCACTTTTTTTTTCAATGGCATTGACTACTCGGTCACCTTTATAAATTAGGACCCGGGCACAAAACAACTCTGCAGGAGGGAAGTGGCAAAGTATGTCTATTTCATCTTCCCCAGAAGCAGCGAAGGCTGAAATGATTTTAAGGCAGCTAGCCTGATTTTTGTAACCTCTCCCTTGCAAACACCTTGCCCTATTTTGCGTCATAGCACTCATGTGGCAAAACTGGTTCATCTCAACTCTCACCATGAACTCGTGGCCGGTTCAATCCAACTCTCCACTACCCTGTGGTTTTGCAAGAATGCAGTTGAATCTGTGTGGAGTAGAGCACACAACCACACTGCCTGGTCTCCTTTTCCTTGATGACTGCATATACTCCTTCCTCTGTGTCCTTAATATTGCCTACAATCCCACTGCATTTCCCTAGGCCATTCTACCAGCCTCCATCCTTACCCAATACAATTACCTCACAATTTTTCCTTTCCCCTCAAGCCTCTCCCATCTTGTTCTCAGCTGCAGAGCCTGCTCACTCATGTGGTCATTGAGCTTGCCTCCTACATCATGGAGAAAGTTGAAGCAATCTGAGGAGAAGCTCCCCAAATTCCTTACTGTATAGCTCCTCCCCTACCACAGCCTCTTTACTCCTGTATTCGGTCTTCCTGCCTGTTGCTTTAAATGATCTATCCTGGATTTCCATATTAGTCATATCTTGATGCATAACAAATTACCCCCAAAACTTAGTGGCTTAAAAAAATAAACATGAATAATCTCATGGGTTCTGTGGGTCAGGAATTAAGGAGTCCCTTAGCTAGATAGTTCTAGCTCAGAGTTTCATGAAGTTGTGATTAATGTGTCAGCTTGGGCTGCAGTCATTTGAGGCTTGGCTGGTTCTGGAGGATCTGCTTCCAAGATGGCTCACTCATATGGCTGTTGGTTGGAGACCTCAGTTCCTCATCACATGGGCCTCTCCAAAGGGTTGCTTGAGATTCCTCACAACATGACAGCCAGTTGCTTCCAGAGTGAGTGATCCAAGACAGAGCAAGAGGGAAGCTACAGTGCCTTTGATGACCCAGTCTCGGAAGCCACACACCATCATTCTCTTTGTTAAAGCAAGTCACCAGGTCCAGCCTGTATTCAGGGAGAGGAAAAATTAGGCTCCCCCCTTTTGAAGGGAGATATGTCAAAATATTTGTGGACATGTTTTAAAAATCACACTATATAAAGGTGAGTCCCTCCATTTATACTCAAAAACATCAGTCCAGCAATCGTCCCCCCTTCTCCTATACCAGCCATTTTTACATCTCTACTTGATCATCGCCATTATTGTGCAAATATGTTATTTTCCCACCTTAAAAAAAACTTCCTTCAGGCACACTGTAATTCTTTCTCACCTTTGCACAAAACTCCTCAAAGGAGCCGCCATTAGTCTCCTCTTAGTCTCAAGCCCACATCGATCAGGATTTCTTCCCCAACCATTCATGGGAATTGTCTTGTCAAGTCACCGAGTCAAGACCTCACCGTTGCTAAATTCAATGATTGGTTCTGAGTTCTCACCTTATTTGACAATCAGTAGCAGTGATCACTCTCTCCTTTTCCGTACATTTTCTTTTGGCTCCTGGGTCACCTCAATCTCTTGGTTTTCCTCCTATCTCATTGTCTGCATCTTCTCAATCCCCTCCACTTGTTCCTCTTCTCTCCAACTTATTAAAGCTGTAACATGCCAGTTTTAGGACCTTGGTCCTCTTTTTTTCTCTAACTGCACTCACCTTCTTAGTGATCTCATATAATCTTATGGCTTTAAATACCATCTATAGGTCATGACTCACCAATTTTTATCTGCTCTGCAGACCTGTCAACTGAATTCTTGACTCACACACCAGACAGCTTATTCGACATCGTCTCCTCTCAAATGTTGATAGATATCTGAAATTCAGCATGTCTAAAACTGAGATGTCCATCTCATACCACAAATCTACCTTGCACTCAGCCTTCTTCATCTCAGCTGATGGCAGTTCTGTCCCATCTCCACTGTGACTCAGGTCCTTCATGTCTTTTCTCAGAGGTCACCTACTTATTGAAGTCTATCCTGACCTCACACTGTTTAAAGCTGCATCCTCACTTCTCCTCAACCTTACCCTGCTTTATTTTTTCTTTTTACCCCACATAGCATACATCATCCTCTAACATACTATGTAATTCACTTAATTATTATGCTTATTATGTTTCTTCCCTCCACAAAGGTGAGGGTTTTGCTTTGTTCACTGATGTGTCCCAACTGATGCGTTTGCTTTGTTCACTGGTGTCCTGTATCTGTGTACATCTAGAAGCATTCATATCACATAATATGTGCTTAGTAAATACTTGGTTACTGAAAACATTTTGCTTATATATTTTTTAAAAAGGCCTCTCCATTTGCTACATGAATATGGATTGATGGGGGTAGGGAGAAAAGCTATATCAGGAATGTTTTCACGTGCAAATAATAGGAAAATAATTGAACCACTTTGGATTAAAGAAATGAGTTATTTTTTCACTCAGAACATGATGTCTGAAGGTGTGGCTTTTGTCTCTAGTGAATCAGAGCTCATGTCTCTGTGATTCTGGTGCTTTTTCTCTTTTACTCATAAATGGCTGCAGCAGCTCCAGCCATCAAATCTACATTCTAGGCAAGGAGAAAGAGAAGGCAGATGAGGTGTTACCAGCTATCAGGTCAAGGCTTAGGCAAAGGTGGAGATGGAGAAATGCAAAAAGATTGGCAATATATTATTGTCATGGTTTGGGGAGGTGATAAAGAAAAGAATGATTTTTTTTTTTTTTAAGAGAAACTGTGTGAATGGTGGAGCCATTTACTGAAGTGATTCAAAATCAGGGAGAAAGAGATCTGGAGATAAAAAAAAAAATCAAGGTCTCCAATTTTAACATACAAATTTGGAGATGCTTGCCCATCATCCAAGTGTAGATGTCAAGTAGGCAGTTGGATATACAGGTCTAGTAGTAATGGGAGAGTTTGGGGCTGGAGATATACATTGAAGAGCCACGAACGCATGGACGGTATTTAAAGCCATCGTACTCGATGAGATCACCAGGGAATATGGAAGGAGAATGTCCAAAATTGAGCCATGAAGGAAGGGGAGAAGGAGAAAGAGCAAAAAGGCTAAAAAGGAAAAGAAAGGGAAAAATCAGGAAAATGTTGTGTCATTGAAACGTGAGAGCAGAATATTTTAAGAGGAAAATTACTTAACCTTTCGGAGTCCCAGTTTTCTCATCTGTAAGACGAGGTGAAGAAGAGTAGGGTGTTTATGAGGATGAAATGCTATAACATATGTAAATACCTAGAAGATTGACTTACTGTGATAGGCACACAATGTCTCTTCCCTCCCTTTTGGGTAGCTTCCTCAGTCATGTTACCAGACCCATGGGAGGAGAGAACATTCCAGGAAACCTTCTTATATTCCAGCAGTGTATGTTGACTCAATATGGTAAATAGCCACTTGTCTGGGAAATAGTTATGCAGGATGAATAGAATAAATATTGATTGTGTTTTATCCTGGTATCCATACAGCTCAAGGACAAAGGAGACTCAGTACGTGAATTTTAGAAACAGTAAACGTGCTGCTCATATTTTCAAGTCTGTATTTGTAATGAATGAACACTTTTCTTGATGAAACAATGAACAAATCATGTGTAAGGAAATGACATAATCTCTATTCCAGGGCAGCATTAAAATGTTTGTGAGTGTTGGGCTTCCCTGGTGGCGCAGTGGTTGGGAGTCCGCCTGCCGATGCAGGGGACGCGGGTTCGTGCCCCGGTCCGGGAAGATCCCACATGCCGCGGAGCGGCTGGGCCCGTGAGCCATGGCCGCTGAGCCTGCGCGTCCGGAGCCTGTGCTCCGCAACGGGAGGGGCCACAACAGTGAGAGGCCCGCGTACCGCAAAAAAAAAAAAAAATATATATATATATATATATATTTGTGAGTGTATGTGTGTGCTAACTTATCTTAAGGTAGTTGACACAGTTGGTTTCATAATGGTGTTATGAAGTCATTACTACAAGACGACTTCTTGCTCCAGTACCACACATTGAACTATTGCCCACCCAGCAATGGATCAGTGGTGAGCCCATCACCACTCTAGGAGGCAACAAATGCTCAACTCAAAGAAGACATACTCTACCTTAGAGAGTGCATTTAAAAGCTGTGCTCTACCTTCTAGAGAGTGGATACAGAACGTACATCCTCTTTATAAGTTAAGTCCAGGATTAACTGCTGGGACCTCTTCATGCAGTTATACCAGCAAGTGTATTTGTGGATGTATCTATCTGCCTGCCCAGGCAAAGTAAATTCATGGTATCAAAGGAGTACAAGCCCACCTTGATACCCGGAAAGATTTACCCACTTCGAGTCAAGTGAATGGGAATCAGAGTGGAAAGATCAAGGGACTATAACCTGAAGTGAGAACAGTATTGGGGTTTGTTTTATTTACAGTGATTCTGAGCTCTTGGAGTCAAACATTTTTTTCTCCCTTTTGCTCTCTTTTTGCACCTTGCTTTGAAGTCGCTTTGGACAAACCAACAGTAATAACCAAATGGAGGGTTTAAACAAACCCATGTAAAACTAGTCTGATATTTGGGGTTCCAGGTACCTGAGAACTGTGCACCAACACAATATACCAGCTTCCTTTGCCCTTCATGAGCGAATGACTTATGTATAGACTTCAGGGGATGTAGTTGAATGGTTATAGGACCCAATTTAAACTTGTTTTTAACAGCAAGGAATGTATACTGGGCTGAAGAATCCATCTTCCAGCTGCCTACAGCCATTTTTTTAAAATCACTCTTTTATGCAGCATCCCTGGAAAGTCATCCACTTACCCAACAGAGGGAGCAGGGGCTCCCGCAAGAAAGCATTTCATTGCTCACGGAACACATACTAGAAGCACTCTTCCGTGGCTTGAAAACCTTCATTCTGTTGCACCCTTCAAATCTTGGCTGGTGAAGACATGGCCTAACAGAGTGCATTCCCAGAGTCTTGCTGGCAGTACCGACAAAATGAAATGAAGAAGCCGGTAAAGCCATACTGCTAGTATGTGGAGCTCAAGAAACCCTTGTCAAAAACTTAATGTTTGTTAAGTAGGAAGGGAAATAAAAGTCTCTCCTTCAGTACCCACTGAAAGCATAATGATTTTCCTGGCAGACTCTAAAGATAGTTCCAAGTTCCATTTCCTATGCCCCCTTGAGAAAGAAAACTGAATGCAGAAAAAAGCAAAAATTCTGATCAGGAGCAAGATTTTTGCTGCTGCTTCTCCTTTTCAGCCCATGTGAGCCAGTGGAAAAAGAACTAATATTAACTTTTTTCTCAGTGCCCATGGGAGGCATTACGAGCCCAAGTGAGGTCCCAAATGGCAAGGCGTTGGCCTTGAAAGTCCAAGCTAAGCACTAGTCGGGTGCTTGGAGACGGGGCTGGCAGAAGCTCAGGTCGACAATGTTGTTGGAAGCCTAAGTTGAAACTTAGATGAGAAGAGGCTGAGTGACCCGCCTATGGACCAGGACTAGATTGAGGGGGCAGGGCGGGGGTGAGGACTGTAGTCAGGCAATAAGAGTTCATTCTTATTGGGTACTAGCTATACACTAGGCATTATACCAAGTACATTACACCGATTATCTTTTTATTTCATAGAGGTTAGTTACTACTATTTCACTTGGTTTACATATGAAGAAACTGAGGCTCACATAGATGAAGAGTCTTTCCCAAGGTTGCCCCTGCAGTGAGCAGGGAAGCCAGGACTCAAGTTCCAAAGCATATGACTCCAGAATTTGGCCTCATCGTATGGTGCTGGATCAGGCTGCTGGGACACACACAGCAGCTGAGTTCCTCAATTGTGGAGTGACAATGGCATCCTCCTCTTCTCTCCCCTTCCTCTTCCTTCTGCTGCACTTCTGCAGGCCTGGCCATCACCCAGGCTCAAATGCTGACAGTGGGAGAACAAAAGCAAGTGGGACAGCAAAGGGAGTCAGTAGATGGGAAAGAGATAGGCAGTGCAGGGCCCGGGGAGAGGAAGGACCAGGCTGCCAGGAACATGACAGCTCATGGGCAGGAGGAAAACACACCTCACCTCCCATGTTGGCTCTTCAGAAATCTGTTCACTTTAACTTTGAGAGAAATATAACATTTTTCTCTACAGTTGTTGAATTATTTCATCAAGAAGTCAAAGTAATGAAACTAGGACAGGATAATAGTCAAATAGTGAGTCAAAATCCATATTATGAAATAGTATATCTAAGAGTTTAATTTAAATTGGCATATTGGGACACAGAAAGGAAAAAGTTACAGTTAATGTAGTCTAATATGTTGCAACTTGTCTACTGCCTTCAAGTTTTGGAAGGGCTAGCCAGTGAAGGAGGGAGCTGGTTGGTTCTGTGTGGCTTCCAGAGAGGCATTAATTCCTGTTAATTCTAATAGAAAGGGCTGTCCATCCGTGAATCTCCCCTTCCCACCCCCTCCCCAGCAAAGCAGGGACTCTTCATCACAGGATACAGTTAAGCAGAAGCTAGATCATTGGTTAAAATTTAGTTGTATGTGACAATCCCCAGGAAAGTTTTTAAAAATACTAATGCGTTGGCCTCATTCCCTAAAATTCTAATTTAATTGATTTGGGATATAGTCCTGACACTGCAGTCTTTAAAAACTATCCCTCTCCCCACTTCCAGTCCTGGTGATTCTAATATGCAGCAAAATTTGAGAACCACTGAGCTGGATTCTCATCAGGGATGCTGGAGAATAGATTCCCACTCTGAGTAGAGGGTTAGTCCAGATTCTCCCCCACCTCTTTCCCTTCTAAGATCCTAATTTGCTAGCTAAGGCCCTTCACTGTGTGTTTATTGTTTATGATGGCTATCAATCATTTTATGATCAATTATTAGTGAAAGAGGGTTCCCATTTTTAACGTGGAGGAAAGTAACAAGCTGCAAGCAACAAAATACCACATCCACTATATTGGATTCCTTTCTCTTCAGAATTATGTTCAAAGAAGAGAAGCTAATAAAATGCATGATAAATTTAGAATGCTATTACTCTGAAATCACCCCTCTTCCCTGGCCCTATATCCTTGCACACTTGTATGAGAGTTTCTGGAGACTAATAAGAACAGCGCAACGGATACACTTGCATCCTGAACATCCAGTCTAATTGTTTCAAGAGAAAAATGAATTTGGATTTAGAAGAATTTTCCAGAGGAAGAAAAGAGTAAGGGGTATGCCTGCTAGTTGAAAAGCAGAAGAACCGTCCTGTTTCAGTCTGCACTTGATATGCCTGTCACCTGGCATCATTTTTCTCACTCCTAGATCTAAGTATCATATTTGACAGAAACTGTCAGAATCCCTTCAAACCGCAGTCTGATCTTTACACAGGGTCTGAACTAATCCCACAAAGGGACTTACAATCGTGATTGCCAGTGGTCTGTTTAAAGACAGAAGTACAGGACTGGTATCAACATAACTGTGTCCAGGAGACACGAAAAGATTCAAGGAGTATAGCCTAGTGGAAACAAGCTCTTGGCCTGATTTTTGCCTGCCATGATCCTATAGCGTGACTTTGGACAAACTATGTCCCCCTGGTGCTTCAGTAACCTTAGAAGTTAAACAGAGAAATGCTGACTCACATCAGAGGGATCATTGTGAAGCCAAGAAAGACTCCTAAAGAGGCTCTGCCTTAGTAACAGAAAAAACTAAACTGAGATTTCATGATCCTGAACTAGGATCCCCAGAACTTTTAACTTCATACAGCTTTGTTTCCTGCTGCAGGAAGGACTGTGACAGAGTAGAGGTGAAGTGGAGTTATTCGACATTTGTGCACAGGAAAATCCTAAAGCTTGATGTTTGGGGATAAAAAAAAAAATACGAGAAACTGCACTGTTCCTCTGTGGGTTAAGAGTTTAATATGTTATACTGATGAAAAATCTATCTCAAACTGTTCATGTTGAACTTGTCAAGCAGCTTTGGCAGGAGCAGAATGGTTTGGCAGACAGACAACTTCCTCATGTGCAGGGGTAAAACCATTTAAAAACCTCTGAGCCTATAGTGGAGAAGGATGCCGGGGAAAGAGGAACAAGACCTGGGCTCTAAAATGCCCACTCCTATATGAAAGTTAAACTATGGCCCCTAAAATATTGAAATCAGCTCCTCAGGCAGGTGATGATAATTGTCAAGAGCAGAAGGTAATTGTTGATGAACCATTCACCAGCCTCAGAGAGCAGCAAATGATGGGGAAACCATAGGGCGGCTGGGAAACAGAAGAGGGTGAGCCGTAGTACCACTTATCAAAGAAAAGGGATCATTCCCAATCCTATTACAAGGAAAGAAATGGAAACGTTTATAGTAGGAGATTATGGCACATGAAACCAATTGGCTAAAGAGGATTCTTAAACAGAGAGGGAACTTTATTGAGTGTATTTTCTTAAATGATGATTTGGAACCTGATCCATAATTTCTACCTTCTCTAACTCTCCTGCTATCCTGAGCAAAAGATCTCTGGGGAATGCCCATCTCTCACTCTTATTTGAAAGTTTCTAAATCTACTCACTCCATCTACCTGTGTCTATGGCCCGCTTGAACACCCCACTCTGGTAGCCACACCAGAATCTTGATATGACTCCAAACTATTCCACCACTGAGACTTTGAACTCTGATCACTTCCCAGCCATATCCCCTTAGGCAAGTAATTCCCTCTTTCTCTTTGCTCTTACTGTACTTGCCTATTGAGACCTCCTAAGTCTTCAGTATATGTATTGTGAGTCCACCCATTGTCCCAGACCCGTCAGTTGTCTGGAGGCTCTACTTCCTTTCTTGCATACTCTGAATTATATCAAGATGGTTCAAGAATAAAATACCTGAGAATAAATTTAACCAAGGAAGTGAAAGACCTGTATTATGAAAACTAATAAGACATTGATGAAAGAAGTTGAAAATGACAAAAACAAATGGAAAGATCTACCATGCTCATGGATTGAATGAATTAATACTGTTAAAATGACCATTCTATCCAAGGCAATCTAGAGCTTCAACTCAATTCCTATCAAAATACCAATGGTGTTTTTCACAGAACTAGAACAATAATTCTAAAATTTGTGTGGAATCACAAAAGACCCTGAATAGCCAAAACAATCTTGAGAAAGAAGAACAAAACTAGAGGTATCATGCTCCCTGATTTCAAACTATACTACAAAACTACAGTAATCAAAACAGTATGGTACTGGTACCAAAAAAAGGCATATAGATCAGTGGAACAGAGAGCCAGAAGTAAACCCATGCTTATCTGATCAATTAATCTATGACAAAGAAGGCAAGAATATACAATGGGGAAAAGACAGCCTTTTCAATAATTGGTGTTGGGAAAACTGGACAGCTACATAGAATAGCTGTCCAATAGGATCAAACTGGACTACTTTCTCATATCACATACAAAAATAAAATCAAAATAGATTAAAGACCTAAATGTGAGACCCAAAATCATAAAACTCCTAGAAGAAAACATAGGCAGTACACTCTTTGATATTGGTTTTAGTAATATTTTTTTTTGGATATGTCTCCTCAGGCAAAAGAAACAAAAGCAAAAATAAACCAATGGGACTACATCAAACTAAAAAGTTTGGCACAGCAAAGGAAACTACCAACAAAACAAAAGGGCAACCTAGGGCTTCCCTGGTGGTACAGTGGTTGAGAGTCCGCCTGCTGATGCAGGGGACACGGGTTCGTGCCCCGGTCCGGGAGGATCCCACATGCCGCAGAGCAGCTGGGCCCATGAGCCATGGCCGCTGGGCCTGCGCGTCCGGAGCCTGTGCTCCACAACGGGAGAGGTCACATCAGTGAGAGGCCCATGTACCACGAAAAAAAAAAAAAAAGGGCAACCTATTGAATGGGAGAAGATATTTGCAAAGGATATATCAAATACAAAATCAAAATTTTGTATTTTGATATCCCCCCAAAATACAAAACTCATATAACTCAATATTAAAAAACACAACAACAACAACCCAATTTAAAAATGGGCAGAGGACCTGAATAGACATTTTTCCAAAGAATACATACAGATGACCAACAGGTGCATGAAAAGGTACTCAACATCATTAGTCATCAGAAATGCAAATTCAAACCACAATGAGATATCACCTCATACCTGTCAGAATGACTGTCATCGAAAAGCCAAGAAATAACAAGTGTTGGCAAGGATGTGGAGGAAAAGGAACCCTCCTGCACTGTTGGTGGGAACATAAACTGGTGCAGTCACTATGGAGAGCAGTATGGAGCTTCCTCAAAAAATTAAAAATAGAACTACCATATATGATCCAGCAATTCCACTTCAGGGTGTTCATCTGAAGAAAACAAAAACTCAGCCATAAAAAAAGTATGAAATCTTGCCATTTGTGGCAACATGGATGGACCTACAGGTTATTATACTAAGTGAAATAAATCAGAAAGAGAAAAATACCCTATGATTTCATTTATTTGTGGAATCTAAAAAACAAAACAAATTAACAAACAAAACAAAACAGAAACCAATGCTTAGATACAGAGAACAAACTGGTGGTTGCCAGAGAGGAGGGGGTTCGGGGGATGAACGAAACAGGTGAAGGGGATTAAGAGTTACAAACTTCCAGCTATAAAATAAATGTCACGGGGATGTAATGTACACACAGGGAATATAGTCAATAATGTTGTAAAAACTCTGTGTGGTGATGGATGGTAACTGGACTTATTGTGATGATAATTTCATAATGTATAAAAATATCAAATCACTATGTCATACACCTGAAACTAATATAATAGTATTATATGTTAATTCTAACTCAATAAAAATACATACATAGGGCTTCCCTGGTGGCGCAGTGGTTGAGAGTCCGCCCGCCGATGCAGGGGACACGGGTTCGTGCCCCGGTCCGGGAAGATCCCACATGCCGCGGAGCGGCTAGGCCCATGAGCCATGGCCGCTGAGCCTGCGCGTCCAGAGCCTGTGCTCCACAACGGGAGAGGCCACAGCAGTGAGAGGCCCGCGTACCGCAAAAACAAAAACAAACAAACAAAAACAATACATACATAGATTTTTAAATTAAAAACTAAAACAGTTCATCTAGTCAACCTCTCCCTTTCAGTGACCCTCCCTTCTTCTACCCTTTGACCCCCTCTCATGAGCCCTGCTCATCTTCCTAATCGCCTGCATCTGTAGTGCCAAACACTGCTTGGGCAAAAAATAACACAAACGTGTAAAGCTCAGCCACCACAGTTTGTGGTTTCCAGCTTCTGCTGGGCTCTCAGTGCTGCCTGGCAAGTTTGCCTGCCCTGTTTACCTCTCACAGCCATCTCACATCCCCAGTGCTCTTGTCAAGCTCCTCTATTTCATCCTCAACCCAACCCATCTATTCTCCATGGATAACCTAGCTCCCACTCCACAGAGAACAAGAAATGCAAATCAAAACCACACCAACTTCCCCCTCATCTGGGAGGACAAAGGAAACTCCCTGGAGTTTGGAACCACTGTCTCCTTCCCTCTGTGTGAGGGAAGGAGCTTGTCCCTCCCTTTCCCCTGGTTTCTTGCTCTCAACTTCACACCTACTCAAGACTCTCCACTCTTTCCCAACAACAAAGGAACCATCACCTTCCCTCCAATTCTGCAGGCCCCTCTAGTTACCCTATATCTCTTCTTCCCTTTCCAGGCAATTGCCTTTAAAATTATTAGTATGTTCTTTGCTTCCAGATCCTTCCCTCCCATTTGAGGCTTGATCCACAGAAAGGTGACTTCTGTCCACTCCACTGGAACTGCTCTTGCTAAGATCACCAATGACCAACTTCTAGATCTGAGGGATAGTGTTCAGTTTTTAGCTCACTGAACTTATTTTACTTTTTTGAAGCCTTTTTCTCCCTTGACTTCAGTTAGCTCACTCTCTTTGGTTCTTCTGACTCCCAGACTGCTCTCATGCCTTAAACATTGCAGCTTGCTAGGATCCTCCCCTCTCTACAGGTCCCCAACCACTGCCCCTGCTTCTGCTAACACCTGCTCTTCATCTCTCCTCCATGAAACCACCACAGTGGTCTTTCTTATCCCAAAGCCGATCATGTCACTACCATACTGAGAATTCTCTAGTGCCTCCCCAGCATACAAAGGATGAAGCCTCTTCTTGTTGCTATACCCAGGGCTCCAGGAAACTTGTCCAGCTTCATCTCTTTTTCTGCTGAAAGGCATCCTGTGCTGCAGCCATTCTGAAAAACTTGCAAGATCTTGAATGAGAACAAAATGTGATAAATATTAATTAAGTGACATTCAATAAGAGGACATTCTAACAGGAATGACTTACAGAAGGTTTGACTTATGTCTCCTTATCTTAATATTATTTAAGATTTAAATGATTTATTTTCTCCAGAAAGGCTTTTCATACCTTTTTGTTTCTGAATACTGTTTCCTCTGCCCAGGGTGGTCCTTCCCAGTTGGTGAATTCCTCAACCTTTAAAATCCAGCCTAAATTCATGTCACGTTCTCTACAAAGCCACTCTTCACTTGCCTCTTTCTGGTTTTCCCCTCCTGGTATGGTAGACTCATCGGCTTCCTCTTTCATCCACAGCATCTTATAATACTTCCTCTGTAACACTTGTCCACCTGCGTTGCAATGTTTTATTTAAGCATCCATTTCTCACACTGGTCTGAGAGCTACCTGAGGGCAAGGATAATGACTTAATCATCTTCAAATCCTCAGAACCAGCCCATGCCTGATACACAGCAGGCTGGCTGGATGATGAATTTCATTCGGTTAACCTGTAAGAAATTGCCATTTTTATAGGCTCTCACTGGTCATATACCAGCAATTTGACTTATTGCCGTAAATATTTTGTGTCTTTCTTCATGCAGCTGAAAGCACCTGACAAGCATTGTGTAGTTAATCCTGGGGAAAATCCTGTAGGATAGTATGAGAAATCATGGTCATCATTTTATAGATGGTTCGGTGGGTTGGTGGCAGAAGTAGAGATGGAACCAGATCTTTTTACAGTCATACCCCTCATCCTAGGGTCTATAGTTCTAGATTCATGAAATTCTAGAATGAGAAAGAAATTCAGAGGCTTACCTACCTGGCAGCTCGAGGCAGCAAGACACATACCTTATCCTTAATGGCTTTCTGTCTTTCCTATCATGTGTCTGAAGTTGAAGATGGTATGCTTTCTCACAATAATAATTTAATATTTTCTCTCACACCCTCACCAGGCAGTCCATTTCTAAGTCATCTCTCTCTCACTGCAATATGTCAATTTCTGACTTTATGGAGATAAAGCAGCTTTGATGTACCTGGCTTATAATAACCCGCCTACTACTTATAGCCACTTCTTCTCCCCTCAGTTTTATTTTACTCCCGAAAAAAAAAATCACTTCTCCTTTCAACTCTATTCATAGGACCTTCACATAATTTTAATCAAAAGGTTTCAGGGTCTTCCATAAAAACATTTCCCAGTCTCATTAGACCATGTTAAAAATGGAGCACGCATTAACGTCTGCTGACCTAATGTTCAGGGGAATAAAATTTAGGAAACTGGGCTCCATGGTGTTTACACATCCCTTTTTAAATATGAAGATAAAAGCTAGATGTGGTATCCTTGTAAGGGCATCATTTGTATCACACAGTATAAAGATAACTTCCCAGCCTTGCCAAGGCCATATTTCTGTTTACATATTCATGATTGCAATTGTCTCTTTAACCACAGACTCATAATGCTACCTCATACTTAGAGCATACTTGTGCTTTTATAGTCTTGAATAATAATTGAGCTTTTATATTCTGTCTTGCATAATAATTGAGTTAGGGTATATTTATTTTGTATGCTATCTTCGTTGGGTTCTATCATCCAATATTTTCTCTAATTTTTCTCATCATTTTAAATTCCATCCTTCTGAAGTCTTAGTATCCACCCCCATCCTGTCACCCCCTACTCCTCCAACCCTGAGAATTGGCGATACCTACAGATTCAATTAAGATGCTTTCAAACATACTGTTTTCAGAGTCAATTTTCTTTTATTTTTAAATATTACATAGCTTGAGTTGGAAGTTTCTTGATAAGTTTCAGCAGGCACTTTTTTTGCACACTTGCTATATGTTTAACCCTGTGCTACATCCTGTGACAGCTTTCAGAGCTCATGGTCACTGGGAAGAGGTTCATCCACACAAGTAGTTGACTAAGAATAGAAGGTATTGTCTGATCAAAAAGATAAAGGAATAATAAAGAAGTAAGTGCCCTGCAAGTCAAGAAGAGAGATGTCAAGATTGGACTTGATCTATGATGTGAAAGCCTAGGAGGATTTAGGTGTTTAAAAATAGTAAAGAGGTGGTGAGATGGACCGCGGAAGCAACAGCAGATGCAGATATGGGCATTCGTGGCCTCTTGCTCTGGGGGCTACACACTTGGCTCATTAATCACTTACAGCCCCTATTCCTCTGTACTGCAGTTAGCTGTGTGTAAGTCTGACATCCTCTCTGGTTTACAACTACAATGATAGCAGGGACCATAAGGAACTCATCCTTATTCGAATACTCAATGATTTTAAGCGTGCGTGGTCTATAATACATTTGCAATAAGTATACATTTAGGATTTTTTTTTTAATTGGTTCTAGTGAAAAAGCAAGTTAATATAAGGCATGGTGATTGAATTCAGGTTCTGGAGGCCTCTGAAAGGCCATTTCAGTTTCATTGGGTGGGAGCTACTGAAGTATGGAATAGGAATGACAAGATAATGTGGTACTTGGGGAATTTACCCGGCAACAGTGTTCAGAATGAATTAAAGGAGGGGAAGGGGGGAATTGAAGGAAACTATTGTTAACTCTGCCTATCACTCTGTCTCTCTCTCATCTCATTCAAACTTCTAGAAGGATCTTTGGAATCTCATTATCTTCAAGCCCCATTCACTGCACAGCTTGTTCTAACCTACCTTCTGTTCCCACTTCACAGTACTTAACTACTCAATCTCTCTGCAGTATTTAATGTCATTAACATTTTATCATTTAAAACCAGCTTTATTTTTAAAAATTTTATTAGACTTTATTTTTTAATGCAGTTTTAAGTTCACAGCGAAACTGAGCAGAAGGTACAGAGATTCCCTATCTACTTCCTGTCCCCACACATGCAGCTTTTTTTTTAAATTACATAATTATTGTGACAAATTTAAGCAATACTTAAAATGCAAAGAAGAAAGTAAAACTTAACCCAAATCTCCACTTCCAGAGATAATCACCATTAACATTTTGGTGAACGTTCTCCCAAACATCTCTCTAGTCTATGTCTATATGTACAAGCAGATGGCTATGTGTATAGAGATTTACATAAATTAGAACATATAATACTCATCTGTCAGTAACTTGCATTGCTTTTCCTGAACAAAATGTATAATTGTCAGCAAGCGTAAATCTGTGTAATTTTGGATAGGGGCATAGTCCTCCAATGACTCTGTGTACTACTATTTGTATGACACACTCCCTAGAGGATGAATGTTAAAGTTTGTTTTCAGTTTTTACTGTTATTCATAATGTTGTAATAAACATTTTTATCTTTTTTGCCAGTTTGCCATTATTTTAGTAGACACCCTCCTTCCTAAAATTCTCTGTTGTACCTTGTACATTCTTATGACCTGTCTCTATTCCACTGGCTCTAATTCTTCCTGGTTCTCCCACCTGTCTGGTGGTTTCTTCTCAGCCTTCCTCATGGGTTCTCTCCCTGACAACTCTTCAAACATTCGTGTATGACTGGTCTTTATCCTGGGCTCACTCTTGCCTCCATTCTCCATCCTATTTCCAACCTATCTCATTTACTCTCATAGTTTACCAACCACATCCAGATGGACAACTACAAATTCAAGATCTCTATGCCTGACATCTTTCCTGAAATTCACGTAGATATCTGCTAGCTGCTGCCCCTGGACGTCTCAGCTAACTCAGTGCAGCCAGTATCTTCACTCCACCCTCAAACCCACTTCAGTTCTTCTTCACTCAGCCATTTAGACACTTCATACAAATGCTTGGGTGGTCACTTCTTATTCATTCCTCTCTGTCATTACTCTACATCCAGTCGACCACCAAGTCTCTGAATTCTGCCTCCCCCAAATTTCATGAAATGCCTTAAAATATTTCTCAGGAAGCTACTGGAGGATATTCCACACCAAGACAAGGGAGTAAAACAAGTAGAGGAAGATATGCTAACCAGGGTACAGGGGCTCCAAGACGGGAGGGAGGAGAAGGGGATTCCCAGAATGATGAGGGCAACAAGTTCCAGGACAATCGCTCTTCAACAGCCCAGGAAAGAAGCCACCAAAGGGGGAGTAGGATGATGGAGGATTCCTAGAGGGATGCCTCCAAGAAAAGAGTCAAACTGCTGGAACATGTGATGTGTTGGAACACACTGGGAGATGGTATTTCAGTTTAGCAAAGGTTTTGGGATGAATTAGCAACAGCTTCATAAGCATAAATCTGTGTAATTTTTGATAGGGGCATAGTCCTATCAAAAATATATAGCGTATACTTTTTTCTGTGAGTCTGTCGCTAATTCATCCCAAAACTATAAATAGAGAGAACTGTAATCACGCAAACCTACATGGCTCAACTCTGAATGATAATTCCATAATCACAATATTGTCAACGCTGAATATTGATTTAATTGAATACATGGGTATAACTTTACTGGAAATATAGGATAAAGAAAAGTGTTCTGTGTATGTTTGGGGAGAGGAGGGACTCTAAGTGAGCCTGTTTCTTATCTTCCATTTTAGAATATGAATAAATAACATCTAAAATTGAAAAATCAAGAAACAGCACTTAAAATAACCAGGAAAGTTGACAGGAGTTGCCTAAGAAAAGGAGGAACAGGAATAGGGAGAAATGGGATAGGAAACTCCTGTTCTTATCATAACCAAGTAGTGTCAATTGCTTTTTTAAAATAGATATATGCATTACTTTGACTTAGAAAAAAAAATAGAAAGTTGGGAAGAATCCAAATATGTATCAGTAGATAAATAGTTAAATAAAAAATGTTTTATACAGTAGAATATATACAGCTTTTAAAAAAAATAAGGTAGACCTATGGGAGAAGGCAAAAGTGTCCAAAATACATTGAAAAATGAAAAATACTAGTTGCAAAATGATGGTATTATGTGATTTTCACTCCCCTGCAACATGAATAATAAGTCATTTACATAATAAAGCAAATCAGAGGAATTGTAATCAAACCATTAATGATTTGGGGGTTGGGGGGAACGAAATTTCACTTTTCCATGTTATATGTTCAGCAGTGTTTGAATTTTACATAAGGAAAATGTTTTGTTTCCGGTTACAAAATTATACCAAACAGATGTTTCTCATATCCATTATGTCCTCTTCATTCCTAATACCCCTGCCTTGAAAGCTCTTAAGTGGCTTATTGGCAGCCCCAGAGTAAAGTTCAAGCTCATTAGGATGGCATTTAAGGCTTTCTAGGGGGGACCTCTGCTGAGGTGTCCTGCCTGGGCCTCGGCCACTTCCTGCCTGTGTTATGGGGACTGCTTACACAGCACTCTCGTGCTCGTCCCGCTCCGCTCTGGGAGACCACTTTCTGGACCACTGTCCCTCCACTGACCCACTCTCTACCGCCATCAGCCTCCAGCACAGTCTGGGCATCTCCTGCCTGCTTCAGGAAGCCTCTTAACCCTGAGCTAGGTTGGGGTCCCCCTTCTATACCCCTGACAGTGACTTATGCATGATTTACCTGAGGACATTGTACAGAAATGATTATTTTCTGTGCCAGCCTCTTGTCAACTAAAGTATTAATTCCGAAAAACAGAGGCCATGTTTTATTCATTTCTTCATCCTCAGAGCCTAGTGTAGTGTCTGGCATCTAATAAACATTCAATGTATGTTTAAGTTAATTGAATAATTCAGGCGCTAGTTGCTAAAAATCTGTTATATGTCCACTTGGGTTAACCATTGCTATTAATCTCTACTTTAAAGGCCAGAAGGCTTTGAAAAACATCTGTGTACTGGCATTCTAGGCTGTGGGAAAATGGAAAGGGAGCAGGTACCACTGTCTTCGTGCCAACCTTCATGTGAACAAAGCAGCAATCACATGCGAACTGTGGAGAGGGTGTGGGCAGACCATCTGTGATTGCAAGTGGCAGTGCTCACTCTTTGTTGCCTGTTGCTTTCCTGGGTCTGAGATCGTCTCCTCATGGCACCTTTGCCACCCAGATGTGACATGCTCCAGAAGGTTGCCTTATCTATTCACTGAGGGATTTCTTAACCAGTTATGCATCCACTCAATGGCAATCGGATTCAGCACTAATAGGCCTAAATTCTTTTTATGGTTGTAAGGACATAACCAACGTTCTTCCTTAAGTCCAGGTAGAATCCATCTATAACCATAGTTCCTCAACTTTCACAAGCCTGTGGACTTAGATGGAGTCCCATTAATGGTAATATTCCAGATTTCACTGACCCTCATGCCTACCTTGACAGGCTACTGAGTGTGTTCCCCCCACGCCGGGTAGCATTCGGAGTCTTCGGGTGTTCTAGCACTCACATGTGTCTTTCCTCTAACTCTGTTCTAGCTGCCTCCCTAACTCACATCTCCCTCCAGATGGGCCTTCCCCAGGCAGACAGGCTCCAGAGACCATGTCACATGGATCCCTGCACTGGCATATGTTTACAGGAGTCCCAGATTACAGCTGCTTGGGCTGCAGTGTCATAGAGCTTTTAGTGAAATCGCTCATTTTGTTTTCCCTGTTTTTCCAACTCCCCATTGAGATAAATTTGCTCCCAAGAGGATCTATATTCAAAATATATCCAGAAACCAACCACTTCTCACCACTCTCACTTGCTACCACCTAGTGCAAGTCACCATCTCTCTCATTAGATCACTAACATCCTAACTGGTCTCCCTGCACTCACCCTTCCCCCTCCAGTCTATTCTCAACATACCAGCCCAGTGTTTCTGTTAAAATCTAAGACAGATCATGACACTCCTTTGTTCAAAATCTCCAATGGCTCCCATCTCACTCTGCGTAAAAGCCAAGTTCCTCCCCTATGATCCTACCAACCTCATACTATTCTCTCCCTTTCTCGCTCTTTCACAGCCGTATTGAGCCTCTCTCATTCGTTATACATCTACTGTTAGAATCATCTCCTAGAACTTCATAATCTCAAAGATATAAATATCAAATATTTTAGATTTGGGGTTTTTTAAATATTATGTATTCTTGGTAAAAATAGAACATATTCAATCAGTAAAATAAATAAGTCCTAGATTTAAAATAAATAATGGATTAAAAGGAATACCTATAAGGCACTCAGGTAGAAATAATGGGGCTAAAAGCTAAACTTTTAAATATATATCTTGCTTTGATTTGAGTTTTGGACCATGTAAATATTTTGCATAAGTATAAAACAATTTTTAACATCCATAAATAAAAGTAAAATAAAACAGTGAATTTAACTGTGTATCTAATTGGTGGCATAACCACATAGAGAAAAAATTTTCTGAGTGGTTTTAAACATCGTAACTTATTGTACCCCTCCCTAGTGGAATATACCCTAGTAACAAAAGTAACTGCATAAAAAAATCTTAAACTGTTTTCAGTATTCTTATTACCGGTGATAGTCTTGGTATCCCTATTCTGAGACAGCTGTATGTATATTGCAGAGTAAAACAAAATTAGAAGTTATACTGGTGTAATTGAGAATCAATTATTTTTAGCCTTAAGTAAAAGGAGATACAGATATTAGATTTATGAGATTATGTAAAAGCACTGTAGTCCTGAAACAGAATTACAAGTATTAATATGAGCTCATGATATATTTTATCTTTAAAATAAAAATCATATTTGCTAGCTCTGTCCACTGAAAATAACCAATCCAGTGGCATTGAGCATCCCTATTACTCAGATTGTGGTCTCTAAATACCATTTCCCAATAAAGGAATCAAGGTTCTTGGGAGGGAAGGCTCATTTCTGGCCTAGAATTGAAAAGTACAAAATAAGCCCAGAATATCTTGCCATAACAGATGACTCAAAACCTGTCAATGACCATCAGAGTCATAGCAAAAGGTGTCAGGAGCCGGCTTCAATAAGGAAAATAAGTGCAATGACCTCAAACACATCAAGTATGTTTTTAAATCAATGAGTTCAAAATTATACTAAAATAAGAAAAGTCTTATTGGCTACTTTTGGAGGATGCTTGGGAGCCAACTCATTGCTTGGAAAACTGGTAAATAAAGGAAACTAATTAAGTATTTATCCTTACTTTTCTATAAGAACTATACCTCAGGAAAACTAAATAATTAACGAGAGAACATTACTTTGTGTGCAACTGTTTTAGTTATAAAGAAAGAAAGAATAATAGAATTAGAATATTTTCATTGTGCAACTTTTAATGAATTTATGGATCTAGTCAATAATAATCATAAAAGATAACCAGAAATTAAGCACTGCCCAATGGAAAAACACAGCACTATCTATAAGTTAGTTTTGACCAAAAAAAAAAAAAAAAGAATCTAAATCTAATCAAGCATCTAAATCCCACTACCAATTTCTAAGAAATTCAGGGAACCAAGGACAATATTAAATGAACCACAGCGATTACAGTTAGCGAAAGTCTAAAATTTGGAAAACTCAGAATAAAAAAAGAAAATACGTCTTCTTCAAGGAAATTTCAAGGAAAAGAAGAAAGAAGGGTAACATATAGATAAAAGGGGACATAAGAGACATGTGAACCTATTGCTGTGTAAGAACTTTATTTGGATTCCAGTTCAAACAAATAAACTGTTTAAAAATTTTTAAGATAATTGGAATAATGTGAACACTAACTGGGTTATTGATGATAATGAGGAACTGTTAAATTTCAGGGTGTGAAAGCGGTACTATGGCTTTACCTTTGAAAAGAGGCCTTATTTTTTTTAGAGATACATTCTGAAATATTAACAGAAGAAATTATATGATGTGTGGGATTTGCTTCAAAATAATCCAGAGTAGGTATTGTGGGTAGAGATGTAGGTGAAACATAATGACAAGCTACCAGTTGATAACTGTTGAAGCTGAGTGACAGGTATTCTGAAGTACATTGTACCATTCTTTCTACTTTTTCACATGTTTGAAATTTTCCATGAAAAAAAAAGTTTTTAAAAAATAGGTAAGTACATGTTATCAAAGAGAATGAGTCTGTTCTCAAAGACATATTTGTACATCCACATTCGTAACAGCATTGTTTCCAATAGTCAAAAGGGGGAAGCAACCAAATGTTCACCTGTGGATGAATGCGTAAACAAAATGGGGTGTAATACGATGGAATATCATTCAGCCTCAGAAAGGAAGGAAATTGTCACACATGCTCCAACATGGATGGATCTTGAGGACAAATCCTAAGTGAAATAAACCAGCCACAAAAAGATAAATAGTTTATGATTTTCACTTATATGAGGTATCTAGGATGATCAAACTCAGAGACAGAAAGTAGAATGGTGGTTACCAGGGGCTGGGGTGGGGGAGGAAGAGTTGTTTAAGCAGTATAGAATTTCAATTTTGCAAGATAAAAGAGTACTAGGGCTTCCCTGGTGGCACAGTGGTTAAGAATCCACCTGCCAATGCAGGGCACATGGGTTCGAGCCCTGGTCCAGGAAGATCCCACATGCCACGGAGCAACTAAGTCTGTGCACCACAACTACTGAGCCTGTGCTCTAGAGCCCGTGAGCCACAACTACTGAGCCCATGTGCCACAACTACTGAAGCCCATGTGCCTAGAGCCCGTGTTCCACAACAAGAGAAACTACTGCAATGAGAAGCCCACGCACCGCAACGAAGAGTAGCCCCCGCTCGCCGCAACTAGAGAAAACCCATGAGCAGCAACGAAGACCCAACACAGCCAAAAATTAATTAATTAATTAGAAAAGATAAAAGAGTTCTAGAGATTGATTGCACACCAGTATGAATGTACTTAACACTACTGAACTGTACACTTAAAAACAGGATGGTAAATTTTATGTGTATTTTATCACAGTTAAAAATAAAATATTTTTTTAAAAAGAATGAATCCACACCCCAATGTTCATAGCAGCATTATTTAAAATTGCCAAGATATGGAAGCAACCTAATTGTCCATCAACAGAAGAATAAAGAAGAGGTGGTACATATAAACAATGGAATACTACTCAGCCATAAAAAAGAATGAAATTTTGCCATTTACAACAACATGGGTGGATTTAGAGGGCATTATGCTAAGTGAAATGTCAGACAGGGAAAGACAGATGCTGTATGATATCACTTATATGTGGAATATAAAAAGTACAACACACTGGTAAATATAACAATAAAGAAACAGACTCACAGATACAGAGAACAAACTAGTGGGGGGAGGGGCAATATAGGGGTAGGGGATTAAGAGGTACAAACTACTATGTATAAAATAAATAAGCCCACCCCAAGGGTATATTGTACAACACAGGGATATAGCCAATATTTTATAATAACTATAAATGGAGTATAACCCTAAAAATGGTGAATCACTATATTATATAATTATATAATATTGTACACAACTATACTTCAATTTAAAAAGAAAAGAATGAATCTGTACCATAAAGGTTCTGAGAGAGCAGTCCTGCTAAAAAGGAAATTATATAAGACAGTCTTAGGTTCACAGAAGAAAGAAAGAAACTTAGATGGAGTTTGGGTGTTTACAGAGGGGACAAACATTGAAAGCCCATGGAAAAGCAGTTGAGTTATGGGGGGAAGAGAGGTACAGGAAGCCTGTGGCCCCATAACACCTTAGCGTCTATAGACATTTGTACTGGTGTGTTTGGAAACCAGAGTAATGAGCGACATGTGCTGGGGACCACATTGCCTCACCGGTGCTGACCCTGCAGTGCCTGGAGGGCAGGTCAGCAGAGCTTGTTCTCCTGGGGACCTTTGTAGTTTGATACGGACTGGTGGCTCCTGAGCCAGCTCTGTACCTGATTCTTCTCCCAACTTCTTGCTGTCACCTGCTAAATGTCAAGTCTCCCTGGAAGTGGTGGACTAGGTAAGATAGGAAAGATAGGGAGTTAAAAATTGCCTTTAAAGTTGCTGGCTTAATTTTAACATCTTAACTTGACACATGAGCTTTAACACTGAAATGTTTCCCAAAAGTTGATAAATAAGCTTTTATACATAAATACTTTTTTAAAACATCAAGCACTCTGTTAAAAGATACTAAAATGTTAAGGCCAAGAAAAGGGTACTTTATATAATTGGAAAAAGGAGACTATTATACAATACCCATTAACATCTTTTAAGACTGGCATGTAGAAAATTTTTATACAATGTAATTAAAAGGAAAAAATAATACAGGTTAAGCATTAGGACTAAAAAAGGTGTCAGCACTGCTTGTGAAAACATCACGGTGTACTCTATGTTCAGAACAAGTGTTTATAAAACTAATGAACAAATATGTATTCGAAGAGATTTGGTAGCTGAGAAAATTGAAAATGGATTCTGAATTATTTCTATTCTAGGTCATCTCTTCTAGGTCCCTAATGAAGTTAAATAGTGCAACTAAAATAGTAATTTTAGTTGGATGACTAGAAGATTGTTTTGTTTTGTTTTGAAGTATACCTTTGCTGCTACAGCAGTTAATTTGGCTGAAAAAGAAGGGGTTGACTGAGGAATATTCAGAAATGAACAGAAGTATTAAAAATAATAGATAATGACTAAAAAGTTTTGAGGGGGCTATAGCTGCATATCTTTTTTTTTTAAATTAATTTATTCGGTTGCTTTGGGTGGGTCTTCCTTGCTGCGCACGGGCTTTCTCTACTTGCATGGAGCCGGGGCTACTCTTTGTTGCGGTGCACGGGCTTCTCATTGCAGTAGTTTCTCTTGTTGCGGAGCTCGGGCTTTAGGCAAGTGGGCTTCAGTAGTTGTGGCACGCGGGCTCAGTAGTTGTGGCTCGCGGGCTCTAGAGCGCAGGCTCAGTAGCTGTGGTGCATGGGCTTAGTTGCTCCGTGGCATGTGGGATCTTCCTGGACCAGGGATTGAACCCGTGTGCCCTGCATTGGCAGGCGGATTCTTAACCACTGCACCACTAGCTGCATAGGGAAGTCCCAATAGCTGCATATCTTTAATATATTAATGGAATATTTTTTAATATCATCAGTTGTTCATATGTAGTCAAAATCTCTACCTCTGTGCTATTTTATTGTCAATGCCAGACTATAAGAGGCTGCAGAAGGGTTCAGGCCAGTGAAGGAGCTGCATGGAGGTAGCTCTCACAAGGCAGGGGCACAGGATGGGTCCAGGACAAGGACAAATTATAATGATAAGAGCAGAGTAAGGAGGAGGAGCATATCCTATGCAAGTGACAGCCAGGCAAAGGATCTGGAACCACTTTAAGTGCCCTTTCTTTGTATTCCCCTGCTACCCTCAGTAAACCTCAAACATTGCCCTAATGGACATACGATCACAGTTATTGGCTCATACTAATCCACTGTCTCCTAAAGACTATAAGCTTCTTAAGAATTGCCCCCTTAAATTATTCAACTTTTTAATTCTAGCCCTCGACACAGTCAGGTATATAGTAGGTATTTAATAATTGCTTCTGGTATATCTAATTAAAATATTGAATGAATAATATCTTCCAAATCTACATTCTTTGTCCTAATTTTTATTGTGAATTCAAGACTCATGTTTCCAGTTGGGTGTAGGACAACGCCAGCTGCCTGCTCCACTGGTACTTCAAACAAATCCAAACTCAAATGCACCACCTTTCCCTTCCCACCCCACATAAACCAGTTCTTCCCCCCATTCTTCCTATTCCTCTCCTTAAGGAAATCTTAAAGATTCAAGCAGGCAGAGTTTAGACCAGATAACAAGCATCCATGAAAGAAATGTATTTTTCTAGCCTTCAATCTAAACAGACTGACAATATGGAAACAAAGGAGACGGCAACAATAATCTCAAACATTACTAAGAAAAGGGTGTGTGTGGATTTCTCTCCCAGGCTTTTGCTCCTTTAGGGGTCTGCCCTGTCCAAGCCCATGAACTTCTGTTGGGGCTGTCAACCACCTCTTGATCATACTGGCCAGTCAGTCTTACTCCAGGGACATGGTGTGTGGAGCAAAGACACACAGTCAGACAGTTGAAGCCAAGTCACTCAATAACCCAAGCATTTCTCAAACTTTTGGAGCTGGCCTGAGTACTGCTCTCCCCAACATCTGGGGCTACCCTTCTTCTATTAAGTCTGTGAGCCCCCAACCCAGTATCCTTTCAATAAATCCTTTTTACTTGCTTCAGAGTCTATTCCTGCAACCTAAAATCAAGGAACCTCAGTACAAAGGAGAATTGAAGCATACTCAAATATAGTCTCTGATCTTTTACGTTGTTTTCAAATGGCTAAAGGTTTATGATGAAACTCAGGACTAGATACTCTAAAAGGGAATAATAGGTCTCACAAAGAGTGGAGAAAAGAAAACTCTGCCTGAATTTCTCTCTCTCTCTCTCTCTCTCTCTCTCTCTCTCTATCTATCTCACACACACACACACACACACACACACACACACACACGCACGCACACATGCACAAACCTAAAAGACAAAGAAAGGAAGAAACATCTAGAGAAAACATTGTGAATGTCAAAGAGTATTGGGGGAAGTCCTGGAAGTCCTCATTTTTAAAAGACATGCACAAAATGGAAGAAGGGCTTAGAATCAAGGCCAAATGCAAAAGATGCTGCATGAATAGGATCTCAACGCTCAGATCAAGGAGAAGCTTGTAGAAAATGCTGACATTTCCAATTGTGCTTGGAAGATGGGAAAAGAGAATGTAAAGGGGAAAAAAATGAACATTTATTGAGCAGTTACTGTGTGTGAGCCTCTGTTCTAGGTATTTTATATAGACTGGCTCATTTGTTTAATAAAAAGGGTGGGTGGTGAGGGATGTCTGAGGAAATTAGTATAACCCTATAAAAGGAGCTTACTTCCTCTAAACTAGAGGAATTATAATGTCTCATCTGTAACCTGACACAGGCTGAGTAAACAAATATAAATGAAGGCCATTCACCATATGTCTAAATATTTAAAAGTTATAAGACAAGCTTTGCTCATGCCCAGCTCAGGTTTCCACGCAGTTCTCCACAGCCATCCTGGGGATTTGCCCTTGAAACCCGAAGGCTGAAAGAGTCGTGCTCTCTCCTACATGGTGGCACAGATCTGCTGGGGGCAGCGACAGGATGCAAACTGGTTCTGAGCCCAGGAGCCCAGGGCAGGTACTAGGGTAGGGACCTGATCACCCCAGTCACCACCGTTGCAGGGAGTCCAACAGACTAATTCCCTAATACACAGCCATGCTGTTCCAACCGAGGTAGTTCTAAGTGCTTCCCAAATCACTCCTCAAAGGAACGCAGTCAGCTGGGAAGCCTGGTCGCCTAGACACCCGCTTTGGGGGATTTGAAGAAGCCAACATTAAACAGAGCAGCCCAGATCTTTCTCTGGTTTCCAGACAGAGACCATGATTTTCTCCTAATCAATACCCGCTCTCATACCCACTACCCCATCAGGCTCTGAGTCCAGCATCCTCCATCCTCAAGTGAGGCTGAGGTAGGGTCTAGTTTCACACATGTGTCCCTTCCCAGAGTTCCCATTTAATCAATCAAACCCAAACTTTGAAAACTTTTTCTTGGGAGATATAAAGGGGGAAAAAGTTTTCCTGTATTGATGTTCATGACATGTGGGCCCTTCTTGACAGGTATGATGATGATAGTGTTTATATACATAAACCTCTTAAAATGTAGCATGGAAAATTGAATACACCGTATAAATATAATCTGATCAAGGCAATATAAATACATTGGCACTATTACTTTCCATGATCTTGACACTGTTCTAGCTGTGCAGGCCAAGACGATTAGCTTTTTTAACAGTCACATCACATTGTTGGCTCATATTAGGTTAAGAATTAATTTAAACTCTCAGGTCTTTTTCACAGGAACTCCTACCAAGCCAGTCCTCACCTATTCTGTAACTGATGTTTTGAATCTAAATGCAGGATTTTACATGTATTGCCATTACGTCTCACCTTAATACCTTTGAATTTTCTCTCTTTCGTTTGTAGTGTTTGCTATCACTTCTATACTTCTATCATGGGAAAAGTTAGTAAGCTTATATTCTATCTCTTCATTCAGGTATTTGATTAAAGTGGTAAGGAGGGTAAACAGCAGATATGGAATCAATGAGAATAGCTTAGAGGTAGCAGGTCGCAACTCAGCTTTTTTGAAATGTTGTTTTTAATAATGAGTTTCCCAACAATGAAATGGACTTCTTAGAAATACAGGGAAAGAGCTCAAGCAAAAGTCAAATGACCGGGCTTCCCTGGTGACGCAGTGGTCGAGAGTCCACCTGCCGATGCAGGGGACACGGGTTCGTGCCTCGGTCTGGGAAGATCCCACATGCTGCGGAGCGGCTGGGCCCGTGAGCCATGGCCGCTGAGCCTGCGCGTCCGGAGCCTGTGCTCCACAACGGGAGAGGACACAACAGTGAGAGGCCCGCGTAAAAAACAAACAAACAAAAAAGTCAAATGACCCTCAGCAAAGGAGGCTATAGAAAGAATTTTTGGGTACGTGGACTTCTGAGGACACTTCTAATTCTACGATTCTGTGATTATATGATTCTAAGTCCAGAGTTATAGGGGAATATCTCAGCAGTCCTTAAGCCCATCTCAGATTCCTACAGGAAACTTTCCTATGCCCCTAAGCTCACATGATGGCTCCTCTAAATCCCTACCCCCACTCCATTCCTTTTACTGTTCTGGCCATATTCCACCTGTTATTATAGCTGTTGGCATCAGGGTCTCATTTCACCATTAGATTCTTGCGTTTAAGAACTACATTTTGTTTATCTTTATTTCCCTTGCACCTGTACAGTCCGATTTGTAACCGGCAGGTATCAAGTTGCAGGTAGGAAAAAAAAAAGTGTAGGTTAGGGCTGTGATTTAGAGTTCCAGCGGCAAGGGGAGGCTTGACCTTGGCCCCCCCCCCCCACCGCCCCGTGACTGGGCGTCCCCTGAAGGCAGAGACCATAGCCTATTCCTACTCCTCAGAAACCAACTGTGTTTAGCGCATGATAGACACTCAGTATTTGTGGAGTGATGAATGAGTTGACAATTACTCCAGGAGGGAATTCACTTTACTCTGTTTTCTGGGAGGACCACAAGAGGAGAGAAAAGGGAGAGGGGTGTGGGGAGACTGAATGGTAGAATCTGACATCCTTTTGAAAACACAACATATACACCAAGGCCTGAATTGTCCTAATTGTCCTAGGAACTCATCCCTAACCCTGGCTTCAGACTTCCCAACTCAGAATAATCCTCTGATTAAAGAGCCCCTGGTCTCTAACCCCTTCCTCCTACTACCCTTTGGATCAAACCCATTTTAGATTAGGCTTGCCAAATTTAGCAAGTAAAAACACAGTACACCCAGGTAAATTTGAATTTCGCATAAACAACAAATAATTGTTTTTAGGTGCAGTATGTTCCATGCAATATTGGGGACATACTTATGGTAAGAAACTATTTGTCAGTATGTGAAATTATAATTTAACAGGGTGTCCTGTGTGTATATTTTCTGGCAGTGCTATTCTGGGGGCACACGCTGGATTTGCTTTCCATACAAACTGCCTTTTCCTAAGCTGTCAGTGGCCACATGCCCTCAGTCTCATCCCCTTGCACACCATTAAATCCAGGCTCGTGGTTCATACTGTGGAAGTTACATCAAATGTCAAAGCACCATTCATTAGCAGGCACACAGTATGTGATGGAACTTCTGATCCAATTTAGCCCTTGCTCTCAGATGAGAGAGGGAACAGAAAGAAATTGAGTTCCTTTCCTTAGTTTTCACAGCAAGTCATGGTCAGAGGCAGAATTCTGATCTAAGGTTGCGAATTTGGAGGCTCACTGAACTATGTTGCTCCCTCTCTGTTGAGAACTTTACTCTCTTATGTAGTCCTTCATCTCTTATGAGTCTTAAAATTGCTTGAAAACTCTCAGGGGGATGCAGCCTAAGGGTTGGGAAAGGGAGAAGCAATGGCATTGTTAAAAGGAAAGCATCTATTACACATAAGCTTTCTAGCAGGCAGCTTATATAACTTAAGACATCTGAATCCCGCCGGAGCCCACCTTGGCATCAGTAGGCTAATTCCAAAATGTTCCTTTAGACAGCACCCGAGGCAAGAGAACAAACACAAATGACTTTCTCGCTGTCTGCTTGTGTGTGTCTCTGTCTTGTTCTTGGCTTTAGAGAGATTACAAAGGGAGAAAAAAGGAAAAAAGAAACAACAAACCCCCTGGTTGATTTTTTTTCCCCTAAGTCTCTTAAACATTCTGAGTGAAACTCACAAATGGCTTAATTTTTGCAACTTTTTTTTGCGCCAAATGATTGGGTGTTGGATGCCTTAACCCTACAGCTCTCTCTCTAGCTCAACCAGGATTGAAATTGCCTTTCAGTAAAACCACCTGCACTCTATACATTTGGACATCTTAAAATACACAAAACTCAAGACCTGTCTTTTATCTAGACTCTGAATACGTTTTCTTTGGGCTGGTTTCCTTATAGAGGATGAATCATAAAATATTGCTTGTTATTTAGAAACCGGTCTCCAGTTGGTCCAGTTTTACCCTTTGCCTGACTCATCATTCTAAAACACGCTGGTATGGAAACAGGTTATTAGCTTCTTAAGCTTCTAGCTGTAATATTGTACAGGAGTCATTCCATTTCGTAGCAAAGCAAAAGAGACATAACCTCCACATGAATGTAGTAGAAGTGTGCATATAGAATTGAACCAATTTTTATTTGTTGGCAACTGTGCTGTAATTGTCTGAACTACAGTACTTTAGGAAACCTGTTGAAGACCCAGGACATGGGAACTGTCTAAGAATTGTACCGGAAGATCAAGCCATAAGCACTTGTCTTCTGTGTTAAGTATTGAAGTATAGGTACCAACCATGATGCCAAGCCCCCAGAGTGCATCATCTTCTTAGAGTGAATATATTTCAATGACTTGGGACTAGACAGCTGGAAATACCTTCTTCCTTTATGTACATTGACAGATAAAGTAGGTATTGTGGTATAATGATGAGAGCAGCATTTTGAAGTGTAGGCTGACATTTTTGCATTTCTGCCAGGAAGGCAGCACGGGTCAGAGGAGCCTGACTTCCCAGCTGAGAGCCCCTCTGAGCAGGGACCCTTTGGGGTCAAGGTCCTGCCAGTGTGTGTGTCTCAGAGTTCAAGATCTAAATAATCACATCTGAAAGGTCTTAGATCGTACTCCATTTTGGAAATAGAGGAACAATATTTAATATTAATGAGGAAAGAATTAAGACATTCTTAATATAGAGGTATGTGGAAGCTTGGACGCAAACAACGTAGGTTTCTAAAAGGTCTGGTGAGAATAAGACCTCAGGCAGAGAAAAAACATAATGTTTGTAAATTAGCCTGGCTAAATGAAGAATTTCTATTCAACAGCCCTCTGGGGGCTGTGGGACAAAGGGAAACTGCATGATGAGCTCCAAATCGCTTTTCTGCCGAGTCTCAAGAGGCAGAATAGAGCAAAGTTGGGGCTGCTGAGGCTGCCATGCTTTCAAAGAATGACTTCAAAATGGACCCTCTGGTGACAGCTTTGTCAAAGAAGAATGATCAGGTGCACTTAAAAATGAACATCTCCATTCACATGTTTTTGTGGCTATGGCCAAACCTGTCCTGTTCCTGCTTACAGATCAGCAAACTTGAGGAAGGGCTCTCAAAGTAAGAAGCAGTTATATTTTGTATCCACTGAAGGTAGATTTGTATGTGCCTGTGAGTACAATCTAGATGGCAGAGCACGACTCAGCCGGTATCAGGCAAAATGAACACAGAATACAGATGTGGGGCTGAGCAGGGGCTATAGGTAGAGCTGGACTCTGATACCACCTCCAGAAAGAAAATGTTAGCATTCTTCATGGTTTTATGTTTACACAACTCAGCTCAGGGCATATTGATTTTGGGGTAGTTACACCAAGCAAATCAGGGAAATAAAAATCTAGGCAGCACGAAAATCCCTTTCTGGGTAAGATGTTTTAGTTTGCAAATTGCTGTGAGACAGGCTCAGGCTGAGCCAAATCTTATGATGTTGTAGGGCTTTCCACACCATGGTGCCTTTTCTCCTTCTAAACCCTGGCTCCCCGGAAAGCTGGAGGAATGTCTGCCTGTGAAGGCGCTGCACTTGGCGGGAAGCAATCTTAGGCAGGACCGGCACCTGTGGACAGCACTCACTGTAATTGTGTGAGATCCACTGATCTCAAGTTCATCTTGGGGTCTGTCAGAAGCAGAAGAGGTCCCTCACATTGCTATTCCATCCTTGCCAAGACAAATGCTGAATTGTTTGTTCTCTTCGAATGATATCCTGAGTGCTTAAAACTCCACGATGAAAACAAGTTCCCCCCATGCTGGGTTCAGCTCACACACAGCAAGGTGTGCCACCTCCTGGGACCACTACTCTTGCCAACAGAAAATTAAAACCCATTTGGTTAGATAATAAGGAGCCACAAACATAACTCTTTTTTCTTCATTTGCCAGGAATTTGATGCTCCCACAGGGATGAAAGTGAGGCATTCAGAACCATTGTGAGAGAAAAAGAGTTAAGGGAGAAAGCATGCTATTTCATTTTCTTTTCACTGAAGAATTGCGATATTTAATTCAGTCCTACACCAAAAAAAAAAAAAAGATTCATGGAGTGAAAAGGTGTACAAATTGTACGTGCTACCAAAAACACACATCCATGGAGCTGAAGAGACACAGAGGTCCCACATAACAGAGTCTAAGTCAGCAATATTTTGAGTTGTAAAATGATTTTTGTTTCCATGTGCTTTTAATAAAGGCCTTAGAATTTTTTTAAGTCTAAAATAAAGGTGACCAAATGAATGTCAAATGATAGAGATTTGAATTAGGTTGTAATAGTTTGTATTTACTGAATGCCTGCTACATGCCACGTGTGCTCTAAGTGCTTTGAATGTATTGGTATATTCTTAATCCCGCTTTACAGATACAGAAACTAAGGAACAGAGAGGTGTGTGACTTTCCCAAGATCACAAACCTAGCAAGTGGCAACACCAGAATTTAAACCCATGCAGTCTCCAGGTGTGGCCAAGATGACAGAGTAGGAAGACCCTGAGCTAAACTTCTCCCACGGGCACATCAAAATTATACTATTTACAGAGAAACTATGAGAATGACCTGAAGACTAGCAGAAAAGATTTTTCCACGACGAAAGATATAAAGAAGGAACCACAAGGGGCTTCCCTGGTGGTGCAGTGGTTGGGAGTCCACCTGCCGATGCGGGGGACACGGGTTCGTGCCCCGGTCCGGGAAGATCCCACATGTCGCGGAGCGGCTGGGCCCGTGAGCCATGGCCGCTGAGCCTGCGCGTCCGGAGCCTGTGCTCCACAACGGGAGAGGCCACAACAGTGAGAGCCCCACGTACCAAAAAAAAAAAAGAAGAAGGAACCACAATGAGACAGGTAGGAGGAGCAGAGATGTGGTATAGTCAAGACCCACACCCCCAGGGAGGTGACCCACAAACAGGAGGATATTCACAACTGCAGAGGTTCTTCCCAAGGAGCAAGGCATCTGAGCCTCGCATCAGGCTCCTCAGTCCAGGGTCTTGCCCTGGGAACAGGAGCCGGCAGAATGTCTGCCTTTGAAGGTCAGCAGGGCTTGCATACGGGAGAGCTGGAGGGCTATAGGAAACAGACACTCAGTCTTAAAGGATTTTGCAAAATCTCACATGCTCTGGGTCCCAGAACATAGGCAGTAACTTGAAAGGAGCCTGGTCAGACCCACTTGCTGATATCCAGGAGCCTTCTGGAGAGGCAGGAGGTAACTGAGACACCCCTGGGGACACAGACACTGGCAGCAGCCATATTGCAGAGCTCATTCTACCACAAGGACACTGGGGCTGATAAATGCTATTTGGGAGTCCTCCTTCTAGCATATTAGTGCCAGGGGCTTACCTGCCTACCAGCAGGCTGGTACCAGCCCCAGGACCTCCTGGACTGTGCAGCCAGTTATGCCAAGAACCCACCCAGCCTACCATGAGGCTTGCACCAGCCCTAGGCCCCCTCAGGCCCCACAGCCATTCACCTTAGGGCTCAGCCCTGGCCACCAGTGGGCCAGCACCAGCCCCAGGATCCCCCAAGCCGCATGACCAGCAAGGACCCAGCTTCACTCACCAGTGGGCCAGGAGCCACCACACTAGACGGGGCTTGGCAGCCAGTCGGGCCAGGGGCCAGCCCTGCCTACCAGCATGCCCACAATAATTGGCCCAACCACAACAGAAGGATCCATGCAGCCCACATGGGGGCAGCCCTGGATTATACAGCTCTGATGACCAGAGGGGAATGTGCTACTGGGCCCCACAGGACACCTGCTATGTAAGCCACTTCTCTGAGATTAGGAAACATAACCAACCTTCCTAATACTTAGAAATAAACACAGAGAATTGGGCAAAATGAGGAGACATAAAAATATGTTCCAAATGAAGGAACAATACAAAGCCCCAGAAGAAGAACTAAGCAAATTGGAGATAAACAATCTACCCAATTAAGAGTTAAAGGTAATGATAATAAAGATGCTCGATGAACTCAAGAGAAGAATGGGTGAACACAGCGAGAAACGTAAGAGCTAAAAGAAATAAAGAAGAACCAGACAGAGCTGAAGAATACAATAACTGAAATAACTGAAATTTAAAAACACACTGGGAAGAATCAATAGTAGATTAGATGATACAAAGGAACAGACCAGCAAACTGGAAGACAGAGTAGTAGAAATTACTACTTTTTTTTTTTCAAAAAAAATAAAAAGATTTTTTAAAAAATTAGAATTGTTTAAGAGACCTTCAGGACATTGCATTATAGAGGTCCCAGAAGGAAAAGAGAGAGAGAAAGGGGCAAAGAACTTATTTGAAGAAATAGTAACTGAAAACTTCCCTAACATGGGAAAGGAAACAGACATCAGGAAGCATAGAGAGTCCAAAAAGATGAACCCAGAGAGATCCACACCAAGACAAATTATAATTAAAATGACAAAATTTAAAGATATAGATAGATAGATACAAACACATGCACTCACACAATGGAATATTACTCAGCCATGAAAATAAATGAAATCTTGCCATTTGTGACAATGTGGATGGACCTAGAGGATGTTATGCTAGGCGAAATAAGTCAGAGAAAGACAAATAACATATAATTTCACTTATATGTGGAATCTAAAAAATGAAAAACATAGCAAAACAAAAACAGACTCATAGGTACAGAGAACAAACTGGTGGTTTTCAGAGGGGAGGGGGGTAGGAGATGAGAGAAATAGATGATGGAGATTAAGAGGTACAAACTTCCAGTTATAAAATGAATAAGCCATGGGGATATAATATACAGCATAGGAAATATAATAAGTAATACTGTTTGGTGATAGATGGTAACTAGATTCATCATGGTGATCCTTTTGTAATATATAAAAATATCAAATCACTATGTATACACCTAAAACTAATATAATATTATGTCAATTATACTTCAGTAAATAAATAAATAAATAACCCATGCAGTCTTGCACCAAAACCTGTGCTCTTAACTACTAGATTTTATTGCCTCTCAGAAGCCCTTAATCTTATTTTTTCTACTCTGGCAGATATAATATGATACATACAAAACACAACATTTTAAGGCATCCTCATTTTTAGACCCCCTCCCCTCCGATTCTACAGTGAAATCAATTAAATAGTTCCACACACTTTTATTTTTATCATGGCATCTGTTAAGATACTTACATATGAGCAATGAAATCAGTCATTTAAAGACTTTCAATAATAAATACACCTAATATAACTATTTAATTGAACATTTTTTAAAGACCTGATTTTTTCTCTAGACTTCTCCTCCCAAGGTAATATTAATAAAGTCAGTGAATACCACTAAAGAATAAATATAAAGACACTGTATTCTATTGTTAAATATAGAAAATAAAACATACAATTTAATGTTATTAATATGAATAATGTTTTTGCAAATTCTACTTGCATCACTGCTCTACCTTTGATTCAGGGATCATAACTCTTTTGTCATTAACAGATATGTTCACAGAATCATTTTTGCTCTCCTGCAATGCAGATATAGATGTACTTTACATATGCCCTTCATCTACCCTTGCTTTCTTGCTGGCTGAAAATTTATTCATGGGTAAAATTTAAAAATAAACAGAAGTAGCTATGATCACAATTCCACAGTCATTTGTAAGAATGACTATAACAGCATATCAGTAACTGTCAAAAGAAATCATATTAGAATGGAAAAGAATAGAGCAATGTCATTATAAGCATAACCTTAAATTAGCTCCATTTATTTTTTTTCCACTTTTATTGAGGTAAAATTGACATACAGCACTATATAAGTTCAAAGTGGACAGCATAATGATTTGACTCATACATCATGAAATTACCACAATAAGTTTAATGAACATCAATTGTCTTGTATAGATACAAAATAAAAGAAAACAAATTTTTCCCTTGTGCTTAAAAACTCTTAGGATTACTCACTTAACAAGTTTCATATATAACATACAGCAGAGCAGTGTTAATTATATGTATCATGTGGTACATTACGTCCCTAGTACTTATTTATCTTATAACTGGAAATTTATACCTTTCGACCACCTTCATCCAATTCCCCCTCCCCCACCTCCCACCCCCACTTCTGACAACCACAACTCTATGAGCGTGTTTGTTTGTTTGGTTTTGAAGTATAATTGCCTACAATACTGTGTTAATCCCCGGTACACAGAATAGGGATTCACTATTTCTGTACATTTTTAAATGATCTACCTGGGCCTTGGCATTCCTTTTTTTTTTTTTTTTTTTTAAGATCTTTATTGGAGTATAATTGCTTTACAATGTTGTGTTAGTTTCTGCTGTATAACAAAGTGAATCAGCTATATGATACGTAATCCCCACATCCCCTCCCTCTTTTTTCTTTTTTTGTATTTTCATCACTTTAGGGTTTTTTTTAATATCTTTATTGGAGTATAATTGCTTTACAATGGTGTGTTAGTTTCTGCTTTATAACAAAGTGAATCAGTTATACATATACATATATCCCCATATCTCTTCCCTCTTGCATCTCCTTCCCTCCCACCCTCCCTATCCTGCCCCTCTAGGTGGTCACAAAGCATGGAGCTGATCTCCCTGTGCTATGCAGCTGCTTCCCACTAGCTATCTATTTTACATTTGGTAGTGTATATATGTCCATTGCCACTCTCCCACTTCATCCCAGCTTACCCTTCACACTCACCGTGTCCTCAAGTCCATTCTCTATGTCTACGTCTTTATTCCTGTCCTGCCCCTAGGTTCATCAGAACCATATTTTTTAAGATTCCATATATATGTGTTAGCATACGGTATTTGTTTTTCTCTTTCTGACTTACTTCACTCTGTATGACAGTCTCTAGGTCCATCCACTTTACTACAAATAACTCAATTTCACTTCTTTTTATGGCTGAGTAATATTCCATTGTATAAATGTGCCACATCTTCTTCATCCATTCATCTGTTGATGGACATTTAGGTTGCTTCCATGTTCTGGCTATTGTAAATAGTGCTGCAATGAACATTGTGGTACATGACTCAGTTTTGAATTATGGTTTTCTCAGGGTATATGCCCAGTAGTGGGATTGTTGGGCCATATGGTAGTTCTATTTTTACTTTCTTTAGGAACCTCCCTACTGTTCTCCATAGTGGCTGTATCAATTTACATTCCCACCAACAGTGCAAGAGGGTTCCCTTTTCTCCACACCCTCTCCAACATTTATTGTTTGTAGATTTTTTGATGATAGCCATTCTGACTGGTGTGAGGTGATACCTCACTGTAGTTTTGATTTGCATTTCTCTAATGATTAGTGATGTTGAGCATTCTTTCATGTGTTTGTTGGCAGTCTGTATATCTTCTTTGGAGAAATGTCTATTTAGGTCTTCTGCCCATTTCTGGATTGGGTTGTTTGTTTTTTTGATATTGAGCTGCATAAGCTGTTTGCATATTTTGGAGATTACTCCTTTGTCAGTTGCTTCGTTTGCAAATGCTTTCTCCCATTCTGAGGGTGGTCTATTCATCTTGTTTATGGTTTCCTTTGCTGTGCAAAAGCTTTTAAATTTCATTATGTCCCATTTGTTTATTTTTGTTTTTATTTCCATTTCTCTAGGAGGTGGGTCAAAAAGGATCTTGCTGTGATTTATGTCATGGAGTATTCTGCCTATGTTTTCCTCTAAGAGTTATAGTGTCTGGCTTTACATTTAGGTCTTTAATCCATTTTGAGTTTATTTTTGTGTATGGTGTTAGGAAGTGTTCTAATTTCATTCTTTTACATGTAGCTGTCCAGTTTTCCCAGCACTCAGAACCCTCTCATTTTACAATTATTAACCACTTATTTGCTACATATTTTATAACTTGTCACAGCACATCGGTGTGTCCTGACTTTACAGTTAAGAATAGCTGAGCTGGATGAATTTTGCCACAGTCCAGTTCAGCTATTCACTCACTTATTCATTCATTCAACAAATATTTACTGAGTACCTCTCATGTGTCAGGATCTGATTATCCTCTGGAGGCATGCTCATCAAAAATTGAGTTCTCTACACCTTGTGCTCAGTAAGAATGTTCTATGTGTTGAATGATATCATTTTTATTAAATCCTTTGCACTTCTAGCTTTCAGTTCTCTCTCCTAGCAGCCTCCCACCCAAATGACTGACTTTCTCCAGGAGAGCACAGTGGAAGTTAAAAACCTTTTTATCTTTGTCCAAAGCAACCTCTGCAGATTTTGTTTCCCTCCTTGATAAATCAGCTTAATAATTTCAAAATCTCAGTGATAAAGCATCGTGAGGCTGGCGCTCACTGTCACTTGTCTCTGTTTGTCATCAGCACACCAGAAAGAAAGCCAAACTATCTTGCCTGTCATTGCTGGGAAGCCGATGGAGCAGAAATGAGCAGGGCTGATCACCGTTAGTGGAAGGAATCAACGTTCTTAGTAAGAGGCAGACTACTTCAGAAATGATTCAAGGGCTTTTCACTCCAAAAAAAGAAAAAAAGATTAGTGGCTGTTGACTTCTGACTCTAAAGTTCATTTTGGCTACAGGGAAGTCAAAGTCTAAAGCCAAGGTGGTGAACCCTGAGAAAAAAATTATACAATAGTTCTATCATGACTGTATTCCAAGTACCATAATTAGAAACCTCTGAAAGCCTCTCTCTCTCCAGCTATGAATTTAAAAAAATATGATGGATGTATTCTGCTTGAAAATAACATTCTTAAAGGTAAAAGACGCTTAGGAAATCCTAGAACAGGAAATTATCCAAACTTTACAAGGCAATTAGCTGTCCATCAAAATATATTATTTTACTTTTCATTAAAAAAACTTCATTGTTTACATGACTGCATTGAATTTTTATGAAGCCCATAATAGAAACTTCCTGACTCATCGACAGAGCTTGAATTGATTCAGAAAATGCTGTGATAAAAATCTCAGCTTGGTATTTTTGGCTTCCTTATAGAGGAGAGGATTTCAGCAGTTCTTTAAAACAAATCCTAAAAATACAGTCCATCACTCGAGAGTTTGGGTTTTGTTTTTAGCCATCCTGTATCTAGGTTTTCTTCTGTGGTTAATCATATAGTGGCATTCTTTGTTCTACCTTGAAATAACTGGCAACAATGCAAATCACAACTGCAAAATTCATTTAACAGATACCTTGGTGCAAATGAATCATGGGACTATTGGGAGATGGATTTTTAACTTGTTACTTAAGCACAAAACAAGACTTGTGTCTAAGCCAGCAGCCTTTTTTTCTTTTCAGAGCAGATGTGAAATGTGTTCTCTCTTATTGGCAATGAGCCACAGAGGTTGGGGGAACTGGTGTGGTTTCATTCAAAGTCACCTGAAGTCTTGTTTGAAGTTCATTAAGGCAGTTGAATTCAATTCCACAACATTACAGCGCTAACTCATGTGTGCTAAGGGCTGGGGAAGGCACAGTGATGCTGAGACACCAGCACACCCCCTCAGCACTCAGAAGCCTGGCATCCCCAGCAGCATCATTACACAACCTTTTTCGAATTGGCTTCAGTGATCCTAAGAAATTTACTAAGCGTTGAACTACGTCGAAAACCAAAACAAGTCTAAACAGCCTATTTCCTGGAATTTCTGGAACTTATACATTCCAGATCAAAACTGGGAAAAGGGGCTTCCCTGATGGCGCAGTGGTTGAGAGTCCGCCTGCCGACGCAGGGGACACGGGTTCGTGCCCCGGTCCGGGAAGATCCCACATGCCGCGGAGCGGCTGGGCCCGTGAACCGTGGCCGCTGAGCCTGCGCGTCCGGAGCCTGTGCTCCGCAACAGGATAAGCCGCAACAGTGAGAGGCCCGTGTACCAAAAAAAAAAAAATCTGGGAAAGGAGAAGTTAAGTAGTCAATGCACCATTCACTTTGGAAACCCTTTTCTCACACATCAGTTTTTATAGCTATGTGATTTTTATGCCAGTGTATTTTCCCTCCGATAATTGACTAAGCTTTGTTAAACTTGTTTAGATTTATTTAGACTGAGTTAATTTCATTTTTTAACCTAAGCATTCCAATTTTTAATTAGAACTTTGAAGTGTTCATTTTTAATTCTCTCTCCTGTCATTTTTTGAAAGCCTAATAACAGTAGCTAACATTTATTGCACTTGCTCTGATCCCAGAACTGTAAGAAGCACTTTACTACACTACCTTACCTAATCCTCACTATACCCCTGTGAGGTAGATATGATTACTATCCCACTTTGACAGATGGTAAAATAGAGGTTTAGTTAATTAAGTAACTTGCTCAAAATGGTACCACCGCTGAGCCACAATGGATTTGAACATTGGTTTATTTCTTTCCTCCTCAACTCACTCCTTCCACATTATCCATCTGTTTCATTCTCCATCCTTTCAGGCTTCAGATTTATTTGCTTCCTTTACACCTTTTTCTCCACATGAACCAACCAGCAGAGCCCTTCCTTGGATTTTGTGAGTCACAAGCGTCTGCCCAACTCTGAAGTCTCCAGACCATAATCCATCATTGTCTACATTAGTGGTTCTCAACCAGGGGTGCTGTTGCTACCCTGGGGATGTTTGGCAGTGTCTGAAGGCATTTCTGGTTGTCACAGCCAGGGGTGGGAAGGTGCTCCTGTCATCTAGTTGGTGGAGGCCAGGGATGCTGCCGAATATCCTAACAATGCCCAAGACAGACCCCCACAGCAAAGAATTCTCCAGTCCAAAATGTCAGTAGTGCTAAGATCGAGAAATCCCGATCTACATGATACACGCAGTGTTTACAATAGGCTCTCTTCTGTTGTGAATTATATGTTTTCGACATCCCATTTCACTAACTAGGTTACCCATTGGAGCTAATACAATGCTTCCATAACCCCAGTGGCCTAGAACAATGCTTTGTCCAAAATAGGCACGTAATAAATATATCAGTACTGATGAGTCACTCATCTCTTCATTCACTCACTTCCATCACTGTTTATTGGATATCTGAGAGTACATGTGAGAAATACAGACATGCCCTCCCTTTAAGAAGCTTATAGTCTAGAAGGGAATTCACACCATAGAACAAGTGCTGCATGCTGGGGTGGAAGATGTTTGGGGGCCAGGGAAGGCACAGCAGGAGCAAATAACCAGAGAGGATAGGGTGGTGAAAGAGGCTTCCTGGAGGAAGTGACAATTAAACACACACCTGAAGGATGAGTAGGAGTTAAACCAGTGAAGAGGAGAATGATCTAGGCAGGGGAAACAGCATGTACAAAGGCCAAGAGATGAGAAAGCAACACAAGAATGAGGTGGGCACTCATGCTGCAGGGGGCAAGTAAAAGAAAATGAAGGACCTCAAAGCCATGTACAAATGTTTGAATTTTATGTCAAGGATAATAGGAAGTCATTGAACAGCTTTAAGCAAAAGAATGACAGGATCTATTTTGTTTTTAAAAAACCACTCTGGTTCCACATTATATGTCATCAGGGCAATGCAAATTAAAATAATAATGAGATACCACTATGCATCTACTATATGGCCAAGATCTAAAATACTAACAACACCAAACGCCGGCAGGGATGTGGAGCAACAGGAACTTTCATTCCTTGCTGGTGGGAATACAAAATGGTACCGCCACTTTAGAAGACGCTTGACAGTTCCTTACAAAACTAAACATACGCTTACCATATGATCCAGCAGTAGCCCTTCTTGGTATTTGCCCAAAGGAGCTATAAACTTATGTCCATACATAAACGTCCACATGGATGTTTATAGTGCTTTGTTCACAATTGCCAAAACCTGAAAGCAACCAAAGGTCCTTCCAAAGGTGAATGGATAAATAAACTGTAATATACCTGGACAATGGAATACTATTCAGTGCTGAAAAGAAATGAGCTATCAAGCCATGAAAAGAAGTGAAGGAAACTTAAATGCATATTACTAAGTGAAAGAAGCCAATATGAAAAGGCTACATATGGTATGATACAATGATGACACTCTGCAAAAGGTAAAACTATGGAGACAGTAAAAAGATTAGTAACTGACATGCGTTGGGGGTAGGGGGATGGAAGAATAGGTGGAGAACTGAGGCAGAGAAACCACTCTGTATGCTACTATTATGGTGAATACATGTCACTATACATTTGTCCAACCCCATAGAATATACAACACCAAAAGTGAACCCTAATGTAAACTATGGACTTTAAGTGATAATGATGTGTCATGTCAATGCAGGTTCGTCAGTTGTAACTGATGTACCATTCTCATGGGGGGTTTTGGTAATGGGGGAAGTACACATGTGTGGAGTCAGAAGGTATATGGGAAATCTCTGTACCTTCTCCTCAATCTTGCTGTGAACCCAAAACTACTCTAAACAAATTCTATTTAAAAAAAAAAGAAGAATGACTCTGGATGCTGTGCATAGAGATGGGCTGAGAGGTTAATAGGTAAATAGTTATGACAGTCACAGGGAGGAATTTCTTTGGGGCCACAAAGTGCCCCTACAACTTGATGTTAAAGTTTCGAAAAGTGTGAGGGATGACTGAGGAATCCTCTAAATCCTAATCAAGGAAGGTGATTACAATACACAAAAGTTGAAATCTTTTCAATTGTATTACACCCAGTCTGAAGAAAGACCACATTACTACAAGGGCATGTCAGCCTCGGGGCTACAACAGTAGGTGCAAAAAGAGTAAGCATTTAGCAGTGTGTCTTCAGCACCAGCATCCAGGCTTGGACATGCAGCTCAATGGTATAAATTAGTATATTAGTCTATAATAACTCGATGACACTAGCTGTTAATTTCATCCTGCCTAGCAGACATTCAATAAATATTTGTTTGAAGTGAAATGGATTAAATTGGATTCCATGCTCACCAAACAACTTTCTGATCTGATCACAATTTGGCTTTCTGTGAATCTTTTCTATGAGCATAAAATGTACTGATGAGCTGACACAAACTTTCTAGTGTGGTTTACCTTTCTACTTTTGCCATAAATGATTAAGTTGGCATTATGATTGATGTATCTATCTCCTTTGTGTTTGGTCAGTATAGTGGATACTTGGGGTGGTTTATCCAGCATCCATCTCCCCTTCCCCCTTCAATCAGTAAAGGTTTTTCCATTTAGTTACCTATCCCTCCATCATGTAGTGCAAATGCTTCTGGGCTAACTGACCCCACCTCCAGCTGAAGTGAGCCCTGACTATCTTAAGTCAATCATCACACTTAACTGGGGCCACAGTGATTAGTTAAAATGTTGGTACATGACCTAAACCAGTCTAAGTGAAATTCAAGAGTCTTTCTTATAAAACTGGGACAGAGGTAATCTCCTTCCTGATGATAAAGAAGGAAGCATGTAGCTCCTGGACACGGCTGGGAGCCAGTTTGCTAATGTGATGGTTAAGTTTATGTGTCAATGTGGTAAGGCTATGGTGCCCAGTTGTTTGGTCAAACACCAGTCTAGATGTTGCTGTGAAGGTATTTTTTAGTTGTGTTTAGCATTTAAATCAGTAGACTTTGAGTGAAGCAGATTATCCTCCAAAGGTGGGTAGTCTCATCCGATCAGTTCAAGGCCTTAAGAAAAAAGACTGAGGTACCCCCCAAAAAGAAGGAATTCTGCCTCCAGACTGCCTTTGGACATAAGACTGAAACATCAGTTCTTCCCTGGGTCTCCAGCCTGTCAGCTTATCCTGCAGATTTTGGACTTGCCAATCTCTACAAAGCCATAAAATAAATTCTCTTGACAGGTAGGTAGGTAGGTAAATAGATAGATAGGAATGTCTCCCATTGATTCTTTTTCTGTCGAGAACCCTAACTAGTACAGCTACCATCAGGGAACAAAGAAGACATACAGAAGAGAGAAGAGCCAAGACAATTAAAAGGGACATAAGCCAGACCCTGGATCAAACCCAGTCTGAAGCCCACATGTAACAGTTAGGATGATTTCAGCTGCAAGTAACAGAAAACCCAACTGCCTGAAACAATATGGAAATGTATGATTTACAAAGTAGAATTCCAACGGTAGAACAGACTTCTGGCCTGGCAGGTCAGTGATGTCATCAAGGAACCAGGTTCTTTTCTTTTCTCTGCTCCACTCTCCACAGTGCCTCATCCCAAATATGATACCCCCATAAGTATTGGCTAACACTGATAACAATCAGCGCTACCCACTTCCTCCTTCTCATCCAGTGGAAGCGATTGGATTTCCATGATTCTGTCTCTCAAAAATAAAGATGATTCTTCCTTCACATCACATTAGTCCAGATTGGCATAGGTTTGCCCATAGCTGAATCAATCATTGTCAAGGGATCAGGAAGAAGGAGGATTATCCTGATTGGCTTAAATTAATCAAGACCAACCCTCAGGGTCTTGTTAGTCCCTCAACTTACACTGCTGCTACACAATGAGGAGAGATGGAATGAACGTTAGGCAAGCAACGATAATGTCTACTGCAGAGCCCAATTGCTGTATTTTCTGATATATGAGCTAACAAATTGCCTTTTCAAGCCATTTTGAACTGTATTGTTAGTGATTTACTACCAAAGTTACCTTAACTATTATAGCAGCCATTGAACTCTTCCTCAAGGCCTGATGGTCTCTGAGCATCCTGACAAAATCAACTTCTAGGCCTTCAAGGTTGAAGACTAGGCCCTAAATCTTGGTCAGCTCCCTGGGCAGTACCACTCTGAGGCCTTGTTTCTCTAGTCCACGTGTCTGCACCACCTGCACCCTCCCATAGCTCATCCCACACCTAAAACTCCCTGGGTCTGTCCCTCACCCATTCATTAGCATCCTCTGAGTGCTAGACTCCGTAACTAACCATGACAGGGCATCCCTTTCTCCCTGACCCCTGACCATCTCTCCTGTCCTATGTACAAGTCATCAGTTCAGGATTTTACCCACTGCCTGCTTCCCTTGGTGCTATTACTTGGTTCCCAGAGGAAAAAATTAATGTTATCTGTTACCTTACTTCAAACTGGGTGAGATGCTTTCTAATTTAAGTCTTATAATAACCTGAAGGAAATGGTATTAAAATCTTTATTTCGCAAATGAGAGAACTGTGTCTCAGGAAGATTATATAACTTGACCAGAGACGTGCTGCTAGGAAGGGATAACAGACCCTAGCTGGTCTCCTCCCAAGCCTGCACTTTCTCTACCACACCATGGAGGATCACACTGCCCTCATCTGTGACTGAATTTTGTTATCCCAGTTTGGGTGTGACCCTTGCTGGTGCTTCTAGTTCATCTTTGATGGAGTCCCTATCACACCATTCATAGCTGTTATTCCAGACCATCCTTCATTCCTCATGACCCTAATTGCCATGTTTCCTGTCCATGGAGTGTGGGGGAACCTCTACGTCACAGAGAAATTTGAGCTCATCTGACCTAAGCCCCATTATGTATCCATGACTTCAACTCACCCCATCACATCTTTCCTCCTAATCTTATCTACAGTCTCAGAAGTCGAGATCCATCTTCCCCGTAATGCTGTCTTAATCATTCTTTGAATCCCCTTCCCACTTCCTGCAATGAGCCCCTCTTTATCTACCATCTTTAATTCTTGTTCACTGGCCCTTTTCATTACACCTTGAAATATTCTAAAAAGCTAACAAGGTATTGATTGACCCTCCTGGACCCTTCGAGTTCTCATCAGTTCTCTTCTCTGACTTCTGCTGCAAAACTCTATCTATGCATTCCTGTATTTATCCCTCAGTATTTGATTTATTTTAAATCTTCCACCCTACCCTACTATTAACATCCCCACACACAAAAAGAACTCTCAAGGAAGTTAAAAATGACTTCCTTCTTCCCAAACCATCGAGTCTTTCCAGTACTTCATCTTCCTTAACTGTCTGCAGCATTTGACACTACAATCCACCCACTCCTGGAAATTTGGCCTCAAATTGATTTCTTTTTACACATCTTTATTAGAGTATAATTGCTTTACAATGGTGTGTTAGTTTCTGCTTTATAACAAAGTGAATCAGTTATACATATACATATAACTGTATACATACACATGTATATGTATGTATAGTTATACATACATATACATGTTATGTATATGTAACAGTATACAACTGTTACATATACATAACAGTTATACATATCAGTTATACAGTTATACATATATACACATGTCCCCATATCTCTTCCCTCTTGCATCTCCCTCCCTCCCACCCTCCCTCAAATTGATTTTTGTGACAGTGTTTTTCTTCCATCTCTCTTACTACTCCTTGGCCTCCTCTCTTGTCAGGCCCGTTTCCTCCTCACTCTCTCCTCTCTGACCACCTGATCCACTCCCTTGTCACTCCCTCCATGGGAAAGTGCATCTGTTGTTAGTTTCCAATCTCACATCTTCATTGGTTCCTAAAAGTGCATCTCCGACCTTTAATTTCAACTACCTCCAGTAAGGCCTACCTCTCTGCCCCCAACTCATGTACAACTCAGTGCATCCAAGCGTAATTTATTGTTTCATTTTCCAAAACTGCTTCTCCTTCCAACTACTGCATTTCTTGACAATGTGTGGATGCCCAGGCCAAAAATCTCAGAATCATGTTTAATTTTTGATTTTCTTCTCTCCTCCCTATTTATTCAGTCAACACAGTCTTCTTTTTTCCCTTTAAAACTTATAAAAAATATACCTTTTTCTCTCTAATTATTGTATTGCTAAGAAAGCTGTTTCTCCCTGCCCACCTCCCTGCCTCCAGTCTCCCTACTCCTTACCATTTCATTACCTAACAAGGTCCTCTAGTGCTTCTTTATGTCCTATTCAAGAACACACTGTAGTTCCCTCTTGTCCGCTGTAGCAAGCCCAAGACTTGCAGCTGTTGTCAGGGGCTTCTCTGATGAGGTCCTACCAATCTCTTCTCCAGTTGGATCTGTCTTTCTGAATCTCACATCCCAAGATATTAATATCTCAGTATCTCTGTAGTGGAAAGACTGCTTATTCTGTAAATGAGCTGTGCAGGGCTAACCAAACAACTTTATTGCAAATGTTAAAGATTTATTGATTTTCCCAATTAGCAACTTGCATTTATTTGATTCCTTCTGTGTACCCAGATGCTGTGGGAAGCAGGAAGAAGTAGTAAACTGAGTCCTGTCCTTTAGCAATTCACCATCTAGTGGGAAAAAGAAAGATGAGCATTTACAAACAATAATCACTCTATCAAAAATAGTGGTTTTTAAAAATTAACCCCCAGAACAAAAATTATCCGTCACAAAGGTTATATATGCATATATCACATACATTTTAAGAAAAATTCTAACATTACAGAAGTATGTAAAATAAATGTTGAGACCCCTGCTGTTCCACTTTCCTAATTCTCATTTAGTAAGAGTAACATCTTAATAGATATCATATAATATATATGTATATATACACACATATATATATGTTCAATTACTTTAACAAAAGATAGCATTGTACTATATATTATCCTGAAATATTTTCTCACTTGACAATAATGTCCTTCGATAATATACCTGATTCTTTTTTTCAATGGCTGCATAGTGTTCTTTTGAAATCAGCAGTCCCTTATAGTTAATCATCTACCTCTCCTATCTTCCTTTATCACAAAGAATGCTTCAACAAGCATTCTTCCACACAGTTTCAGTGGTATGCTGGTAAATGTTTTAACAGTTAGCTCTCTGAATTTAAAAAAAAAAAAAAAAGTAGCCCTGCTTTGTAACATCTGCCAATGTCCATGGTGTAAATACTCTTCACTATTGATGATTTCAAGCTACTAAAGTGACACCAGAAGGCAGAGTTAGAAGTGCAGAGCAGCTCTTGCTAGCCAGTCGGGTCTGCTCCAGCATACTACGGTATATTTTATTATGCATATTCTTTTGAGTGTTTTACAACACAAGAAAACAAGATATTAAAAGGCAATTATCACCTTGCCAGACTGGAGAAACAGAACTACTTTATTAGCTATAAGAAAGTTGAGGGCTTCCCTGGTGGCGCAGTGGTTGAGGGTCCGCCTGCTGATGCGGGGGACTTGGGTTCGTGCCCCGGTCCGGGAAGATCCCACATGCCGCGGAGCGGCTGGGCCCGTGAGCCATGGCCGCTGAGCCTGCACGTCCGGAGCCTGTGCTCGGCAACGGGAGAGGCCACAGCAGTGAGAGGCCCGTGTACCGCAAAAAAATGTTGAACCATGAATTAAATGCATTCCTTTTGGATTCCAAAGAAGGCCCTTTATCTGTTACCTTAAATAGATTGTTTAAAAGCTGAGGAAATTTCAAAGCGTTCCTTTTTATTTTGCCACCTGAGAAAATCACTTTAAGGAAAGTAGAGTGAATGTATGACTAAATATATTTTAAAGATTTAATAGGAATCCAATTAAATTCACCAGTTAGTATATTCGGGCACAAACACACATGATGAGAAAATGCTGACCTTTCCTGTTTGGGACACTCATATCAGGGCTGAATTACACACAGGTGCACAAAAGAACCACCTCAAAACAGGCTGCATCCAAATCACCTGGAGGGCTTGTTAAACAACTGTTTGCTGGGCCCCGCCCACTCGGTTTCCATATTCCTTAGGCCTAGGGTGGAGTCAAAAATTTGCATGTCTTTCACATTCCCAGGTGATGCTGAAGCTGCTCTCCTGGAGACCTTACTTGGAGAACTACCGCCCTATTGGAAGAAAAGTTCAGAGAATATTCTACCCTACTCAGGTACTGTAGACATTTCTATCAAATTTCTGTAGCTAGAGACTTTCTCCTGTTAAACCACAGATAAATTTAGAAATATAGTAAGCTGAGTTCTTAACAGTCATCAAAGCATTTGAGAACAGGTTCAATAGGGGAGTGGCACAAATGCCTTGTTACAGAGAGAAAAACAGGCTGAGATCGGTTTTCTGAAAATGAAAGGCATGGTTAATGATTGCTGTTAGTGCTTATAGAAAGGTTAAACTTTCAAAGTTGTATCGTTAGTTAAGGAGCTCAAACTTCTCATTCACAGACATCTGGGTATGAATACTGTCCCTGCCACTTAATTGACTATGTAACCTTGAACAATTATCTCTGTGCCTCAGTTTCCTCATCTGTAAAATGGAGGTCATCAGGGTAATAGTTACCTTATAGGGTTATTGAGAGGATGTGATAGGTACTGGACCAAACAGATGGGAATCACTCAATGAGTATTGGCTGTATTATAAATTAGAACTCCAGTTCTTTATTAAGAAGAAAGCATTCTTTAGGCAGGTAAATTTGGGAAATACTGAGTTAAAGTAAATAAGTTTCTTTGTTGCTGGACTTCGAGGTACCTTTTATAGGCCAGGGCACACTGTGAATCCTCCAGAGAGCGTATAAATAGTGTTTCCAAGGGTTATTTAGCCACAGAACTTTTTTTTTTTGCAAGCAGCATTTTAAGCATAACAATTTTGATAATAAATTTTTACACTTATGGTAATAAATCAGTATTTCTTGACTTATATATACAACTGAAAGAAACTGGCATGTGGCCCCAGTATATCTACACCATAGAGGCAGGATCGGGATGGAGCAAAAAAAATCCTTGTTACCCATAAGAATTTTCTACAGCCCTTCTGAAGTGATAACATTTCCTCCGTCTATTCCTTTATTCTTGCCTGCATTCAATATTTCCAGCAAATATTTAGCAAGTGCCTCTAAGTAACAGGCACTGTGAATACTGGAGATTGAATACTGAATGAAATACAAACAGCTCTTGACCTCATGGAGTTTACCTTCTAAAAGACAGATAATACATAAATAAACAAATAAAAATATGGTATGTCAGATGGTGATAAGTACTATGAAAAAAATGAAGTGGAGGAAAGGGGAGAAGAAAATACGAAGGGTGGTGGGCCATTTAAGCAGGGACCTGCAGGAAATGAGGGAGCAAGCTATGGGGACATGAGAGGGGGAAAGTTCAGGAAGAGAGAAGTAAGTGCAAAGAAATATCCTAAGAGGGGAGCATGGCGGTGAAGCCCAGTGAGTGAGTGAGAGAAAGAGAAGCTAGAGGTGAGGCTGGAAGGGTTACAGGAGGTCACACAGGGAACACTGTACTAGCTATCTTTTGCTGCATAATAAATCACCCCAAACTGTTGGCCTAAAATGACAATGACTTGTTATTGCACGAACCAGTGTCCCCTGCATCAGCAGGAGGACTCTCAACCACTGCGCCACCAGGGAAGCCCCCAGCTTTTTGCTTTTGAAGAGACTATACAAGTATTCAAAATGACTTTCTCTCAATAGAAAGGAAAACAGAACATGAGTGTGTGTGAAATATTCCTGGGCTGTATTCAACTTAGCGTTTATATTAGTATTCTAATTTAAATTTTAACCAGTTATTTTCACTAGAATTATTCATCTGATTGATTTCAGTTTCTGGTAAAGACAAGCTATTATTTGGGGTGCACTGCTTCTGAACTTTGCGGTTGAAAATTGCAAAAAAATTATCTCCTTTCTCTTAGAGGGGAAGGATTGCAGAGATTCTTTGAAAACTTCTCTACTGTAACCAGTTGTGCATCTTTTAACTTCAAAAATATAATACACAGGTTTCCACTTGAGGTGATGAAAAAGTTCTAGAACTAGATAATGGTGATGGTTGCAAAACATTGTAAATGTACTTAATGCCACTGAGTTGTTTATTTTAAAATTTACATAAATGTAAATTTATATTATGTGTCTTTTTACCACACATACAAAAATTTAACACAAAACATGTGTTTCCCAGAATCAAGAGTCTGACCACCTTACGCAACTTAGATATTGTAGAAATGTAAGATTCAGTCCACCTGTGAGATGCTTCTAAAAAGCACAGCAGCACAATGCTGTGGATATTTTTTCCAGAAAGAAGGTTTGGAGCCCAGTGTCTGAGAAAGGAATGAAATCCAGGTTGTGCGTGACATGACTTTGAAAGTAAGAGAAAGAGAGTCTAAGTAATAACAGAAAACAACTGTTCCCCAACATATAAGAAAAGGGCTGTCCTTGATTCTCTCCCTGTCTAATTCTATTTGCTTCTCAAGAGTTGTATTCTTAGAGAATGTGAACTCCCAATGCAATTCTGTGCTTAAGAAATCCAAGGATGTGCTCCTTACAGTAGTTTTCAGCTTTCTCACCAACAAGAACACATTTATTTATTGTTTTCCTTCAGGGATTGCACACTTGGAAAGATAATATCTATTAAACAATATCAAGCAAACTTCCCTTGTTAAATAACATTAATTCACTTTCTATTTTCTACTTATCAGTAATATAATACATGTATACCTATCTTCCTGTGTCTCTGATTAGCAGGAAGGAGGCAGTGTTACCATAGTCAGTTGACAGAACTCCAGTAAAAGTAAAGAACTGACTTTCAGGCTTATCTGCCAGCCTTTTCATCTATAACTGCCTTTAGACATTTTAAAGTACTGAAAATTCATTAGGTTCTTTAAAATACTGAAAAATAGCTTGGGCTCCTCCATCGGTACCTTCCAGGATCTCTAATAAGGAATCACAGCTCGAATAATTAGTGTTTATATCAGTGAATCTCAATGGAGAGGAGGCAACCACCTTAATCAGGGTTATCAAAATCACCTGAGGGACGTTTTCAAGCTACCAGTTTCCCTGAGCCCCTGCAGAGAAACTGGTACCCCTTCTGAGTAGGGGCAGGTGGATGGGGATGGCTTTTTCTTGAGAATTACTGCTGCTATAGTGAGATGCTCTTACCGATGACAGTATATAGTACTTTTCAAGTGTATGAAGGCCAAGAATGGTAAGAACCAAACACTGAGTTATATAGGCCTTCATGTGAGACTTTCACAGCAAAACAAGTTTCTAATGGCAAATCATTCTCATTGCCTGGACTGAATAACATGGGCCAGGAAAAAATACAGAAAGTGCTCTAACAAATTTATGAGAAAAAATATTAAACTTCCAGTAAAAAACAAGAGTAACAACAATAGACAATTCATAGGAGGAGAAACTAAAGTTACTAGCAAAAATGGGGGAAGGGCTTCCCTGGTGGCGCAGTGGTTGAGAGGCCACCTGCCGATGCAGGGGACACGGGTTCGTGCCCCAGTCCAGGAGGATCCTACATGCCGCGGAGCGGCTGGGCCCGTGAGCCGTGGCCGCTGAGCCTGCGCATCCGGAGCCTGTGTTCCGCAACGGGAGAGGCCACAACAGTGAGAGGCCTGGTACCGCAAAAAGAAAAAAAAGTGGGGGGAAAAATGTTTCGACCTGACTAGGAACTGAAAAAGGTAAAAATATAAGCTGCACTGCAGGCTTCATTTCTGCTTCCAACCAAGATGGAGTAACAATGACCAGATTTATCCTCACACCTGAAGCAACTGAAAAATGAACAAACTATAGGAAATAATGATTTGCAAGACAGTGGACATCAGTCAGTGAGGAGAGTGATTCCTGAGAGATGGAGAAAAATGAGGTGAGTCACATGATTGCCCCACCTTCTGCCTTGACAGAGTTTCCAGGCCATGGCCTCCCTGAGTTGAAAGATGGAGCAGAGTTTGGGAAGACTAAGGCATTTAGAATTTGCAGGATAGAGTCATGAGATGGGGAAAGCTGCACAGAGAGAGAACCCCAGAAATCTGTAGAAATAGGATCTCCATGAAGTCTTTAGCTGAGGACTGATCAGCACGTGCATGTGAAGAAGCCGCCAGAGGCCAGAGAAAGAACCCCCTGGAAGGACTGAAGTAAACAGTGCCTGGGGATCACACAGGGCCTGACCCACCAGCCAGACTGGAAAACCTCATGATTCACAGGACATGGTGAAGTATTCAGGAGGGTCCTGCCTCACTATTAGGGATTTAGTCCTTGAATGAACACTGGTCTGCTCCCACCTAACAAATCTTAGAATTAAGACCCAAAAGGATCAAACTATTTCCTAGAACAAACCCCAAGACCATTACATGAATACAAAAATATTTACTAGTCAGCAAGGTAAGATTCATAATGTCTGGAATTCAATCAAAAACTTAAACAGACATGCAAAATATATATATAACATAATGGGGGGGATAAATTAATCACAGGTGATTAATGTAAGATAGATGGTAGAATTTGCAACTAAAGACAATAAAATAATAAATTATAACTATATTCTGTACAATTCCATATAAGTTAAATAGTGACATAGAAGACATAAGAAAGATCTATATCAAATTTGAGAGATGAAAACTACAATGTTTGGGAATAAAAATACACTGGATGAGATGAACAGCAAGTTAAACATTGCAGAAGAAAAATACTAGTGAATTTGAAGACACAGCAATAGAAACTTTCCCAAATATAATGAGAGAACAGAGAATCAGAAAAATAAACAGAGCATCAGAGAACCATGAGACAACTTGAGGCAGCCAAATATACATGAAAATGGAGTTCCCTAAGGAGGGGGGGGGGTAAGGCAAAAAAAAAAAATTGCTGGAACAATAGCCAAATTTTTTTGAAATTTGATGGAAACTCTCAGAAACACCCACAGATCTAAGAATACCAGTTAACCCCAAGCACTAGAAATATAAAGAAAACTACAACCAGGTATATCACAATAAATTTGTTCCAAACCAGTGATGAAGAAAATAATCTTAAAGTCAGTCAGAGGAAAAAAATATCTTACATGCAGAAGAAGAAACATTAGTACGACAGTAGACACATCACTGGGAAAAACAGAGAAGACAGTAGAACAACATCTTCAAAATACTGAAAGAAAAACACTATTAAGCTAGAATTCTATACCTAGGAAAAAGTATCTTTCAAAAACAAAGGCAAGATTGGTTCAAGATGGCAGAGTAGAAGGATGTGTGCTCACTCCCTCTTACAAGAGCACTGGAATCACAACTAACTGCTGAACAATCATCGACAGGAAGACACTGGAACTCGCCAAAAATATACCCCACATCCAGAGACAAAGGAGAAGCCACAATGAGATGGTAGGAGGGGCGCAATCACAATAAAATCAAATCCCATAACCACTGAGTGGGTGATTCACAAACTGGAGCACATTTATACTACAGAAGTCCACCCACTGGAGTGAAGCTTCTGAGCCCCACATCAGGGTTTCCAAACTGGGGGTCTGGCAACAGGAGGAGGAATTCCCAGAGAATCAGATTTTGAAGGCTAGTGGGATTTGCTTGCAAGACTTCAACAAGATTGGGGGAAACAGAGGTTCCACTCTTGGAAGGCATACGCAAAGTAGTGTGCATATCGGGACCCAGGAGGAAGGAGGAGTGACCCCATAGGAGACTGAACAAGACCTACCTGCTAGTGTTGGAGGGTCTCCTGCTGAGGCAGGGGGGTGGCTGTGGCTCACCGCTTGGACAGGGACACTGGCAGTGGAAGCTCCAGGAAGTACTCCTTGGCATAAGCCCTCCCGGAGTCCACCATTAGCTGCACCAAACAGCCTGTAGCCTCCAGTGCTGGGTCGCCTCAGGCCAAACAACCAACAGGGAAAGAACTCAGCCCCACCCATCAGCAGACAAGCTGATTAAAGTTTTACTGAGCTCTGCCCACCAGAGCAATACCCAGCTCTACCCACCACCAGTCCCTCCCATCCGAAAGCTTGCACAAGCCCTTAGATAGCCTCATCCACCAGAGGGCAGACAGCAGAAGCAAGAAGAACTACAATCCTGCAGCATGTAGAACAAAAACCACATTCACAGAAAGATAGACAAGATGAAAAGGCAGACGGCTATGTACCAGATGAAGGAACAAGATAAAACCCCAGAAAAACAACAAAATGAAGTGTAGATAGGCAACCTTCCGGAAAAAAAACTCAGAATAATAATAGTGAAGATGATCCAGGACCTCGGAAAAAGAATGGAGGCAAAGATCAAGAAGATGCAAGAAATGTTTAACAAAGACCTAGAAGAATTAAAGAACAAACAGAGATGAACAATACAATAACTGAAATGAAAACTACACAACAAGGAATCAATAGCAGAGTAACTGAGGCAGAAAAATGGATACGTTTTTCCATTTTTCTTCTGACCTGGAAGACAGAATGGTGGAATTCACTGCTGTGGAACAGAATAAAGAAAAAAGAATGAAAAGAAATTAAGAGAGCCTAAGAGACCTCTGGGACAACATTAAATGCAACAACATTTGCATTATAGGGGTCCCAGAAAGTGAAGAGAGAGAGAAATCACCAGAGAAAATATTTGAAGAGATTATAGTCTAAAACTTCCCTAACATGAGAAAGGAAATAGCCACCCAAGTCCAGAAAGTGCAGAGACTCCCAGGCAGGATAAACACAAGGAGAAACATGCTGAGACACATAGTAATCAAATTGACAAAAATTAAGGACAAAGAAAGATTAATAAAAGCAACAAGCGAAAAATGACAAATAATATACAAGGGGACTCCCATAAGGTTAACAGCTGATTTCTCAGCAGAAACTCTACAAGCCAGAAGGGAGTGGCATGATATATTTAAAGTGACGAAAGAGAAGAACCTACAACCAAGATTACTCTACCTGGCAAGGATCTCATTCAGATTCAATGGAGATATCAAAAGCTTTACAGACAACCAAAAGCTAAGAGAATTCAGCACCACCAAACCAGCTCTACAACAAATGCTAAAGGAACTTCTCTAAGTGGGAAACACAAGAGAAGAAAAGGTCCTACAAAAACAAACCCAAAACAGTTAAGAAAATTGTAATAGGAACATACATATCAATAATTACCTTAAATGTGAATGGATTAAATGCTCCAACCAAAAGACACAGGCTTGCTGAATGGATACAAAAACAAGACCCATATATTTGCTGTCTACAAGAGACCTACTTCAGACCTAGAGACACAAACAGCCTGAAAGTGAGGGGATGGAAAAAGATATTCCATGTAAATGGAAATCAAAATAAAGCTGGAGTAGCAATATTCATATCAGATAAAATAGACATTAAAATAAAGAATGTTACAAAAGACAAGGATGGACACTACATAATGATCAAGGGATCAATCCAAGAAGAAGATATAACAATTATAAATATATATGCACCCAACGTAGGAGCACTTCGTACATAAGGCAAATGCTAACAGCTATAAAAGAGGAAATCGACAGCAACACAATAATAGTGGGGGACTTTAACACCTCACTTACACCAATGGACAGATCATCCAGACTGGAAACTAATAAGGAAACATAAGCTTTAAATGACACAATAGACCGGATAGATTTAACTGATATTTATAGGACATTCCATCCAAAAACAGCAAATTACACTTTCTTCTCAAGTGCATATGGAACGTTCTCCAGGATAGATCACATCTTGGGTCACAAATCAAGCCTCAGTAAATTTAAAAAATTGAAATCATATTAAGCATCTTTTCCGACCACAATGCTATGAGATTAGAAATAAATTACAGGGAAAAAACACAAACATATGGAGGCTAAACAATACGTTACTAAATAACCAAGAGATCACTAAAGAAATCAAAGAAGAAATCAAAAAATACCTAGAGACAAATGACAATGAAAACACGACAGTCCAAAACCTATGGTATGCAACAAAAGCAGTTCTAAGAGGGAAGTTTATAGCAATACAATCCTACCTCAAGAAACAAGAAAAATCTCATAAACAATCTAACCTTACACCTAAAGGAACTAGAGAAAGAGGAACAAACAAAACCCAAAATTAGTAGAAGGAAAGAAATCATAAAGATCAGAGCAGAAATAAATGAAATAGAAACAAATAAAACAAGAGCAAAGATCAATAAAACTAATAGCTGGCTCTTTGAGAAGATAAACAAAATTGATAAACCTTTAGCCAAACTCATCAAGAAAAAGAGGGAGAGGGCTCAAATCAGTAAAATTAGAAATGAAAAAGGAAAAGTTACAATGGACACCACAGAAATACAAAGCATCATAGGAGACTACTACAAGCAACTGTATGCCAATAAAATGGACAACCTGGAAGATATGGACAAATTCTTACAAAGGTATAACCTTCCAAGACGGAACCAGGAAGAAATAGAAAATATGAACAGACCAATCACAAGTAATGAAACTGAAACTGTGATTAAAAGTCTTCCAACAAACAAAAGTCCAGGACCACATGGCTTCACAGGCGAATTCTATCAAACATTTAGAGAAGAGCTAACACCCATCCTTCTCAAACTCTTCCAAAAACTTGCACAGGAAGGAATATTCCCAAACTCATTCTACGAGGCCACCATCACCCTGATACCAAAATCAGATAAAGATACTACAAAAAAAATAGAAAATTACAGACCAATATCACTGATGAATATAGATGCAAAAATCCTCAACAAAATACTAGTAAACAGAATCCTACAACACACTGAAAGGATCATACACCATGATCAAGTGGGATTTATCCCAGGGATGCAAGGATTATTCAATATATGCAATTCAATCAATATGATACACCATATTAACAAACTGAAAAATAAAAATGATATGATCATCTCAATAGATGCAGAAAAAGCTTTTGACAAAATTCAACACCGATTTATGATAAAACCTCTCCAGAAAATGGGCATAGAGGAAACCTACCTCAACATGCTAAAGGCCATATACGACAAACCCACAGCAAACATCCTTCTCAATGGTGAAAAACTGAAAGCATTTCCTCTAAGATCAGGAACAAGACAAGGATGTCCACTCTCACCACTATTATTCAACATATTTCTGGAAGTCCTAGTCATGGCAATCAGAGAAGAAAAGAAAGAAAAGGAATACACATTGGAAAATAAGAAATAAAACTGTCACTATTTGCGGATGACATGATACTATACATAGAGAATCCTAAACATGCCACCAGAAAACTACTAGAGCTAATCAATGAATCTGGTAAAGTTGCAGGATACAAAATTAATGCACAGAAATCACTTGCATTCCTATACACTAACAACGAAAGATCAGAAAGCAAAATTAAGGAAACAATCCCATTCACCATTGCAACAAAAAGAATAAAATACCTAGGAATAAACCTATCTAAGGAGGTAAAAGACCTGTACTCAGAAAACAAGAAGATACTGATGAAAGAAATCAAAGATGACACAAACAGATGGAGAGATATACCATGTTCTTGGATTGGACAAATCAATATTGTGAAAATGACTGTACTACCCAAAGCAATCTACAGATTCAGTGCCATCCCTGTCAAATTAGCAATAGCATTTTTTTACAGAACTAGAACAAAAAAATCTTAAAATTTGTATGGAGACACAAAAGACCCTGAATAGCCAAAGCAGTCTTGAGGGAAAAAAATGGAGCTGGAGGAATCAGACTCCCTGACTTCAGGCTGTATTACAAAGCTACAGTAATCAAGACAATATGGTACTGGCACAAAAACAGAAATACAGATCAATGGAAACGGATAGAAAGCCCAGAGGTAAACCCACACACCTATGGTCAACTAATCTATGACAAAGGAGGCAAGGATATACAATGGAGAAAAGACAGTCTCTTCAATAAGTGGTGCTGCGAAAACTGGACAGCTATGTGTAAAAGAATGAAATTAGAACACTTCCTAACACCATACACAAAAATAAACTCAAAATGGATTGAAGACCTAAATGTAAGACCGGACACTATAAAACTTTTAGAGCAGAACTTTTCTCTTTGACATAAATCACAGCAAGAGCTTTTTTGACCCACCTCCTAGAGTAATAGAAATAAAAACAAAAATAAACAAATGGGACCTAATGAAACTTCAAAGCTTTTGCACAGCAAAGGAAACTATAAACAAGACAAATATACCACCCTCAGAATGGGAGAAAATATTTGCAAACGAATCAGTGGACAAAGGATTAATCTCCAAAATATATAAACAGCTCATGCAGCTCAATATTAAAAGAACAAACAACCCAGTCAAAATATTGGGAAGAAGACCTAAATAGACATCTCTCCAAAGAAGACAGACAGACAGCTGGCCAGGAGGCACATGAATACCTGCTCAACATCACTAGTTATTAGAGAAATGCAAATCAAAGCCACAATGAGGTATCACCTCACACTAGTTAGAATGGACATCATCAGAAGGTGTAGAAACAACAAATGCTGGAGAGGGTGTGGAGAAAAGGGAACCCTCTTGCACTGTTGGTGGGAATGTAAATTGATACAGCCACTACGGAGAACAGTATGGAGGTTCCTTAAAAAACTACAAATAGAACTACCATATGACCCAGCAATCCCACTACTGGGCATATACCCAGAGAAAACCATAATTCAAAAAGACACATGCACCCCAATGTTCATTGCAGCATTATTTACAATAGCCAGGTCATGGAAGCCACCTAAATGCCCATCAACAGACGAATGAATAAAGAAGATGTGGTACATATATACAATGGAATATTACTCAGCCATAAAAGGGAATGAAATTGGGTCATTTGTGGAGACATGGATGGACCTAGAGACTGTCACACGGAGTGAAGCAAGTCAGAAAGAGAAAAACAAATATCGTATATTAACGCATATATGTGGAATCTAGAAAAATGGTACAGATGAACCAGTTTGCAAGGCAGAAATAGAGACACAGATGAAGAGAACAAACATATGGACACCACAGGGGCAAAGCAGGGGCAGGGGGTGGTGGTGGTGGGATGAATTGGGAGATTGGGAGTAACATATACACACTAATATGTATAAAATAGATAACTTAATATGAACCTGCTGTATAAAAAGTTAAATTTAAGAAAAAACTAAGGCCAATTAAAGATTGTTTAAGATATGAAACAACAGAAAGGTTAAAAGAATTAATTAGCAGGAGACCTACACTACAAGAAATGTTAAGAAAGTCCTCATCTAAAATGGGAACTATGTGGGTAAATGTAAAAGGTTTTTTTGTTATTACTTAGATCTTTTTAAAAGACATAGACTGTTTAAACAAGAATGATAATAATGGAGTCTGGGCTTATACCATTTATACAAGTAAAATATATGGCAATAATAGTATACAAGTTGGAAGGGGAGAAATGGAACTATAATATTTTTTCTTATGCTATATATGAAGTAGTGATAAGTGAAAATCAGTCAGAATATGGAAAATTTGAACAACACCATTACCAACTTGACCTAATTGACATTTCTAGAATATTCCATTAATATTTTATGATGAAGAGCAATATAGAGAGCAAATACACATTCTTGTCAAGTACATGTGGATTATTTACCAAATTAGATCATTTTCTAGGTCATAAAACAAATCTCAATAAATTCAAAAGGGTTCAAATAGTTTCAAGTCATACTCTGATCACAGTGGAACTCAAGTAGAAAACAAAAATACATCCTTGGAAAATCTCCAAATGTATGGAAACTAAATAACACACTTCTAAATGTGCCATGGGTCAAATAAGAAATAAAATGGAAACTTTGAAAGTATTTTTCATGAAATGAAAATACAACATACCAGAATTTTTAGGATTCCACTAAAGCAGAGCATAGGAGGGAATATATAGCATTTATAGTAGTGTTTAGGGGAAAATTTTAACCTATATTAAAAAAGAAAAAAATGTCTCTAATCAGTGACCTCAGCTTCGACCTTAAGCAGTAAGAAAAAAAGCAAATTAAATCCAAAGTAGGGGGAAGAAAGGAAATAGTAAAGATTAGAGCAGTGATTGATTAAACAGAAATTGGAAAAACAATAGAGAAAAATCCATAAAACCAAAAACTAGTTCTTTGAGATGAATAAAATTGATTAACCTCTAGCCAGACTGATCAGAGGAAAAAAAGTTGCAAATGACTAATATCCAGAATGAGGAAGGTGGTATTTACTACAGATTCTAAAAATACCAAAAGAATAATAGGAGAATATTATGAACAATTTTATGCCAGTAAATTCAACAACTTAGATTAAATAGACAAATTCCTTGATAGACACAAGCTATTAAAGCTTACCAGGAATGAATAGATAACCTGAATTCCTCTATATCTATTAAAGAAATTACAATTATAGTTTAAAAACATTCACTCAAAGAAAACTCTAGGCTCAGACGACTTCTCTGGTTAAATCTACCAAACATTTAAGGAAGAAATAACACCAATTCTACACAGACTCTTCCAGAAAACGTTACATTAATACTAAAACCAAACACATTACAAAAAGAGAAAACTATAGACTAATATCCCTCATGAACACAGATGCAAAAGTTTATCAAATTGAATCCAATAAGTTTTGTTAAGAAAGATAATATATCATTACCAAGTGGGGTTTATCCCAGGTATGCAAGGTTGGTTTAACATTTTTAAATTTTTTAATGCAATTCACCATTAAAAAAAAGGAAATAAAACATTTTGATCATCTCAAAAGATATGGAACAAACATATGGACAAAATCCAATACCCATTTCTTTTTTTTTTTTTTTTTTTTTGCGGTACGCAGGCCTCTCAGTGTTGTGGCTTCTTCCGTTGCGGAGCACAGGCTCCGGACGCGCAGGCTCAGAGGCCATGGCTCACGGGCCCAGCCGCTCCGCGGCACTTGGGATCTTCCCGGACCGGGGCACGAACCCATGTCCCCTGCATCGGCAGGCGGACTCTCAACCACTGTGCCACCAGGGAAGCCCCCAATACCCATTTCTGATTAAAAAAAAAAAAAAGCTCTCAGCAAACTAGGAGTAAAAGAGAACTTCTTCAACCTGATGAAGGGCGTCTATAGAAAAACCTAGAGATAAATATACTTTATGGTGAAAGAGTGATACAACCTAAATACTCAATTATTGGGATGATTGAAATCATCACCATGCATCCATGCAGTAGAACATTTTAAGGGTATTAAAAGTCAGGTATTTAAAGAATATTTAGAAGCAAAGAAAATTGTTTATGATATAATGCTGAATGAAAAAAAGACCTATATAAGCACATGATCCAATTGTGTTAAATACAGAGAGAGAGTAAAATCAAAAGGAAATAGTATACACATGTTAACAGTGATTAACTTCTGCTGGGGACAGGAAGAATGATATTATTATTAACTTGTTCTGTATATACTTTTCTGCATTTCTAAGTTTTTCTATCTTTAAAGTTAGGAAAATTAATGTTACTGACTTTTAAGAAAAAAATGACAAATAGTAGAGTGGAAAAAGAAAAATAGGGAAATTTAATGACTCCAAATTTGTATCTTCAATCAGTTCCCCTCAGCCTCTTCCAGTATTCACACCTGGATGTAGCTCTTCTCAGATAGCTACAGATATTGAAATTTAAGAGGTCCACAATTAATCTCATGATCTTGTTTCATACAGTTACCAATTCATTAATTTATCTATTCAACAAATATATTGAGTGTGTACTATGTGTTGGGCACTGTAGTAGGCAGTGGACATACAGCAACAAATAAGGTATGGACCCGGCCTTCAGGAATCCTCCGACATTGTGTTGGAGATAGGCAATCATGCTTGTATTGCAGAGTCAAATGTAAGTGTTACATAATGGGAATATGAACAAGGTGCCACAAAACTATAGAAGAAAAACAATTAACCTAGCCTTTGGTGGTCAGAAAAGTCTTTCCGTAGCAGAAAATATATGAACTGAGTCACAAAGGATGAGAGGAATTAGGCAGGTAGCATGTAGTAACTTATGCTCCAGGAAGAGATCTGTTTACACAAAGGCCAAGAGACTCACTCAGAGAACTGCAAGCAAACACTTGAAAATATAGGATCCTGATCATAAAAATCCTTGAAAATCATCAAGGAATTGGGACTTTATTCTATGGCAATGAGAAACTATTACAGGCTTTTCACTAGCACCGAGTACCCATACATTCATGCAGTTTTAGATTCTGAGAAGCAAAGCTTCCTCTCCTTCTAACACCCTACTATTTTTGAGTCCATTAAGTGGGGCTAGATGGCTCATAAATGGGTCAAGTTATCAACAGAGTGTGCCACCATTACTGGCCTCTGCCACGTTGAGGGTATGGTAACTGTGCCAAAGATCTGTAATGTCACCGCCTGCTTTGGGGCACCCATCCCTGTTGATCGCACTAACCTCTGATGCATTCGACCTTATAATAGCTCTAAGGCTGGACAGTCGATTGTGAAATGAGAGAGAAAAGTTCTCCCCTCCATGTGATGCTTTGGTGGGAGAGGGAGGGTTATCCTCACAGCAGGGTGGTCCGAAGATGTCACAGAATTTAGTAAGACTGCTTTGTTTGTTTGTTCACATGGCCATTTTGTCCTGGGAAGCACTCCCACCACAGAGCGCTTGGGTCAGAAAAGTTTCAAGTAACAGCTGTCATTATGTTCCCAGCACAAGTGGCTGTCTTCAAATGCTTAGAACCTACTGTGGAGTCTGGATATATATGCCAGACTCTCTCTTCCATCAGGTGACTCTCTCTCAGGTAACCTATTCCTCATTTTGATTTGGCTTGTTTTAGACATCCAGGGTCTACCATATGGGATATATCTGAATGTAACTTGCAAAAACCCTCTGAATACTTTCCCTAGCAGTTTCCCTAGCCCCCTTGGATCAATAGAGCTAAATAGATACCAGAAATTAGGAGTGGAGGGGACTCTTCTTGATCCAGGCTGCATCTGTGTCTCGGCTATGGCCCCACCAGGACACAAGTTGATCCTTACACAGTGAAAAGTATAAAGGTTACAGATCAAATGCTAATAATAGACAACTCTGTGCAGTGGAATTTAGGGTGATATTTTTGTTCTAGCTTCTTCTTTTCATTTTCTAAGTTGTTTCTCAAAGACCATAATTACTTGTGTAAGAAATTTCATAAAAATTAATAATTACTACTGTGATCAACCAGGAAAGGTTGGGGTGGGTATCGGTGAGGAGTGGGGGGAATAAGCACTCTCACATAAGTTAGAAGGGAGTGACTTTTCTTTGAGAGCCATTTGGCAATAGCAGTCAAATCTTTGCCACGCTCTATGACCATCAATTTATCCTGCAGATATATTCCCTTAAAACTGTACAAATAGATGCATAGGGATGTTCAAGGCAGCATGGTTTGCAACAGCAAATAACTGCAAACATCCTAAATAGTCATCGACAGAGAAATGATTAAGTAGATTTAGATACATCTATATCAGGGACGTGGTGCTAAAAATAATGAAGGAGATCTCTATCTACTGATTTGTATTGTATTCAAGAAGTATTGAGAAAAGGTAGGTTGCAGAATAGTTATATATAGTGTGATACCACTTGAGGAGAAAGATGGATAGGTGGATGAATAGATAGATTGATAGATGACATGATACATTGATAGATAGGTAGATAGGTAGCTAGATAATTTGAATATGCATAGCAAGTGTCTGGAAGAATTCAGAAGGGTGCTGTGACTTTTTACTCATCATCTTGCACTTTTTATACGGTGACTCATTTGTACTTACCCCATGAACCCTGAGTTCAGGCCAGCATTCTCCAAGACACCAGGTCTTTTCATGAACACTTACACATGCTGTTTCTTCTACCTGAAGTGCCTCCCATCTCCTCCATCCTCTCACAACTCCTTTTTTTCCAGTAAGGGTCCAGCTCCATGTCACCTCTTCCAGATGCTGTCTTCAGAGCTCATACCCTGCTTTCATTATCTGTTAGCACTTTCCACATCTTAGCATCTTTTTTTTTTTTTTTAACACGCCCATTTCCCTCACTAAAAGGGAAGCTTCTCAAAACAGGAAACCCATGACTTTTGTTTCAGAATCTAGATTTGTATTTCAGAATCTAAAGCCATGCCTGGTACCTAATAAATACCTGCAAAATGTTTGCTGTTAAAAAAAAAAAGGAGTGACCTTTCTACATATGAAAGTCTAACCTCCTAGAAAAAAGGGATTAGCCTTAGCACCCTAATCTGTTTATAAATTTGGAATTTCTTTTAAAATAAATGCCCGTCTAAGGAAAAAAGGAAAAAAAAGCCTGAAAGTCAGGAAGATATTGAGGTCTAATATTATTGAAGTAAGGTTTAATCAAAACGGATGCTTTGAATTAAGTGAATATCTTGAGTAAATGTTCAGACTTAGTCATTACTTTAAAGAAATTATTTTGTGTTAAATCTCAAGAATCATTTTCCATTTCAGCTAATTTCTCAACTTTTATTTATTTACATATATATATTTATTTATATATAAGATAAAGATACAAATGACTGGATTTTATTGGCATTTATCATTTCTAATTATAGATCTTATTTTTAAAAGAAGCATATAATCACAGCTTTGGTTAAAGGTTATATATCCTGTGATCCTTTCTTTGAAATGTCGAAACTTCTATTCTTGTCTTGTTCTCTACTGTAGTTCAGACACTAGGAAAGGGTGATGAAAGGAGCAAAATTTGATTGACAGCAAACACGAATGTTAACCAACCCTCCCCAAAGAGACTACAGTGAAATGTGAATAATGATATACAAATCATAATAGAAAGTGAAAATCAGTCAGTTTCCGCATATGGTATGTGCCGCTTGGTTTCCTGAATGCAGGAAGTGTTGGGATGATTGATGGGTATGTGTGTGTGTTGTGTGGATCAAAGTGAAATGTCTCAGTCACCTCTGGCTTTTACAAATCACAGTGGAGTCCTTTTGTAATGCTAATAATGCAGTGATATAGATAAATGACAATGGGCCCTGAGATTTCACTGGACAGTTGTGATTTCATGTATTTTGTCCAATTGACCCCTGAATATATCTTTCATACCATATGTCCCAACTTTTATTTCTGAGAACATAGCTTACTGGAGTTACAAACTAAATTAATACATAGTTTTGAAGGATATTGTTTTGTTTGGGGAGATAAGATTAGATCTGTTCTATTAAGTCTCCTAAATAAACTGTGGGACTCTTCTGTAATAAAAAGTGACCTTCATGGAAGAAATGGACTGTCCACAGATGACGGTCACCCCTCATCACTGCATATACCCTTAGTATTTAGTACCATTCCTTACACAAAATAGACTTTCAATAAGTATTGCTGAATTAATTAAAAGACTGGAATTAAGGAGAAATGTCTCAAATCCATGAAGTGAAATTAATCTTCTCTTCTAATACTACTCTCAGCAAATGGCATTTGCTGAGAGGTGATGAATTTCTGGGGTTGTCATATATCTACCAGGACTTAGGCATTAGGTCCTGCTCAACTCATTTCAAAGCCAGCAGAGAAGTGCTTGGAATTTCAACATACCAACACCCACAAACTCTGCCACCCACTTCCCACCCTGCTCACTGGGCCTCAAATAATTTCTTTGATACTCCATCCTTTTGCTTTTGTGGCATTTGTCCTAGAAATTAAAAAGTGTCTTTGTTCGTGCTTTTATTTGATTTCAAAATTCAAATGTCTGGCATGGGGAAAAATATTGCTGAAAGTAAACTTTCTCTGCTTTGTCCCTAAATAACCCAGGGAAGAAATAGGATCGGCCGAATGTGACATTTGACTTGTCATTTCTTACAAAGAAATTGTAAGCTTCCTCTGAGTTTTGGAAATTAAGAAAATTTTGGAGTGAAGATGTGTAATTGAATTTTTTTTTAACTTTCTGTCATGATATGCAGATTTGAAAAGTGTTTCACACAGCAGCCCAGGGGATCTGTTTAAAAATCTGATCACAGCTCTCCACTGCTTAAAGCTTTTCAGTGGTTTCCCATTGACCCAACAATATTCTCAACTTCTCACTGCAGCCTTGAAAGCCTGTGTGTCCCATCCCCATCCAATTCACTGGTCTCATCTTACACCCTTTCTCCTCAGCCGGTACACCCAGCCAGAGAAACCTCTTGCTGCTAGACATCCCTCTGCTAAAACCTCTGCCACCACCTCCAGCCACCTTCACACCTTCCCCTGACTGACTATTCAGCCTTCACCTCCTCACATAAAACGCTTTTGTTTCCACAGATTTGCAGTTCCCAACGCATCTAGAAGTTTCCCTTCACAATTTCTGTAATGTCTGTCTTCCTCACTGAATCAGATATTCTCTGAAACTGGGGATTGTGCCTAACCTTGGCATTAGGGTGTCTTTAACTCAAGCGAAGTGCTCAGCACATAGCTGTGTAACAATGAATGAGACAATACTACTGCAGATGAAATACTAGAAACAATCGGGGTTTGGATGTGATACATCTGTGTTTTCATCTAGATCTAAGTGATGGACAAACACTAAATAAGATTTTTCATCTGCCCATGACTCAATGCTTAAGGTCACAATTGACTGAAAGGGGCTAAAGTTCTTGAAGCTGTGGAAAAAAACAAGCCAAAATAAAAGATTAAAATCCTCCTTTTAAAAAAAATTTAGCCATTGTCTACCTGCTGAGAACCCACAGACTTCAGCCTTGCTTTTTAGTTTTTATTTAACTTTATGATGAGCTTAGTCACTTTAAATATTTCAATATTTGGGGGATGAAGGAGAGGAGGGAAGTAACACTCTTCAAAGTGAATGTTGAGTCTGACTCACCTTGAACCAAAGACAGCTAGGTCTGTTGGGGACGCAGCAGCCACACGTCTCTCTGTGGGTATGGCTTCACCCATGGCTCTTACAGAAAGCCATAGACCTACCTGCTAGTCTGTGCACTCCTAGGACAGGAAGGGTTGGGACATTTGGTCTTTGTATCCATATGACTATCAAGGAAGCACATGGCAAATGCTTGGGGAATAGTTTTTACTATACTGTATATCTGTTTCTTAATTTAAAAAGTATATATAGCTTGTGTGAGTAATGTATATATAAAGCATATATACCTGTATGTATATCTTATATAGTCACAGTTTATCAAGATAGAATTCACAAACCATACAATAGATCTATTTAAAGTATGTAATTCAAAGGTTTTTAATATCTTCATAGAGTTGTGCAACCAGTATCTCGATCAATTTTAGAATATTTTCATCACCCTACAAAGCAACCCTGTCCAGATTAGCAGTCACTTCCCATTAATTTTCAACCCCCCAGCCCTAAGCAACCATTAGTTGACTTTCTGTCTCTATAGATTTGCCCATTCTGGACATTTCATATAAATGGAATCATACAATATTGTGCACTTTGTGACTGGCTTCTTTCACTTAGCACAGTGTTTCATGATCCATCCATGTGGTAGCATGTATTAGTACTTCATTCTTTTTACAGCTGAATAGTATTCCATTGCATGGATATGCCACATTATATTTATCCATTCATCAATTTATAGACATTTGAGTTGTTTCACTTTTTGGCTATTATGAACAGTGTAGCTCTGAACATTCATGCACATGGTTTTTTGTGGGCCTATGTTTTTAACATGTCTTAGATATATGCCTAGGAGTAGGATTGCTGGGTAATATGGTAATTCTATGCTTAACCTTTTGAGCAACTGCCAGACTTTTCCAAAATAGCTACACTATTTTACATTCCCACCAGTCGTGTATGAAGATTCTAATTTTTCCATGTCTTCACCACTACTTCCTACTGGTTGTCTTTTTGACATCATTCTACTAAGCATGAAGTGGTGTCTCACTGTGGTTTTGATTGGTTTTTTTTCTGATGGCTAATAATGTTGAGCATCTTTTAATTTGGTTTTTTTTTTGTCATTTGCATATCTTTTTGGATATACCTATTCAGATCCATTGCATATTTTTTAACTAGGTAATCTTTTTATTGTGGAGATGTAAGAGTTCTTTATATATTCTACATACTAGTCTTTTATCAGCCACATTATCTGTAAATATTTCCTCCCAGTCTTTTCACTTACTTGATGGTATGCTTTGAAGCACAAAAGGTTTTAATTTTGATGATGTCCAATTTATCAATTATTTTTTTTGTCACTTGTGCTTTTGAGGTCATATTTAAGCAGACTTTGCCTGACCCAAGGTCACAAAGTTTTACTTCTAGATCTTCCTCTTAAGAGTTTTTTTTTTTTATTTTTAGCCTTAAATTTAGGTCTTTGATCCATTTTGTGTTAGTTTTTGTGTATGGTGTAAGAAAGGGGTACAACTTTGTTCTTTTACATGTGGATATCTAGTTTTCCCAGTACCGTTTGTTGAAAAGACTATCTGTCACCATTGAAAAATAGTACCCTTGTTGAAAATGAATTGATCACAGATGTGAAGGCTTATTTCAGTACTCTCAGTTCTATTCCATTGATCTATATATTATTCTTATGCCAGTACCACAATGTCTTGATTACTATAGCTTTGTAATAAGTTTAAAGTCAGAGAATGTGAATTCTTCAACTTGGTTCTCCTTTTTCAAGATTGTTTTGGATATTCTGGGTCCCTTGCATTTCATGTGGAGTTTAGGATCAGCTTTCAATTTCTGCAGTTCATTTTGAATTTTGAGAGGAATTACATAAAATCTGCAGCTCAAAATCTGAATCTGTACTTCTAAGAGTATTGACACCTTAGCAGTATTAAGTCTTCTGCTCTGTGAACATGGAATGTCTTTCCACTCAGTCTTCTTTAATTTATTTCAACAATGTTTTGTAACTTTCAGCATATAAATTGTGTACTTTTTTCGTTAAATTTATTTCTAAGTATTTTATTCTTTTCAATTATATTGTAAAGGATATGGTTTTCTTGTTTTCTTTGGTTTTATTTCAACTGTTGTATAGGAGAACACTGGAATATAAAACCAAGTGTCCAATGGTGTTCTTCTTAGTCTTCTAAAATTTTATATGATCTTTTATTGTCCAAAAATCTATACCCTCATAAAAAATAAAAATAAAACTCATTGAAACTGAATGCATTACTCAATGAGAGGAACAGAACCACTGGAAAAGACCAATTTTTTCTTATTATTAGATAAGATCCTAGAATTCTAGTGACTAGATTACAAAAATTAAAAGAGACCATGAAGGGCTTCCCTGGTGGCGCAGTGGTTGAGAGTCCACCTGCTGATGCAGGGGACGCGGGTTCGTGCCCTGGTCCGGGAGGATCCCACGTGCTGCGGAGCGGCTGGGCCCGTGGGCCGTGGTTGCTGAGCCTATGCGTCCGGAGCCCGTGCTCCGCAACGGGAGAGGCCACAGTGCGGGGGAGGCCCGCATACCGCAAAAAAAAAAAAAAAAAAAAAGAGAGGCCATGAATTAATTGTTCAGAGATAGAATGGGCCACCTCAGGAATGATGACTCAACAAGAATGATTAGAGACAATAAGTCTTTTTCAACTTCTAGATTCTACCCTATTCATTAGCATGACCTGAGCAAGTATTTCCCTGGACCCCAAATAAATCCTCTACAAAATAAGAGGATTGGACCAAGAGATCACTAAAGTCCCTTGTAAAAATGTTCCTGATGATTACTTTATTAAATTTAAATGACAAAAAAATTAATGGCAAATGGTCATTTCTCCCCCAGAATAAGCACAGTCTTCCAAAGAAAGCACTGTGCAGAGAGGGTTTTTCTCTCTCAAGGTTATATGCTAACGCTTTCCCATTACATATGATACATATGGTCAAAATCCGTAAGTATACTTTGGCCTTCTTTCCTAATTTTATCTACATTTTCTACAAACTACATATTTATTTTGAGCACCAATGTTATATCTCCTTCCTTATTGCTCACTTTAGTGTTTAAATATCTTTGGTGTCCAGCTTGGCCCCTGACTATTTTCCATTTCAGAACACCGTGTGGGGAAGGCAGGGTGTACTACTGCCTAAGTATTGATAGTAGACTGTGATATCTAGCAGAGAGAGATAGTCTCCTTAGTTCCTAATGTCCCTCACTTGTTTACCAATTCCAGAAAATTGTTTACAAAGGACCGAGATGGCATTGAATACAAACAGGAAACATGTTTGACTTTAAAGTTACTGTTAACTGGAGGTGCATTTAGGTGAAATCCTTTAAAACTGTAAAGTATAATAAAAATAGTTTTTAAGGTACACAAAAACTATAATAAAGTATAATAATAATTTTTAACCATTAACTGTAGATACATTGAGCATCTGACATGGAAGGTAGTGAAAACAAATAGCAAAGAGGGGGCAGAATGGACATCTGTGTGATGGGGGAGGTTCGTGGAAACAAGCAAAATATATAGGCTGAGGGTCCTAAAGATAATCTTTGACTAAGAAACCAATTTGCCTAGGAGACTAGATAGATAGATAGATAGATAGATAGGTAGATAAGTAGGTAGATAGATAGAGTCTCCTAGGCAAATTGGTAAATTTAAATTATAATGTGTTATGTTATATTATTTTACTTAAGCAGTAGTCCACCCTGCCTTTCCCAAAAGATGTTCTGAATAAGAAAATAGTCAGGGCCAAGTTAGATACCAAATGTATTTAAATGCTAAAATAAGCAATAATAAAGGATATATATATATATATATATATATACACACACACACACACACACACACACACACACACACATATTCTTTATTTATTTATAGATACATATTTCATGAAGATAATATTTATGATTGTCTGCTATATGCAAGGCACTATTCTTGACACTGGGGGTATAGCAGTAAACAAAACAGAGAGGTTATATTATATTATTATATTATATTATATTATATTATATTATATTATAGTGGGAGTATAATGTTATATTAGATTTTACTGACCACAGCACCTAGCACAGTGCTACATCCTCTGATTCTAATATGGAATGTTATCTGTATCAGTCAGGGCTTGGTGAGGGGATCACCATTCCCTGAGTATTATGGAAGAAGAGACTTCATAGAATTGACCTAATACAATTGTGAAGAGCTGGGGAAATGAAGGTCTCGTGGTGGATTTAGTCTAAGACACCAGACTCCTGGCCAAGAAGCGGAGCTGACCGGAAGCTACGGCCTTTGTGCAGCAATTGCCTCTGCAGGCTTTAATCGGCCTCTGGTGATGGTCCTGGGGCAGCTGTTGGTCAGCAGTTGGAAAGAGGAGCCAGACCAGCTGGAACTGGCCAGGCAGTTTCACATCAATCCATCATTGATCTGACCATGACATCCAGCAGAAAGTAATGGCCACTCCATCACTTGTGCAGCTTAACTAGGTTGACACAGCACAAAACTCCACACCTGCCATCAAGATAACAATATGTTGTATGGATGTATCTCAGGGTGGTCTTCATGATTCCTACCTCCAGATGTCCACACCTTTGTATAATACCCTCCACCTGAGTGCAGGTGGGACTTGTGACTTGCTTCTAATCAATAAAATACAACAAAGGTGACGGGTCGTCACTCCTGTAACTATATTATCTTACACAAGACAGTCTTAGCAGACTGGAGTGAGAGAGACTCTCCAGCTAGCCTTGGAGTAGCAAACAGCCCTATGTTGTGAACTACCCGTAGCAATCATCCCTTGCAAGGAGCAGGAAATCACGAAAGAAAAGTCAATCACAAGCACCGCAAATTCTCACTTTTCAGCTTCTAATTGCACCTTTCTTGTTTCATTCTAGTACAGGGCTTTTCCTTCTTGGCACTGTTGACATTTCAGGCTGGAAAATTCTGCGTGTGGGAAGCTGTCCTGTGTGTTATAGGAGGTGCAGCAGCTCCTCTGGCCTCTACAAACTAACGCTATTATCTCACCACTCTCCCCCAGTTATGACAACCAAAAATGTCTCCAGACATTGCCAAATGTACCCTGAGGGGTAAAATTGCTCTGTAACTACCATCCTAGTATAAGAGCTATTGTAGCACTAAGCTCTGTGTAGCCAAAGGGAAATCTTAAAAAAGAGAAAGATAAGCCTTGGGCACAGTTAATTCACACTAGAAAATCTATTTTCTAACCACACACCCTCAAAAATCAAAGCTGGTGCTTGCAGCCCTAGGTCCAACGGCTTTTTCATTTTGCTTGCCAGCTGATAATGAAGAAAGTGCTCATGTGAACACATTACAAGTAAAATTTGTTTGGGAGAGAAAACTATATTTTTAACAATGCCTTTACAGGCATTTGACTCAAGCGTTAAATAGCACAGTATAGATGTAAGTTTTATTCCAACAGCTCCTGTTCTGTGGGAGAATCTATGAAAAGACAGAACTTGGGAAACTTTTTATAAACAACTAATTATACAGTAGATCTTTCTGAAATATTTGCTTGGGGTTCCAGAATCCATTCTCAACATTATATTTTGGCATAAATTGTCGTGCTTACATTAAGTATTGTGGCCCAGGTAATGTTGTAGGATATTAACGCTAATATGAAATCCTAAGCACAGAATTATTTTGAAACAGATGCCCAAGATATAGTGCTATTAGCATAACAAGCCCTCTGGTAATAGAGCTTTTTTTTTTTTAAATAAAGTTGGCCAAAGTATGGATGAGTGAGTGAATGCGTTCATTCTTGCAACCTGCCTTTCTTGAGAAACTACTACACATCAGGCACTGTTGTCATTGCTAAAGACATAATAGATAAGGGGAGAGATTTAATGGTTAAGGTTACAGGAATGACAGGCTCCTTGTTTAATGGAAGAGACAGAAGAATAGATGAATGAATAGCTGCGGTATTATGATAACATCATGTATAGGGCACTGGGGTAGCAGGGAGAGAAGGCACCTAACTCAGCATGGAGATCACTGAAGTTTCCAGTCAGAAGTAAAGAATTTATTTGCATCTGTCAAGGGAAGGAGCTAGAAAAGTGTGCTCCAGCTTAAAGAATGACATGAGTGAACTTGAGAACTGTGACACAAAAGGGGTATCCAAGCCATCGGAAATGAGCCTGTGGATTTCACGCAGGGCTGTGACATGGTGGCAATTTGCGTTTCTGGAACAACTAGTCTCTAATTGGAGCACGGACAGGACCTGGACAAATCCTGAGTCAGGAAGACCGTTAGGCAGCTAAGGCACAAATAGTGTCAAAGATATTCATGAAAGCTAGCACGGAGGCAGCAGAAATGGCGAAGAGAGGATTTGGGCACATTCTCGCCTCCTGGGGGTGGGTCTGTAAAGAGCGTCCCTCTCAGAAAGGGAAGAAAGGCAGAACGAGTTAGCCTACTTGGGTTCTACAGGAGGCAATACACATATAAAACAGTCCTACACATCTCAAGTACTTAGAAATACACATCTAGAACACGTTCCTAAATGTCTTAAATAATTACTCATATGATAGAGAGTATAAATTTACTATCCCCGTAAGAAAAGATGTCGTTTGGAGCACATGTTTATTAAGAAGGAATTATCATTCTTCATGAAGTCAATCTGTCTGCGATTGTCAAATGTTGCCCTTTCTCTGAGGAAAATCACCAATGTAGACACGCATGTACACCACACTTCATTTTTCTCTCCTAAGTCTAGTTTGGAGACATCATTCGGTATAGCAAACAATAAGTAATCTATTTTATACATTCGTGCCGAATAAAAATTGCTGGATTCAATTATATTTCAAGTGGCAGAGCAATAACACATAAACGGGGAAAGTAGCAAGATGTTCAAACACAACTTTTCAGGAATATATTTATTGTGGATGTTAAGGTGCTCTTCCGCTACAATAAAAATGTTGCTTAGGTATATCATGCTACTGACTCGGCACCAGTCTGTAATTTTAAGCGAAGAGTTATTCCTCACCCATTTCAGGTCCAAGAAATGGACTCGTTTTAAAATGATGGGAAGCAGAGATAGAATGTGATAGCCTTGCTTATATAGCCCTGAAAGATTCAAGCATTTAGAGTTGGTTTGCCCAGAAACCACTAGAGCTATATTTACCAACACCTAAGTCATTAGAAATGAAACGCATTCTAGATCAAGCCTGAACTGGCAGAATTGCCCCACTTGTTTCTATTTTCAAGTTATCTGGGCTGATCTAAAGTTTAAATACTTTTCAAGCTTAATTAGATGAAACACTTAAGTTATACAAGCATTTAATACTGAGTTGGAAATTGAAGAACAGATACTATGAAATCCCTAGGTAAAAAGAAAAATCAAGCAACATCTGCAAGTCCCATTTCTCTATCACTTGAGATGGATGTGTTTATACAGATCCAAATCTTTAAATAACCAAATGCCTCTGAAATGATTTTTTTTTAACTTTTTGCACAGTATTGCTGATCTGTGGAAAGGCCTGAAGATCCTCACACAGCTGTTGTCAAAGAATGATTTGCGAAGGCATCAGGAGGAGGTAGTACCCACCCCAGGTGTTGCGATTATCACTTCTTAGAATTTGGAAACTCTGGGAAGGTAGGAGAGCACCTAACTCATGGGGCTGTGCCAGCGTCCAAAGAGTGCTTGCTATTTTGGTGTGAGTTTTATAGGGATCCATTTATGAAGATTTTTCTCCCTGACATTTAGCAGAGCTGTTTTACAGTCATGAGAAATGAGAGTGATTTTAACAAATTACGGGAAAATTATAGCACAGTGACTTACACTCACACAATGCACGTTGCTGAATGAATACATGAGAGCACCCCTCCCTCCCGATAAAGCATAAGAAACAGAATTTGAAAACTGTAAGAACCTTTAAAGATCATCTATCTTGGCATCCCATGGCACCCACAGATACACAGTTTTACAGATAAATAAACTGAGACCCGGGGACTTTAAATAATTTGCCCGAGGTCATACAGTTAATTTAGTAGTGAGAACAAGAGATGCCAAATAAGAGGATATTCATTTATTTGCTCACTCACCAGGGAGTCTGCTAACTTATTTACTTTTATAGATCACTAGGGCCTTCCTTTAGCCTGCACATTATAGGTACTCAGTAAAGTCCATGAAATTCATTCATTCATTGTTTATTCACTCGTTTGTTCATTCATTCAGATAATCTTTATCTGAATACCTACTCTGTGCCAGGTATCAGGTATATGATCATTGGGATCATTTTCTCCTTCAAATAAAATGTATTAGAATCAAATACATATTTTCATTTTTTGAGTAAGAATTAATATTCGTATGTCAAATCATATCATTAGCCTGTCTAGTACTACACTCTGCCCCCAGCAGGATCTTCTAGCTGGGATTCTTGTAAGAAAGTTGAATCTCCCCATCTCAAAGCTTATTTAGCCCATTATGCAAGGCTGCACGCAACCATGAGGTCCTCGACTGACTTTCTACCTCAGGCTGTGGGTTAATGCTCTGTTTCATGAGATTTGACTACCCTTGTTATGGTGGTTTATATAACCACAGATGTTCCCTGGTAACTGCAAAAGAATCCGGCTCATTCAAAATTGCTATAATGTTAACTCCATGGACAGCTCACTAAATTCCATGGTAAGCATAAAATAGAATGTTTCTGTTTACCATTGTTATTTACGGCATGTGCCCTTTGATGTCATTACTTTTTTCTTTTATCCATCTTCCCTTTTTAATTTGATAAGTATTCATCCCTGTCCAGTTTCCACCTTTCAAAGATCAGATAGCCTAATTTAACACTTTATCATCATACATATTCTTGCTTATAATAACACAGTTTTTATTTCAAACATTATTAAATACTTTTCATTTGGCATTGTAGCGTTTCATACTGCATCCTTGTGAGATTACCACAAGCAAAGAGATTTTATACTTCTTTGCCCTGAGTCATATGGTTCATTTAGGTTAACTTGCTATATCAAAGATAGCTTAAAACATTATAAAAAAGAATTCTATGTCTGTCAAGATGACATTAATCACTACACTTTTATTCCCTGTTAACCAGTAGTTCCCAAACTCATGAGAATCACCTAGAGGGCTTGTTAAAACACAGATTGTTAAGTGGAAGCCACCCAGTGTCCATTGATGGATGAATGAATTAAAAAAATGTGGTACACCCATACAATGGAATATTATTCAGCCTTAAAAAGGAAGGAAATTCTGACACATAATACAACATGGATAAACCTTGAGGAAATTATGCTAAGTTAACTAAGCCAGTCACAAAAAGACAAATACTGTGTGATTCACTTATTTGAGGTACCTGGAGTAGCCCAATTCACAGAGACAGAAAGTAGGATGGTGGTTGCCAGGGGCTAAGGGGAGGTGAAATGGAAAGTTGTTGTCTAATGAGTATAGAGCTTCTGTTTTTCAAGATGAAAAGAGTTCTGGAAATGGATGGTGGTGATGGTTGCACAACAACGTGAATGTATTTAACACTAGTGAATGGTACACTTAAAAATGGTTAAGATGGTAAGTTTAATATTATGCATATTTTATCCCAGTTAAAACACACACACACACAGTCCCAGATTGCCAGACTTTTGCAGAGATACTGATATCATAGGTTCAAGGTGGGGCCTGAGAGTCTGAATTTCTAACAAATCCTCAGGTGATTCTGATGCTACTGGTTTGGGGTCTATAACCTGAGAACTGCTGAGATACACAAAGTTAGTGACAGCTCTAGAAGTTCTATATAAAAAGGGTTTATGGGTAATAATCTGTTGTAAGAAAGATGAGGGGATTTGCCTTTCCAGTTTTCATAGTGAGCGCACTGCCTTCAGATTGCATGTTTATTTGGAGAAGCTTTAATGGGAGAGCTGAAGAAAAAGAAACCTGCTGCCCACACCTCTGAGCCACCTCTTGATGACACAGCTGTACCTAGCTAATTGCTCAGGTCATCTCATAAATCCTAAGAGTAAAGGGGAAAATTAAAGAACTTGACATTTTTGCACTTAACAGATACGATCTCTTTCTTTAATTTTACAGTTTTTCTTTTAAATTGGAAAAGAGCAAGTAGGCATTTTTTAAAAGAATAGAGGAAAATATGAAACATTAATCAAGTGAAGAGCTATATGTTGAGTACCTGGGCAAATTAAGCATGAAGCAATGTGATAAGCTCTATCGAATTAAAATTCCTAATACTCCCTGGGGTGTGGTAGAACAGCAGTCTCATCAACTGCTATAGAAAGTGTATACCACAAATACCCTGGAAAGATTTGACCATATATGTCGAATATCCATATCCTTCCACCCAGTAATCCCACTTACAGAAATATATCCTAAAGAAATAAAAATGTAGAATATCAGAATACTTACCACAACATACCACTTGTGGGAGTATAAAATGTCTTAATCCTGATGGAAGGAAATTTGGCAATATCTAACAAAATTACACATGCATTTACCTTTGACACAGCAAGTTCTAAGTCCTATCTCAAAGGTACAGCAGCAAAAATATTAAAAGACATATGCACAACACAAGCCTATTAATTTCAGTATATTTACAACAGGAAATGTTTGGAAACAACCTAACTGTCCATCAGTGGGGGACTGATTAAAGAAACTAAGGAACATTCACACAATTGAATACTATGCAGAAGTAAAAAGAAATGAGGACTGTCTTGATATAGTATATTACATGGGGATCTCCAGGATATATAATATAAGTGAAAAAAGTAATATGCAAAACAAAAACAGAGTGCTACCCTTTGTGAGATAAAGGGGTGTGTGTATGTATATTTCCCCCTTTTTTGCAAAAATTAATAGAAGAATAAACCAAACACTAGTACAAATGATTAGTCAGCAGGGAAAAACAAAAGTACAGTGGGATACCTACAAGAACAGATAATATTACTAAGACAGAAATTATCAGTGTTGGCAAAGATGAAGAACAAATAAAACTCATACACTGCTGGATGAAGTGTAAATTGGAACATCCACTTTTAGAAACTCTTTGGCAATATATACAAAAACCTGAACACACACATACCACGTGACCCAGGAATTCTACTATTGGGAATGTACCCATCAGAAATACATATGTGCACTAAGATGCATATATAGTATACCGTAATTTATTTATCCATTTTGCTGTTGATGGAGAAAAGGGTTTCTAGGTTTTAGCTCTAACAAATAATGCTTCTTGAACATTCTTGTATGTGTCTTTTAATATAATAGAATATGTTAACAGCAATGAAAAAGTGAATACTTCTACTGCACACAGCAACATGGATGGATCTCATAAATAAATATATTGTTGCATTATCTTATTTATATATAGTTCTACATATGGCAAAACTAACCTAGTGTCTGAAGTCAGGAGAGTGGTCATCTCTGGAGAGAAGAGTGACATAGGAGTGGAAAGGGCATAAGGGCAATTTCTGGGGTGCTAGAAATATTCTACACAGTGGGTGCATGGGTCTATTCAGTTTATGAAAAATCATCAAGCTGTATGATCATGATGTGAATATTTCACTGTATGTATAGTACACTTTTTAAATGGTTTAAAAGCATAAAATTATTAAATCTAAAGGGAGGGAGGAAGCAGGGTGGAGGAGATGGCTGGAAAGCAAGACCTTTCTGAATCTATCTTGTTGTATAGTTTTGCCTTTGGAATCAAGGACATGTTTTACATATTCAAAAAATAAATTCAATGAAATAAGAAAAATGTATAGATGCATGTATTAAATGGAGGTAATTTAAACTATGTTTTCTCAGAGGTTAAATAAATTCTGAGATAGAAAGATATAGATAGATGATAGATGTAAATAGATATAGATATATTTTTAAGGGTACTCTATAGCAAGCTATTCTTTTAGGATTTAACGTAAGTCTGAAAATGGACAAAGCCAAGTCCTCTGAAATGCTAGAATGATAATTCTAGATTTGGTCTAACAGCTTGAAAAAAAGTGATGAATGCTAAAAGCTCAAAAGCTCAAGCTGTAGGGAAACAAAGAAGGAAGAGAGAAAAATGAACAGCTGGGAAAGCACTGGTTACTATCCAAAACAAAGAGATGTACTGCGGTTAGGCACATACTAACCTAATGGCCTTTGGAATTGACAAAAATGTGTTTGAGAAGCTGTAACATCAAGGCAGGTGGCTCTGTGAGCTAAGCAGTAAACTAAATGCCCAGACAGAGCCCCCATTCGCCTGGCCCTGGCTGAGTCAGTTCAGAACATTTAATACTGACAGCTGCAGCGCTGTGCAAAATGGTGAGTAAAAAACAAACAAACAAAATGGTCAAGTGGTTCATAACTGTTTTTTATTATGAACTTTAGCAGCTCCTTCCAACTACTTCATGCCCAAGATTTTCCCAAATGGTCCTAAGCTAATGGAGGTGGGAGGATAACTGGAGGAAGCCTAGAATCCTCATCTTGGGGAGAGGCAAGAAATATAATTGTGTATGCAGTAAGCAATCTGATTTTAATCTGTAAAGAATTCTGACCCCCAGTGGATCTTATGCCATAAATGGGGTCAGAAGTTTGAACATCTTTCTAGTTTGGGGGTTCACATATCGCTCTGTACCTTACTAATTTTGTGACCTCAGCCATCTCTTTAATCTTTTTGGACTTCAACTTTCCTCATCTGTAAAACGATAAGGAACCCTGTTGGATTGTTCTAAGATTAGATCAGATAAGGTACATGATGTATTCAGCACAGTGTCAGTATTTAAAACCAGCTAACATTACCATGTTACCACACTCTATCTTTTCCTCACGCATTACTAACTAGAAAAAAAGTGAGTGGAATGGATTAACGTTTGTTCACCACCTATTATGTGCTAGATGCCTCACTAAGCATTTAAATAGTACAGTATAATTTTTGTTTATTTTATTTAATCTTTGCAAAACTCTCATGAGGTTACAAATAAGGCAGTGATGTTCACAGCTCCTATGTGGCGGCACAAGGATTTGAGTCCATAGTTCTCTGACTCCAGAAATTACTTCTCTGTGTCTACAAGAAAGTAACCATCAGGATGAAAAGAGAACCATATCAGGGGGATAGTCTGTGACTGCCAGGAAAGCATTGATTAGTCATTCATAAAATAGCTCAAACACACACTAAGAACTAAGCAAAGGGCTTACTCCCTCTTGGAATAGACAGAGACAGTTCTCTTTGGAAGATGGAGGCAGGCTGAACTGGACAAAGTGTGGGCAAGTTGAAGTTGGTGACCTACAGAACAGTGCCTGGTACAATAAGTGAGTGAATGAGGACATTTAATATGGAGAAAAGGTTCCTCGGTCACTATACGTCCTCTGGATGAAGCTGAGGTCAGAATTTAGGGGGCCAGGGAAAACAAGAGGACTTAGACCCATGAACGTATATTCTAAACCAAAGCCAGGGATCATAGAATAAAATATTAAAATTGTCCTGAAAAGTCCAAGCAAGACTAACAGTTGCTGTAATTATAAAAAGTCAGTGAGCTCATGTTGATGTTGAGAGCTCAAGGCTGGACAGGGGTCATAGGTGGAGGAGGAGAATATGAGTAAGGCATAGACCGAGGAAGTTCAGACTGTGCAATGGAATGAACAGAGAGGGAGGAAAATATAGACTAAGCAGGAAAGCACAATTAGTTTTCATCTATGGATCCCAGGACAGTGGCTGTTGGCCTATAATTCTGGCTTTAGGTAATTAATGTAATAAGAGTAGGTATTGTTTCATGAAACTTTCAATGTATGTTCCGGATCACATTATAAAATGTATTTTTTACTATGGGCCATGAAATCTCCTGCTTTAGGGAATTTGGGACCTACTTGAAAATTATACTCCTGTTAACAGTAGTTAGGGAAATAAGCTACAACTGTTGATTAGGAAAGACCCATGGTCCAGATATGCCTCAAGGGGCAGCCTTACCTTGATAAAATCACCACGTTCCAAGGTCTATTTCACCATTCCATGGGCAAAGGAATTTGATTGTGCTGCCCATGAAGAGATGTCCAGTATCTTAGGACTGACTCATGTATAAATATGCAAAGAGAAATATGGCTACATGAAGCTATTTTGATTATCCCCTCCTGGTGGGAAAAATCTGCCTGGGTAGTTGCATGAGAATGTGGCTTGGTGCACGTTGAATCAGAGTAACAGTAATTAGATTGATCATGTAAGTGGTAGTCATATCTGGGTGTGAAACTCTCTCTGGTAATAATAATTAAGAACAGCTAGCATTTATTGAGAGCTTACTGCATGTCAGACATTGTACTCAATACTTTATATCTCATTTAATCCTCACCCTGAGATTTTTCACTGGGGAGATATACCTGCCAAGCAGATGGCATGTTGATGTCAATTAGTCAACCTACCCTTCTTCTGAACACTTGCTAACAAATTGTCTCTTTGACTCCACCTTACCAGACTGCTAATCTTGCTGGATAACACTGCTCCCACACTTGCCTAAACAACACTCCTGAAGTCCCTGCAAGGAGCACCAGTGGGCACACAAGCCCTAGAATAACATGGAGAATTTTCCAGAGAATCAATCTTCCTTGATTGTAAACAATTTCAAATATTTTATATGAAACAAACTGGGTATATTATGAAGCACAATACAAAATTTGAATGAATTGTAATTTCATCCTTAAAGTAAAAATCTTGAGATCTCTCTTTTAGGGTACTTGGTGGAAAAGTTTTAAAATCATAGTCCAAGGGCAGCACAAAGCAGCTGAATGGGCCTAAATTTCCTGAATTATAATCGCATATTTGCCACATTTCCTACTGCACTACCCAGCTCACCTTGACTGAATTGGGTGGTTTAAATTTCATGAGTCCCATATTGACAATTAGCTCTTAGTTTCTGTCTAATAGATAGCTAATTTTATCCAGTAATATTTTTTTCAAAATTAGAATGTATTTTCTTTCTCTGACTTAAAAAGGAATACAAATTTATTGTAGAAAGTTTTGAAGATATAGAGACACATAAAGAGCAAATCTTTAAGCGCCTTGAACTCACCAATATGAAGGAAATAAGATTGTTAACATTTTAACAAACAAATATTTTTGAGTATCTGCTATGTGTCCAGCAACTCTTGTAAACTTTGGGGCTACACTGTGAATTAGACAAAGTCCTTGCCTTCAAAGACATACTACTTCTTCATTCTTATAGATATAGATGATAGAGATAGAGATATAGAAATATACAAGTATATTTTTATAAGGCTGGGATACTACTCACATTCTTTTATTAGGTGATTTTTTATTTAACAGTATGTTATAAACATGATTTTATTTTATTACACTTTCTACACCATAGTTGTTAAAAGCTGCCCAGTAACTTAGGGACACAAAATTTATTGTCTAATAAACTTCCAACTTATTGTTAGAGTTTAGGTTGTTTTCAATTTTTCTTTCTTATAAATATACAAAGATGAATATTTTTACAGACAGATTTTTGTGTATATCTATGATTATTTCCTTTGGATGAATTCTTTTCAGATCAACATGATCTTCTTTTTGGGTCAAAGATCATGCATGTTTTCATGACTTTTAATGCATTATCAGAAAGAGTTATATCAGCCTATATGTTCAAAAGCAGTTTATGATAATATCTATTTTCTCATACCTCAACAACATTATGTATTTATTATTAAAACTTTTAAACCAATTTGTCGGTGAAAATTGGTTTCTTGTTTTAATATATATATTTTTAAAATTTCTCATGAGATCAAAAACTCATTGGCTTCTGCAGTTCATCTTTTGTGAATTGCCTTCTCATGTCTATGCTTTGGCCATTTTTTTATTGGGGGTGGCTATTTTTGTTCCTCTCTTATTTGTAAGGGTTTTTCCTTTTAAATAAAGTATATAATGACTTTTTGTCTGCCACATATGATACAGCTATTTTTCAGTTTATAACTTGCATTTTAATTTATTTACTGAGTTTTGATGTTGAAGAGTTTTAAATTTTTATGTGGTCGATAATTTCATTTTATAACTTCTGGTTTGTAGCTTAGAAAGGCCTCTCCCACCTCAACACCTACTACCTTTTTAATTCTTTCTAATTCCAAAGGATAACATCACAAAATGTGTTGGACACATTCTGAGTATCTCTCAGATTTGAGGGAAGAAATATGATCCTTCAATTTTCAGGAAAAAAAACTGGGGGGAAAGAAGGGTCATAGAGAGAGAAGAGGAGTAGGTAGTGCTTTGAGACATGCATGTTACTGTACCATTTTCTTCCCAGAAAGCAACTAGACTCTAATCCAGTGGTCTTGGGTAGGGCCCAAGAATTTGCATTTCTAACAAGTTCCAAGGTGAAGCTCATGGCTGCTCTAGTCTATAAAAATAGGTGAGAACACTGGAATTCCTTAATATAACAACCAATTTGAATTGATTTACTTCATCCATTTTCTAATCTAATAACTTTCACTAATATGACACAATAAGATAAATTTAAGAGTCTAGAGAGCAAATTTTCTCTAGTGTACCTGTCCCCACTCAGCAGTCCCCACTCAAGACCTGGCCAAATGAGAAAGACTGTGTCCAGACATTGAATTTCCAGAAGGTCTCCATGGCTCCCTGAACACCTGAAATTCTCCTGAGGTCACTGGCCCACATCTGGTTCTGACTGAGCACTGGGAGAGGATCCATTCTTTTCTGCTTCGGTAACTACTTTGTAAAAATCTCTGTGGTGGTAGGGGCTTCCCTGGTGGCACAGTGGTTGAGAGTCCGCCTGCCGATGCAGGGGACACGGGTTCATGCCCCGGTCCAGGAAGATCCCACATGCCGCGGAGCGGCTGGGCCCGTGCGCCATGGCCGCTGAGCCTACGCGTCCGGAGCCTGCGCTCCGCAACGGGAGAGGCCACAGCAGTGAGAGGCCTGTGTACCGCAAAAAAAAAAAAAAAAAAAAAAAAAAAAAAAAAAATCTCTGTGGTGAATGGGATGTCAAATCTTCTCTGAGTTAAGAAAGTGGAGTTTTTTCCTTTTTAAGTAGCAAACCAAATTCCCATTTCTGAGATTTATATTTGTTTTAAAACAAAAATATTATGCAAGTCAGACCTCAAAGCCGGCTAATACCACCATGCCTCTCATCCTCATCATCCTTGTATAAATGCAAGCTCCCGGGGGCTTAATCTTCAATCCTCCCTTCTCTGTGCTTCCTCTCCAAAGACTGCTTTGCCAGGGCTGCTCACTTTCCCCATCATTTCCACTATGTTTTTCTGAAATCCTTTGTTCTACCCCCAGATAAGCTCTTCTACATCCTTCCATGTTTTTCCCACAGCTGGGAGTCATCCCAGACCCATTCCTCATTCCCCACATCCAGACACAAAATCTAGAAGACCATGTCATCTCAACATCTCTCAAACCTGTCCATTCTTCTCATCCCTGTTGTTATTGCCTTAATTCAAACCCTTAGGATCTGTCCCCTGGAAAGGCTGCGTGGTACAGAAATGAATACACAAATGATTTGGTATCAGAGAGACTTCTTCTTGACTCACATCCACTGCTTATTAACGGCCTGACGCTGGAACAATAACTTGACATTTCTGAGGCTTCCTCCTCTTTAAAATGGGAATCGGCTCCGTCTCACAGGCATGCCTTGTGGGTTAATAAGATAGCGTATGTGAGAGGCTTAACATGCTGCTCCACCCACTAGGTCTTCAACAAATATGGGTTTCCTTCCCTACTCAATCTTTAGTTCTTTGATTTTGATCAGTGTTTGTTCATGGGTCCCCTGTTCTCCAAAAGAACATCCGCACTATCACCAGAGAAGCCTTCCTGAACCAGAAATCTGATTTTTTTTTTAAAGCAATTAGGGTCTTAGCATTGCTGGCAGGACAAAGCCACAGCAGAGGCGCTCCAGACACGGTCCTCCGTCTGCCTTTACAGGCTCATCTCCTTTGTTTCCCCCTCTAGATGCTTCCTGAAGTGGGCACACTCTTCATAACACACCCAGCAGTTTCCTGACTTCCCAAGTCTGGTCCCCGTGGCAAGTAACCTTCTCTTTCCCCAACCCTGTTCACCTGACAGCTCCTTGCTATTTATTCCTTAAGCCCCACCTTAAGCATCTTAAGAAATTTTCTCTGAACTATTTACATAATTGATCTTACCTCCTTTTTTTAAATCACTACTATACTTCATATAAAACGTGATTACACCCTTTATAACATGGTAGTATGTTAATTATTTGTATGTCCATTTTTCTTCCAGACTCTGAGGTCATTGAGAATTGAGATCACATACTAGGTATATTTATAGAGCCAACACCTAACAAATAGAACCATTAACTTCAACTCTTCTAGACCTCCTCACACTTTATATTGCATATATTAAAATGAACTCACATCACACAATTAATATAACTCTTTTGCTATGATATTTTGAAAGGATTTTATAATTTTGCTTTTAAAATTATTTAGCTACAGATGAGTGGTTTAATTCTCAAAGGGCAATGATTTCTAGGCGATCATTAAGCATAATCATAATTCTCCCAAAGTGGGAAATCTGACCTAGAAATTACTTTTAAATATAATGAAATACTAAATTAATAATAATATTTTGCAGATATTTAATAAAATACTTATTTTACATTTTGTCATGTTTTTTCTTTTCATTTTTTTGGAACCAGTAGTGAACTTTTTCAGATCTCAAATATTTCCATACTGCTGAAAAATTTGTGGGCCAAAAGAACTGTTCTTATGGGACGTAATCAACACAGTACTTCTGCCAATACATACTAGGTATTAAATAAAGAATAAGTATTTTGGTGAATTAATAAATAGCTCTGTGGCCTTTTTTGCTACCATTTAGTTAGCCTTTGCCATATGCCTGGCCCTGTGCTGTTATTCATATATATATTAACTCAATTGATGCTCACCATTATCTCCATTTTTATAGATGGAAGCACCTGATCCCTAAGGATATCAAGGAACTTATCTACTCGGTGCCTTGATGGCAGAGCCAAGATTCACTCTAAGGCCATGTCTCAACCACTACACTATATCATGTTTAAAAATTAGAGTACTACATCACTCTAAGGCCATGTCTCAACCACTATACTATATCAATCTGACTTACAGCTTCCTTGCCCATAACCTAAAGATAATTATATATTTCTCAAAATACACATATATTTTGAAAATGAAATGAAAAGTGGCTAGCATAGTACTTAGAACATAGTTACTATACAATAAATAATTTAAAGAGTTTGCTAGGGACTGAAAATAATTCTCCTGAGATAACAGTAGGAGTGCTCAGAACTCCTATTATGTGCTCCCATAGCAGCTGGACTTTTCCTAAGGAGCACCTGTGTTGAATCTAATATATTTGCTTAATTGTCTCCCTGTCTAGACTATGAGCTCCATGAGGACAAGAACCACGCCTTCTTAGTCACCTTCATACTCAAGTTCCCAGCATATCATCTGACAGAAATATTAGCTACTTGAAATAAATATTAATTGAATTGGTTAATTTAGTAAGCACCTACTTGGTGCAGATAACTACCAGGAAAGGAGTAGAAATCGAGTCTTTTGCCAACAAGTAGCCTATACTCTAGTTGGTAAAAAAAATCATAGCACAGTATTTTCAAAGCAATATGTACTCATAATTTGTATAGTAGCATCTCATAAGACCTTGCTGCTTTTTCTATTCACAGAATCCCATAAAGGATATAATATGAAAAACATTGTCATAATTCTGCTAATATTCTTGCTAATATTCTTTTAGCATACTAAGATATCGTTAAGATGTAAGAAGAGAACAAAAACACATGAAGCCCATAATGATATGCAAATGATATTGATCTAATCAGTCATGTTTGCTGTCATAAAGAAGTCCACATGATTACAAAATATTTCACATATTGTGTGAACATTATTATAGACTACATCATCATCATTAAACACCCATCTGTGTGAAACACCCTGCTAGGTACCATGTAAAATGCTTTAATTAAACAAGTACAATCTCTACACTTTGAGAATCAAATTTACTCAAATAATCCTCTCTTAAAAAAAGTTCTCTGATACTCTTAAAGTATTAAATTTAAGGAATAATTTAAGCAACTGGATCCTATTTTATTGACACTTTCATTAATTTTAATAAATTATCAAGTGTACAAGGTAAATCCTAAAGAATATGGATTCAATCAAGCTTTCATTTGTCGTTTATTAATTTAAACTAGGTCTGGTTATTTATATTTATACTGATTTTTATATAGTCTTTATATATGAGGACTCAAGACTTTGTCATGGCTTTCAATTTTATTTCTAAATTTATCATTTGATTTTCAACTTATTTTATGGCATCCTTTTCTCCAAATAATGTCACGCAGTCACAGTTTTTAGTCTTTTGATACAGTTTCTGTCTTGCTTGTAATGGTGTATTTTATTTTCATTCCTCATATGGTTTACTCTGTTAGGTTTAAATCTTCAGTTCATCTGGAATTTATTTTTTGGAAGGTATTTTTTAAATGTTTTGCCAATTATCTTCACACCATTTTTTTCAAACTTTATCAATTATAAGTAATAACTTTTGCATTCCCAAATTTCTATATATACGTGGATCTGTTTCTTGACTCTTGGTTCCATTCATCTATCTATTCTTTCTCCAATGCTGTATGTTTAAATTACCATGGTCTTATATCTCAGTTTCTGGTATGACACATTTCTGATGCTATCATGAACAGGACATGCCCTTTTTCAGTTTAATTTTCTATCTTGTTATTATATCTGTGGAAAACCAATTGCATTTTATAAGTTTTGATCAGATTTGACTATCTTTCAAGCCTTTCCTTTTAGTTCTGTTAGCTCTTTTGTTGATTATCTTTGGTCATTTTTTTTTAATTAATTAATTAATTTATTTATTTTTGGCTGTGTTGGGTCTTCGTTTGTGCGAGGGCTTTCTCTAGTTGCAGCAAGTGGGGGCCACTCTTAATCGCGGTGCGCGGGCCTCTCACTGTCGCGGCCTCTCTTGCTGCGGAGCACAGCCTCCAGACGCGCAGGCTCCGTAGTTATGGCTCACGGGCCTAGTTGCTCCGCGGCATGTGGGATCTTCCCAGACCAGGGCTCGAACCCATGTACCCTGCATTGGCAGGCAAATTCTCAACCACTGTGCCACCAGGGAAGCCCTATCTTTGGTCATTTAAAGAGACAATTTCATCATCTGTAAATAATGATAACTTTGTCTCTCTCTTCCTGTATTAATACCAGATCTCTTTTCTTTTTTTTTTTCTCATTGCACTGGCTAGAACTTCCAGATAAATGTTTGACAATAGTAGATACAATGGAAAATTTATCTTCTTTGAGAGGAAAGATAATCTAATTAAAAGCATTCTTGGGCTTCCCTGGTGGCGCAGTGGTTGAGAGTCCGCCTGCCGATGCAGGGGACACGGGTTCGTTCCCCGGTCCGGGAAGATCCCACATGCTGCGGAGCGGCTGGGCCCGTGAGCCATGGCCGCTGAGCCTGCGCGTCCAGAGCCTGTGCTCTGCAACGGGAGAGGCTACAACAGTGAGAGGCCTGCGTAAAGCAAAAAAAAAAAAAAGCATTCTTAGCTCTTAATTATGCACTAAAGATAATTAGCAAATGGCCATGTGCTCTTCTACAACTATCGTGAAAATAATAGTAGTCATAATACTCTCTAATACTCTAATACATAATACTCTCTTCTCTGAGCAAGCAACTGTATCAGGCATTTCATAGGTTTAATTCATAATCCTTAAAACATCCTGCAAGTTAGGCCTATTACACCCATTTTGCAGAAGAGGAAAGTTAAGTTCTCATCTACTGAATAACTTACCCAGGGTTACCCAGCTCATAAGTAGTGAATTCAGAAATATAACATAGAGCTTTCTGATTCTAAACTCTTCTTTTGTACCATATTATCTGCATTATATAAATAGCATAATGACTTAATTCTGAAATATGTAAATGGAAATATTTGATTGGGCAATTGGTGTAGGTTGCAATGATACACTTCAATATATTTTAAGTAAGTATTCAAGTTGTGAGAATTATATATTGACTTAGAATGAGATAAATTATAATCATCACTTCTTAGTTCTAAAAAAATTGAAATGAGTTAATCTGATAAGTGTTACGTACACACAATTAGTCAGTATCTTCATAATTATTTACCTAACTGTACCATATAAGCATATATTGATTGTATTGTGCCTTAACATTTAATAGATGCATAACTTCTCCCACAAACAGATTATGTATGTCAGAACTCTCAATAGAAACCCAACTCAAAAAGTGTCTCATGAATTTATGTAACCAGAAACACCCAGAAGTAAGGCTGACCTCAGGCATGACTAAATCTTCCTTTTCTGAGTTTCTCCAAGTGTTGATTTGAGGAAAGAAAAAAAATTATCTTTCTCTTTGCTGTAATCTATATTTTTTTAAATCCAAAATTTTCTTGATTTAGGTAATATGCCTACTTCTTGGACCAATCACTGAGAGGATGAAGTCCTCTGATTGGCCAGGCTTGGGTCACATGGCCACTCCTATGATTTGAGAGTGTGGGAAGCGTACCATGATTAGCAGCCCCACCAGAATCCAGTGCAATGAGTAGTGAGGGAGACAATTTTCCCAAAGGAAGAGAGAGGAAGGAATACTGGTTAGAGAAAAATAATAGGCATCCATCATCAATTGTAAGCTCTTCTAAATCAACCAAGTCTCTTTCACCTAGTTGTATTCCCTCATAGGAACATGCAAAGTGGTTATCCATGTAGATAGAAGACATTCATACAATGTAAATACAGACAGACAAAATACACATGCAAATTATTGAATAGATTCAGAGTCAGCCATGAACCTCTGCCAAAACAATTGCATTAGCATATATGACTTGGTTATGTTTTCTCCCTAAGGTAAAGAAACATATGGTGTATGAATCAAAGCCTTTCCTGTGTCACCTGGTGGGTTCTCTGAAAGGTGGCCTCTGAGACAGTTCAGTGTTTTCAGTACAGTAGGTATACTTGGATGAACACCTGTGAAAGGAAGGCAAGTAAGATTTGGCAGAGGGAGAAATCAATGTGGGACACAGGCCTGAATAACAGCCTCAGCTGTCCCCACGGTGGACTCTGGAGCTAAAATGGCCTCTCAGACTTGCTACCTGGGCTGAAGTGGCTGGGCCTTTACATGTCCCTGCTCCATCTGTCATTTAATGTGGACCAACCTGTGAAGGGCTTGGGGCACATCTTTGGGCATGTGGGTTTTCTGCAGCTGACGTGATCCCCAAAGGACTGACAGCTGGAGTTCTTCTGACAGCTCTCCTGCAGCTGGGGCAACAAGTCTTTCCTTAAAAGCAGACTTAGGGAGTGCATCTCTACAGCCATCATGTTTTCTAAGGAAATTGAAGTTAACTGACAATGAGGAAAAAAACTAGAGTAATAATTTTTGCAATGCTCTACTGTAGATAATTTATATAAGTTGTCTTTTAAAAGTATTTCATTGACTCTTAATGTTATTCTTTCCTGGTAGGGAAGTGGATTTACACATAGTGAAGCTGAACTGATGCTCTCTGTTCCTTTTTCACTTAGTAAGTCCCCGTGCTACAAAACTATGTCACTGCAATGTGCTGACAGTTAAATAATGACCGTGTACTACTAAATGAGTAAAAGAAACTCTTTTCTTACTCTTTTAAAATGTATTTTTTATTTACTATTTTGTTTATCACTTTTTTAATTTCTTGAAAGACAAGTTCAGAAAAAATGTGCACTTTTCTATAATATAGTTCTACTGTAACAAAAACTACAAACATAGCTTTTCCACAAATCCTACATTGTTAAAATATGCAGTAAGTTTGAAAATCATGGTGATGAGTCTGAGTTAAATAACATGTTATGGAGAACCCTTAATTGTGGTGACTTGCACTATAATTCATTCCGGTTGAATTGACCTGGGAGTTACAAAGCACTCTGTGGATGAAGTGTGGGAATGAGCAGGAGCTTTGCACTTGAACTGACTTGAACACTTCATAGTTACGGAGCCTTGGGCAGGTTAATTTAACCCCCTCTTCACTTGTTTCCTCATTTGTAAAGTGGCTATGAAAATAATGACTCAAACAGGATTTAAAGGACATAAAACACTGCCACATAGGCATGAGCGCAATAGATAATTGTTATTATTCATTATTATTACCAAAGCAGGATTTGTAAAAGACCTGGTCTTTCATATTTATAAACAGCTGATATTTTAAAGAGGAATGAAGTCCCTTTACTCCCTACCATGAAGATGGCATCACTTTAGAATGGACCGTCAAGTTCTTGGATTTTTTTTTTTAACAGACAAAACAGTTTGCCCTGACTATCCCCGACACACACACACACACACACACACACACACACACCCTACTTCATCTTTATTCCCAGTCCCCTGATCCTGATCATGTTTCATTCATTTGTGTAACAAAAGTGTCTTAAGGGCCTACTATGCACTCTCTTCACTTGGTTTTGCCCTCAAGTCTGCCCTCCAGTATTCTGGAGGAGCATCAGACTCAGAGAGTTTTACCCCTTGCTTCTGTGCTTAATGGCTATTCAGACACTCTTTTTTACTATAATGCCATAAGACTCCTCATAAAGACCTCTGCCCTCCAGGACTCCATGCCTCTCTGCCTATCCAATGAACCTCGATACCATATTGACACCATATATATTCACAATCTTTAAATTTTTTTCTGTTCTCATATATTTTATTTATTTTTTACATCTTTATTGGAGTATAATTGCTTTACAATGGTGTGTTAGTTTCTGCTTTGTAACAAAGTGAATCAGTTATACACATACGTATGTTCCCATATCTCTTCCCTCTTGCGTCTCCCTCCCTCCCACCCTCCCTATCCCACCCCTCCAGGCAGTCACAAAGCACCTAGCTGATCTTCCTGTGCTATGCGGCTGCTTCCCACTAGCTATCTGTTTTACATTTGGTAGTGTATATATGTCCATGCCTCTCTCGCGCTTTGTCCCAGCTTACCCTTCCCCCTCCGCATTGTTTTCATATATTTTAAAATCTACTTTTGACGCCTGAGTAGAACTATTATTTTTTTTAGCTCGTATATAAATAGGAGAGCTGGAATTTGGAAGGCAGTTTGAAATGAGACTCCCAAAGGGTTAATTAGATATAGCAGCTGGCTGCTGTCTGTTAAACTCAAGTAGCTCAATTAGGGTCCCTGCCTGAAATCTGATTGCCCTTGGAAGAGCTTCTCAGCTGTAGCTTGTATATTCAAGAGCAAGAGTTCACTTCTAATTAGCAACATTTTTTTCCACTTAATTATCTTTAATTTTAGAAGTCCACCAACTAACAACTTTATCTGTTTCAATAAATGAGCCCCCACTATGAGTAGTATTTTGCCAAGCATTCCTGTACACAGCACCCTGGATTCATATCTGCAAGTAAGTAGGAGATGGGGCTGGCAGTTGTGGTGAAAAGAGTGTTAAGATAAATATTCAAAAACAAATGATGCTATTGTGAAGCAGAATAGATAAAGGACTGTAAGAGATAAAATGTTACCGGAATTCAAATGAAAACAGTTGCCTCTGTTTAAGGTGGAGCAGATAAATTGTAGTGGAAAAGGAGGATGTGAGATGGGCATAAAAGCTTGGATTTGGGCCAGCAGAGATAGGAAAGGCATTCCTGCCAAAACAGAGGGGGTGGAAATGTAAAGGTACAAGATATGACTGATGTGTAATATCCCCACATGGGGGCAGGGGAGTCTTGAAAATTGTTGTGCATGACCTTGTGAATAGAGTCCCATAGGCAGTGAGGAGGCAGGGATGATATGACTGACATCTGGCATTCAGATGCACATGGGACTGGGCAAGGAGACTTTCTGTAGGGCCAGAGGAAATGCACAAGAGAACCCACTCCTATGAATGACATTGAAAAGGCAAATTTCAAGGGACCTGGGTGCAGGCTGTATCTGCTAGGGAGAGGGTAAAAGAGGCACAAGGGAAACCTGCAGGAGGGATAGAGCAGGGGGGTAGAAGTAATACATTTTATTTTAGACGTTAATTTGAGCTGTGAATGGGTTATCCAGATGGAGATATTCAACAGGAAGTTGAAAACATGCCTCAGGGGAGAGTAGAACTGTAGATACAGATGTGGAAGCACTGAAGATAGAACCCTAAGGGTCCATGAGATTCTTGAGAGAAACAGTGGTCTCTTCTCTGTCTACACTTTCTCCCTCAAAAATCTCTTCCATTCTTAAGTGGAACATTTTCATTTAGGAAGTAGGAGAAGATGACACAAGTTAAGAGGGCAGAGAAGGAATAATCAGAGAAGTAGAAGGCGGTCCTGGGTCGTAAAGTGTCAGGGAAATAGAAGGAAAGGAGAGGTTTAAAAGGTGGAGAGGCTAACCTCCTCAGACGCTGCAGAGAAGTTGGATTGCTTGAACACTAAGCAAAGACGCACCCCACCACGATTCCATCGTGACTGGTTAAGACTCCTGACATAGCATTTATCATGTGATAATTTAATTGTTTATTATTCTCCACCATTAGGTAAGAGTAATTTGGTATTGTTAATTATTTTATTACCAGCATTTACCACTGATAAATGAGTGAATGAATGAACAAACACAGGAATGAAAATGTCAGTTGTGGCAGCAGTAAAGCGTAGTTTCAGTTGAGAGGTGGGTGTGGAAGCCACATTCCAATGTCTAAAGTAAATGAAGGGTGGAAAGGACAGGGAGATCAATCAAGATATACAGGCTGTTTTTAATTTTTGTAAGAAACAACAACAAGAAAAAAACCCCAAACATGCAAATTCTTACAACTGTTGGCTTTAATTGTGGTGACTGAAAAAAAATGAACTGCCCTTGTGTCAGGGAATGTTCTTTCTGGTGGGTAGGAGAAAGTGCTGCTAAGAATAACATTTCTGTTTATTTTGAGATTGTCTGTTAACCTAGTGGGACTTCAGAGAGATTTAGATTACAAGTAAGCCTCTGACAGATATCTATGAAAGCTAGATTAAAACAATAATACACAATCAACTGTGGTCCAAGGGCTTGTCAACCAGTGCCAGTTGGAATGCTCAGATAATTGGAAACAGTGCTCTTTAGGCAGCCAGGTGAGACTAATCTGGGGAAGCTTTAGGAAGGAGATAAATTTAAGTTGTTTTGAAAGGGGACTATTCTAGTCAATTGGCAAAGAGTCTTATAACACAGGATTAGGTATTTTAATTTGATTACTTGAGGTAATTTGGAGCCACCCCAATATTCTGAGAAGACTTGGTATAAAATATTGTTTTGAAGATGACTCATTTCGGTAGTTTTTAACTCTGGCTGTATATTAGAATTACCTGGAGAGCTTTGAAAAATCCTGGTGCCTAGCCTATGGGGCAGAACGGTGAAACCTAGAGTTGGGACCTGGATGTCAGTGTTTTTTTTAATGTTTTCTATTTTTTTTGTTTTGTTTGTTTAAATTCTCTGGATGATTCCAATAAACAGCCCAAAGTGAGAAGTACTGCTCTAAGTGTAGAGAAAACTGCAAGCAAGCAAGAGAGAGACTAGAATTAGAAAGGTTAGCAAGGAGGCTGGAAATTGGTATCCGACCTAGCTTTGTGAACGGAGATAAAAGGGGTGAAGCTAAATAAAGTATTCTGGAGGAAAGCTTGGTTGGACTTTGTGGTGTATGTCAGTTGCAATTTTTCATAAAGCTATATTCCAGGAACATCGCCGATCTTATTATGATGGATTAGTTGAAAAACAAACAGGTAGGACCTGCTAAGATTTGTGTCTTTTATTATTAGCAAAATTCTCAATTTCTGAAATGCCAAAGCAACTCAGAAGAGAGAGAGAGAGAGAAAAAAAAATCGTATTGAAAGGATAGAAGATTTTGTTTATATTTGAAGGCAGAAATAAAGCCAATGATAGATGCTCTGGAATTAAGAATCAAAATTCAGACTTTAAATTGAGTTACAGTTAGTAGAGAAATTGGTCTGTGGCAAAATTATGATCCTTTTAGAGTAACCTTGAAGAAAATGAAAAGCCAAACCATTAAGGACACTAAAAGAAGGATTCCCCATCGTTTTCAATCATAACATTCCACTTTCTTGGAACAAAGAATTTGTAAGAGGTAAGGGAAATGGATGGGTAGTGTCTCAGAAATGATGACCCCTCAGAAAGGTGGGCTGGCAAGCAATGATGAGAATTCCAAAGTTCATATTAGATCCCTTTAAATTTATTCTGACATGTCCCACCTTTAAAGTTTAGAGGAAGGGCAGAATGTCATAAAGTGGCACTATTGTTTATAAAAGGTAGTGTTTTATAATATATTGTATTTGATAAAATATAGGCACTGAAAGAGAAACTTCACTGCCAAGAGCATCCTGAAAACAAGCAATTGAAGGCAGGTGTGGAGCAAAACCATTTTTTTCTGGCTCTGAGGATGAGTCTGAGTCTTACAAGCATGGTAAGTCTCCATGTAATAGCTGTCATTAATTAAAGAACAGACTTGGAACTGTAAATGAAAGGTAATTGTTCCTATATTCCTGCTCCCAAATGCTGGGTCCCTGGTACATACAGGGATAAGGGAGTTGGCTAGGACTGGTCCCAGCTGTAAGTCAGGGAGGACTACGTGTTGTGATTTGAGGGGCAGAGACTCCCCTATCTCTCCCTCCCCAAAGCTTCCTCAGTAAACTTCATCCTATTTTCAGGGACTGGGGGGTGGAGTAGAAGGTTAGTACCTTGCTTCCAGAAGACCCTCGAGAAAATAAAAGTGTACTGTGAGGGATCAGGAACACACCAGAAATGACACTCATCCCCTCTCCTTCAGAGGAGCTCAGGGCATTCCCTGGGTAGGAGGGGGTGTCCTGAGGTTGACTGTCAGAAGGAAGAAGAGAATCGAAGTTGGCAGGTCTGGGTAGGGTGCAGCAGGGATGAGCCATCGGGTCTCCCGTGGGAAGCTAATGGGTCTGGGAAGCAAGGAGGAGGAAAAGGAAGACCTGAAAGTTTTGCTGATTCTCTGAGAGGAGAAACCTTATTCTTCCCTTCTGCATCCGCCTTGCCTCACTCTTGGGCATGGGGCACTCGCTACTTCATTTCATCCAGCTGGCCTGACTACAAGGGGGGGTGGGGCTCAACATGTGTCCACAGTTACTGTTTCCCTTAGTACATTCAGGTGTCCTTAAATGCTTCCAATTTCCCTTCCTCAGGTTTGCTGTTCCAGGAAAGAAGGTTCTAAATTAATAGGCTACAAACTCCCCCTGCATGTTGGTTTGCAAAATTAATGATCCTAACGGAAAAGTAAATTAATCTTTGATGCTTGGTTGAGGCTAAGAGAAAAATCACTGTTTTGGGGGCTGGGCCTTCTTAATACACCTCACCCAAAGTATTCTCTCCCTCCCTTCTGTGCTAACCACACTCACAGAGATTGGGTGGCCAGGGGCTGGGGGGGGGCCAGGGGGGCTGTGGGGGGGACGGACACAGTACAGCTTGAAACTCCGTCTCTGAATCCAAAGGGCCATGTTGCAAACATTTATCAAATGCCTGGTTTATGCAGAACAGTGCAACTGTGCCCAAGAGAAGCCAGGAAAGGCTGCATAGAGGAAGCCACCTGACGTGATGTTCCTCCCATGTCAAGTTTTACTTGCACTTTCTACATTCACGGTTTGAAAAGACTGCAGTATACATTTTGTAAAATGTAAAGAACATGTTCATAGTTTCTTCAGTTTTCGGAAGGACAGCTTTGCTAAAAGCCCCCATCACAGGTCTGAGGGGTCACAGAACTCTTGGGATTAGGTAGATGTTAAGGGAATCAGAAGTTCGCTGATTGTCTTGCTGTGTTCTAGCCAGAGCCTCTGCTGCACTGCATTGCTCAGTTTCTTTCAACTGAAAAATTAAATCTGCGCTCCTGTCAAAACGTATCATCTGTACACCTGGTCACTCATCCCAGGTCACCAAGCTCTCGGCAGAGTCGAGGTGGAAAGGATGGCAGTCCCCACTTCCGAAGTGTGGGAAGGCCAGATGTTTGGGAGGATCTGAACAACTGGTGTCCTGGGAGTGTCCAGCAAAGCCGGCCCCGGTAGTTCCACGGGAGACCCAGGGCTATGAAAAGAGCTAGTGTCCATCCATTTCCTAGCGTGTGAATCAGCCGGGTTGGGCCTTCGGGAGAAAATTCGTGAAGGACATCGTCAGAGCTATAGAACCTGCCAAATACACGTCAGAACCAGGGGTGTGAGTGTGAAGGGGGAGGGGGGAGATTTTCAGAGGCTTCTTTTCGAGGTCTATTTATCCTTTGTGCCCCACGACTAGTGGGCTCTTAGAACGTAACTCTTGGTAAGGGCCGGGAGGAGCCTCTTTCGAAAACGCCCAGGGGGGAGTATCTTGCTCATCAATAAATGCTGAATGACAACGGCAATTTCGGTCTGGAAGACCCGGCGCGGATTGGGTCTGGTGACCCTCTCGCGGGCGCGGCTCGGGGCCAGGACCGGGGAGACCCAGTAGAGGCGGCGGGGCGCGGGCGGCGAATCTGGCCGGGACGCCGCCGTCTGCGGGCGCTCGGAGGGGGCTCCACCTGGTCGCCGCGCCGCGGCCGGAGGGGCGGGGCCCGGCTTCCCCGAGGCGGCGGCGCCTCCTCGCTCCCGAGCGCGCACTCCCCGGCGTCCGGCGCACGCGCGAGGCCGGGAGAGAGCGCGCCGCGGCGGCGGCGGCGGCGGCAGCGGGAGGGGGAGGAGGAGGAGGCGGAGGCGTTGGCGGAGGCGGAGGAGAAGGGCGGCTGAGGGGAGGTTGGCCGCGCGCGCGGTGGTGGCGGCGGCGCCGGCGACCTGAGCCGGGCGGAGTGGAGAGCGACAGAGGGGGCGGAGAGAGAGGGAGGCGGAGGGGAGTGAGAGCCGCATTTCCAGTTCCCAACTACGAGTCCGGAGTTTGTAGATGGGGCTGCTCGGCGGCGTCTGCGGCTGAGGAAGAGCAGCGGCGGCGGGAGGAGGGGAGCGACGGCGGCGCGGAGGAAGCCGAGGTGCGAGCCGGTGAGTTGCCGGGGCCCCCACGTCTCTCGGGTAACGGTCTAGCCGCGCGCCGAGCTGGCCGGGGGGCGCCCTGTTGCTTGCGGCTTCGCGCCACGCGGGGACCCCGGCCCGCCCCGCCCCCTCGGCACCTGGGCTCGGGCGGGCGGCGGGGGCTGTTCGGCTCGTCTCGCGCGGGAGGGGCGCGCTCTGCGGGGCCCCAGGTTCCCGGGCTGCGGGCGTGCGGGCTGGCCGGCCGAGCGCGGCAACGTGTCTGGCCCATGCTGCCGGCTGCCGCGCCCCGCTCTCCGCCCGCGCTCCCCGGCGCGGCCCGGGCGGGGGCAGGGCTGGGGCTGGGGGCGCGGGGCCCCCTCCGAGAGCCGGGCGCGGGCGCCTGCACCCTCTGCGGCGAGAGTGGCGTTAAAGCATGAATGGAGAGCCGCGCCGGGGACGGCGGTTGCCGTGACTGACACCTTCGGAGTCGGTGCCCAGTGGGGGCGACTCCGCCGGCCTCTGGCTGCCTCTCGAGCTCCGAGTTCTTGGGGGAGGAGGCTTTCGGCGAGTTCTGCTGCCACTTCCGAGGCACGAGACTCCAGTTGTTTGGCCAGAGTGGTTTTGGGCCGAGCACACGCTGCTCCGGAGGCGTTTGCGGCTGAGGCAGTGCTTTCCGATTCTGAGTACGTTGGTCTGGAACCAGAAAGGTGCTGGCTTTTTTTGTTTGTGGCTTTTTGGGGTTTTTTTTTTTTTTTTTTTTTTTTGGCTTTTTTGGCGGGGTGGAGGGCCAGGAGCGAGTCGATGGAGGGATCTCACGGTCGGCGTGATGACAGGATGTGGATTGGTTGGTGGGTGTTTTGGCAGAAGGACTTTTTAACACTTTCTTGGGAGTTTAGTCTCAATCTCCCCAGTTCCTTGGATTACGGCTCGAGATTACATCCATTCAACTTCCATCCTTTGGGGCACGTAAAAGGGGGGTGGGGGCAGGCGAGGAAGGTAATTGAAGGCTGATGGGGAAGCTCAGAAAATTCTCCGCATTACTTATAAACAGCTGGTTAAGGTCAAGCTAATCACGTTTTACTCTTTTTCCATGCCTTTGGGGATGGTTGGAATTTTACTTTGTGCTTCCTGTCTTGGTCTTCTTGTTATATGGCTCGGAACAGTGGAGGTGCGTTAAAATCGCTCTTCAATGGGAGTATGGTTTAGCAGCCATTCCTTCCAGTGAAATCTTTCAGATGGTCGTTGGGAAACTTCCGTATGCCGAATATTTTAGGAGAGGTAACAGGCTGTTAACCAATGCGGAGATAGTTGCAGTACGCAGGTGTAACAACAGACCTCACGGTATTATTGTATCAGGCCTGATTATAGTCATGTCTTCTGAGGCCTGATTACAGTAAACAAAGAACTTTTGTGGATTGTGTCATTTTTGAGGTCATCTGTATCTGAAATCTATCATGTATTTAAATTCATGTTTAAATAGACGTTTGCACAATGTATTACTCTTTAAGGTTTATGCTGCTTTTAGTTTAGACTAGGGTTACATAATATACAAGTGGCAACATTTTTAATAGCTCTGTTTTTGTCCTATAGAGATTGCACACTAAATATCTTTATGCAAAAAAAAAAAACAACGATTCCGGGATGTCTGTGTGTGTCATTTTCTAATTGATGCCACTCAGTTGCTTTTCCACTTGGAATTTCAAAATGAATTTTTTCTTTTTTTACATTCTAAATTATATGAACACTAGAAAAATTAGGGGCTTAAGCAAGTCTGGTAGCTCTATATAAGACAGCGTCATTTTTTGTTGTTCTGTAGGCCAACTGTTGGATTTTTTTTTTAAACGAATCATATTTTTCTTAAACATTCATGGGAGCAGTTTGCATTTTTCCTGAGTCTCATTTAAGGCTGAAATTGTTCCAGAAGACTACACAGCCTGCTCTCTTCCTCCTCCCCCCACCCCTCCTTTTTAGCTTGGGATAACCAAGAAAATCATAATTGTGAGACTCCATGTATGTTATCTATATTCTGCTTTTAAAACTGAAGTTGTTTGAGCATTTACCATCCCTTTATATACTTTACCATTTAATAATAGATGGTGAACAGAAGACAACTGAGATTTTAATTAAATGCCCTTCACTTTTTTGACATCCAAGCTTTGTTAAAAGTAACATCAGAAAATTATTGCAAGTTACAAATAATACAGGGTTAGTGCCGGTCAAAGGCTACCTAATTATAAAAACACCAAGAAAATAAATATTAAAAGAGGCAAGAGGAGCCATTTGTACTTTTTATGTCACTCGCTGTATTATAAATTACCTAGTCCTAGGTGGTTTTTTAAAAAGAGTGTCTTGCAAATTAGACATTAGGTTTTTAGCACTGGTTATAATTTTCTTTAACAAGGTGGTTCATTTGGTAAGTGACTAAATTTGTATCAGAACATCACTTCAGGTAGACGTAGTTAACTTGCAAGGGATGTGCTCGTATTTATTTCTGGAGGAATGAACACCTGCCCATTAGATAAAACAAATACTGGGCTGGGCTGAGGATATCATTAAATTATTCCTAAAAAATTATACTGAGAAAAAAGAACCTATAGATTCTTTCCTTCCAAAAATAGTGTTCACATTTATGATATCATAAGAGCAGAAAAGCATACGAGGTCTCTTCACTGATATGGTGCTAGTATTGAATTAAAGATTTGATTTCTTCATTGTAGTTACCGGATTCTGCATAGATTACTTTTGGTCAGTCTCACAGAAGCTGTGATCATTTCCCAACTCTTCCTGTTATTTGTATGTGAGACCACTGGGGGGAGACTTTACAATTTAGGTTGACCGTATCCCTCCCTCCCATACACCGCTACTAATAATCCCTGAGCACTTTGCCAAACTGCTGCAAATGTGTTGAGGAGGATGCCCTCAGAATCAAGTCTTGATCAAGGTGTCTAAATGACTTTTATTTCTTTAACTCACACCACACTCAAAAAGTACCTCTCTTTATAGATGTGTTATTAACAGTCTACTTTTTGGTTACGTGGGCTAACTAAATATCTAACATAGTGAAAGATGAGATTCATGAATACATTAGAGCTTTCAAAGATCTGACTTTACTGATATTAATCTTAGAAGCAGTGCAGGTTTAATTACTTGCTTTGCGTATATAGATATTAGTTGTCCGGAAAGATCTGGAGAGAACACCATCTTATGTGAGCTGTACTGTATCCAAACCTCTTAAAGCTGATTGTTCTCCTAATTTAAAAAGCTTTCAGAGGAAAAGATATTGAAGCATCCTTTGTACCTAATTTTTATCACATAGGGGAAGTTCTTCCTTTATCTTAGTAATAGAGATAAGATCGAAACCCACAACTTTGTTGACTATTAAGCTGTAGCTATTCTCAAGAGGTACAATAAAGTCAAAGAAGTCTAGTTTCCAGTTTTCTCTTCTGACAATATTTAACTTTGTTAACGTCCAATTCAATAATAGTGAACTTAGCAAAGGATGTTATTTTTATAGTAGTTTAGAAAGGACTTAAGTTTTTAAGTTCTTCTTTAAGACCTTTGTGCAGCCTTGATCATAGTATATAGATTCATTCACAGTATAAGTAGTACAGAATTTGAAGTAGTTTCTACCATCTTTCCTAGTTTCTTCTTTTTTAAGATGGCTTTGCATTTTTTTCTTAAAACATTTCATAATCCTCCAGAAGAGATATTTTCTGCGTAGGAAATGCTCATTCCTAGCTAACCTCAACATTGTGTTTAATACTTGGGAAGTAGTTTCTAAAGGTCTGTAAAGTTATCACTGATGCAAAGCAAAATGAGAATTAAAGACAATGTAGTGAGTTTTTCATAAAGCTAAAGTTATTTTCAAATCCTTTCCTCTGCCTCCTAGTTCCTATACATGGTCTGATTCCTACTTACTTTACCAACTTACGCTTTTTCCTCTTAGATCAATTACTCCATTACCACTTCTTTATCATTCCCCCTTGTTCACTATATTCCACCTACACTGCCCTTCTCTTTTTCCCTCAGAAATGTCATGGCTTGTTCCTGACTTAGGTCTGTTCCTTCTGCCTGGAATTCTCATCCTAAAGCATGACACAACTGGCTCCTCATCATTTCAGGTTTCAGTTCAATTACATTCTCAGATGAGCATTATTATCTAACCACCCTGTCAGAATGGCACCATCCTCATTTCCCTGTATCCCATTACTTAAATTTTTTTCTGCAAACTGTTTATCATATCTGAAATTGTATTTTTATTTTATTATCTGTATACTCTCACTATAATGCAAGGTCCATTAGAACAGTGATTTTTTTCTCTTGTTTAACAGTATATGCCAAGAACTTAGACTTGTTCCTGGCACACAGCTGTCATTAAACATAAACCTTTTTTTAAAATTTGAGGTTCTATCCCTCCTGAGGCTTTGGTGTTAAAATGTTCCTTTATGAAATGATTTGAGTAGATGATAGTTGTAGTAAGTAGGCCACTTTTGGCTGTAAGTAATAGAAATCCATTCTAACTGGTATGAACAAAAAGTGAGATATACTGTAAAGATGCAGGAGTGCCTAAAGGAATCCAAGGGTTCGGACTCTGGGACTCCAGTGCCAGCTGGATACACTTCATCTCTTCTCTTTACTCTTCATTGTGCATTTGCTTCACGTCTTCTAATGCTGTAGAGGACCACTTCCTAGTCCTCGTAATAGATGGCCACCAGCAGCTCCTAAATGTTCTCTGCACCAGCCCAGACAACAGGAAACAGATTCATCCAGCACCCATCCCTCCCCTGTTCAGCAAACTATACCATGTTATTAGAACTTGCTTGTACTTGCTGTAATCATGTGAAATAGGATTGGGCAGTCAACCCAAATAGGTGCTGCAGTAATAATTCATTTTCACCCTTGAATACCCCCCCCAAAAGGCTGGTTTCCCCTCTTTTAAATTTTGCTGCTATATGTAGTTGGAAGATTTGAAAAGCACTGTCCTGGGTTTATATAAAAGAAATGTCCTTTTATGGAAGGAATTTACCATTTGGTTGAGGATAATATATACATGAAGGAAAGAAAATGGCATGAACTGAGGAAAATATTTGCAACTTGTATAACAGACAAAAAGCTAACTTCCTTAATATATGAAGAGTACCTGCAAATTGATAAGAAAAAGACCAACCATAAGGTGGGCAAAGATCATGAACAGATAATTCACAGAAAAGGAAATTCAGATCGTTCTTAAACATATATATCAAGATATTCAACCTCACACACAATATAAATATCAAAAATTTAAACTATGAGATACTATTTTCACCTATTAGATTGACAGATCAAAAAAGTTTGATAGTACATTTAAAAATTTTTTATTTTATATCGGAGTATAGTTGATTAACAATGTTGTGTTAGTTTCAGGTGTACACAGATTCAGTTATACATATACATGTATCCCTTTTCAAATTCTTTTCCCATTTAGATTATTACAGAGTATTGAGCAGAGTTCCCTGTGCTATACAGTAGGTCCTTGGTTATCTGATAGTACTTTTTTTTTTTTTTTTTTTTTTTTGCTGTACGCGGGCCTCTCACTGTTGTGGCCTCTCCCTTTGCGGAGCACAGGCTCGGGACACGCAGGCTCAGCGGCCATGGCTCACGGGCCCAGCCGCTCCGCTGCATGTGGAATCTTCCCGGACCGGGGCACGAACCCATGTCCCCTGCATCGGCAGGCGGACTCTCAACCACTGCGCCACCAGGGAAGCCCCTCTGATAGTACTTTTGAAGAGGAGAGAGACTAACAGATGTTCTCACGCATTGCTGGTGGAAGTATATATCAATAGAATGTGATGTCATTGAAATTTCTGAAGATTACTGAGGTAAAAAGAACTACCTAGGAATATGTATAAATTGGTGTAGCTTATGGGAGAGGAAAGAACTAACTTATTTACCTGAACACTAACTTGTGTTGCTTTATTTTTGGCTTTAATCATGAAATAAACCCAGGCTAAGGTAAAGCCAGCAAGATTCTAAAAAACAAGGGCTTCCCTGGATGCAGGGGACACAGATTCGTGCCCCGGTCCGGGAGGATCCCACATGCCGCGGAGCGGCTGGGCCCGTGAGCCATGGCCGCTGAGCCTGCGCATCCGGAGCCTCTGCTCCACAACCGGAGAGGCCATAACAGTGAGAGGCCCGTGTACCGCAAAAAAAAAAAAAAAAAAAAGATTCCACACATACACACACCCCGCCCCCCAACACACACACAAAGGAGATTTTTTTTTAAGGATCATATTCAGTTCCCCTTCCCAGATCTCCTTTTCTTCTACTCTAGTACTGGTGAAGTTTGTGTCTAAATCACTGAGATTTCCATATACTTTGTATCTTTTCAGAGCCTTGTACTTTGTTAGCTACTTAGTAACACTTAAGTAAAGATTGAAGTGAACAGGGCTTAGCTTATTGGCTTTTTATAGCCACTTTATAATTTTATGCTTTTGGAAATCTTTTGTAAAAAATGATTTATAATTTCACTTAATATATGTACTTCAGATTTTATTACAATAAATGGTCATAGAACACTTTTATAAGTTTATTATATAATATATTAATGGAACTTTTACATGGTTACTTTGTTCTATGAAATATTGTTAGATCTTAGTTGGGTGGGAAAAATGTTGTGGAAAGATGGGGGAGGGCAGCTGAAATTCATGGACCTTTCTAGAAAAATTTGTGAGAAAGCGTGAGGAAGATGACTGAGCAGATCAGGGCCACATGCTTAGGAAAGGAAAAGTAAAGAGTGAGGGATTTATAGAAAGTCTGTGGTGGAACCCAGAGGGGCTACATCTTGGGAGAAGTTTTAACCTAGGAAAGTGCTGTTGATTTAGTTGATTGCATACTTTGAGGATACATTATATCCTTCATGAGACTTTAATTCTGTGGGTCTTTTGCCACGAATTGGCTCTGATACAGGGATTCTCTACCTGAGTGGGTATCAGAATCCTTTAGAGTTATCTCACACCAAAGGATTCTAACTTAGTAGGTCTGGAGTGGGGCCAGAGCATGTTTATATTTTTTAAACCCCCAAGAGCCAATATTTGTAAAATAATACATCCTATAAAATATTCTTTTTAACGACTGAATCAGTCAGCATAGCTTTTATGGTCCTTTACCATTTAGGTAACTAACCTCAGAAGGTCTGTCTCACCTTGGTCTCTACTTTAGCCAGATTGATAGCTCTACAAGCATCTAATTGATTTCAATTGCTTTGCTCACTTTCATGCTTTCCCCTTCTTTGCCCCCTTGTTTCTTCTCTGCTAATAAATGTTTAAGCTTGCCTCCCCCAAGAAGCTGTCTTTGGCTGGCCTCATCCACCATTTATCTTTTCAGTATAGGACAATTTATAACGTAACACTGACATAGCTGGTAGGTACACATTATATGAGGGGCTGATTCATGTGTTTTCACTCCTGAGTCTTGTGTATGTATTCCCCTGTTTTACTGTTTGAACATCCTTATTTTTTCCTCTTGCTACCAAGAGCTTGGAGCTTAGACAGAGTTGGCTTAGTATCGATAATGGCATCGACAATATATTTGAATCCTTACTATGTTTCAGGAGCTTTGCTAAGTGTTCTCCACACATTATCTCATTTGCTTATCAACAGTTTTTTAAAAATCAAAAACCCTTTTCTGATTGAGTTAGTTTCCTGTGGCTGCTGTAACAAATTGCCACAAACTTGGTGGCTCAAAACAAAAGAAGTTTATTCTCTCACAGTTTTGGAGGCCAGACATCTGAAATCAGTATCATTGGGCCAAAACAGGGTGCTCCCTGCAAAAGCTCAAGAAAAGACTATGTCCCTTGCTTCTTATACAGTTGCTGGTGGTGCCAGAATTCCTTGGCTTGTGGGTGCATCACTCCAGTCTTCAAGGGCAGAATTGCAAATCTCTCTCAGCTCTGTTCTTATCACATTTTCCTGTGTGGGAGAGAAGGAGAACTCTCTCCTTGCCTCTCTCTTATAAGGACACATATGAGGCCCCCCCATTGTTCCAGGATAATCTCCCCATCACAGGATCCTTAATCACAGCTACAAAGATCCCTTTTGCAAATAATGTAACATTCACAGGTTCCAAGGACTAAGACATGGATATCTTTTGACTGGAGCTCTGGGTCAACATTCTTATATAAACTTGTGTATTATCAGTGATCCTAACTTAGGAGCAAAAACTTAAAAGTTTGTGAAGGAATCTGAGTGTAGGATCCTTGTAGTGTTTTGTGACTCCTGGATTGTTTACAGCTGTCTTGCTTACACTTAATTATACAACAATTTGGATTTTTTGTTTTCTTGTTTTGTCACTTGCTTTCTTTGGGTTTTTCCAAAGCATTCAACTTGGTTTTCATATGAAGAATAATATAACTCTCATGGTCTTGTATCAAATACAACATATATATATATATATGATGTGTGTGTGCGCGCGCATGTGTATGTGTATAAAGAAATCCAATTTCGTACAGAAAAGAATGGCTCTCTAAGATATTGCAAGTTCATCTTCCAGTTGTAGCTCATTTAAATAGCTTCTCATCTGGTGATACGGTGAGAGCTATTGTCACAGTTACTTCCAGATTTTTGGAAGTTTTAGAAAATTTTAATACTATAATGACAGTTTATAAATTACTTTATTGCTGTTACCATCTTAATGCTTGAGTTACTTTTCATTAACTAACAAATATTATTTGGGGTTTTGCTTACTAGCAAAACATTTTCACTGTTTCTTATATAGTGAAATGATACAGTTTCTTGAAACTGGGTACTTTATTATTTTTTTACTCAGCAAGGCAAGATAGTTAGCGATATGGGTTGTAATTCCAGTTTTTCCAACTTCCAGCTCTTTTACTTTGTTCAGGACACAGAGCTCTGTGTGGTATAAACAATACACTTGCTGGCAGAGATTCTGGTGTTACTACTAAACTCAATATACCTTATCTCTAAAATAGGGATTATAACATCTACTTTATAGGGTTGGTGTAAGATTTTAATTGGATAATATATGTAAAGTGTCTAGCACAGAGTCTGGTACAGTAAATATCAGTATCCTTTTCTTCTCTTACTGTCTGGTACAGTGTTACATGTACAGTGGATAATATTTGTTGAACAAATATGTCTTCAGTGCCTTTGCTTGATTCATACTTTCACTTTTTTCTTTCCAGTGTAAGAGCTATGTCTGTTAGTAAATATTTTTTAAAAGAACTTTGCTTTTAAAGTAGTCCAGTAAGTTATGTGCTGTTGACTAAAGTTAATAAGTCTTATTTTTATATGACATTTCAGTGTGTTTACAAAGGCAAGTTAAATATTGGGTGGAAAGATGACTATGTAACCTCAAAAATTCCTTCCAACGTAATCTAAAATTTTTATAAAATTCACACAATCCTGAGTTTTCCTCCTGCTTTCCCCCTAAAATCTAAAGAAGTAAGTAGTGTTTGAAAATGTAGCACTTTGTTTGGAATGAAGAAAATGACCATACTTATAATATGTTCATAATGGTCCATTTATCATATAATAGGAATTCTTTAGTATTTGGAATGAATGTTGCTGTCTTCAAGTGGATTTGTCTTTATTTTACCTTGAATATGTATTTTTATATACATACAATAAAATGTTTTACAGGAAGTTTCATTTTACATAAAACTATTTGCCTTTTTATTCATCTATTAAATATCCTGTCTGGGACTTTGGTATAAGAAACTTGGGTAGCTGAGTTAAAGAAATTTAATTCATTGAAGTTGCTTATTTTAGAAAGTAAATGATGGTCATGCGTAATTTTATATAAGTTGATTCAGATGTTTTTTGTTTGTTTGTTTGTTTTGTTTTTTTGCGGTACGCAGGCCTCTCACTGCTGTGGCCTCTCCCGTTGCAGAGCACAGGCTCCAGACGCGCAGGCTCAGCGGCCATGGCTCACGGGCCTAGCCGCTCCGCGGCATGTGGGATCTTCCCGGGCTGGGTCACGAACCCGTGTTCCCTGCATCGGCAGGCGGACTCTCAATCACTGCGTCACCAGGGAAGCCCTAAACCACGTTTTTAAGAAGGTTGGAACACTCTGGGAGGCACATGGGCAAAGCCATCACAGTATGTGCTTGCCATCCTTAGCACTGGGTTCTTGAGAAACCCAAGGTAGAGAAATTTTCCCTGAAGGAATTTAAACTGTTGTGGGGGAAATAGGATTAAGGAGTCTGAGATTGTGAATGAACCCTTAAAAACCTTATAAACTTTTAATGTCCTCCCAGTTAAAACATTAAATATATCAAACAAATTATCGATGACATTTTATGCAATTCCGTTTGGAGATCCTGGGTACTATACAACTAGTTTCCATTTACCACTACTTCCTTGAAAGAAATGTTTCAGGATTTCCAGTCTTGGGGTAGCGGGGGACAGGAAATGCTTCATAAATCCTAAGAAGCATTTTTTAGAACATCTTATTCAGAGCCTTTCTTATTTTCACTTAAAGGTTACTAACTTCAACTTGTGTTTCTAACTGTTGTTTTAGAGATAGCATAACTTGGATATTTGAGGTAAAAGAATAAGCTTTTAGTAACCTTTATTTAACTCAGCTCGCTATAGCCAAGTGGGTATTTATAGTTCCTTTCGGTCCGTGGTAACTTCATGCCAGTTCATGTCAGAACGTGACATAGTGGGACACTGACTTGGCTCTGATTGTCCTTCCATTCTCATCTCTGTTCTCTCCTTCCCAACAGACTGTGATTCTAGATCAAAGGCTGGAAATTTGTTTTGTCTCTGTTTCTATCTCTTTTAGGAGTGCCCAGCAAATATCTTCTACTCTGCCATCTCTTTATTTCCCTTCCAAACCTGCAGTTCCCTCTCTTCCAAAATATCTCCAGAAACAACAGCTTAGAGTTTGTTACACTCAAGTAGAAATCTTTACCAAAAGTAAATCTGTGTATATATGTATATACTGGAATTTCACATAATATGAAGGTTACTTTATATCGCTGTTTGAGGGAAGAAATGGTCTTTGTGTCCCCTCAGCCAAGCATTGTCCCATGATTTTAGGCAATGCTTGATATTTATTATTAAGCAAATTAGGAAACCTCAGAAATTAGCATATAAGTAGTGGTTTATCATGTGCAGCAGACTGTAAGTTTTGAGATAGTTTAAGAAAAGAAATTCTTATCTGTAGGGAGGGACTTGCTGCTCATTTGATTGGATTAATTTTTGAGATATGTCCTAAGATGCTTTTAACTCTAAAACTTTGATTGTAAAAAAGCAAGAAGTGGGGGCTTCCCTGGTGGCGCAGTGGTTGAGAGTTCGCCTGCCAATGCAGGGCACACGGGTTTGTGCCCCGGTCCGGGAGGATCCCACATGCCGCGGAGCGGCTGGGCCCGTGATCCGCAACGGGAGAGGCCACAACAGTGAGAGGCCCGTGTACCGCAAAAAAAAAAAAAAAAAAAAAAGCAAGAAGGGGGCCATCAATTGATTAGGTATTGAATAGCCAAGAAAAAAAGAATATTGTTGGGTGAGGTAACATGAATGAAGGCATTTGGGTGGGAATGAGATAATGTGGTTGTAGGTATAGGAAGTAAAAAGATCAATGTAGTCAGGACAGAGTTTGTATTAGAGAATAGAGGAGTTCAGTTGAATAGATGGAAGGCTAGATTTTTTTTTTTTTTTTTTTTTTGCGGTATGCAGGCCTCTCACTGTTGTGGTGGTCTCTCCCGTTGCGGAGCACAGGCTCCGGACGCGCAGGTTCAGTGGCCATGGGTCACGGGCCCAGCCGCTCCGCGGCATGTGGGATCTTCCCAGACCTGGGCACAAACCCGCAGTCCCCTGCAGCGGCAGGCGGACTCAACCACAGCGCCACCAGGGAAGCCCCAGGCTAGATTTTTAAAAGAGAAATTTAAGCATTTCCAGATGGCAGAAAGCCCTCTTTTTCTAATACAGTATTGTCATTAAAATGATGTTTTAACGTGATCTGTGTGATAGTCTTATGCTGAGTGGATTACAGCAAAGAAGAGAATAGTAGTAGAAGACTTGGCAGTGGTAATTTAAAGGTGAAGCAACGAGAGCTTGGAAGACAGGTGGCAGAGAGAACGGGGAGTATAAGATGAATACAGGGAAATTGTGAATTCACTGTGGCTGATCAAATGGAATATAGAGGTATTTTTCAAGGTAGTTTTCAAGGGATTCCTAGGCAAAGGACAGTCCCTGGATTTTCAGGGTTTAGGGATCTTTTCCCAAGATAAGCCCTGTTCTTGTTTTAAAGGTTCATTTAGGTTCTTATTTTTAAGTAAGTTGTTACATTCCTTAGATTTAAACAGGCTGTTCTCAACTATATTTGACCCTTTTTATTATTATTAAAGGATAGAAAAGTTCTTTTGAGACCACTTACCTGGGTATTAACTAGTAAGTCAAATTATATTTGGACCAGCATGATATACTGTTAACTTTCAAAGGAAGGGTATTTACCATAATGATGATGGAGGCGCTGTGTGCGTGTTGTCCTGGAGGGGAGGGACAGAGAAACTAAAAATTAGGAAAAAGGGAAACTTAGAAAAGCAAGACGCTGATAGTACTGATGAAGATGATAAGAATATTACACCAGGAATATTAAATTTTAAAAGCATTCAAATGCCTGAAAAACAATTAAAACAGTGTTAGAAGTTGTGGGGAAATATGAGAAGTATGTGATTTCAATTTTATTATCAGAAGGCATATATAAAGAATGGTCATGGGCCTTTCTCTCTGACATTTTCTTTTTTTTAATTTATCAAAAAACCATATAGTAAATACCTCTTGCAACCATGATGATACTTTCTCTAGAAAGCCAAATTATTATGAGACATTTACTGGGTGATCAAGAAAAGTGAGGTGATTTTGATGCTAGAAACGTCAAACTTTATTAGCTTGGTTTGCATTGTATTTCAGTGTATATTGTGTAATTGTGTATATTGTATTTCAGTGTGATCAATGTATATTCTAAAATATACCACTGATTCTTTAAGGGGGGCAGTTTTGCTTCCCATGGGATATTTGGTAATATCTGAAGATTTTTGGTTGTCACAGTTTGGATAAAGGTGCTTATTAGCATCTAGTGCTTGGAGGCCAAGGATGCTACTAAACAATTCATAGGATGGTCCCCCATAACAAGGGACCAAAATGCCAGTAATGCCAAGATTGAGAAACCCTGGAATATGGAGTAGGCAAGTTCTTCCCGGGGAATTTTAGAGACCTGGTCAATTTATTATTTCCTTTTTTCTAGATTTGACCAGGTATTGCCTTCTGTTAACACACTTTCTTCCCACAGCTTACAATACACTTGATTGTCACTGTTTTCTTTATTGTGTTCTTATCCTACGGCTATATCTTGGATACTTTGATTAGACAAATATTTCCAAATACTTCGATCTGTCTTCTCTTAGGGTGACATTTTTCTGCTAGGACTATGTATCTTGTGTTTCCTTTTACTAATTTAATTCTTGAGGGATCACCCTATTTTCCAATTCTGAGGGCCTCGTGATGCGATTTCTTAAGTACTTTCTTTTGTAAGAAGGCTTTTTCATGTGCTTCAAGTCCCAGGTCTGGGTTGAGCTAGTTCTTAGAGTCCAGGTTTTTTTTTTTCTGATGATATTTGTATCCATTCTAATATTTTCGTGCAAGGTAATTTTTTTTCTGACAATATTTGAAACTGTTGTAATCTTCTATTATACAAGTTCATTTAAATGAAATGTTTAACTCCTAGAAAAACCATCTAGGAGTTATTTCTTTTAGAATAATTTTATCCCTGCTTATAGATAAAGATTACTCTATATAAAACAGTTGCATATGAAAAGGTATTTTAAAAGGTATTAGAATGGTTTCATAATGATAAGTGAAAAACATTAGGAACCGGTTTATTTTTTTCCTCAACATACCTCAATTTGATGTTCATCTAAACATATTGGCCATTACTGCACTTAAAATATAAGTGCAGTATGCCTGTGTGTACAGTTGACCGTTGAATAACATGGTGGGTGGTGGGGTGTAGGGGCTGATAGTCTGGATATTTATCATTGGTCCTCAGCACCTGTGGATTCAACCAACCATGGATCGTGTAGTACTGTAGTATTTACTATTGAAAAATAGCCACGTGTAAGTGGACCCACACAGTTCAAACCCCCATTGCTCAAGGGTCAGCTGTACTAGCACTCTGTGTACGGAAAGGAATAGGGAGGGAAAGCAAAAGTATAAAGAAATTATGTAGTAGTCAGAATGTGATGGATCCGTATTGTGTGTGTGTGTGTGTGTGTTGAAAATTTGTCATCTTTGAGAAGCAAAGTTCTGGAGTAAGTGTAGGGGGGTTTTTTTGTAGTAAATATTTTCTGTCTACTTGTAGTACACATCACTTATATCTTAATCTTCCATTTTCATCTGTGCAAATGTTTCATTAATTGACCTTCCGTCAGTCTAAAACTGATCTGCCTCACTGATAGATCACTTGTTAAAAAGAGGCTTTCATTGGCTTGTTAAGCGACATATTCTGGAACTGCACAACAGAACCATCCTACCCCACCACTTCAAATGTGCGTAGTTATTGTTTTGAGTCTTGACTCCTTCCTTGGGCTTCTTTCAGCCGTGGAGAGCACCCAGTTGCAGCTGCTGCCTCACAAAAGAGGTTTCGGATCCTCACTGCATGAGCACACAACCAGCGTCAGTAAGTCTGTTTTAATTCAGGAGATACTTTGGCTAAGAAATATTTAAATGCTGGAAGGACTGCTCTTCTGAGTCTAGGAATTGTAGGGTAGTCTGATGCACTGCTTTTATCCTTGGTGTGCTGAGCAACCTAGTTTATCTAAAAGGAGAGATCTATGTTGACTGATGAGCAGGACAGCTGTCCCTCCCATTACTTGTTTATATAAATTTATTTTTAATTTTTTAAAAATATTAATGATAAACAGTTAAAATAGTACAGAAGGATGAATGTACAATGAAAGTTTCAAATTTTCTGTTCCCAGTTTTACTTCATAGCGTTATTCGTTGATAATAGCTTCAGATTTAGTCATATCAGTAAAGTGTTTCTCAACAATTGCTCTTTGGCATCTTTGGCAGTACTGTGCTTTGTCTTGTGGGGTTGTGCTGAGCACCACTTAAAGTTTAGCGCCCCTGTTCTCTACCACAGCCATTGGAGCATCCAAGATGCCCTCACACATTTCCATGTGCTCCTGGGGAGGGGAGCGGTACTTACCCTGGGTGAGAGTTTTGTAAATTTTAAAATTATGCTGTGTGTCTTAGAAAACATGTGTCTATTTTTTCAACTTTACCCAGTAACTATTGACTCTACTATAAAAGAAGAATATTTGAGCAAACATGCACTTCTCAAGGGAGGCCCAGGAAAAAATCCACTTGGGAAGAACTGCGCTTACCTCTGATGGCTTAGATTACAACATTTATTCAATCTTACCTGCATTCCTTTATGATAGTATTACTCTTGTGTTTTCAATTACCTATCTCTTTTTTTTTTTTTCTCATGAGCTTTTTTTGTTATTTTCGAATTGTGAGCTCATGCTTGGCAGGGTTTTATTCAAGGGATTCTGTGCAGCCTGGTTAGGGGACACATTCCTCCAGGGAAGATTTGCTAAAGGTTTTCTTTGGCACCTGTGTAATTTCTCAGCTTGGGGTTTTCTGAACTAGGTAGGTATGTTGGAACCCTGAATCCTTGAGAGTAGGCTGTGGTTACAAATTCTCAGGTGGTATTTGCCCCCGAATACAGAGTTCAAGCTGAAAAAGGTTCATTTCCTCGTTGTCTTCCTTGGCCAACAGGGACAGCTTTGCTAGGCCACTCTTTTACCAGGTGGGGCTTAGTCCTGTAACATCCCTGATCTATATGGAGGGGTCTAATTGGCAGTTCTTCTTTTTGAACAGACCAAGGCCTAAACTGCTGCTTCTGAACTAGGTACTGAAATCTGCAAACACTCCATGCAGCCATGACTCAAGCACATGCTTACCAGTTTGTTTTTATCCTCTTCATGTTGGCGCATGAGGAGTTTCTTGAGGACTTACTCTTGTACTTGAGAGGATGTTTTTGGTACTTTGGTTAGCATTTCTAGGCATTTTGTGAGAGAATTACTTTAGATTTTCAAGTCCATCTTTTTGCTAGACATGCAAGCCTCTTCACCAGCTTTCTGACTTCTAGTATTTCCTAAAATTTCTGGTTTCTAATCTTTCATTTCTCTCCCATCTCACCTCTAGTACTGTTGGTGTTCTGTTCTTTTTAAAAAGCATGGATTCTGTCATGTCAGTGGGACCTCAGAAGGGAGACAGTGAAGGCATGTGTGCTCAGCCTTCCATTGTGTCTGGAAGCTTGTCACAGTTTTTAGCTCTAAGCCCATCGATGCTAACTGACCTGAAGAAAAATAAATATCTGTAAATGCCTTTTCATTTAACTGTGACTTTTTTTTTTTTTTTTTAAGTTTGAACTTAAAGAGCTTGATGTTTGGCTATAAAAGAGGTGAAAGGACCGGGATGGAGGATGAAGTTCAGGCCATTAACTGTGCAGTTGAGCAAGGCCTTCCTGGTGTGGGGATCTTACCATGAAGTGTAAATATATAGGGCAAAATTACATTACAACAATGAGAAACTACAATTTTTTTAATTACATGCAATAAATGTTAACTGCAGTATGTTTGGCATAATAATAAAAATTAGAGTTCAAAGATAAATAAGATGACATTTCTGCCCTCAGAGAACCCACTAATTTTGTGGTAGAGATAGACATGTAAATGCAAATACAGTCACTTCTCATTATTCATTTTTTGTGGTAGTTTTGTTCTGTAAGTTGTCTGTGAACACTGAATTAGGCAGTACTGAGTCATTGTTTCTAGGCTAAAAGAGGGTTAGGTTCCTACAAGCCTCTGATCACATTTTCATTAACTGGTCAATACATAACCTTGCTTTGTGTGTGTTTCTGTTTAAAGACACCTTGATATATATGTGTGTCTATATATATATAGTTGATTCATTAACATTGAATGCCCAACAGCACTATAATTTCATGCCTGAAGGAAGCTCATCAGACACTTGTATTTTCTCTGTAAGGCACATCACCCTACTTTGTGCTTAGGAACAATGGACAGCAGGTAAGCACTATGCTTGGGGGACATTTCAGACAGTGAAATCACATGAAAAAGCACAAAAATTTGAAAAATGTGACACTCAATAGACTATGAAAAGGATACTTATTTTTGGTGTGAGAGCTGAAACAACAAGGCGCAGTGTTGCCTAATTGGACCTAAGCTGGGGATGCACACACTGGGCATGTTGTTTTTGCTGCTCTGTGTCTGCCTATGACAACAAAAGCACTGTGAGTATTGACTTTGAGGCTTAAGGTAAATTTTAACAAGTGGGTGAATTCATAAATACAGAATCCGTGAATAATGAGGATCAACTGTACTATTCAATAAGTGCTGTATGTTCTATATCTTCTAGGATGGGTCAGGAAAGGCTTCATTTGAGACCATTAAGATAAAGTCACAGCAGTATGAAGCAATAAGTTTATGGATAGCAAATGGCTTGGTGTGGCTGGAATTAAAAGGGCCCCTTAAGGGGGAGCAAGAGAGGATGTTTGAACAGTTAAAGGGGGGAATATAAGGTCCTTATGCCTCATATGGCCCTTATGCCATGTTAAGTAATTGGAATTTTATAGGTGGTGGGGAGCCAGTGAATGATTTTAACCAGGAGGAAACATGGTCATATTTGTATTTTGGAAAGCTCACTCTGATGGTGGTATTGGGGGTAGATAAAGTAAGAAAAATAAGTAGAAGGTGTTAGAAGTTAAGGTGAGAGAGGATGAGAGTATGAACTAAGGAAGTGACAGTGGAGATAAAGAAAAAGGGGTGTGTTTGTAAGATATGCAAGACAACAGATTGAAAGGTCTTGGTGGCAGATTAGGTAGCAGGAATAAAGGAAATTGAACAGGTATACCTGGGCGCCATTAATTGAGATAGGGAATACTGGAAGGTGACCAGCTTTAAGAAGTAATTTGATGAGTTTTGGGCATGTTGAGTTCATTGTGTCCGTGGGATATCTTTACAGAGATTAGGCAAGAAAATATCATCTTATTTGATAGAGCTTTGAGAAACATTAGCATATATTTGTTAATTGGTTGATGAATATCTGAATGCCTTCTGTGTGTCAAGGCACTGTCCAGTGCTGGAGGAGACAGAACAATGAGTGAATTTCTAGCAAGGGAGACAGACAGCAAGCAAAGATACTTTCAGATGAGCCCTAGGATGAAAACAAAACTGATAGGAGGGAGAATGACTGAGGATGTGTGTGAGGGAGAGGAGCTTCCTTAGACTGGGTGTTAGGGTTCACTTTCTGGGGCGGTGACATTTATACTGAAGCAAAAATAAAGAGATTAAGGATATGCATGTGGGTATCTGGGAAGATCATTTCAAGCAGAGAGAACAGAAGATGGTAAAGATGGGAGATGAGAAATGGGAAATAAACTGGGCATGTTTGAAGAACAGAAGGAAGGCCGGTGTGACTAGAGCGGACCACGGGGAGAGAGTTGTAGCAGATGAACTCAGAGGGACGCACAGGGTGCCAAGTCATGAAGGCTCTGTAGGTCATGGTCAGGAGTTCGGATGTTTTTCTAAGTGCAGTGGGAAGCCTTTGGACGGTTTTAGCGCAAGAGTAACAAAATCTGTTTATGTTTTAAATGATGGTTCTAGCCAATCTGGAGAATATTGTTGAGAACTAGAGTGAAAGCAGGGGAGCAATTGAGTGACTACTGAAGTAAATGAGCAAGAGATGGTGGTGGCTTAGAGTAAAATGATAGCCGCCAGGGGTACAAGAGTTGGATTTTGAGTCAGTTACTTAAAATTATGTACTTTTCTTCTATTACCACCATCGTGGCTGAATTTAAAAACCACTTTACCATTGGATCTGTTTTGAATTCTACGTATTTTTCTAAGTGCATGTAAAAAAATAAGTGTTATCTTGAAAAAACTACCAATGAAATTTACTCTAAAATAATCTAGTTTGGGGGATACTAAAAAAGATTCAGATTTGCATATTTAATACAATCTGGCAGTGATGCTATAGTTATATTTCATGTTTATTAGTGCTTATTGTATAAAAACACTTTCAGACAATTCTGTTGGTTCAATTATAATACTACATATTTTCTTATTAAAAAACCAATGGAGCCTTAAACTGCTTTATTAATTAGTGCTTAGGTCAGTAAAAATGTACTAAAAGCAGGGCTACTGCATTGTGAGAGCAAATTAGGAACAGCACTATTTGAGCTGTTTAAAAAAAAAAAAACCTCTGTAGATCTAGCTTTTCTCAGGATGAGCTCTGTACTTTAACAAGGATGCTTCTGGACACAGCATGGAGCCAGGACCAGGGTGGAGAAAGATTAGAGATCAGTAGACCAGGTAAGAGGCTTTTAAAATAGTCTAGACAAGAGAAGATAAAAACTCTAAACCAAAGGTCAGAGCCTGGAAATTGTGATGAGGATGAATTTTTGAGACTTTTCTGTAGTAGAATGAGAAGGATTTGGAGGAGAATTTGATGTCTAGGTTAGGGAGAATTTTAAAAAATCAGATGATTCTGAGATTTTAAGCTTTGGAGAAAGGGTGGATGGTGATGTCGTGATAACAAGAGCTAGAATCTCTAGTTAGGGTGAGTGACTAGTTTTGAAAATGGTAAATTAAAGGCACCATATTTGGGGTTCCCGGGGAAAGTACAATACATTAAGAAGGCAGTTGGGGAAAAGTGACTGCTATAACTAAGATTTGAAAATCATATTCAGATAGAAACTGGTTGAAGCCCTAGAAGTAAATATCATTCAAGGAAAGAGTGAAGATCTGAGGAACACCAGCAGGAGTGACAGCCTGCCCTCAGGCAGAACGTGGACAGAATATGTGCTTGATTTTTCAGTTAGCTTGTTCCTAAACATAGTTAGGAAGTTTGAGGAGAGTGGTGGCTAGGGAAGCCAGATAGCGGAGGCTGAATGGGAAGGTGGAGAACTGAAGAAAAGATGCCCAGGGTGAACTACTCTTTAAAGAAGCTTAGTAGCTGTGATGGGCAAAAGGAGAGAGAGGAGGGTGTGACTTAAAAGTGAAATGGGGGGCTTCCCTGGTGGCACAAGTGGTTAAGAATCCCCCTGGCAGTGCAGGGGACATGGGGTTCTAGCCCTGGTCCGGGAAGATCCCACATGCCACCGAGCAGCTAAGCCCGTGCGCCACAACTACTGAGCCTGAGCTCTAGAGCTCATGAGCCACAACTACTGAAGCCCACACACCTAGAGCCCGTGCTCCGCAACAAGAGAAGCCACCGCAATGAGAAGCCCGCGCACCGCAATGAAGAGTAGCCCCCGCTCGCCACAACTAGAGAAAAGCCTGCGTGCAGCAACGAAGACCCAATGCAGCCAAAAATAAATAAATTAAATAAATTTAAAAAAGTGATATGGGGTTCAAAATGGAGATTTAAAATATCATTACTGAAAGATGAGGAAGATATTAAAACTTAAAAATGTGGGAGTTACAAATGAAAAAATACTGAAGTTACAGGAGAGGGATAACCCATGGGTCATGGTCCTACAGTGGGTGGGAGGGACTTGATTCATCACACAGACAGCAGCTTTGTAGAGGACTAGGGGCATATTTTCTTGTGAGATTTGAGGAAAAAAAGGTAAGGAACGGTGCTGATACAGTTGATTCTACAAGTGGAGGGGAATTTCAGTAAATCATAAATGATAGCCTCTTTTTCTTTCCCTTCTGACAAAATCATCTGCTGACTAGGGTAGTAAATGTTTGAAATAGAGAATGTGAGAGAACCAAGGGGCAAGTAATAGAAGTGTGAAGCAATATTTAGGACTTTGCTGATTTGGGGGGAAAATAAGGAAGTTTGAGCATATTGAAAAGCTGGGGATAAGAATAGGAAGGAGGGCACTGAAAGGAAGGAAAGAGCTGTGGAAATCAGAAGTGAGGGGAGATGAAGACAAACTTGATTCCCAGATAATTTTGTCTAGGGCTACATGTATTGTAATGAGTGCAGATGAGCTGTAGCCAGGCTAGTGGGTGAATCTTTTCACTAAGTCTTACTGTAACTACACCATTAATGCAATTTTATCAAACCAAAGCATATGAAGGAAATTCTGTTAAAGCAGAAAACTGTCATTACAGAAAAGGACTTGTAAAAACTTTCTGCAATATTTGAAACAATATTTTTATGTAACCTTTTAAACATTTATGAGAGACACAAATTACCATATTTCTAGTTCATTTTGTTACCAGTGTTCTCAAAACATGGTATCCAGCTCCTTAACTGCTAGAACTGAAGGGCTGGCAAGGATATCCAGTTGTGTCTAGTGTTTATGCTTGCCATAAGGAAAATTGCAATGAGAAAAAGACTAAAATAGTACCAGGATTCAGTTGTCATTTTATGTAATTAGAATGTTCTTTCACCACTTTGAACATATTGCGTGTTCCTCAAGTTTCTTACAACCAGAAAGTCTTCCAAATAAGAAATGTGAGGTTAAAGCCTAAAATAATCTCTTCATTTTGGATAGGATATAGCTGCTCTCACCGAGGCAGGACTTCTTTGGGCTTTCTAAATTTCTAAAACTTTTAAAATAATTAGTAAGGCTATTCTATGCAGGGTTTCCATCTGGATATATAGAATGAAGTTTTCTAATATTGTACATTATGTTTGACATTCCATACATGGACTTCCTATGTGGGGAGACTGTGTTCCCCTGTCTTCTTAACCTGAGCATTGCTGCCCAGGAGACCTAGTTGAGTGGCATTATACCTTGGAGAAGAGAATGTTTCCTTCTTTTTCACTGTCAGTAATATATTATTGTGCTTATTTTTAATGCAGTGTCTTGTACTTACTTTTACATAATGTTTTGCTCAGTGCTTTAAAGGCTGATATAAGTAGAAGTGAACAACAGCCTGAGAGTGTTGAGTGAAATAAGAATATTGGAAATTGATAGCTAATTCTAGTAGCTTATAAAATGTTTTTACATTGAGAGATCTGTGTCATTTTAGTATAACAGTAGTATAATCTGAATTGTATTTGATTACAAATCAGTGATTTTTGAGCCCCAGTTCCTAGTTGGAGTGGAATTAGTGGTATGTGAATTAAGGAAAATGATTTGGGTTAAAACTAGATAAACATGCCAGTAAATAGAAGAAGCAGTTTTATGATGAATTAAGTAAGATTGATTAAAAAGTTTCCTTTTGTTAAAGTTATATCTGTACACTTATGAATGCAGAGAAAATACATATCTTTTGAAAATTAAAAATATTCTTTATAGGTTTTTTAAATATTGATTTTAAATGTTATATTTTAATGGAATGTTTTACTAAAATACATTTCATATCATAATATATACAAAGAAGAATTTAATGAAGCATATCATCCAAAGATGACTTGGTGTTTCCAGGCTTTTTCACCTTCAAAGAAGAAGTCCTGTTTGTTTTTAACTCTGCAAGAACAGTTGTAATTCTGATATTTCTGTGTTCAAATTGGTTACTCTTTATACACAAGAGGCATCTTTTTTGGTAGGTTTTCATATTAAAATTGTTAATGCATGTACAGATCAAAGACTGTTTTGCTCTTTATCTCTGTTTCTTGATGCCTAGAGGCTACAACTTTGAACTTTTTAGCTGATGCTTTTGTCACTGAGCTCCATATCATTTATGGTATGCTTATGTGGCTGATTTCTTGATGGTTCAGTTTTAACCGTTATGGAAGATGAGGATTTAGCTCTTTTTTCCACTCTACCCCTACTTTCTCTCTCTCTGTATATATATACACACACTTCTGATCCCTCAATTCTCCCAACATAATTATATTAATATTTTTATTAAATCAGTATTTATTAATTGACCCATTAGTAAATTGTAGTTACCTTTTCCATTCCTCTGTTTTTATTTTCTTGGAGTTAATAATTGTTTGCTGAGTTTTCCATATATACTGCTTATCAATAATTCAACCCCCAAAGTCTCTACTAGTTTTTTAATTCACCTTTCAGTATGTTTATCCAAGTTTATCAACTTGATTTTCTTGAAGAGGTTGCTCCTGGGACCTTCTCACTGTCCAGGATAGACTCATTATTCTCCATACCTGATACACACTTGTCACCATCTTCCTGAGAGTCACTTTTACCTTTCTCATGGATTGCGTCTTCTAGTTCCTTTATCTCATATCTTCCCCTTTTCTATTTTGCCCCTTTGTTACATGCTCAGAGGGCAGCATGTCTTTTTTTTTTTTTTAATCTTTCTAAGAAAAAGTGTTTGTGGTAGATTAGTTTTATGAAACCTTATAAACAGGTCTGAAAATTAATTTTAACTGTCCTCACACTTGATTGATAGTTTGGCAGGGTAAAGAATTTTAGGGTGGAAATGTTTTTAGATGCATCATTTCATCGTCTTTTATTTTTAGATGTCATCATTGAAAAGTTCAAAAGGACTTTGATTCCTAATTCTTGACATGTGATTGTGGTTTTTTTCCTTTGTCTCTAGTGTTCTGAAATTTCACAATGATGTGTCTTAGTATACCTCTGTTTTCATCTGTTTCACTGCGTGCTGTATGCCCCATTTAGTCTAGCAACTTACTGCTTTCAGTTCTGGAAAATATTAAGTGTTTCATTAATGTTTTTCTCCCTTCTGTTTTGTATATTCTTCTTTCTAAATAATTCCACTTATTTAGATGCCCTCTATTAGTCCTCTGACTTTTTTCTCTTCTTTCTTTCTACCTCTGTACTTTTCTACTTTTTTTGGTATTTCCCCAAATTTATCTTCCATGACTTATATTGCATTTTTTATTTCTACTTTTGCATTTTTATTTTAGAAGCTCTTTTGTTTCCCCTGGATGTTCCCCTCCTACAGCAGTCTTGTTCTAGTTTGATGAATACAATGTTTTCATATTCCTCTGAGGATTTTAATGATTGTTTCCTTCAGCCTTAAATAGTTTTATTATTACAAGTAGATTTTACCTGTTTATTCTGGTTTCTGTCACTCAGCGTCTGAGATCCCAAGGTTAATATCAGTAACTCATTCTTTTTTCTTTTTTTTAATAAGCATGACTTTTAATGCATTTAACATTTATGTACCCTTAGGAACATAATCAGGTTTGTTTTTTTCCTTTCCTTAAAAAAATTTTAACCAAAAAAAAAAAAAAACCCAGTTAAAAACAAGTAAGAGTAGAAGGAGATATATAATGAGAAGTCAAATTTTCTACTTCAGATCTGTTTCCCACGTCAAGCACTATTAGTACTTTCTTATATGTTCTTACATAAATATAAACACACAAAAGCATATACAAATATGTAAGTGTGTGTATTACTCCTTCCCCACCTTCTTTTCTTAAACAAATGGGAGCCCGGTATACTCACTTTTTTTTTTTTTAACTGTAGATGTTTCATTTCTGTAAACATGAATACAGCCCATTCTTTCCACAGGTATATATATTATAACTGAGCATACATACTATAAGTATATATATTATGACTTATTTAACCAGATTATTTCTCGTCTTTTGCTTTTATAAACAATGTGGCATTGAAAATCCTTGAAGATACATACTTTTTAATTTATGTAGAAGCTGCCCCAGTGTGTACCCCCAACTCTGTTACCAAACAGAGTTTTTGACCTCTGCATTTCTCCTTGGTTAACATTAGTATTTCACTTTTATTTTGATTAGCCATCCTCTATTTAGTTCCACTGATCTTCCCATTTCTACCTGAATGAGTACTACCCTGTTTTAATTAACACAGCTTTAAAATATATTTTAATGTCTCATAGGTTCAGTCTCCTTATATCTCTCTATAAAAGGGTCATTTAAAAAATATTTTTAGGACTTCCCTGGTGGCACAGTGGTTAAGAATCCACCTGCCAATGCAGGTGACACGGGTTCGAGCCCTGCTCCGGGAAGATCCCACATGCCATGGAGCAGCTAAGCCTGTGCGCCACAACCACTGAGCCCGTGCTCTAGAGCCCGTGAGCCATAACTACTGAGCCTGCGTGCCACAACCACTGAAGCCCACACGCCTAGAGCCCGTGCTCTGCAACAAGAGAAGCCACGGCAATGAGAAGCCTGCGCACCACCACAAAGAGTAGCCCCCGCTACCTGCAACTAGAGAAAGCCCGTGTGCAGCAACGAAGACCCAATGTGGCTGAAAATAAATAATATAAATAAAAAATAAATTTTTAGGACATTTCACATTGCCTTAATGACAGATTGACCAGCACAATATAGTTATGCTCTCAGTATATAAATCCATCACAGACCTTGGAGATATTGCGGGTTTGGTTCCAGATCATCACAATAAAGCAAATACCACAAGGTGAGTCACATGGATTTTTTGGTTTCCCAGTGCATATAAAAGTTAGGTTTATACTATACTGTAGTCTAGTAAATGTGCAATGGCATTATGCCTGCATATCTTAATAAAGAAATACTTTATTGCTAAAACATGCTAACCATCATCTGAGCCTTCAGCAAGGTGTAATTTTCTTGCTGGTGGAGAGTCTTGCCTCGATGTTGATGGCTGCTGACTGATCACGGTGGCCGTGGCAGTTTCTTAAAATAAGACAGCCATGAAGTTTGCCCCATTGATGGACTCTGCCTTTCATGAACCGTTTCTCTGTAGCATGCAGTGCATTTGACAGCAGTTTACCCACAGTAGAAGTGCTTTCACAATTGGAGTCAGTCCTCTCAATCCCTGCCGCTGCTTTATCAACTAAGTTTATATAATATTTTAAATCCTTTGTTGTCATTTCAACAGCCTTCACAGAATCTTCACCGGGAGCGGATTCCATCTTAAGAAACCACTTTCTTTGCTCATCCTTAAGGAGCAACTCCTCATCCATTAAAGTTTTATATTTGTAACAGATAATGAAAAAGTTTGAAATTTTGCAGTTACCAAAATGCAACACAAAGTGCAGTAGCTCATTCTTTTTTTTTTTTTTTTTAATTTTATTTATTTATTTTTGGCTGCATTGGGTCTTCCTTGTTGTGCTCAGGCTTTATCTAGTTGCGGCGAGCGGGGGCTACTCTTCGTTGTGGTGTGCAGGCTTCTCATTGCTGTGGCTTCTCTTGTTGCAGAGCACAGGCTCCAGTGGTTGCAGTACACGGGCTCAGTAGTTGTGGCGCACGGGCTTAGTTGCTCCGCAGCATATGGGATCTTCCCGGACCAGGGCTCGAATCCGTGTCCCCTGCATTGGCAGGCGGATTCTTAACCACTGCGCCACCAGGGAAGTCCCAGTAGCTCATTCTTAACAGCAGAGAACTAAAACCATGGAACTCTGTTTGCATGTATGAGCTTCACTGTAGCCATTCTGTGACTGGATTGTTTGGGGGTAATGCCTGATCTTGATGTCTATGTCTTTCCACTTAGGCTGGTCATATTCTCTAGAGAAGACTCTTCATATCTGCCTGGAAGGTAAAGATGTGAAGGGTAAAGGCTTTTGATAGTCAAGAGGGAGAAGCAGGTGGAAGGTTTGTCTCATCATTCAGTAATCCTGTTTTCCATATGATTTCATTGTCCTTTGTCCAGTGACATTTCTTACGTTACTCTCTCCAGATCAACCCCTAGTTTTCAGTCCTGCATGGGTGAGGGTGAGGGGCAGCAAGTACCCTGCAAGGAGGGTGGGGTTGAATTATTGATAAGTAGTATATATGAAAAACTAAGCAAATAAATATTAACTTCAAGAAAATAAAAATACAGGAATGGAGAAAGGTAACTACGGTTTACTAAGGGATCAGCTAATGAATGCTGACCTAATATTATCTGAGTCTCCTCATTGTAGTTCCCCTCACTTCATGTACCTTGGGCTGCTAATTCCTCAGTCTTTGGAAGATTTTGTTTTGTAAATGAAATGATTTTCTGCTTTTCCTGTAGCTTGTTTAGAGTTTGACCTCTTGGGTCTGCTAAATCAGTTAATCCTTTATCCCTGTGTTTTACAGCTTCCAAAGTCAATTTATCTCTAATTCTCCACATCTTTGTGCCTTTAAAAATAAAATAAAATTACACACACACATCTTTGTTATTACATTTTAGAGAGATTTTAGGTGAGAGCAAAAATAGATTAATTCAGTTTATTTTAACCTGGAAATACTGATATTTGTCCTCTTGAATAAAAATATTCATTTTACTTTTGTTTTTGTATTTAATATTCTTTCAAGCTTGACACTTAAATTTGTCAAATCCAAATATGCCAAAATGTTGGAGCCTGTCAGAGAGAAGGGTTTCTGCTTTCTAACCATGTTTATTTTTAATTTTTAATTATACCTTGGGTAAAAGGATCTGTGATGAACACCCTTCAGCTTTCCCTTCCGAAAGAAGATTGTTTGCTCTAAGAGCCACTACAGCCATCCATGCTTTGCTTCAATTTGAATTTTTCTTTAGACCTCTTCATTGTTAACACAAGAAATTAACAAGAGTTGGTTCCTTTGGCATACTGGTGCTATTTCAAACTCAAACTAATCCCCAGGTGACTTTGTATTTTACTTTGGTATGTGTCAAGTTGTTGATTATACAAACTTTTATCCCCAATCAGAGCTGAAAGCCAGATAATATAAAGGAAAAATAATTCAGAGCATTAGTTAAACACTTATTAAACATTTGTTGAGTACCTATTGTATACAAGGCTCTCTACTGGGAGCTATAAGGGAAGAGAAAGCTCTTGTTCTTGGAGAGGTTATCATTTAGCAAGGAGAAACAGGGAACAAGTATGAAATACTTAATGAATGCTGGAAAACCATTCTTTCTGCTTGTTTAACCAGATGTTAGTATTTAAAAATAATTAGGAAAATTAATTATGAATGTATGTATTCCCTTTGGATCTTGACTTCGTTTGTTAGACATTATAATCTTTTTTGGAATTACATAATGTAGAGTGACATAATTAAAATCTGTACCTGTTATCACTCTTCCTTCAGCATTTCTTGAATTCTTGATAAGATTACTTTAAGCAAAGAATATGAGAGAAAAAAGAAGGTCGGCAATTTGCAAAAAAAGGAAATGTTTTATATTTAATGTATTTTTTTTCTTCAGATTTCAATACATACATTTGATTCCATGACTGTTTGATCTTTCACAGTTCAGGGAGAAAGAGAGAATAAAGTAGAGTGGTGAGAGAAGTATCTTAACCCACCGTTGATCTGTAGCATCCAGCATCCCTGACTTCAAAGAGTTTCTAATGGCCATTTCTGACTATTAATCTGGAGTTTGATTTCAGTCGTCTTTTGTTCTTGCAGGCATTTATTTTAGGCATTTATTTTAGTCATCTGCTGCTCCTGAGCATGTTAGTACTGGCAACTCATTTTCTTCCATCTTCCTGAACTTTGCAACTGCTTCCAAGTTTCACAAGGATATTTCTGATTCCATCACCGTGTCTGAACACTTGGCATGGCAGTAGAAATGATGAGAGATGGCTGGTGTTGACCAGTAGAAATTTGTGGCTACTCTTTCAGGGCTAAAATCATAATAAAGTCATACTGCATAGTGGCAAGACTGGGACTAGGAACTGCGTTTTCTCATGCCCAGTGTTCTCTCCAGTGACCAAACAGAATCGTTTCATGAGTTTTCTTCATATCTGCCGCTTGTTGAAATGCAAGCTCTCGGTGACAGAACTCATGTCTTCGTATCGCTGTGCTTTTGGCCAGTCCCTTGCAAAATGTTCTGATTTGTTACCCTTTCAGTCGCTTGGACATTTTCCTTCTTTCTGTTTAGGGAAAATATTGAGAGTGTTTTGTAGAGGGATCATATATGGGAAATAATCTGTGATTACAGCTGGGAAAGATGAGCATGGTTTGGAGCCAATCATTTACATTTACTATATGTAAATATGATGTACATATTTTTTTTAAACTATTGACTTACCACTGGTCAGTCTCTTAAACTTTGGGGCCTCATTTTTTCTCATCTTTAAGATGTATAAAAGGGTATAAAACTTATACCCTCCAGCTTATGGCAATTTTTTAACACTGAAATGGGATAGAAAATGTAGGAAAATGTAATAACAGTGGTGTGCAGGCTTGATTCAATGATGGAGGAGTTGTAAAGAGTAAGGGATTTAAGACTTTTATACTGACACCACTTGATGGCTTTGATTAAATTAGCATGTGTGGGTGTGTTATGAGCAGAAAAGCCTAAAAGAGCTTTTACAGAAGGGGCTCCTTAAAGCAGCAATAGTGAGAAATTCTTGCTCAGTCACTTAGTACAAATAGAAAAGATGCTCTATTTTGTTATTTTACAGTTGTGAGAGTAATACAGTATTATAAGAGAGAAGAGTCCTCTAGCCTGATAAATATTTATCAAGAATCAATGTAGAAATTCTTAGTCATCTTATACCAAATACCCTGGAGCTACATGCAGAAACTACAGTTTTCATTGTGTGTGTGCATGGCTAACAGTGGAAGGTAAATTGTTTTCATTTATTCCCCCAGTGGCTTGGAGGCTTTGTTTTGAAATTTATAAAGGTCGTGATTAAGGTAAAAATGGGAAAAAAATATCCGATTTGTAGAATGGACATGTAAAAAATTAAGAGCAACTGTTAGGGAGTTTCATTCATTGTAATGCTTAACTCTAGGCATTAAAATAGTCTCATCACTTAAAGTGCTCTTGTTAAAATTATGAAAAGGTATTATTTAATGTGACATGGACTGAAATGGCTTACTAGGAAAGAAATCCATGATAAAAAATACAAACTAATACATAAGGCATGAGGTATTTAAGGGATGAAGTGTTCTATATAAGGAGCTTATCTTTGGAGAGACAAATCCATGACTTGAGAAATGAGGCTAAGCATTTTTGCCTAATAAAATCTTGTATATAAGCCTACTTAATTTTATTAGGTAAGGTGGTTTTCTTTAATCCTTATAAGTCTGTACAGAAACCTCTAGGAACCTTCATGATATTGACTTTCCAGATATACAGTTCATAGTTTGAACAGTTCATTTGTTCAGTCATTGTTTTGTTACACAGGTATGCATAAATATATTAATTTGGTAACAACTTTAAGATATTACCAGATAGAGCCAAGAGCCCTTTTAACTAACCCTTCTTTCAATCTCTGCTCATTCCCCAGGGGTAATACCTCATTCCCCAGGGGTAATACCTGTTATACTGTTATATACCGATTCCTGTATATTTGCATATTTGTACCTGTGGAAAGTTTTGTGTGCTTCATTTCTCTCTATATGACACAATACTATCTTTATGACACTTGCTGTTTTCCACAGAAAAACGTGTTTTGGAGGGTTTTACATGTTAGTACATATAAAATCACACTCTTTTTTTTTTTTTTTCGGTACGTGCGCCTCTCACTGTTGTGGCCTCTCCCGTTGCGGAGCACAGGCTCCGGATGCGCAGGCTCAGAGGCCATGGCTCACGGGCCCAGTGGCTCCGCGGCATGTGGGATCTTCCCAGACCCGGGCACGAACCCGTGTCCCCTGCATCGGCAGGCGGACTCTCAACCACTGCGCCACCAGGGAAGCCCAAAATCATGCTCTTTTAACGGTTGCAGATTATTCATAGGATGGGGATTTAGGCATTCCCCTGATGAGGAACATTGAGGCTATTTCTGTTTTGCCCATGTTTTCCAGTAACATGACAATGAGCATCCTAAAAAGTTGCCTCATTAGAAGCAATATTACCAATTATCGTGACGACCTTTCACTTGATGATAAGTTGTGATGATGAAGGTTTAGTAGAGTTAAAACTTTGATTTTTCTTTTTAATTAGAAACATTACTTGAATTCTGGTAATGGTGGCATGAAGAGGCTGGCAGTTCCCCTCTGCAGAAAGTAAATAGAAAACCGGACCGAACTGTCAAAAACATCCATTTAGGGGTATTGGAAATTGACCAAAGGTAGTTAAAAAAAACTTGATCTTGCACAACTGTTAGGGCTTGGGGTGAGAACAGTGTGAGTCTGTGGCCTTCTGGCCCGGGCCCTTCCCAAATACCTCCTCAGGCGTGCCCTGCTGTCCCCACCCGCCTCAGCTGATGAAAACTGAAGCTTTACCAGCTTGGAACTAGCTGAGAAACCCAGCAGCTTTGCTGCCAAAGAGGTGGCCGTGGGGGAGTAACTTGATTCAGGAAAGGGATGAGTGAGAGGGGACACAAAAACCTGTGGCTTTGCAAGTACAGAGTGGTGGGTTCGGATGGAAAGAGAGGGAGAAAACCTGCTGCCTTGCTAGCTCAACGCTGTGGACCTGGTTTAGGGTGAGCAGTGGACCAGAAGAAATTTAATACAGAAATCCCAGAAATGAGAGAACCATAGAAGGGCTGAGGTAAGTTCTCCATACAGCTCTGGTTGACTGGAAGCTACATGTGTGAAGGGGAGACCCAAAAAGTTCAACCCAAAGGAGACTAGAGAACTGGCTGCAGTGTTGAGTGCATTCCCCAGTCTATACACAAATCAACTGGCAGAGGCTGGACGTCTTACAGGCTTAAGATGTTTGAGCACAACCATTGCCCAGGTCATTGGCTGACCATTAAGCTATACAGACATAGGCACACCCACTGGGAAGCCAGGCTAAAATATAAAAGTAAGAATTAAAAAACTGAACAGAGATGTCCCAACTGCATACCATGTAGGGAAACTGATTCTTCAGTTCAAGTCCAGATAAATTACAAAAAAGACCCAGCATCTCTGAAAAATAAAATAAATTGAATTACCATAATATATTAAAGGTTCAATTTTCAAACAGAAATTGCTGGCCGTGGGAAAAAAAAAGAAAAAAGAAAACCTAGGAAAACGTGACATAATCACGAGAGTCGGTGGAAACTGACTGTGAGTGGGCTTGATGTAGGATTTAACAGAGACTTTGAATTGGCTGTTTTTAATATGTTCAAAGAATTAAAGGACAGTATATTAGCAACACTTAATAGAGAGTCCCAATAGAGAAACAAATTAGAAAAGAAGAATGAAATAGAAATTTAAGATTTCAAAGTACAATAATTGAAATGAATAGGATAGGATTTATTTATCCAATAAATCTGTTATTGGGTAGGCTCAATAACAGATTTGAGATGTCAGAGAAAACTTGAAGATCAATGAAAAGTACTCACTCCAAAGAAGAGAGAGAGAAAAAAAATATTGTGAAAAGTGGACAGAGCCTCAGAGACCTGTGGGACAATGTCAGACATTTCAACATAGATGTAATGAGAGTTCCAGAGAGAAAGGAAGGAGAGAAGGGACAGAAAAAATATTTGAAGAAATAGTGGCACCACACCCCCCACCCCCAGATTTGGTGGAAAATAATAAAAAGGGTTCCAGTAAGATGGAGTAAGCACACAATACCCCGTCTCTTCCACTGAATGCGGCCATAAACTGGACAGCATACAGGAGTAGCTATTTGCAGACTCTGAAAAGTCAGTAGTATCAGGCGGGTTAGAGAAGACAACCAGAAATTTAAGTACCATTGAATCAACGGTGAGTTTACTGTTCTTTTGTTTTGTTTCGCTTTCTTATCCTTGGATCTAACCCCAAACCTAGAGCATCAGAATGGACAGCTAGAACTCCAAAAACCTGTTGGTTCTGGTTTAAAGAGCAAGATGCTCAACAGGAGTGCAGAGATCAATCAGTCTGTGTCTGTGTCTGTCTCTGTCTCTCTCTCTCTCTCTCCCCCCCTCTCTCCCCTCTCCCCCTCTCCCCCCTACCCAGCCCCCAGGAAGTCCTTTGGCAGCAGTGTTGAAGCAGCTACAAGAGCTAACAGGAGCATAACTAAAACTCCAAAACAAGAAACCTTCCTCTTCAATTGGAGGATTGTAGTTCCTGTCGTTTTTTTGTGGGTTTTTTTTTTTTTTCCCTCTGTTCTCTGGGTGCCTGAACCAGGTCATGAGACCATTTATAGAAAGTACACTGCAGAATGGGTTAAATTATGCCCCAGATTTCTGGAGGGTCAGTAAAGAACATCCCAGAGAACCCAAAATGCCAGGCAGATTGCAGAGGAGCTTTGGAAAGAGACTTCTTAAAGTTGTTACGCACTCCTAGGCTCATCCTTGAGAGGTGCATATGTGGATCTGACCCTAAAGAACACATATCGATGTTTAGTACTGAAATACCAATAGACCACGAACTAAGTCCCAGACTGGCTAGTGGGTGATACATATATGGGACTGATCCAAATAACACTGTGGAAATTTTGAAGTTTACTGGTTTCTTATAAAGTTAAATATACACTTACCATGTGATCTAGCAATCCCATTCCTAGGTATTTACCTAAGAGAAATGAAAACAAGTTCACAAATAAGGGTGCAGATAAGCATGGACAACTAAACTAAAATGACATTGGTACCTTAGAGGGTCAGAATTTAGCTGAGTCAATTGCTTGCTGAAACAAAAATATCAACACTCTCCCTAAGATTTCAGCAAGACAGTCTTTGTTTGTTTGTTTATTTATATATTTATTTATTTGGCTGCATTGGGTCTTCATTGCTGTGCGCGGGCTTTCTCTAGTTGCGGTGAGCGGGGGCTACTCTTCGTTGCGGTGCATGGGCTTCTCATTGTGGTGACTTCTCTTGTCGTGGAGCACGGGCTCTAGGCTCGCGGGCTTCAGTAGTTGGGCCCCATGGGCTCTAGAGCGCAGGCTCAGTAGTTGTGGCGCACGGGCTTAGTTGCTCCGTGGTATGTGGGATCTTCCTGGCCCAGGGCTTGAACCCACGTCCCCTGCATCGGCAGACGGATTCTTAACCACTGCGCCACCAGGGAAGTCCAGCAGAGTCTTATATTATTAAAAATGTACAACATACAGTCCAAAATTCCTTGGCGTATGGAGAACCTGGGAAACCTTAACTCAGATGGGCAAAGATAATCATGAGACACCAATACTGAGATGACAGAGATGTGGGAATCATCTGAGAAAGATTTAAAGCAGGTTTTATAAATATGCTACAACAATTAAGGGTGAGCTGTCTTGAAACAAATGGAAATATGGAATGTCTCAGTAAAGAAAGAGGGAAAAGAAAAACCAAATGGGAAATTTGGAACTGAAAAATATGGTACCAGAAAACTCACTGGACAAGCACAATAGCAGGATGGAGATGACAGTCCGTGAACTTCAAAGAAGATCAGTAGAAATTTATCCGAATTGAAAAACAAAGAAAAAATAGTTGAAAAAAAAATAATGAGAAGAGCTCGAGGGACCTATGGGATGATACCAGGTCTAACATTATGTTTCATCAGACACCGAGAAGGAAAAAAGAAAGAATATGGTACAGAAACAAGTGTTTGAAGAAGTAGTGGCTGAAAACTTCCCAAACTTAGTGCAAGACATAAATTTGTCTTGTAGACTCAAGAGGTTCATTGAACCTTAAGTGGCATAAGTCCAGTGAAATCATGCCCAGAAACAACATAATGGAATTGCTGAAAACAAGACAAAGAAAAAAAATACAGAAAACTAGTAATAGAGCAACTATTTGAATGAATGTGGATGTCTCATCAGAGACCATAGAGGCCAGAAGGAAGTGAAACAATATTTTAAACATACCAGGGGTGGGTGTAAATCCACTGAAACTATTCTCCAAGAACCTGCTGCTTTTTTTTTTTTTGGAGAGGACTTCTCTCTGAAAGCATTGCACATAATATAATAGAAAATTGTTTCTAAGTAAGAGTGCCAGGAAGTTACACTAGCTGCTTTTGCAAGGCATTTACTTAGTTCATAGTAGGAAGATTGATAAGTTCATTTAAAATGGTAGTTCACTTTCCTTTCTGAATTAAACTTGTCATCAGAGGATGACAGTACAGAGTGGGTCAGTTAACATGATTAAATTAGGGGGAAAACCCAACTATGTTCATTAAAAAAAACCATTGTTTTTAAGGTGGGAAAATTGTAATAAATTGCTGTTTTCGAGATTCATTTTTCACTGACACTTTAAATAATTAACAGTAGTCACGATGAGAGATGGTTGAAGAGATTGAATTGCAGAATGTTAGGTAAAGCAGAATATTTAGCATTTATATGTTTTTAGTAGATCAGTCATTTAAATTTATTGTATAACCTCATGAGTTATATCAATCTCATTTCTTTTTTACAGATAAGGAAATAAGGGTGTAGTTAAATTTTTCTTTAATGCTATACTGGAGAAAAAGATTAAAATTCAGAATTTAGCTCTGTTTTAATCACTTTTTGCTGCACATGTTCTCAGCATTTATATTGATATGTCTTTATGAGGCAATTCATTATTATTATAACGAATAATGGAGTGAGGACCTCTTAATGGAGATGTAATTGATACAACCTGTTTATAAAGGACAGTTTGACACTATCTGACAATTGAAAAATCACATATCCTTTGATCTAGCAGTTCTCCTCTTAGTATTTACTTACTTAGTCTGCTGTTCGATTTTTTTTAAATTTGACAATATTGTTTTTAACTGTCAGTAACTTTTTCTTCTCTGGTTGCTCCATTATCTCCCTCTTAGCGACCTGTTCCTTTATGAATTCAGTAGCCTCTCACATATCTTTGAGAATGCTAATAAAAATTAAAAATTTAAGTTCTATTCTCAGCACCATCTGTTTCCCCTGTAGTTTAGTTTGTTCAACTTTGTCCCTTGTCACTGATGTTTTCTTCAGATGTCTGGCAATCAGTAATGGTTGGTTTATATTTATAAATGAAGGACTAGGTTGATTAATCCAGAATATACCTCTGTGGAGGACTTCCTCTGTAGTTGTATAGGCTGTCCTCCCACCCCCCCCCCCCCCCCCCCCCCCCCCCCCGCAGCCCTCTGTCTGAAATGGCGGGCTTCTCCTTCAGATATTCTAGGCAGAGAACTAGTGAGCAAGTTGGGAACCCTCAAATAGCTAAATTAAGAGGGAGGAGGAATCTACCCTGGCATTGGAACATATTGGTACAAGGCTGTAAGTTGGAAGAACAGAAGGGGAGCAGGCGGGGCCACCCCTAGAAGTGTTAGGCAGTGTGGTGAGGGGAATTTTTTGGTTATCAGAATACCTGAGGAACACTGCAGGCATTTGGTGGAGAACAATCCTATGCAAAAAGGATTATGCCAATAGTCTCCTGTTTGAGAAACACTGCTTTAGAGCATTCACTGTGGGATAGTCTCCCTTCCCTCTCCCCTCCTCATCTAGTGTCTGTTGTGAAGAACCAGATGCACCTCAGCCTCTCTGCTCTTTGTTTAGGCCCCACATCCATGTAAGGAACCCTTCCCATGCAAGACATGCGCCCCCTGTCTCTGGAAAGAAGTCTGTGGTACTTAGGCCAAAAAGTGTGCCCTTGTGTATGGGGTTCCTTAATTGCTATGAGTGGCTGCCCATCCACTCACTGTGCCTGCCCTTTTCTTTTGTTGGCTCCAGGCTTAGATTTTCTCTAGGAATGCTTTGGGAAATATAGCTCCATGTTTTGTTTCAAGGTTTTAAACATTGATCATAAATTCAAGATTTTCAGTAGGGTGAACTGTTTGGTTCTTTGCACTGGGTTGCCTTCCACTGGGTGTCTCCCATTTTATCGTCCCACCACTCCCATCAAAGAAACAGTTAACCTTTTACTCCTTTCCAGTATTCACTCAGTGTTAATAATGCACTAGAAGGTATTGTTGCAGGAGTTGCCATGTATTCTTTAGATGCAACAACCCTGTAAGAATAGGTAACTATTGCCGTTCCCCATTTAACAGATGAAGGAAACTGAATTGGAGAGGTTAAGTCACATACTCAGGCATTCAGGACTAGTTAAGTGGTAGTGTCCATGCTTTTAACCACTATGCTATGTCACTTAATTCTCTGATTCCTTCATAGTGTTCTTATCATCATGCTTTATTCATTTGTTTACACATTTTGGTCTACTCTGCTAGATGTAGTTTTTGGAGGAAAGATAGTGTGTCTCTATTTTCTTCCACATCAACCATCATGTCTGGCTTATAAGCACTCGGCTAATGTTGAGTAAGTTAGCTGAGCACATTTAAAGTTTAACTTTCTTCTTTGATTCAATATAACTAAACTAGAATTTCGAGATACTATTTTGAGAACTAAGGTATTGACTGCATATTGTCATTTTATAGAAAACAAGTGTTTTTATTGACCTAACGATTTAGATGAACTCTTGCTGTCAAATCAGTCGCGCGAGTCATGTGTCAAAATTTAATCATAGGGCTTTCCTGGTGGCGCAGTGGTTGAGAGTCCGCCTGCCGATGCAGGGGACATGGGTTCGTGCCCCGGTCCGGGAAGATCCCACATGCCGCGGAGTGGCTAGGCCCGTGAACCATGGCCGCTGAGCCTGCGCATCTGGAGCCTGTGCTCCGCAATGGGAGAGGCCACAACAGTGAAAGGCCCGTGTACCGCAAAAAAAAAAAAAAAAAAATTATAAAAAAACCTAACTTGATCCAAAATTTTTTTTATTTTTTATTTTATATTGAAGCATAGTTGATTAACAGTGTTGTGTTAGTTTCAGGCATACAGCAAAGTGATTCAGTTATACATATACATATATCTATGTCAAATTCTTTTCCCATTTAGGTTATTACAGAATATTGAGCAGAGTTCCCTGTGCTATTCAGTAGGTCCTTGTTGGTTATTTTAAATACAATAGTGTGTACATGTCAATCCTAAACTCCCAATCTCACCCTTCTGCCCTGGTAACCATAAATTTGTTCTCTAAGTCTATGAGTCTGTTTGTTTTGTAAATAAATTCACTTGTATCATTTTTTTTAAGATTTCGCATATAAGTGATATCATATGATATTTGTCTTTCTCTGTCTGACTTACTTCACTTAGTAAAATAATCTCCAGGTCTACCCACGTTGCTGCAAATGGCATTATTTCATTCTTTTTAGTGGCTGAGTAATATTCCATAGTATATGTGTACCACATCTTCTTTATCCATTCATCTGTCAGTGGACAGTTAGATTGCTTCCATGTCTTGGCTATTGTAAACAGTGCTGCAATAAACATTGGGGTGCATGTATCCTTTCAAAACAGTTTTCCTCTGCATATATGCCCAGGAGTGGGATTGCTGGATCATATGGTAGTTCTATTTTTAGTTTTTTAAGGAATCTTCATACTGTTCTCCATAGCAGCTGTACCAATTTGCATTCCCACCGACAGTGCAAGAGGATTCCCTTTTCTCCACACCCTCTCCAGCATTTATTGTTTGTAGACTTTTTGATGATGGCCGGTGTGACTGGTGTGAGGTGATAACCTCATTGTAGTTTTGATTTGCATTTCTCTGATAATTAGTGATGTTGAGCATCTTTTCATGTGCCTGTTGGCCATCTGTATGTCATCTTTGGAGAAATATCTATTTAGGTCTTCTGCCCATCTTTTGATTGGGTTGTTTGTTTTTTTGATATAGAGCTGCATGAGCTGTTTGTAAATTTTGAAGACTTATCTCTTGTTGGTAGCATTGTTGACAAATATTTTCTCCCATTCTGAGGGTGGTCTATTTGTCTTGTTTATAGTTTCCTTTGCTGTGTAAAAGCTTTTGAGCTTAATTAGGTCCCATTTGTTTATTTTTATTTCCATTACTTTAAGAGACAGCTCACAAAAGATATTGCTGTGATTTACATCGAAGAGTGTTTTGCCTGTGTTTTTCTCTAAGAGGGTTATAGTATCCGGTCTTACATTTAGGTCTAATCCATTTTGAGTTTATTTTTGTGTATGGTGTTAAAGAATGTTGTAATTTCATTTTTTTACATGTAGCTGTCCAGTTTTCCCAGCACCATTTATTGAAGAGACTGTCCTCTGTTGTATAGTCTTGCCTCCTTTGTCGTACGTTAATTGACCATAGGTGCATGGGTTTATTTCTGGGCTTTCTATCCAGTTCCATTGATCTATATTTCTGTTTTTGTGCCAGTACCATACTGTCTTGATTACTGTAGCTTTGTGGTATAGTCTGACATTACGGAGCCTAATTCCTCCAACTCCGTTTTTCTTACTCAAGATTGCTTTGGCTGTGCGGGGACTTTTGTGTCTCCATACAAATTAAAAAATTTTTTGTTCTAGTTCTGTGAAAAATGCCATTGGTAATTTGATAGGTGTTGCATTGAATCTGTAGATTGCCTTGGGTAATACAGTTATTTGGACGATATTGATTCTTCCAATCCAAGAACATAGTATCTCTTTCCATCTGTTTGTGTCATCTTTGATTACATCAGTGTCTTATAGTTTTCGGAGTATAGGTCTTCTGCCTCCTTAGGTCAGTTTATTCCTAGGTATTTTATTGTTTTTGATGCGATGGTAAATGGGAGTGTTTCTTTAATTTCTCTTTCTGATCTTTTGATGTTAGTGCATAGAAATGTAAGAGATTTCTGTGTATTAATTTTGTATCCTGCCACTTTACTGAATTCATTGATGAGCTCTAGTAGTTTTCTGGTACCGTCTTTAGGATTTTCTACGTATAATATCATGTCATCTGCAGACAGTGATGGTTTTACTTCTTCTTTTCCAATTTGGATTCCTTTTATTTTCCTTCTCTGATTGCTCTGGCTAGGACTTCCAAAGCAATGTTGAATAAAAGTGGTGAGAGTGGACATCCTTGTCTTGTTCCTGACCTTAGAGGAAATGCTTTCAGCTTTTCACCATTGAGTATGATGTTAGCTATAGGTTTGTTATATATGGCCTTTTATTATGTTTAGGTAAGTTCCCTCTATGCCCACTTTCTAGAGAGTTTTTATCATAAATGGGTGTTGAATTTTATCAAAAGCTTTCTCTACATCTATTGAGATGATCAGATGGTTTTTATTCTTTAATTTGTTAATGTGGTGTATCACACTGATTGATTTGTGGATACTGAAAAATCCTTGCATCCCTAGTATAAATCGCACTTGATCATGGTGTATGATCCTTTTAATCTATTGTTGGATTCTATTTGCTAGTAGTTTGTTGAGGATTTTTGCATCTATGTTCATCAGTGATATTGGCCTGTAATTTTCTTTTTTTTGTGGTATCTTTGTCTGGTTTTGGTATTAGGGTGATGGTGGCCTCATAGAATGAGTTTAGGAGTATTCCTTCCTCTGCAATATTTTGGAATAGTTTTGGAAGGATAGGTGGTAATTCTTCTTCTCTAAATATTTGGTAGAATTTGCCTATGAAGCCATTTGGTCCTGAACTTTTGTTTGTTGGGAGTTTTTTAATCACAGTTTCAATTTCAGTACTTGTGATTGGTCTGTTCATATTTTCTATTTATTCCTGGTTCAGTATTGGGAGATTACACCCTTCTAAGAATTTGTCCATTTCTTCCAGGTTGTCCATTTTATTGGCATATAGTTGCTTGTAGTAGTCTCTTATGATCCTTTGTATTTCTGTGGTGTCTGTTGTAACTTCTTTTTTTTCATTTCTTATTTTATCGATTTGAGGCTTCTCCCTTTTTTTTTTGATGAGTCTGGTTAAAAGTTTATCAATTTTGTTTATCTTTTCAAAGAACCAGCTTTCAGTTTCACTGATCTTTTCTATTGTTTTTGTCTCTATTTCACTTATTTCTGCTCTGATCTTTATGATTTCTTTCCTTCTACTACCTTTGGTTTTGTTTGTTCTTTTTTCTCTAGTTGCTTTAGGTATAAGATTAGGTTGTTTATGTGTGATTTTTCTTGTTTCCTGAGGTAAGGTTGTATTGCTGTTAAGTTCCCTCTCAGAACTGGTTTTGCCGCATCCTATAGGTTTTTGGATCGTTGTGCTTTTGTTTTCATTTGTCTCCAGGTATTTTTTTATTTTTCTCTTTGATTTCTCTTTGATTTCTTCAGTGATCTATTAGTTGTTTAGTAGCATATTGTTTAGCCTCCACGTGTTTGTGTTTTTTACAGTTTTTTTCTTGTAGTTCATTTCTAATCTTACAGTATTTTGTTGGGAAAAGATGCTTGATCTGATTTCAGTTTTCTTAAATTTACTGAGGCTTGCTTTGTGGCCCAGCATATGATCAATCCAGGAGAATGTTCCATATGCACTTGAGAAGAAGGTGTATACTGCTGATTTTGGATGGAATGCTGTTAAATATCAGTTAAGTCCATCTGGTCTAATGTGTCATTTCAGGCCTGTGTTTCCTTATTGATCTTCTGTCTGGATGATCTGTCCATTGATGAAAGTGGGGTGTTAAAGTCCCCCAGTGTTACTGTCGATTTCTCCCTTTATGGCTGTTAGCATTTGCCTTATATATTGAGGTGCTCCTATGTTGGGTGCATATATATTTACAATTGTTATATCTTCTTCTTGGATTGATCCGTTGCTAATTATGTAGCATCCTTCTTTGTCTCTTGTAACAGTCTTTATTTTAAAGTCTATTTTGTCTGATATGAGTATTGCTACTCCAGCTTTCTTTTGATTTCCATTTGTATGGATTACCTTTTTCCAACCCCTCACTTTCAGTCTGTATGTGTCCCTAGATCCGAAGTGGGTCTCTTGTAGACAGCCTGTATATGGGTCTTGTTTTTGTATCCATTCCATCAGTCTGTGTCTTTTGGTTGGAGCATTTAATTCATTTACATTTAAGGTATTTATCGATGTGTATGTTCCTGTTTCCATTTTCTTAATTGTTTTGGATTTGTTTTTGTAGGTCTCTTGTTCTCTTGTGATTTGATGACTAACTTTAGTGTTGTGTTTGGATTCCTTTTTTTTGTGTGTGTATCCATTGTAGATTTTTGGTTTGCAGTTACCATGATGTATTGATATAGCAGTCTATATATAAAAAAGATTCTTTTAAGTTGCTCATCTTTTAATTTCAGGTGCATTTCTAGTAGTCTGCATTTGTGCTCTCCTCTTCTCACAATTACTGGTTTTGATGGCATATTTGTGTTCAAATGTTTTCCTACCTTTACTTGATATTGCCTTTACTGGTGAGCTTTTCCATTTAATTTTATTGTTTCTAGTAGTGGCCTTTTCTTTTCTGATTAGCTAAGTTCCTTTAGCGTTTGTTGCAAAGCTGGTTTGGTGGTGCTGAATTCTCTTAGCTTTTACTTGTCTGTAAAGCTTTTGATTTCTCCATCAAAACTGAATGAGAGCCTTGCTGTGTAGAGTATTCTTCATTATAGCTTCTTCCCTTGCATCACTTTAATATATTGTGCCTTGTTCTTTTGGTCTGCAGAGTTTCTGCTGAGAAATCAACTGATAACCTTATGGGAGTTCCCTTGTATGTTACTTGTTGGCTTTCCCTTATTGCTTTTAATATTTTCTCTCTGCTTTTACTTTTTGTCAGTGTGATTACTATGTGTGTTGGCATGTTCGTTGTTGGGTCTATTGCCTGGGACCCTGCATTTCTTGGACTTGGATGACTTTTATTTCCCATGTTATGGAAGTTTTCAGCTATTATTTCTTCAAATATTTTCTTAGGTCCTTTCTCTCTCTCTTCTCATTCTGGGACCTCTATAATGTGAATGTTGGTGCATTCATTGTTTTCCCAACGGTCTCCTATACTGTCTTCCTTTCTTTTCATTGTTTTTTCTTTATTTTGTTCCATGGCAGTGATTTCCATCATTCTGTCTTCCAGCTCACTTATCTGTTCTTCTGCCTCAGTCACTCTGCTATTGATTCCTTCTAGTGTATTTTTCATTTCAGTTATTGTATTGTTCATCTCTGTTTGTTTTTTAGTTCTTCTAGGTCTTGTTAAACATTTCTCGTATCTTCTCAATCTGTGCCTTCATTCTTTTCCCAAGATCTTGGATCGTCTTCACTGTCATTACTCTGAATTCTTTTTTTTGGTGGATTGTCTATCTCTACTTCACTTAATTGTTCTTCTGGGGTTTTAGCTTATTCCATCATCTGGGACATATTCCCCTGCTGTCTAATTTTGTCTAACTTCTTGTGCTTGCAGTTTCCGTTCTGCAGCCTGCCGGATTGTAGTTCTTCTTGCTTCTGCTGTCTGCCTTCATCTAGTGGATGAGGCTTCTTCTCTCTTGTTGCCAGTACCCCAGGCTGTGAAGACTGACATGGGGCTCAAGACTTTCACTCCTGTGGGAGAACTTCCCTGGTATAATTATTTTCCAGTTCACGTGTTGCCCACCCGGTGGGTGGCCTGCCATCTTGTTGTTGCTTTGTCTTTGGATGTAGGGTATCTTTTTTGGTAGGTTCCAGAGGTTTTTTTTGTTTTTGTTTTTGTCAATGGTTGTTCAGCAGTTAGTTGTGATTTTGGTGTTTTTGTAAGAAGGGGTGAGCCTTCTACTCTGCTGTCTTGCTGGCAAGTCAATCCAAATTTCAATTTCAATCCAGTTTTCTGTACCATTTCCTGGAAATGTATTTAAAAAATTTTTTCCTGCTGTATTGAAAATACATTAGAAGTAGTCCAAATGACTTAGATAATTCCTTTAAGTTTTTGCTTAAATATTTCCAAATGCACACAGAATAAGGTTTTGTTTTTCATTTTCTGAATCTGCAAATTATGCAGTATGGTTCTGTCAAAATAACTGTTATTCTATCTACAAAGTATAAGAGCAGAAATAATTTTTAACGTCTTATGAAAACTTAATTTACCTGTCATATTTTCATTGGGGATTTTAGTTCGTTGAATTAAATGGGAGTGAATATACCACACATGTGATTACAAAAGGATTTTTAATACTGAAGTAGACTCTAGTCCTATATTAAAAACAGTTCATTTAAGTACTTATAGTTCTAAAACTGGGGAGAAATGCTTTTGTAAAACAACTCTAGAAAGCTTTTGGAACAGAATATATGTGAGTAAATACCATTCATTTTATTAAATTTGTCTTCTTACTGATCTATATTGTAGAAAGTTAGAAATGTATTTATATGTAAGAAATTCTGTAAAAGCTTGCCATTTTAGTAGACTAAGCATTGAAAGATACCACTTCTATCTTTGTTGCTTGTTATACAATTTGTGGAAAGTTAATAGCTTTAAGATTACTGCTTTGTAAACCATACCACATTTCACTGATTCCAAGTATTATACAGACATTTTATTTATAAATAACAATATATAATTTGAAAACTATTCTTCATTTTAGTAACAGAAATATGTTACATTTTTGTGACTGAAACTCTATTACTGAGGACTTGTGATGTACCAGACTGTGGGCTAGTTGCTGGGAATATAAGTTTGAACAAGACAGATAAGATTTCTGCACTCATCAGACCTAAGAGTTTAGAAAGAAAATCATACATTAAATAAATAACAAAATATTTAATTACAGGTTGATCAGAGTTATAAAGCATAGACTACTACAAAAGTGTATATTAGGAGAATTTATCCTAATTGGTGCCGCTAAGGACATAGAAATTCTGCTCCTGAAGGATGCGTATGAATTAGGTACACCAAGGTGGTGGTAAGTTGGGGGGAGGACTTTGCATCAGGACAGGGGAAGGATTGGTGTGGCTAAAGCTACAAAGGGTAGTGCAGATTGTTTAACCTAGTAGTGTATTTTAAAGGCTCACTGGCCATAAAATTTACATTTTAATTAATTCCTTGTAGGTGAGATACATATCACTCATAAGAAATCTGTATATATGTAGGAGGCTCTTGTATAGTCTGGGCAAGAAATGATGATGACTAGGACTCATGTTATTTGATTCCAGAAATATTTAGGAGGTAGAATCTACTGCTTCTTTGCTCCAAGTTAGTTTCTATTCCTACCACTTACATACTTACAAATATTTTTGCTATTTTTTGGTCTGTTTTTCTTCCTCTTTCGCCATTCTCTTTATGCTTGTGGGTTTTCTTTTTTTAACCTTTATTAATACTTTGCTGCTGTTTTAATAGAGATTCTAAAGGGAAAGACTGTAAACTCAAGTAGTCAATCTACCATATTTAACTGAACCCTACCTCCCACTGATTTGAAATGTCACCTTTTGCATATATTAACTCCTATTTAGTTATTCAAGATTTCTCTGTTGCTGTGCCAGTACTGCACCAGTTTAATTTATAGTGTTTTTATACTTAATAGCACAGGCACCTCCTCTACAGTTACGCTTTTTTCCAGACGTATTGGTTGGTTTTACGTATTTTCTCTTTCAAGTAAATTTTAGAAAAACATTACCCCAAAATCCTGTTGGGATTTCTTTTTTTTTCTTTCTTTCTTTTTTAATTTATATTTATTTTTGCCTGCATTGGGTCTTCATTACTGTGCACAGGCTTTCTCTAGTTGCAGTGAGTGGGGCTACTGTTCATTGCAGCGCCCGGGCTTCTCATTGTGGTGGCCTCTCTTGTTGCAGAGCATGGGCTCTAGGCCCACAGGCTTCAGTAGTTGTGGCTTGCAGGCTCAGTAGTTGTTGCTTGCAGGCTCTAGAGTGCAGGCTCAGTAGTTGTGGCGCACCGGCTTAGTTGCTCTGTGGCATGTGGGTTTTTCCTGGACCAGGGATCGAACCTATGTCCCCTGCATTGGCAGGCAGAATCTGAACCACTGTGCCACCAGGGAAGTCCCCACCCATTTTTTGATTGGGTGTTTTTTGGGTTTTTTTAATATATTGAGCTGCATGAGCTGTTTGTATATTTTGGAGATTAATCCTTTGTCAGTTGCTTCGTTTGCAAATATTTTCTCCCATTCTGAGGGTTGTCTTTTCATCGTGTTTATGGTTTCCTTTGCTGTGCAAAAGCTTTTAAGTTTAATTAGGTCCCTTTTTTTTTTCGTTACTCTAGGAGGTGGGTCAAAAAAGATCTTGCTGTGATTCATGTCATAGAGTGTTCTGGCTATGTTTTCTGCTAAGAGTTTTATAGTGTCTGGTCTCACATTTAGGTCTTTAATCCATTTTGAGTTTATTTTTGTGTATGGTGTTAGGAAGTGTTCTAATTTCATTCTTTTACATGTAGCTGTCCAGTTTTCCCAGCACCACTTATTGAAGAGACTGTCTTTTCTCCATTGTATATCCTTGCCTCCTTTGTCATAGATTAGTTGACCATAGGTGCGTGGGTTTATCTCTGGGCTTTCCATTGATCTGTTCCGTTGATCTATATTTCTGTTTTTGTGCCAGTATCATATTGTCTTGATTACTGTGGTTTTGTAGTATAGTCTGAAGTCAGCGAGTCTGATTCCTCTAGCTCCATTTTTTTCCCTCAAGATTGCTTTGGCTCTTCAGGGTCTTTTGTGTCTCCATACATATTTTAAGATTTTTTTGTTCTAGTTCTATAAAAAATGCCATTACTAATTTGATAAGGATTGCATTGAATCTGTAGATTGCTTTGGGGAGTATAGTCATTTTCACAATATTGATTCTTTTAATCCAAGAATATGGTATATTTCTCCATTTGTGTCATCTTTGATTTCTTCCATTAGAATCTTATAGGTTTCTGCATGCAGGTCTTTTTCCTCCTTAGTTAGGTTTATTCCTAGGTATTTTATTCTTTTTGTTGCAGTGGTAAATGGGATTGTTTCCTTAACTTCTCTTTCTGATCTTTCATTGTTAGTATATAGGAATGCAAGAGATTTCTGTGTATTAATTTTGTATTCTGTGACTTCACTAAGTTCATTGATTAGCTCTAGTAGTTTTCTGGTGGCATCTTTAGGATTTTCTATGTATAGTATCATGTCATGTGCAAACAGTGATAGTTTTACTTCTTCTTTTCCAATTTGGATTCCTTTGATTTCTTTTTCTTCTGATTGCCCTGGCTAAGACTTCCAAAACTGTGTTGTATGATAGTGGTGAGAGTGGGCATCCTTGTCTTGTTCCTGATCTTAGAGGAAATGCTTTCAGTTTTTCACTATTGAGAATAATGTTTGCTGTGGGTTTGTCATACATGAGGCCTAATGTCTTTTTAAAATAGTAGATTTTTGAAAGCCTTTTTAATTTCTTCTATTATGATCTGTTTTAATTTCTACCTCTTCTTCCTAAATTTCAGTAATTGACATTTTCCTAGAAAATCTCTGCTCGACTGGATTTTACAGTAACGTTGTTCACTGTGTTTTCTTTTGAATCTTCTTCATGCCTGCAGTTATTTTCTCATTGCATTCCTAAGGTTATTTGTGTCTTCTCTTTTCTTAATCAGACTAGCCAAGTATCAGTCTCTTTTTATTGGACCTTTGAAACAGCCAGCAGGGATTGATCAAATCTATGGGTTTTTTTCTTTTTTCTTCTTGGATTAATTTCTGCTTTCTGTTTTAATTCTTTCTATTTTTGAATTTCCCATTACCTTGTAAATTTTGTTCTTTCATGATCCATAGCATGTTTCTCATACTTTGCCCTTTTCTAGTGGGAAAATTCTTTAGTTTGATCCCTGATATTCCCACCCCCAACCCACCCTATGATTTAATCTTTTTCTTTCTTTTGCTCTTTCTTTTCTTTTCTTTTATTCCCCTGGTAGATAGTAAGTCTGTTTCTTTGGCAGTTAATATTTATTTGTTGAATTTGGTGAGTTGCATTCACGCTTTTAGTATTCATGTGTAGTGATCCTTGATGTGTAGTGATCATATTTGTAATTGAAGGGCCTAGATTAAATATATTAAATTTTCTTCAGTTTAAATAGGAACCCCATTTGTATGTCATTGAATCTGGCTTCTGATTAAAGAGTCCATCCTCCTGTAATTAAGGAGGAGGAGTGAAACTTGTAGGAAACTTACCTTCTGAGTTTTGGGACTTTCCTTTCTTCCTGGAATCTCTTGAGTAAATTGGGACACTTCCCTGCTTCTCTGGCTCCAGCTCAACTTTGCAAGGTTCCCACTACAGAGAGCTTCCTGTTTCATATATTAAGCTTTCACATACAAGAGTTGCCTTGTGGTAATCCGTGTCTGAGTGGTTATTATAGATTTAGTTAATGTTTTTCTAATTAATTAATTAATTTTTTTGGCTACATTGGGTTTTCGCTGCTGCGCACGTGCTTTCTCTAGTTGCAGTGAGTGGGGCTACTTTTCACTGCAGTGCGCGGGCTTATTGTTGCAGTGGCTTCTCTTGTTGCAGAGCATGGGCTCTAGGCACACGGGCTTCAGTAGTTGTGGTTTGTGGGCTCAGTAGTTGTGGCTCGCAGGCTCTAGAGTGCAGGCTCAGTAGTTGTGGTACATGGGCTTTGTTGCTCCATGGCATGTGGGATCTTCCTGGACCCAGGCTCGAACCCGTGTCCCCTGCATTGGCAGGCGGATTCTTAAACACTGCGCCCAGGCAAGTCCCAGATTTAGTTTATGTTTTAATATTTTATGACGTTAATTCTCTCTCACTGCTCTTTGTTGTAATTTTCTCATATTTACTTTTTTCAAATGCTTTTAGGATAATTTAGTTAAAAAGAACTGTTGTATTTTTTTTGATAGTTAATGTTATTAGATAACTAATTTATAAGCCAGTGAGTTGGCCTGTGAGGGGCAATTATTTCTTCACCCTGTCCGATAACATCCCAATAAACGAGGGAGATTGGGATTATGCCAGGTGTTCGAACGTTATTAATTTTATTCATGACAGAGTATGGAGTAAAGGTGTTAGGGCAGATCCTTGCATGTCTGGGAAGTTATGCTGATGTTTGACATCCTGGTGTAACCGGAGCACCAGGGTGGGTTGTTCCACACTCACCCACCCCCTCACCTAACCTCCTCACCAGTTCCTGTCTGCTTTTCCCACCTGTCAACTCTGCGACTCCCTAAATCCAAATAGTTTCCATTCAAAAGGGGAAGATATGGAAAATAGCAAGTCCCTTCACCCCAGCTCTCACCTTTGGAATTAAATAGCCTGGAACAGGGCAAGTGAACTAACTGAGGACTTTTTGACAGTAAACATTAAGAATAACATCTGAAATCAACTCCAGAAGAGTGCCACCAGGGGAAAATCAAGTCTTAGCACATGTTCTGAAACTGCCCGTAAGAAAGGGCTAGGGAGTGATCCTCTAGGTATGAGCTCTAAGAGCTCTGGACTCAAAGGGGCTTCAGCTAGCCCACTCTGGGCCTGCAGAACCAGATGACCTGTGGGCTGCCTGGCAAGCACACTGCAGTCTGTCTGTCTCTGTCTCCCATGAGGTCCTTCAGTTCCATCGCAGAGTACTCCCCAGTGTGTTATACAGTTGAACCTTGAACAGCAGCACCCACCCTCCACACAGTGGAAAATCCCCTTATGCTGTCTCCCCAGTTCCATGTTGGTAAATTCAGCCAACAGCAGATGATTAGTACTGTAGTACATGTTTACTGACAATAGTCCACACATACGTGGACCTGAGTAGTTCATATCCATGCTGTTCGAGGATCCACTGTAGTTGTCCTTAAAGCTCTTTGGTTTGAGGAAGTGATTGGCATGTTTACTCTTCTGACTGTAGAGGAGGTGTGTCACCTGATGGCTGTTGGGAGACGTCAGGAGACTGGGTTAGGTCTTTGGCTGCTGACGGAGGTGTTGCTGAGAGCTCCCACTTTGAACTTTGACCACAGGGCCAGCTCAGTCAGGGCCCCCTGTTAGCACAGGTACTCTCTCTGGACACAGACCCATGTCCCATGGCAGGCTGTCTCAGCCATCCAGCAGGGTATCGGTGAAGGGCTTGCAGACACCCTTGAAAGGATTACTAGTGTTTCGGAAGATCTAGCAGATAGGAGCCGAAAATCTTGCCCATTAAGGAATAGGGATGCCAGCCTTCAGCTCGAAGTGGGTTTTCAGAGGCGTAGATGGTGTCCATAAGTTTCATCCTATGCAGATAGTTGTAGCAATTCTGACTTCCTTGGGTTTCCAGCTGTTGCAGTCTTGGACCATCCTCCACAAGGAGTCAAGGTTTGTACTTGATATCCCAAAGTCTGGACAGTAGAATATCAGTCTCCTGTTTGAAGATTTTGGGGGCATGTGCCCCTCGGGGACATGAGGTCCCCTTCAAGATTTCATTGCAAAGCTCATGATTTACTTCTTCACAAAAATAAATGGCAGTAAAAATACCAGATTCCCGTGACCTTTACCAGCACAACATTCACTCCAGACTGGCCTCCCTAGCCTGTGTAGAGCTGCATCAGTTTACCCCACTGCCCTGCCTCCTCAGCCCAAGTTCCCTGGAGCTCCCCAGCCAGGCCATTTCCTTAGTGGAGGGAAGACCAAGCCAGACTTGGCCTGAAAACATGGTTATATAGGGGGTCTACTGTTTTTATTAAAACTCCATTAAGTATACCAATTAGTTTGGGCATGTTTGGCAACTTAATAATCTGGATTCCCTTTTCAGGACATGGAATATTGACAGACTTACTAGTTTATAATTAAATTTCATATACTAAAGAATCAGTAACAACTTACAGAGGTCTTCAAAATAACCAAGGGTATATTTCACAGTCTCTGCCACTTTTCTTCCCACTTAATTAAGCAGAGATATAAAAATTCAAACGCCACAAGAACCAATATAGAAGATACATTTAAAAAAAAATCTTCAGTACAACTGGAAATTTGAACACTAGCTATATATTTAATGATACTAAGGAATTACTGTTACTTTGTTAGGTGTGCTAACAGTGTTGTTACATTGTTTAAAAAGAGTCCTGATCTTGTAGACATAAACACTGAAATACGACCTCTGGGATTTGCCTCAAAGCTCTGTAGGTTAGAAAGTATATGGGGGTATGAAACAAAATTGGCCGTGAGTTGCTAATTGTTAGAGCTGATAATTGTTGGGTGTGTTATTGTCTCCGTTTGTGTATGTTTGGAATTTTCCGAAATAAAAATAAAGACATACATAGAAGGTCAAAGGAAAGAAAAAAGTACTTATGAAAAGTAGAGTTAACTACGTTTATAGCCACAGGGTAAGAATACTTCTACAGATTGTTGATTCTGTTGTTCCCTGCCCAGAGTACACTTTGGACTTCAAGCAAAATTATGAAGTAAACTTTGCTTATATTCTTTATTTTCTAGTGTCTTCTTTCTTCATCTTACCTCAATATCAGTTTTCCTTCTGCTTGTTGTAAATGCACATTTTTCTCCTGTTTACCTCTTTACTTCCAAAATTGTCACTCATTTATACATACTGAGAAGGAGACCTAAAGATGAACCTGTTCCAATTAAAGTGCGAGAGAAAAATACTTGGGAGAGAGTTCAGGGTTAGAAGTCAGGGAATAGTTCTGATATTTGAGCATTTGGAAAAACTGATAGAAATGGGAGAAGTTTGTTGGAACATTTGGGAAAAAACTTGTAGGAGTCCTATATGAAAAGCACTAACTGTTGATTTTATTTTAAAAATTGCCAGTCTGGGGGCTTCCCTGGCTGTCCATTGGTTAAGACTGTGCACTTCCAGTGCAGGGGGTGCAGGTTCAATCCCTGGTCAGGGAGCTAAGATCCCATATGCTGCATGGGGTAGCCAAAACAAATAAAAATAAATAAAAATTGCCAGTGTGGAGATAGGGGGAAGTAAAAGCATCACACTAGTACTATTCTAACAAAAATAAATAATATATAAAATGGGTAAATTAAAAAGTAGCAATATTAGCACATTACCCAGAAATACAGCTGTGATTAAAAGAAACAACAAATTCAAAGTAGTTGCTTCTGTAGAATAGGATAAGTTGGGAAGGAGGCTGACGGCATGGAACAGAGAACTGCTGTATTTCATTATAAGCCACTTAGTAATACAATCTGACTTTTGACAGTGTTTTATTTTAATAAAAAATAAAAATATTAAAAACAAACTGCACTATTAGTAGACTTATTCTAAAGAAGCATCAAGGGAAAATAAAATTAATAAAACTAATCTGAATAAAATTAAGGCTATGATACTGAATGAAGTAGGGGTCTGGCTGTACCTTCTTCATATGCATATCCAGTTGTCGCAAATTCATTTTTGAAAAGACTGTTCTTTCTTCCTTTGAATTGTCTTGCCACTTGTTGAAAATCTAATGACCGTAAAGTGGATTTATTTATGGACTCTCAGTTATATGTCTTTATGCTAGTACCACACAGTCTTGATTACTGTTGCTTTTTAGTCAGTTTTGAAGTAAGTGTGAGTCTTCCAGCTTTGTTCTTTTTGAAGATTGTTTGGCTATACTGGGTTCATTGCATTTCCCACATGAATTTTTCTATCAGCTTATATAACAGTTTCTACCAGAAAGGGCGAGGGGAGCTGAGATATTAATAGGGATTGCATTAAACCTGTAGATCAATTTGAGAAATATTGCCATCTTAACAACAGTAAGTCTTCTATAGAATCCATGAATATGGGTATCTTTTTATTTATTTAAGTCTTCTTTAATTCTTTCAATGATGTTTTATAGTTTCACTGTAAAAATCTTACAGTTCTTTTGTTACATTTATTTCTAATGATTTTTATTGTTTTAATGCTATTGTAAAAGGAATGGTTTTCTTAATTTCATTTTCAGATTGTTCATTGCTAGTGTATAGAAATACAATTCATTTTTGTATTTTGATCTTCTATCTTGCAACCCTACTGAACTCATTTATTTAGTTCTAATAAATCTTTTGTATATATTCCTTAGGATTTTCTATATAGGAGGTCATGTCATCTGCAAAAAGAGATAGTTTTACTTATTCATTTTTCATCTGGATGCCTTTTATTTCTTTTTGTTGCCTAACTGCCATGGCTAGACCCTCCAGTACAGTGTTGAGTAGAAATGGCAAGAGTAGAAATCCTTGCCTTGTTCCTGATCTATGGGAAAGCATCCAGTCTTTCACCATTAAGTATGATGTTAGCTATGGGTTTTTCATAGATGCCCTTGAGGAAATGGAAATTTCCTTCTATTCCTAGTTGAATGTTTTTTATCATGAAAGGTATTCGATTTTGTCAAATGCTTTCTCTGTGCCTATTGAGATACCATGTGGTTTTGTTTTATTAATACAGTGTATTACACTGATTGATTATCATATGTTGATAAACCACCCTTGCACTCCTGGGATAAATTGTACTTGGTCATTGTGTACAATCCTTTTCATTTGTTGCTGGATTCAGTTTGCTAGTGTTTTATTAAAGATTTTTGCCTCTGTACTTGTAAAAGATACTGGCTGTAGTCTTCTTGTGATGTCTTCGTCTGGATTTAGTATCAGGATCTCACAGAATGGTTGGGAAGCGTTCCTTCCTCTTCTACTTTTTTTTGGAAGACTTTGTGAAGTAATGGTTTTAGTTCTTGAATTCACTGGTGAATTCATCTGGTTCTGGGCTTGCTGGAAGTTTCTTGATTAATCTTTTTTTATTGCTCTATTACAATTTTATATTTCTTCTTGAGTAATGTTTTTAAATTTGAAAAATAAAAAACAAGTATAAGGTTCTAAGTATGCCTTATATAGTCTGGTAAACCCCAAATTGCATGTAAAAACCTATCCTCCTGCTAATTCATGGAAAGTGCATTTGAAATTTCTACTATTCAACCATTCAGTTCTTTAAATGTGACTTTTCAAAAGAGTGTTAATTGATAATGTCTTTTTACTTGAATTATTTTATAGTTGTATTTCGTAATAGCTTGGAATTTAAGGTTTGCTTTTTTTTTTTTTTTTTTTACTATTGCTTTTATCTCAGCAGCAATGCAGCAAGTGTTGGATAACCTTACGGAGCTGCCCTCATCTACAGGAGCAGAAGAAATAGACCTAATTTTCCTCAAGGGGATAATGGAGAATCCTATTGTAAAATCACTTGCTAAGGTATATTGGTTTATTCATAAGATAACTAAATTATTTTTTTAATTGTTTTTACAGAGGTCTTTTCAGATTACTGTTTTAGAACCTGGTTAATATACCTTAGGCTTTGTTAGCAAATAATAACAGTTAACAGCTAATGAGATCTTACTGTACACAGAAGTTAGACCACTTTTGCCTTTTCTATGCTGACTTTAAAGTTTTAGGGAAATAATAACTGAACAGTCGTATTATAACGGAGGTCTGTGGAAAAGATTCTCATCGTGTCTCCATTTTCAACAACAAGGTACTGACTTTCTTCTTTTACATTGGACCATGTACCTGTTTTTTCATTTCAGTTCTTGACTTCCTATATATAGTACTTTTTGAAATCTTGTTTTTTCTTGGTAACCCTGACATTTTGAGTCTGTTTCCATAATCAACTCTTTAGTAATCTTTTTAACTCATCCATAAATATACTTTCACAACCATTTTTTGGCCCAGTTTATTTCAATTATACTATTTCCCTGTAATAATTTTTGTAAATGTCACTAAAGCTTAGTGTATTAACTATTTCACAACCGTGCTCTTCCATTCTTCAGATGATTCTTGCTTTCAAGAACCTGTGCCATATACCCTCTCTGACTTTTTCTTTTCTTCCCTTTTATTTCTCTTACAAGACTCAATATAGTTCCCTTTGCTATACAGTAGGACCTTATCGTTTATGTCTCTGACCTTTTCTTCATGTAACCATCTTGTCATTCCTAAAATGTTGATTTCACCCTCTCCTGTGATCATTTTTTAGCCATAGTCTCTTACTTGTCTTCTTCTAAGAGTTCTGAAAAATCATACTTTTTACAAAGTGTTCTATTAGTAGGAGTGAGTTAATGATGCAGATTCTTCATTTTATTCATCAGTGTAATCATTCTAAGGTCATATGACATAAAAGCTTTGGTTTCTAAGTAGAAACTTATCCACTTGCAGATCACCCAACTAGAATTTTTATTTTAGTCATTTTTGATTGTAGTCTTTTAAAATTTTGTTAGATATTCCTTTAATAATAATATATAGGATATGATTTTCCTTCAGGTACAAGCTTCTTGTCACAAATATCAGTCACTATACTGTGTTGAGATAAAGTAATAGTTTCAGGGTCTGTTGAAATAAGTAAGGGCTGTTTAAGCCTGTTAATTAAATTGCTCGCCCTGAGCTCTTATTGCTACTTTAAAAGTAGTGTTTACTTCTCCCTTTATGTCATACTTACTGTTGGTTGTCAGTTTTTATTGCCAGTGTATCTATTACACCCCATCCCCATGTTTATTTAATTTACAGCTTTTAGATGTAGATTTCAAAACTAGATAATATTATGTAAGGCATCTTACAATGTGCTTATTGTTTATAAGGGTTTTTAAAATATACTGTTTCATCTTTGCAACAACTTTATGAATTGAAAACTAAGTTTTAAAAATAGAAAAATTATTTGCCTAGGGTCACTTAGCTAGTAAATGACAAAAATATTTAGGCCAGATCTTGCTTCTTCAAATTCTGTGCTCTTTCTACCACAGCACAAGCTGTGTTTGTGTGTCTGTGTGTGTGTGTGTGTATTCTTAAGAATTTCTGTGCATAAAAAATGATTCACTTTTGTGTCACTGATATTGGCCTTTCAGAAGATTATCTTGTTCACTGTTCTTAACAAGTGAAATGGCTGGATGACTTTTGAGCAGCTGAAGTGCTACTGTAATCTTTTGATGATAAAATTGAAATTAGGAAGAGAATGACCCAGTAGTATCCAACATTCAAGCAGCTTCTCAAAAAATAAAAGGAAGAATAGTTGGGTATTCCTTAAATTGAAGGCACAGAAATCCTAGGAGGAAGGGAGGACCTTATTCCAGGAAAGAGATAATAAGTCACAGCAGGCCAACACTCCCAGCACAAGTAGGGAGAAAAATGGATAAATTGCTGAGGAGACAGTGAGCCAAACACTGCTAGACCTGTGGAAAGGCAGGAGCATGTGACTAATAATCATGAAAAAAACAACAGAAGCAGTCTCATAGATGACCCTTTTATTAAAGTTTATAGACAAAGATTTTTAAATAACTTTTTTTTTAAGTGATACCTTGTTTTTGGAGGCTTGAAAAAATATTTTATTTATTTATTTGGCTGCACTGGGTCTTAGTTGCTGTGTGTGGGATCTTTAGTTGTGGCATGTGAACTCTTAGTTGCAGCTTGTGGAATCTAGTTCCCTGACCAGGGATCAAACCCCCGGCCCCCTGCATTGGGAACTTGGAGTCTTAGCCACTGGACCACCAGGGAAGTCCCTAAATAGCATATTTTTAATAGAAGAAAAAAGTGGGAAAAAATGAAGACATTTAAAATATTACTAGAAAATAAGAATTAAAAACAAATGGTTATTCAGGGACTCAAAAATACAATATCTGGTTAAGAGCTCATTTGATGGGTTTAATATTGGGTTGGCAAAAAAGTTCATTCGGTTTTAAGTAAAAATAAAAGACACATTTTTCATCTTCAGGAATTTTATTGAAAACGTATTTGTTAACCGAATGAACTTTTTGGCCAAGCCAGTAGAAGACTAAACACAGCAGAAAAGAAGATTAGTGAATTTGAAGACAGGTCAACAGAAAATATCTAAACCGAAATTCATAGAAAAGTATGTCTGGAAAAGACAATATGTGAGGCATTCTCAAAAAGATCAAATACACATGTAATTAATATCCCGGAAAGAGGGAGAGGGGGAATGGGACAGAAGAAATAGTTCAAGACACAATGGCCGAGAATTTTCAAACCTAATGAACAACAACATCAACTGATAAGATTCAAGAAGACAAGTGAACCCCCTGTCAGGGAAAATACAAAGCAAAACATTCCTCAGAATATCACAAGCTCCTGAAAATCAAAGATAAAGTGAAATTTTGTAAAGCAACTGGAGAAGAAAGACATATTAAGGAGAAACACTAATACTAATGGTTAGCAATAAAACAGGAACTATGGAAGGCATAACAGAGTGGATTGAGATCCTTAAAGTGCTCAAAGAAAAACACTGCCAACCTCAAATTCTCTTTTCAGGGCTTCCCTGGTGGCTCAGTGGTTGAGAGTCTGCCTGCCGATGCAGGGGACACGGGTTCGTGCCCCAGTCCAGGAAGATCCCACATGCCGCAGAGTGGCTGGGCCCATGAGCCATGGCCGCTGAGCCTGCACGTCCGGAGCCTGTGCTCCACAACAGGAGAGGCCACAACAGTGAGAGGCCCGCGTACTGCAAAAAAAAAAAAAAAAAAAAATTCAGCAAAAGCAACTTTCAGAAATGAAAGCAAAATGAGGATTTTCTTTTCAGACAAACAAAATCTGAGAAAAATTGTCTCTATTTACTCAACAGTAACTGCAAAAGGAAGTTCTTCAGGCAGAAAGAATGACAAAATAAAGGGAACATTAGTGGGTAAATATAAAATAATACTGATTTTTAAGATGAAATAATAGTAGTGTCTTGTGGCATTTACAGCATGTGTATAAATGAAATATGTGCAGATGATAGCCCAAAAGGAAGGACTTAGTGATTCATACAATTGTAAGATACTCTCATTATTCAGGAAGTGGTAAAAGTAATGTCTTAAGGTTGTATAAAAAGTCAGAGATGCGGGGCTTCCCTGGTGGCGCAGTGGTTAAGAATCCACCTACCAATGCAGGGGACATGGGTTTGAGCCCTGGTCTGGGAAGATCCCGCATGCCACAGAGCAACTAAGCCCACACGCCACAACTACTGAGCCTGTGTGCCACAACTACTGAAGCCCGTGCACCTGCAGCCTGTGCTCTGCAGCGAGAAGCCGCCACAATGGGAAGCCTGCGCACTGCAACCAGGATTAGCCCCCGCTCGCCGCAACGAGAGAAAGCCCACGTGCAGCAACGAAGACCCAACACAGCCAAAAATAAAATAAATTAAAAAAAAAAGTCAGGGATGCATATTGAGATCTCTAGGGTAGCCACCAAAAGTAAAATTATAAGAATGAATAAATTCCACCCAAGCTGTAAGGGAGAGAAAATAGACTTGAATTTACCCTCACTCCAGAAACTAGAAAAGTTAGCACAAAGGTGTAGGAGGGTGACCATCTTCAGACATGGGACAACAGGCAGCACAGGATTGTGATGCCTGAAAGGAAAGAAATGAGGTGAGCATTATGAAACTGTCTGAGGGTAGTTTCCATGCTGCAGTGCAGAAAGAAGCACAAACAGCCCAGCAGTCTTAGTAGAGCTTGGCATTTGGGGAGGTGGAGGTGACTGGCATTTGTGTAGCAGAGTATCAGGGAGGAGGAAGCTAAAGAGATTTTCTTAGGGGTGCCCTCAAATCTCTGGCTGAGTGCTGATTGTGCATATGTGAAGCTCAGCTCTAGAGTCCAAGGAAAGACCCACTGGAAAGCACAGTAGGCCAGACAATTTCCAGGGCTCAGAAGGGATGGGGAGTAGCTTAGTTGGCATTCCCACCACCCTGAGTGGAAAGTCCTCATAACATGCGGGACATTGGGCAGAGCTCACACTCAGTTTGTTATAACAGACCTAGGAAACTAGTGCAGATTACAGCAAAATCAAACTAAGAGTTATTCCCCAAATCCATAAATATATGGAATATATATAAATATATGGAATATATTCCATAAATATATGGAAATTAAACAGCATACTTTGAAACAGCCATGGGTCAAAGGAGAAATCACAAAGAAACATAAAAAATATTTTGAATTGAATGAAATGAAAATACATGTCAGAACTTGTGGGGTGCAGCAAAGCAGCACTTAGAGGGAAATGCCTATATTAGAAAAGAACAATATTTAAATCAATGATCATGTGTACACCTTGAGCAAATAGAAAAAGAACAAATTAAACTCAAAATAAGCAGAAAGTAGTAAATTATAAAGTTGAGTAAATATAAAGAAGACAAATAGAAAAAAATCAATGTAACTCTTAGTATATTAATACAATTGGTAAGCCTCTAGCTAGACACAAATTATCAGTATCAGAAATGAAGGAGAAGACGTTGCTACAAATCCAACAGACATTGCAAGGATAATAAGAAATAATGTGAAGAACTTTATGGCAATAAATATGGTAACTAGATGAAGCTAATTTCTTGACAGATGCAAATGACTAAAACCTAGATAAGAGTAGATAACCTGACTAGCACTATATCTGTTTTTTATAATTGAATATTTGCAGTTTAAAACTTGAAGCTCCACGGGCTTCCCTGGTGGCGCAGTGGTTAAGAATCTGCCTGCCAATACAGGGGACATGGGTTCGAGCCCTGGTCTGGGAAGATCCCACATGCCGCGGAGCAACTAGGCCCATGAGCCACAACTACGGAGCCTGCGCCTCTGGAGCTTGTGCTCCGCAACAAGAGAGGCCGCAACAGTGAGAGGTCTGCACACCGCGATGAAGAGTGGCCCCTGCTCCCCGCAACTAGAGAAAGCCCTCGCACGGCAACGAAGACCCAACACAGCCAAAAATAAATAAATTAATTAATTAATTAAAAAAAAAAAAACCTGCAGCTCCAGCCTAGATGGCCTCAAAAGAAAATTCTATCAAACATTTAAGGAAGAAATAATACCAATTTTACATGATTTCTTCTAGAAAAAAGAAAGAGAAGGGAACATTTCCAATTTTGTTTTACTAGTCTTGGTGTTACCCTGATAACAAAACCAGCTAAAAACAGTTCAGTTAAAGAGAACTACAGGATAGTATCCCTCATGAACATAGACTTCAAGTTCTTAAGAAAATATTAGCAAATCAAATCTTGCAACATACAAAAAGGATAATACCTCATTACCAAGTGAGTTTTGTCTTAAATATACAAGCTTCTTAATATTTGAAAACCAATAAATGTTTGTCACCATTTTAATGACATGATAAGCAAAATCATTTGATGATGTTCATAGTTGTGGAAAAAGCATTTTACAAAATTGAATATCCATTCCTGCTAAAAACTCAGCAAACTAAGAATAGAAGAAAATTGCCTCAACCTAATGAAGGGCATCTATAAAAACCCTACAGTTAACATTGTAATTCATGGTGGAAGATAATGCTTTCTAAGATCACTTCTGTTCAACTGTTATCACTTCTTTTCGACTTTGTACTGGGAGTCTTTGCTATAGCAAAAAGGCGAGGGAAAAAAAAGGCATACGGATTGAAGAGGAAATAATTAACTGTCTTTATTCAAGGATGACATTATCATCTATGCCAAAAATCCTAAGAATCTACCAGAAGGAAGAAAAAAAAACCCTCTAGAGCTAATTAGTGAGTTTAGCAAGGACACAAGATAAAAGATTAATGTAATCTTATGTAAATCCGTTGTATTTTTATATACTAGCAATGAACAATTGGAAATTGTAATTTACCAAAAAAGAAATAAATTTTTAAAAATATGTGCAAGACCTGTACACTGAAAACTACAAAACATTGCTGAAATTAAAGGCATACATACATACATACTTACATAAGTGAAGGAATTGGAAGGCTCAATAATCTTAAAATGTTAATTCTCTGTAAACCAAGCTAAAGATTCAGTATAATCCCAGCCAAAATTTCAGACTGACAAAATGATGAAGGACCTAGACCAGACAAACAATTTTGAAAAAGAACAAAATATGATCTCTTCCACAACCTGATTTCAAGGATTACTATTGTCCTACAGTAATGAAGACAATACAGTATCAGCATACAGATCAATGGCACAGAATAGAGTCCAGAAAGAGACTACCACTTACATGGTCAACTGATTTTTGTTAATAGCGCTATGATAATTCAATGAAGAAATGATAGTCTTTTCAATATATGTTCCTGAAACAATTGAATATTCATATGCAAAAAAATGAACATTATCTTTTTCCCCACTCTATATGCAAAAATTAGCTAAAAATAGATCATAGATCTAAATGTAAGAGCTAAGGCTAAAAAAATTCTAAAAAGACGCATAAGGGAAAAACTCCTTGTGACTTTGGATTAGAGAAAGTCTTCTTAGATAAGACATAAAGAGCATAAGGCTTAATGAAAATTTTGGTTAATTAGATTTCCTCTGCAAAAGACACCATTAAGAAAATGAAAAGGTGAGCTACAGACTGGAAGAAAACATTTGCAGAACATATATCCTAAAAGGGAAGCCGCTCATTTATTGGTAGTAGCAGTGCAAAATGGTACAACTACTTTGGAAGACAGTCTGGCAATTTCTTACAAAGCTAAATATAGTGTTACCATACAATCCAGTGATTGTGCTCCTTGACATTTACCCAAGTGAATTGATAATTTGTGTCCATACAGAAACAAACACATGAATGTTTATCATAGCTTTATTCATAATTGCCAAAACTTGTATGCAACCAAGATGTCCTTCAATAGGTGCATGGATAAACAAAGTGTGGTACATCCATAAAATGGAATATCATTCAGCAATAAGAAGAAATAAGCTATAAAGCCATGAAAAGAGATGGAGTAACCTTAAATGCTTATTGCTAAAGTGAAAGAAGCCTGTCTGAAAAGGCTACACATTGTATGATTCCAACTATATGACATTCTGGAAAAAGCAAAAGCTATAGAGATAGTATCAAAAAAGTCAGTAGTTGACAGTTTGGGGAGTATAACGGAGGGATGACTAGGTGGGTCACAGGACATTTTTAGGGCAGTGAAACTATTCTGTATGATACTTTTAAAGTGTATGAGTGACATTATGCATCTGTCAAAACCATTGGAACTGTACAACATAAAAGTCAAAATCCATGGAAATGTGAACTATAGGCTTTAGTTAATAAGGGTGTATCAATATTGGCTCATTAATTATAACATTTATCACATTAATACAAGATACGAATAAGGGAAACCTGGGGTAGGGGAGCAGATATATGGGAATTCTCTGTATTTTCTGCTGAGTTTTTCTATAAATCTAAAGCCTTATTGGCTAAAGTCCATAGTTTATGTTAGGGTTCACTCTTTGTGTTGTACATTTGATGGGTTTTGATGCATGTATAATAACATGTAATGTCTTTTTTCTGGTTTTGGTATTAGAGTAATGCTGGCCTTTATAGATTGAGTTAGGAAGTGTTTCCTTTGCCTTCTAGAAGAGACTGTAAAGAAATGATATAATTTCTTCTTTAAATGTTTGGTAGAATTTACCAGTGAACCCATCTGGACCTGGTGCTTTCCGTTTTGGAAGGTTATTAATTATTGATGTAATGTCTTTAACAGATATAGGGCTACTCAGATTATCTGTATCTCCTTTTATGAGTTTTGGTGGATTGTGTTTTTCAAGGAATTGGTCCATTTCATCTAGGTTATCAAATTTATGTGCATGGAATTGTTCATACCATTCCTTTATTATCCAGGACATCAGTAGTGATGGCCTCTTTCATTTCTGATATTAGTAAATTCATGTCTTATCCCTTTTTTCTTAGTTAACCTGGTAAGAAGTTTATCAATTTTATTGATCTTTTCAAAGAACCTGCTTTTGGTTCTTTGATTTCATGTTTTCAGTTTCATTAATTTCTGCTCTAAATTTTATTATTTTATTTAATTTGGATTTAATTTAATCTTCTATCTTGAGTTTCCTAAGCTGAAAGTTTAGATTATTGATTTTAGATCTTTCTTCTTTTCTAAATATGCATTCAGTGCTATAAATTTCCCTTTAAATACTGCATTCACTGCATCCCACAAAATTTCGTAAGTTGTATTTTCATTTTCATTTAGTTCAGATATTTTCAAAATTTCTCTTGAGATTTCTTCTTTGACTCATGTCTTATTTAGAAGTGTGTTGATTTGTCTCCAACAAATGTAGCTGGGATTTTTATTATACTGTTTATAATCTTTATTCTTATAAACTTGTTAAGGTGTGTTTTATAGCCCATACTGTGGTTAATCTTGGTGAATGTTCCATGTGAGCTTAAGAAGAATGTGCACCCTACTGTTGTTGGATGAAGTTGATTGATGGTGCTGTTCAGTTTAACTCTGTCCTTACTGATTTTTCTGCCTGCTGGATCTGTCAGTTGCTGATAGAGGAGTGTTGAGGCCTCCAACTACAATAGTGGATTAATCTGTCTCTCTCTGAAGTTCTATGAAATTTTTCTTCCCATATTTATATGCTCTGTTGTTAGGATCATTTACATTATAGATTGTTATGTCTTCTTTATTATGTGATGTTTCTCTTTGTTCCTGATGATTTTCCTTGCTCTGAAGACTGCTCTGTGTGAAATTAATATAGCTACTCCAGCTTTATTTTGATTAATGTTAGCATGGTATGTCTTCCTCATTATCTTTACTTTTAATCTACCTGTGTCTTTATTTTTAAAGTGGGTTTTTTGTAGACAACATGTACTTGTGTCTTATTTTCTTATTGTTTGGTCTTCTATTCATTTTCTGCCATCTCTGTTTTAATTGAGCATTTTATATGACTTCATTTTTTTCTCCTCTTTTAACTTATATCAGTTATATATTTTTTTTTTAAAGATTTTAGTGGTTTCCCCTTGACTTTGCAGTGCACATTTACAGCTAATCTAAGTCCACTTTCAAATAACACTATATTATTTCACTGTAGTATAACAATACAGTAGTTACTTGAAGGAACTACCTCATAACAGAGTATTTCCAATCTCTCCGTTAGAGCAGGCTGTCAGTCATTTCATTTATCCATAAGCTGTAATCATCAAATACACTGTTGCTGTTATTTTTGAAGAGTTAATATACTAGATTAATTAAGAATTTTAAAAAAGATTTTATTACTTTCATTTATTTTTTCTCTAATGCTCTTTTCTTTATGAAGATCTGAGTTTTGAACCTATATTCCTCTCTCTGAAGAACCTCTTCTAACATTGTTTTCAAGGCAGGTCTACTAGCAACAAATTCCCTCAATTTTTGTTTGTCTGACAAAAAGTCTTTATTTCTCTTTTGAAGGATAATTTGACTGTATAGATATAATTCTAGGTTGGTAAGTTTTCTTCTTTCTACACTTCTTTCCTATCTGAATGCCTTTTATTTATTTATTTATATTTTTCTTTGAAACTTTCTGCATTGGTTCTTTTTTATTTATTTTAATTGAAGTATAGTTGATTTACAATTTTGTGTTAATTTCTGCTGTATAGCAAAGAGACTCAGTTGTACATATACATTCTTTTTTATATTATTCGTTTTTTTCTTGACTAATTGTCCTGGCTAGAAGATTCAGTACAAATGTTCAACAGAATGATGAGAGCACACATCCCTATCTTGTTCACAATCTTAGGGGAAAAGCATGTGTTAAATATAATATTATTCACTACTAAATATAATAGTAGCTGTGGGTTTATACTTTCTGTTCTAAATTCTGATTTTTTTTGCATGTGATTCCATATCAGTACCTACAGAGAACCTTTGTTCTCTGTAAAAGTGGCATAATATTCCATTGCATGAATATAACAAAAATTTTTTAGTCAAACTTCTGATTGATATTTAGGTGACTTTTTCACTTACAAGTCATGCTGTAATATGCAGTCTTGCTACATGTTATTTTGCATATGTATGTATATCTCTAGGATAAATCTTAAAAGAATCGTTGTAATTTTGGTAGATATAGTCGAACTGCTCACTAGTGTGTTCCCACCAGAAAAGAATGTGCGAGAATGCCTGTCTTCTGCCATATTCTCACCAACATGGTATGTTACCAGAATTTTATCCTTGCCAATCTCATTAAAAAAAAAAAAAAGTATTTCAGTGTAGTTTTAGTTTGCACTTCTCTTATCATGAAGGAGGTTGTATATCTTTTCATACGTTTAAGAAGTATTTGAATTTCCTTTTTTGTGACTTTTTCATATTCTTTGCCCATTTTTCTTAATGTGTTGCTGATTTTTTTCTTACTGGTTTATAGAAATCCTCCCTCTCTCTGAGCTCTCTCTCTCTCTCTATATATATATATATGTATGTGTGTGTGTGTGTGTGTGTGTAGGGAAATTAACCTTTGGTCTGCAATATGATTTGTAAGTATTTTGACCTTGCTGGTTTTTGACAAGCAGAAATTTTAAATGTTCAATTTTAAATGTTCAATGCCATTTATTTTATTGGGCTTGTTTTTGTTTGTTTAAATTATAGCTTCCGGATTTGGCATCATAGTTATGTCTTTCCCACTCAATGATTATAAAAACATTCTTTTATATTTTCTCTGAATACTATTAAAGCCAAGCTTTTTAAAAAGCCCTTTCTCCTTTTAAAAAGTATAAGATTCCCATTTTTAGTTTTTTGACATCTGTGTGGGTCTCCTAATTCTACAGGTATCTCTAAGAGTGGCTCAGCTCCCTGAATGCCTTGAGACATATTTTATCTAATCTAAGAATTTGAACTTTTTTTGGTTAACTAGATGACAAGTTCTTTACTCATTAGAGAATTCAGTTCTAATTTAGTTACACTTATTTCATCCATTTTTTTCAACAGAACAGATCTCATCCTTTTTTTTTCATCCTTTTTTATATCATGTATGCAGAAGCAAAATAAAAATTGAATTCTCCATTCTCTCTGTCTCATTTCTACTTTCTGCTCAAATTCTTATTTTTTGGTTACTCGTGAACGTCTCTTTATCTTTTTTGTTCAAAAGTCTCTAGAATAAAAGAAGAGGATGTCTCTTGACCACAGTCAATCTTATCTCCTATTTACTTAGCTTTTTCAAGAAATACTTAATGAGCAACTACAATATACTTGGCCATGTTCTAAGAAGACAGAAACAAAATTTATGATATTTTTGTTTTTAAGGGAGAAAGATAAGGTTACTACACATAATCGCAATACCATTATCATTACGAGGTATTTGTCACTTATAGTGCATAACTTTTGTTAAAATTTTTTGTTTGTTTGCAAGCATAGATGGACTGTGCTTGGGTAAAATACCCAGAAGTTTTGAAAGAACTTTTCTTCTCTGCAGTTCATTTTTCTAAAGTGCTGTGGTGAAGGATTCTCAGAACTGAACATACAAGAGGGCTTAGGCTATATTTGTATCAACTCCAAGTCTACAAAGCCAGTCATGGCATGTTCTTCCAAGCACTTGTGGCAGGTGACACATATTTTTATTGAGTTATGCTAGCTTTCTAATAATGCTTTTTCTTAAAGGAAGCAAGACCCATTTATTCAGATAGCATGTGATTCATATCTGTTTCTCTGGTCCGTTTTCAGTATTTCCTTTGTCTTTTTTGTTTGTTTGTTTGGTTAGTTAAATTCAACTTGGTACTTGCCTCTTGAGAGCTACTAAAGAAATTCTGACTTTAAAGTGAATAAAGGTCTCAACTTCTTTCACATTATCGTGGAACTTAAAAAGTTACATATTAACAAATATGGACCTGTATTTGCTTTCTTGGAAAAACTAAAATTGATCTTGATTGAACTCAACTATATCTCAGAAATTAATTTTCTGTATTAATATAATTATAGCTGCAGTTTCACTTAAAAACTTTCTCTTCCTCTGAGAATTTATGTATTGTGTAGTGAGATTTTTTTTCCTACCATAAAACCAGCCTGTACCAGGTTTTTGATGTGCAAAAACCTTCAGGTATATTTGTTTTTATACCATAATTCTGCCCTCCACTTGACTTCCTCTTTCTCTCTTGCCATCAGTCTTTCCACATTCCCTCCTGTCCTCTCCGAATTTGGGAGCAATAAGGTAAGTGAACATAGAAAGGAGGGGAAGTGTATTAGAGTTTTCAAGTCAATGATCGTTTCTGTTCCTTTACTTTTCCCAAAGACTTGAATTTAATCAAAGTCTACCAATATGTAAAGTAACATAGGATATTGTAGAAACTATATTGGCTTAGTACCTGAAAATTTTAAGCCAGTCATTATCTGTTCCGTGGAGAAACAGGTGATCTTTATAGCTCTTTGAGCAAACAGGTGAAGGTTGAAAGAGTGGGTGGTATTCTTGAACCATAAGAGTATAACTTAACACATCTAGACTGGAAGAGCCATGTTAAGAAGCAACAGCTCAACTAGCAGTCAATGAGAGCATATATCACACATTTAAATGGGTGAGAGTAATGCATAATGTTTTAGATTAAATAATTAACTGCAAGATGTTGATAGAGTAGCTGGCTGTATAGTGATAAAAGTCGAATAAGCTTTAGTATGTAAGAGCTCAAGCCTTGATGTTGGACTACCTGACTTAGCCACTTGCTAGTAGTGTGAACTCAAGCAATCACTGTATCTCATTTTGCATCATCAGTGTCTGTGTCTATAAGGTGAAGATGATAATAACACACCTACCTTTGCTGAGTACCCACACACAATCTCATAATGTGCTGAGAATATAGTTCCTGGCACAAAACAAAAGCCCTCAATAAATGTTAAAGTTCTTTTCTTCCTTTTTTTTTAAGATTTCTTATGCTACCATAAGAGTATTAAAAGTACTTGCAAGGTTAACAATGAATGCTACATTAGATTTATTAATAACGAATATTTGTATTAAAACAATTAGCAATTCTAGCTTGTTTTATAAGAGTTAAGTAATTGTGTACATTACTTTTTTTCCCAATGGTGATAATCATTCCGTGATATATGTTGAATGTCTTCATCATCCTGTCTTTATTAGGCTTGTATTACACTTTAAAAAAATTATAAATTTACCTATTCTCACTCTTTGCGTCATTCTCTAGTCTTCTTAATTTTTTTCTTATCTAAATCTAATAGAAACTCATTCCTCTGTTTAAATTATATTTGCTCTTTTGACATTTTTCTTTGTTTTATAACAGTTATAATTTCTTCTGTATCAGTTTATTTCATATGACTTAAAATTTCTTCTTCAGATGTGTTTCTTTAAAATGTTGCTAATGTATAGCCCCTCTCTTCTACTTAAACTTATTTCAATCTTGTGAATTACCTGGAAAAATACATTTAAATGTAAAAATGCATTTTTAAAATTAGAAAGTATATCATTTAGAAGATGACATACAAAAACCAAGATTGTTAGACAGCTCATTAACAATTTTACATTGATACATGTGAAATGGTATTTTTGTTTAAATAAAATATAATTTTAAAATAAAAAAATTAGAAGATGTGTTAGAACTCTGAAGGATCTACTCCGTATGGTAGAAATAACATCTAAAGTATTATAGGGGTAAGTTAAAGTTTGATACTGTTGCCGCTTGAAATTTGGATTTTTCGTCACTTACAGAATTGAATCTTAAAATGTTAAGTGTGAGATTTGTCATCTTGCATGTTTTCATTTTTAAGCTAAATCTTTATAGTTATGCTCTACCTGTCTTCAAAATCGGACAGCAACCATTTATCAGAAAAACAACACTTAAAAGATAGAGACTGCTTAGTGTTCATTCTAAGTTTGAATTTAAAACTCTGCTTTACTCCCACTATTAAAGGATAGTTAGGACTACGTATTTCCTGTGACAGTATGATTCATGGTTCATTTTCTGTGGAAAAGGTTGTGAGATTAAGAAAAACAGATCAGCTTAAGATATGGAGACAGAAGGGATCATTCCCCTAATGAGATCATATGGTCCTTCAAGGCTCAGTTCAAGACTTGCCTTTCCTGAATTGCCTTTTTCTGCTGAATTTTCAAAATTGGAAAATGGTAGCTTTAGCCTTATCATTTGGGGTTCTCGAAATGATTTTCATTATTTTTTAATGACAATCCATATAACGATTACATTCCTATTTTTATTATGCTTAATCATTTAATAAAGCATAAACGGTATCATTTAGAGTTTGAGTCTAGACTAGAAAGTCATTAGGAAATTCTGTCAGGTAGGAAATCTAATACATTTTTTAAATTATCATTGGCCTATTCAGTTTTTTCATGGTTTAGTTATAAAAATGAGTTTTCCATTACTTTTAGGGTAGGAATAGAGGCCAAGATTTATTATATTGCATGATAACATTTACTCTGAAATCTATATATTAACTCTCATTGAAAGATTTGGTTGCAATCAATCAAACTTTCAAGTAATATCTTTTAAAACTTTCTTTATAAAAAGGAAACAAATCAAGAAGAAAACCACGGTCTGGAGCAAAACAGTGTGTGTTATTATTTTAATATACTGTTGTCTTTTCAGGCTCACGAGAGGCTAGAAGATTCAAAACTAGAAGCTGTCAGTGATAATAACTTGGAATTAGTCAACGAAATTCTTGAAGATATCACTCCTCTAATAAATGTGGATGAAAATGTGGCAGAACTGGTTGGTATACTCAAAGAGCCTCACTTCCAGGTAAACTTTCCCTATTGCTCTTCTTTCCAAGTCCCCTATATTCCCAAAATATTCTCCTGTAGTAGTTAAGTTTCAGTTTAAGATGATGTTTTTTTAAAGATTATTTAGGGCCATATTTTGCAAATTCCAGCTTAGATATTTTAATACCCCATTCTGCTGGGACTACATAAACAGACACACATACTATACAGATGTATAGGGTCTGTCACAGAAATACATCAGAATGGATTTTTCTTTGTGTAATTAAAAAAAAACAACAACAGCCCTGCTTCACCATCACACCACATGCTGGGGACGTTTTTCTCCCTGTGATAGTGCATTTTTCTTCCTCACTACCACTGTTTCCCAGCCCTCCTTGTGACCAGCTGTATACATTTTCAGTATTGCTTCTAAGACTGGGGTGCAGTTGATGACCTTGGAACAAAAGAGAGCTGTATGATATAGAAACTATGACATAGCATACTTTCCATAGTTAAAAAAAAAAAATAAAAATAAATGCAATTTAAGCATTTGTCTATGTAGGTGAAGAGTTAATCAGTTTACCAAAGAAGAATCAGTTTCAGAAGAAAAGGAGGTCGAGGAGACCTCTTATAAACCTGTAATTAAGACAGTGTGGTATTGGGGCAGTATTAGAAAAATAGAAACCCCAGAAATACATCCACAGACAAATGGCAACTTGATTTATGACCGAGATAGTACATTTTAGTGGAGAAAGAATGGGCTGTTCAATAAATGGTCCTGGGATAAAGTGTCACCTGCTTGCCATTGCAAATCTTAGCATTAAAAATCAAATGGCAAATGGCAGCCCCTTTGCTGGGCTTCCCTGGTGGCGCAGTGGTTGAGAGTCCGCCTGCCGATGCAGGGGACGCCGGTTCGTGCCCCAGTCTGGGAGGCTCCCACGTGCCGCGGAGGGGCTGGGCCCGTGAGCCATGGCCGCTGAGCCTGAACATCTGGAGCCTGTGCTCCGCAGCGGGAGGGGCCACAGCAGTGAGAGGCCCACGTACCGCAAAAAAAAAAAAAAAAAAAAAAACCCCTTTGCTTTTTCTCAGAGACTTTCTGTGACTCTCTTAACAATGTTACTGCAAAAATTATGTACATTTATAGTGAGATGGTTCCTACGTAAATCTGTATCTTAGGTACAAAAAATACAAACACATGTCAAAGACAGCTTTGTGAAGAGGCCAGTTAGTTGAGGCCTTATAAGGCATACTAAGTTATTTGGACTTTATCCTGAGGACATTGGGAAACTTTGGCTCAGGATTGCAGGGGTGGGTGGGTGGTGGTGGTTATTAAACAGGGAGAGGTCAGATTGTGGAGCCAGATGGTTTTGTACCAAGGCAAGAAGTTGTGACAGCAGTACAGATAGTGGGAAATGTGAGGATTTTCAAGTTCTAAGCAGCAAAATCAATAGGGCTTAGTGAGTGGTTACATGTGACAGCTGCAGAAGAGAAATGTGGGAAGTTGATAAGGACAGGATTTCTGACAGACAATTGATGGCATCCACTCTAGGAGAACTGTTTTGGACATGTTAATGTTAAGGTAACTGGCCATATTAAGTTTGCAATACCTTAGAAGCATCTGGTAGAACTTTTCAAGCACGCTGTATTTTTTATATAAGTATATAAAATTTAATGCATAAATTTATATAAAGTTTAATAAGTACATAAAATTATGAAATGGCAACAAGTAAAAATTAAGACATTGCATTTTTACTACCCAATCCACTACTGTACTACCATAGTGCATATTCCTCCATACTTTTTCTAGGCATAAATGTACATACATATTTTTTTCCTCTACTGATTGCAGTCATTTTGCACAAGCTATTTTGTAACTTACCCTTTTTTTTCAGTTGTTGATTTCCACTTTTTCATTTCAGTGGACCTCTGTCTCATGTAGTACACATTCTGTATTCACACATCTCCATTTCCCCCAAAATATTCTTTATAGCTGCTTTGTGCATATGAGTTTTCAACCTAGGTCCATGTGAGGCATCTGGGTGGACCATCCCTTTTTCCCTTGATTATGATGTTGACCCATGGAAGAGACCAGGCCATTTTCCTGCAGAATCCACTCCCTGGATTTATCTGGTTGCTTTCCTGCTGTGTTGTTTATTTATCCCTTCTATTTCTTATAAACAGAAGTTTTACCTAAAAGATGGTTCAAATTAAATATTTGGAACTAGAATGCATCTTAAGTAAGGTGATACAACATAAATTAATCTACATCAGACAACGTATAATACCTGGTTGGTCCATCACTCTTGTTGCTGAGATTAGTCCTTGATTAAGAGCAATGACAACCTGATCCTACCCTTGAAAGCCTTTCCACTAGGAAGTAATCTAGTATGTTATTATTCTAGCATTATACAAATGCTGTTTCCTTTCAACCATTTACCTACTGACAAACATAAATTAATAATCCTTGCCTGAATCAATATTTTCATTAGAGGTTGCAACATGACATTTTTCAAATTCTCTCATTCTACATTTATTAGCTGGTGTTCTTATATAAAGTAGAGCTTTTCCTCATCAACTGAGCTGTTTAGTTAACCTGTAATGCATTTCCTACTGAAAAGTTAGGGAAATGCTAGATTCTTTTCTTTACCAACTTTCAAAGTAAAGAATTGTTTAAAATAGCAATCTCAAATGGTAACAAAGGAGGTTTTTTCAGTCCTGTTTTTTAAATAGCATTGTGGACTTACGGAGTTTTCATTAATTCAGTATGTTTCAATCCTCTACAATCCTTAGTTTTGTTTTGATTTGTCAAATTATCATGACTTTGGCCAGTTGTGGGCAGATTTTTAGTATATGAATCTGAAGCTTATGAGAGTTCTGGACCAAGGGAGTTCTCAGTGTATAAGCAGTGGTTCAAGTCACAGGAATAGATAATATTGCCTAAGAAGAGTATATACGGTAAAAACTAAGCAGCCCAGATTAGTGATTTGAGTAACTTCCAGCATGTATAGGAATAATACTTATATATGGATTTGTGAATATTTTTTTTCAGTCTCTGATACTATTTTCATGAAATGACCAAAAATTACCAATTAAACCCGTACGTATACTGATTGCTTCTGTTCTGAACCTGTTGACATTTTCCCCCTTTTATTTTGATCTTTTTTTTGTTTGAATTTGCACTCCCACCATTCAAAAACATTTTTTTAATTTAGGTTTAAGCTGAGTATACACAATTACAGTATAAATAAAAATAAATATAACCCCCCAAATTATAAGAAATTCCTAGAAAGCTAGAGCAAAGTCATCCATGAAGATAGCAGATATACAGTAAATGTAGGAGGTAAAAGTGTACTATATTCAGGACCATTACTGGCTCTTTTTTCCCACCAAAAATGTAAATTTTATACCTTTATTAGTAATATGAAACTTCTTATCACTGATATAAGATGCTAATTTTTATTCACTGGATATCTTTTTAAGATATCCAGACATTTTGTACATGTGAAAAATATGTGGTGTTGCTAACAACAGGCTTAGGATAAAACTTACGGTCCTTGCCATTTTAATTTGTATGATAGTTAACAAATAGGAATTGATAAATATTGAGTGACGGTGACGACAGTGGTGGCAATGAAATTCATTGCCTCTATTGCATCACACTTGGACATCTAGGTTCAGTTTCCATTAAACATAAGGCTTTAAAAAAAAGTCACAAAACTATCAGTCTCTAAAAAAGTCACAAAACTATTAGTCTCTTCAGATCTTTTAAAACAAGGAATACAATATTGTTTGATAATAAGTAAAATGATACATGCTTATATGGCATAAAAAGATTCTGTATATACTTGATTTAACTTATATTTGGGAATTTAATAATTGTGCCTTGGAAATTTTTAGTACTCTGCTGGGATAATGAACTAAGTTATTTTTAATAACTTATTCCATCTGTAATTAATAACCACAGGCTGTTTTGAATCCTTCTAGTCACTCTTGGAGGCCCATGATATTGTGGCATCAAAGTGTTATGAGTCACCTCCATCAAGCCCAGAAATGAATAATTCTTCTATCAATAATCAGTTATTACCAGTAGATGCCATTCGTATTCTTGGTATTCACAAAAGAGCTGGGGAACCACTGGTGAGTTGATAAGTCAGTACCCTCTTAAATCTGAAATCTGACATACTAGTGGCTGAGTCACTACTCTATCTCATTTTTTTTCTCTTTCATAATTTGTATCATTATGAAAACTTCATTCATGTTTGTTTTATCAGTCTTTTTTGGCCTGTGTATAAAATACACAGCTGATGCTCTCTCAACTTGATTTAGCATGCAAAATTAAACCAAAGTTAAAAGTTAAACTGAATTAGAGGCGACAAGAAGTTTGCCGATGAGTAGCAAAAATTTCAAAAGATAACTATTTTTTTCCTATACCCTTTGAAGAAATAAACTCAGGTTGCGTGCTAATTATAGTATCAAAACACAGAAGAAGGTCGTTATGAAAAATTGAAGTGACTATACTATACTCCAATAAAAATTAATTAACAAAAATTGAAAACATTGGTAGGACTCCATAAGTAATGAAGTTTACAATTTCCTGTTGACATGCTTATTTCTGGGCTCTAACTATAAGAACAGTGAAGTGGAAAAATGAGAAAAGCCGGGAACAAGGCCATCAGAATGCACAAATACATTTTCTTGCTCCTTCAAGCTTCCTTTTATCCTGTGGAATGCAAGCTAAGATATGTTTCATTTTCAGTTACCCTTGCCATGGAAGTCCTTTTTTAAGGGATGGTATGTCAGCGGTCCCGAACCACTGGGGCACCAGGGACCGGTTTTGTGGAAGACAGTGTTTCCATGGGGTTGGGGGGGGGATGGTTCAGGCGGTAATGGGAGTGATGGGGAGCGGCAGATGAAACTTTGCTCCCTCACCCACCACTCACCTCCTGCTGAGCGGCCTGGTACCTAACAGGCCACGGTCCCCTGGTATATGTTATCACAGTTGCACATGGTTTAATGAGATTAGAGTATTGAGTCAGGAGAGAATGTGGGAAAAGTAGGAATGATTCACTTACCTACTTTTGGAATTATCTTCTTATACATACATGTTCATGACTATTTAAGATTTCTTCCTAACAACCTAAAATCAATAATTCCATTCCTTATTTCCTTTAGGGTGTAACATTTAGGGTTGAAAATAATGATCTGGTAATTGCCCGAATCCTTCATGGAGGGATGATAGATCGACAGGGTCTGCTTCATGTGGGAGATATCATTAAAGAAGTCAATGGCCATGAGGTTGGAAACAATCCAAAGGAATTACAAGAATTACTGAAAAATATTAGTGGAAGTGTCACCCTGAAAATTTTACCAAGCTATAGAGATACCATTATTCCTCAACAGGTTAGTAATAAAGTTCTTGGTAATATTAAGAATGCTTTTATTTCTTTAATCACACTGTTGGGTAGAGCCACCAGTTGCTACTTTTTTGCTAAAGAGAAGAGAAGAGAAAAAACTACTGGTTTAATTGTTCTGAAGTGCCTTATTTCGTCATGGGTGAATTTTTGGATTTTTAAACAATATCATCTTACTATTCAAAAGGAATTAGGAAAGAGATCTCTTTGTGAACACCATGAACCCTAGCATTTCAGTAACCTACAGCTAGGTATGAGAAAAACCCTAAAGCCTTTTAGTCATTAATCTAGCAAATGTTTTTAACACCTGTTACGTTCCACGCTGTGTGAGAAAATAAGCATGTAGTCCTGATCACTTCTAGCTTAGTGTTCCTCTGATGGGCTAAATAGAGAATGAGGCCAGAGAGAGAGGATGGGTCCAAAATGAAAAGAATCTTGAACACCTGATTTGTACGCATTTGGTCTACATTTTGTAACTAATTTTTAGGTAAAATAGATTATTAAGCAGAGGAGTGTTTTAATGACAGTGATCATCTAACCTCATTATGTTGAGTGAATTTCAGAAAGGAGAGAGATGAGATCGTGTAGTCAGGAAGCAGATTTTTGAAGGTGTGGGGTAATTTGTGAAAGGCAACTCTAATGGAAGGCTGTGACGACTGCTTTGGTTCAGATACCTGTGCCACCGCTTACTAGATTATTCTCTCTGTGCTTTTGTTTTCTCATCTATATAGTTGGGATATTCCTTTTCTTAAAAGATTGTTGTGAGGATCAAATGAGTTAATTCACATTAAGCTCTCACAGCAGCACCTGGCACATCCTGAGTGCTCAGCAAGTAGTTGCTGCTATTGTTGTGATGGTGGCGATGAGGTGGTGGTGTTGTGATTGTAAAGAAGTGGTAAAGAAGGAAAAAGTAATAAAGTAGTGGCAAAGGAACAGTTGACAATTATGGTAAGCATGTTGGAACTGAGGAGAGAGAGGGTTGTTGAATCTAGATACTGAAGACATAGGAAATATCTATCAGTGTTTTAGATGCCTTTAATTATTCAGGTTTATTCCATAAATTTATTGTTTCATGTGTGAATAAAATTTTAGGTCTTTTACATAAGATACTGCCAGTATATTTTAATATTGATAATATAATTTAAAAGACTAGTGTTTATATTTACATACAATTCTTTGAAATAATGTGTGTTGAATACCTGCTTTATATTCTTCGGAGGATAAGAATAGTCAATCATGGGGCTTCCCTGGTGGCGCAGTGGTTGAGAGTCCGCCTGCCGATGAGGGGACACGGGTTCGAGCCCCGGTCCGGGAAGATCCCACATGTCGCGGAGCGGCTGGGCCCGTGAGCCATGGCCGCTGAGCCTGCGCGTCCGGAGCCTGTGCTCCGCAACGGGAGAGGCCACAACAGTGAGAGGCCCGCGTACCGCAAAAAAAAAAAAAAAAAAAAAAGAATAGTCAGTCATGAATTTTAGTATGTAAATTGGATTTCTGAAAATACAGAGGCTTATAGTGAACTTTGGTTCAAATGAAGGGTAGAAACCTTGTCTTCAAGGAAAAGAATCATGAAAGAACTGGTGTTAGAAGTTAGACATTTTAAATAACTAGTACCTCTCAGACTACTTTTTTCCTCAGTTGACACCTGAGTAGATTGGAAAAGTAGAACTTAAGATTTATGTATTTATTTTTAAATTATATGTTAATTGTGATAGTTAGAAAGATTTTCTTTTTCCCCTGTGGTTCACACTTCAGAATTCCTACCAGCTCACCATGGCTATGATGGACTTTTATGGGAAAAAGTAATTTTTGTGATATTAGTAGCTAGGGCTTTGGCCCAAATTCCTTTGTAGATTCTGCACCTGGTGAATGGTCTGAATGATGTGAAATGCAAGGGTATTTAGCCCTATCTTAGGCATACATTTTTGTCCATCCTGTGCCTTCTCAAACTCTGCTTTTTATTTAGCCTTCAGAACTGGGAGAGGGCATTGAAATGGGGAAAGGAGAGGCCTTCCATCCAAGCCTGAGGCAGTCTCAGACCTATCTTACCATAAAAAAGAAGACTCTAACGTGGAGCCTTCCAACAGGAGAGAGAAAACACAGCCAAACTGGGACATTTTTAAAGTGAGAGGGGGAATGATTACTAATTATGCTGGAATACGACTGTCCTGGGCACACTGTGGTCCTCTTACTAAGAGACACTAATGGGAATCAAGGGCTTTCAGCCTTTCCAACTCTGCCCCCTTTCACTCACTGGAAGCTCCACCATGTAGTCCTGTTGGGCCTGTCTTAACTCTTTCTCTTATTGCCGTGAGAGCAGATGGAAGCCAGGAAGTCTCCATACCAGGGTGCTGTTTTTCAAAGCACGGTCAGTGGGTCATCTTTATTAGTAACATTTGAGGTGCTTACTAAAACTCCAAAATCTTTCATGAGACCTAAGAATCTATATTTTTAATTTGAAGATCAGGATGGATTAGAAGTTGCAGCTAATTCTGAAGTTCTCCAACTTACATGTATGTTGGGTTTCCAAAGCTGTTTAAAATTCCATTTCTTTAAGGCCAAATTGATGGGAATTCTCTCTTTGAGGCCATTATGACCCAGGTGCCAAAAATGTTATGAAAAGAAATTACAGTTTTATTTCACTCAAGGATATACATGTAAGAATTCTCAGTAATGTATTAGCAAATGAAATTTAACAATATATAAAAAAGATACTACAACATGTCCAAGTTGGATTTATGTATGCTAGGATGGTTTCATGTTAGAAAATCCATATATGTAACCAAACACATTAACAGATTAAAGGAGAAAAATATCAGTAGAGAATTTGATAAAATTCAATACTTATTTATGATGTTTTTAAAAAAGATTAGTAAATTAGGAACAGGAAAGAACCTCCTTAATCTTATTTTTTTTTAATTAAAAAACCTAAAACATTCTCAATAGTTGACTGTTAGAAGCATTTCTCTTTAAAATCAGGAACTGGAGTCTAAGCTGGTCTGCCTGAGACTACTTGAGTGCAAACCCCAGGCCCCTGTGAAGCCCAGTTTCCACCCTAAGATGAGAAGAACCCACCATAAACCAAGAGAAACCTTGCCAAACTTCAGGCATAATTGTGAGGATAAAAAGGAACCACCCTCAGATGATATATAGAGTAACAGATGATATTACAAATATCTGTTACCACAGATGATAAAAAATCTTCAGTTCTCCTTAAAGAAACTAGGAATAAACAGTATCTCTGACTTTTAAATAGGTAAATGTATTTGCAAACCAGGGGTGATGATCCACCTTAACAGTCCTAACGCTCAGAGGTCTCTGGCAGCAAACACTTTCACCATTACCAGCCATGCTGAGACAAAGCCTTTGACAGAAAGGTCACCCCAATCTTAGACCAGCTTGGTGTCAACAAGCTTTCAAGATCCTGGCATAAGCTGGATGGAAAAGCTCCACTTGCTATTGGAGAGGAGGGTGATTTTGTTCAGAATTTTGATGAGGCTTCCAACAGTAAAGCAAAGGGAATTGACCACTTCTTTAAAAAAAAAAAAACAAAAACGAAACTTCAAGAATTTTGACTCCTAAAAAATTTTGTTTAGGATATAGTGAAATATCAAAACCTGTAATATTTTAAATTCTGAGGCTCTTGGACACTGCTGCTTTTTAAATTATTGTTTATACAGTTATTTATTTGCAGTTAATTAAGCCAAAGAAGCCAGAACATAAAGTTTTAAAACAAGGATTAATAAAGTCATTGCATCGTTAAAAAAAATTCAGAACTAGAGAAGGATGTTCATTAGCGCCACTTATGTTCAGTATTTTATGGAAAGTTCCATAAGCGCATGAAGACAAAAATAAATTAATTATGGAAGCAAAAGACGTGGAAAGGAGAAAATAAAATATTACTTTCAAATAGTAAGATTTTTTATTTGAAACCCCCCCAAAGTATAAATTTTTAGAAATCATTTAGCAAGATACTTGAAAATAAGATTAATATACAAAAGTCAGTTGCATTTCTTTATGCCATAAGTAAACATCTAGAAATTAACTAGGACATTTATAATAGAGTCAGAGAATGTCACATTTATGTCTAGGAATAAATCTGACAAAAATATTCAAGACCTCCATGCACAAAAAATTAGTAAGATCTAAGTAAACAGATATATCATGTTCATGGACAGGAAGACAGTATTATGAAGATATCAGTTTTCCTTAAATTGACTTGTAGATTCAGTTAAATTCCAGTGAAAATTTCAATAAGTTTTTTCATGGTATTTGATAAGATGCATAGCCAAGACACTTTTGAGGCAGAAAAGCAGGAAGAGGAGCTTATTATTAATGTGTAGGAATTAAGATATGTGGTATTATTGGCTTAGGACTAGACAGAATGAACAATGGAAGAGAGAGTTCAGAAAGAGACCTACACACATACATTTCTTTGATATCTGACAAAGATGATATGTCTTTCAGTGAGAAAGACTATTCAGTGAATGAAATTGGTTATTCACAGGGATAATATATGAAACTCTACATACACAAATCAAGTAAAAGGGGATACATGATCAGTAAACATATGAAGAGATATTAAAAGTCACAATGTGAGGTACCATTTTATAACATTCAGTTGGCAAAAAATGTAGCTGTGAGTATAGAGTATTTCTTCTACATTGCTGGTGGCAGTGCAAATTGGTATAACCACGTTGGGAGGAAAAAGGTTTAGCATTATTAGGGTTGAATGTTTACATATACTAAGACACATAATTTCTTAGAGCAATATGTACAGCTAGAAACATGTTAACAAGCATGTCAGTTCCCCAAAAGAGTACATGCACAGACCATGATACTATCTATTTTAAGTTTTAAATAACTAGGTATATATACTTTAACAGATTACATATAGGTTTAATAAAACTATACAAAAAGGAAAGCAAGGAGTTTGTGGACACAAGATTCAGGATGAGGGTTACCTTCATTGTTGGGGAAGCGAGGGTGGTGGGATGGAATGGAATGTGGGCAGGAGGACCATGTAGGTTTCTAGCTTCTGCTTTGAGTGGCAAGTTCATGGCTTTTATTATATTGTTAAAACTAACAAAATAAAAAAATAAAAGCAGGCCTTGCATGAACTAATGACTCAAGTGTAATGTAAATTAAGAATTATTAGTAGTATGATTTCAGAGCAGCCAGGTTAATAAATTTAAAAATATATATATTTTTAACTAACAGAAGCTTAAATTTGTGGCCCACGTATGGTTATTTACCACACAGAAGTGTGAACTGCCCCTGATAGCTTTTTAAACCAAATATATAATCTAGTTTCCTTGCTGATCTCAAAATATGTTGTTTGTGTGTGTGCATTTGAATAGGCTGAGTTCATACACTTTGAAAATCTTTAGAAAAATAACATTCTCCCTTAATTATCTGTTATTATTGTAGAGAACTTCTTAGCAACTCTGATCACTGTATTCACTACCTTGTCACTTAACTCTGATGTGTAAACTCAGGTGGACCCGAAACTATGGTTTGAGACTGAGAGTGTGTACGGAGCACTTGTACCATGTTCAGCCAGCACATTCCCAAACGAATTACCAGCCTCCTGATTTACGACAGAGGTCATGATTGGAGATGTTTCTCCAGCCTTTTATCTATTTGATGATTTTTCTTCTGCTGCTAATTATTATCCTTTGCATAGGCACAGCATACTCCTGTGCAATATTTTATTTTGTCAGTACTTTGACTATTTTTAGCTTTACTTTTTAAAGGTATCTTTGAGGTAAAGTTTGTATAAATAGCATATACTTAAAGCATACAGTTAATAAATGTGGACGTATCTATTATGTACCCATGAAACCCTCAACACAGTCGTGACAGTGACCGTATCTATCACCCCCAGAAGTTTTCTTGGGTCCGCGGTAATCCTCCCCGCCTGCTCCTTACCCCCAGCCCAACCTTCATGCCAGGCAAGTACTGCTCTGCTTTCTGTCACTATAAATTAGCTTACATTTTCTATATTTTTATATAAATGGATTCGTACAACATGAATCCTTTGATTTTGCTTTTTTTTTAATCTGACTTCTTTCACTCAGCATAATTATTTGGGGATTTATCCATGTTTTTATGTGTATCAGTAGTTGATTCCTTTTTATTAACAAGTAGTATTCCATTGCATGGCTGTACCACAGTTTGATTATCCATTAACTGGCTAATGAACATTTTTGTTGTTTCCAGTGTGGGGCTATTATAAATAAAGATGCTATGGACAGTTACATGTAAGTCCCTCAGGTAAATACCTAAGAGTTGAAGTACTGGGTCATTTGGTAGGTATATGTTGAACTTGTAAAGAAATGGCCATACTGTTTTCAAAAGTGGTTGTACTAATTACGTTCCCACCAGCACTATAGGAAAGTTGCAATTACTGTACATCTTCACCAGCATTTGGTATGGTCAGTCTTTATAATTTTAGCCATTCTAATAGGTGTGTCATGGTGTCTCATCATGATTTTAATTTGCATTTCCCTAATGACTTCTAATATTGAGCATCTTTTCATGTGCTTATTTGCCATGCTTATGACTACTTTGGTGATGTCTTCAAATCTTTCATCCATTTTTTATTGAGTTGTTTTTTTCCTTATTATTTAGCTTTGAGAGTTCTTTATGTCTTTATACAAGTACTTTATCGAAATTGTGATTTACAAAGATTTTCTCCAAGTGAGAAGGGGCTTGTCTTCATTCTTTTAACACTGTAATACACAGAGCAGACATTCTTAATTTTGATGAAGTCTGATTTGTCCATTTTTTTTTAATGGATCATGCTTTTGTTCTGTGTGAAAAAATCTTAGTACAACACATGGTTATAAAGATTTTTTCCTATGTTTTCTTCTAAAAGTTTTATAATTGTACACTCTACATCTGGCTCTGTGATCCATTTACACTGCGTTTTTATATAGGGTATAAGATATGGATCAAAGCGTTGGTTTGGGGTTTTTGTTTTTGCATGTAGGTATCCAATTTTTCCAGTTTCTTTTCAGTTGTTAAAAAGACTCTTTCATTAGATTTGGAAATTTTTTGATTGTTATTACTTGGAATATTTTTTCTGTTCCTCTGTTACTCCTGTCCTTTGGTGACACCAGTTATACGTGTTAGGCTCCTTGACGTTGTCCCATAGCTCACTGACACTCTTTTCATTTATTCAGTCTTGTTTTCTCCCACTTTTTCATGTCGGACAGTTTCTATTGCTTTGTCTTCAATTTTATTATTATTTTTTTCTAAAATGTCTAATCCGTTTGTCATATCCAGTGTACTTTTTTTTCATCTCAGATATTTTTGTTTTCATCTCTAGAAATTTGAATGGAACCTTTTCATATCTGCCGTGTTTCTACCTAACATGCCGAATCCTTCCTCCAGCTTCTTGAACATATGACTACAATATGTGAAGTTAAAAATAACTATATTAATGTCCTTGCCTACTAAATCAGTCCCATTTGTTATTTCCCGGTCACTCTTAATTGGTTCATTTTTCTCCATATTTTAGGTTGTATTTTCCTGCTTATTTGCATGTCTGGTTATTTTTGATTGGCTGCCAGATATGAATTTTACCTTGCTGAGTGCTGGATATTTTTGTATTCTTAGAAATATTCTCAGGTTTTGTTCTAGGATAGTTACATTATATGGGAGCAGTTAGATCCTTTCAGATTGTGCTTTTTTAAGCTTTGTTAGGTGCAACCAGAGTAGGATTAAGTCTAGGGCAAAACCCTTCTGAATACTGAATGCTTCATGAATTATGAGGTTTTTCCACTCACACTGGTGATAACAGAAACTATTTCTGACCCTGCATGACCTCTTGATATTGTTCCCCATAATGCTGATTCTTTACCTGATGGTACTCATGACATGCACTGACCAGTATTCAGCTGAACGCTGGAGGGAGTCCTCTAGTTCTTGAGCCCTTTCTCTGTGTAACCCTTTCCACACTGTCACTCTGTTCTGTGCACTGTAACCCCCATGATCTCCCTGTCTCTCAGCTCATCTCCTCAACTTGTAGACCACCAGGCTCTACCTAGCGTCCCCCTTCCTGGGTTACAACCTGGAAACTTTTTCTGTGCAGTTAATTGGGGCAATTGTATAGTTCATCTTGTTTATTTCCAGTTTTTAGGGATCACTGTCTTCATTGTCTGATGTCTTGACAAACATTTCATATGTTTTGCAGTATTTTAGTTGTTTCAGTTTAGAGGGTGGGTCCTTGTTACTTCTCTTAGTCAGAAGTGGGAGTCATTTTATCTCTACTTTCATTACCATAAGAATTTAATTTTTGAATAGATGAATCATTCCCATGGTTCTAGAAGTCAAGAAATAGGAATATGTACTCAGCTGAAATCTCTCTCCTAATCTACTACCAGTCTAGTCGTCACTCCCTATTGTTAAACAGTTAAGATTGCGTCCAATCTTTTGTGATTAGGACATATTCAATCGTTAATAGTCTTCTACGTAAGTCATTTTGCATATATCTAAGTAACACTGCTGTTGAACACATTCCCAGAGGTGGATTACTAGGTCAGAGGTTTTTTGCATTTATAATTTTGATAGCTTTGCTGAATTGTCCTCCCAAGGGATTAAACCAGTTCTTCCACCAACCTGTTAGGACTATGGGCCAATAGGCATTTTCCTATCTACAGAATGTTATCAAATATTTGGATTCCTGCTAATATGACAGGAAGGAAATGTTATTATAATATAGTTTTAATTTGTATTTCTACTCTGAGTGAGGTTAACATCTCCTCCTGTGTTTAAAAGCCATTTGTACTTTCTTTTTTCTCTTCCTTCTACTTTAGATTGTTGGTTATTCAGTTCTGTTAGAGATAAGAAGAGTATGAGATTGAAATATATTAGCCGGTTGTATTTAGTAACTTCTTAATAACCAATGAACAGTTAACATCCATAGCCTATGAATGAAACACTTTAAAATGTACTTAATAAAATACAATTATACTAAATCTAGTCAAAACTCTGTGATTTAAAGGTCATTACAAAATGTTTAGATCAAAGGTTGGGTTCATTGATTTTTCAGACAAATTTTCAAAGTTCAGAGTAAAACTAGTTTAATCTGAGTTTTTGAGCTTGAGAGTAATGTTCCAAAACTAATTTGGTTAATGAAAAAATAGAATTGCTTCTTCCAGAAATCTTTTATATTGGAGAGATGTGGTTTGTTTGACAAATAATGACATTTCCAGAACAATTTGATGAGAGTAGGGAAATGAATATTTGAAACTTGGACTAACTCAGAAAGTCTGAGCCTTTTGTTATAAAATATATTCTGTCCGACAGATAAGAATAATAAACACGTTCATGATTAGATGACAGGATCCTCTTACTATTAATTCAGTGCAGCTTTCTTGAGAAGTAAGGAGTATCCAGGTATCTTTACAACTTTGCATATCCATATCCTCCTTCTCTGCCTCATCTCAAACACCTCTAACTTTTGCTTGTATCATTTTCAGGTGTTATAGCCTGTGGACAATTAATTAGGGAAGTAGTTGCTTTACCAAAATGAGTGAAGTAAAAATGGGCCAGTAGCTTGTTTGTATTTTGTTAATTTATTATCAGTGTAAAGCCTGGCTTTATTTATGCAATGAAAAATGTATTTTTAGAGTTGCATCCATATGGAGAGGCATCCATCACACGTCCGTCAGGTATGATGTCATTCCAGGAGATTCTCTGGTACTCTGTTTTTCTGTCTTATCAGCCAGCTAAATTTGCCTTAATTACACTTAATCATTTTGGGTATTTTCCATTGCCAAAACATTGAGCTGCATGCCGTTGTCAAGTTAGCCAGTTGTCACATTTTAGCAATCTTAATACTGTTGGTATGCGTGCCTTTGAGATATTTCTAAAATTGTGTATCAGGAAAAAAATTATTGGCTTACTGATTTTTTTAAGCATTAATATTTAGCCTTTCAAAAGTTATTGAAAATATTCTGAATGCTTTGTGTCAAAATCATCTAATTGTAAGTAACTAAAATTTTGTCATGTTCCCAAATTGTTATTTTTAAATTATTTTAATGTGCATCCGTCACATTACATTTTAGTACACTAATAATGTAATATATCTGCTTGTGTTATTTGAATATCTTGTTTGGTTATATTTATAGAAGTACGATGAATAGAAAAATAACATTGTTATTTGACTAATTATGTGCTTTCCTGCTTGTTAGTTTACCTGCTGATTAATACTAAGTCAGTTCCTTAGCAGATAAAATTTGAATTTGTATAAATATGCCTGAAAAAAGTCTGTATTAAGAAAGTAATTGCTCTGAACTTGCCATCAAATACTGAAAATGCTTAACTTAATTAGAATTCAAATTAAAATTAATAAACTAAATATTTTGGATATTGGAGATCATAACTAATAGTGGTAATTGACATACTTTTATTAATAAAACAGATTTAAAGGAAATTTGTGTGGTTAAATGAATTTAAATTGGAAAATAGTTTCAAGGCTTTTTCAGTATTTGTCTTACAATTAATTTAATGCTGATCGTTTACATCAAAGCAAGATGATTCCAGAAAAGTGTTTTCCACACTAATTTTGGCTAGTGTGAATCTGTGTGATTAAAAATATATGTTATTACCAGGGATGAAAGTGGGTTGTATTTTGTTTTTTGTTTTTTAAGTTTAATAAATATATTTCAGGTCTGATTTCAATATGAACTTTTAGTATTTAATTTTTGCTTCAGGAAACTTGTAAGAAGTCAGTCCTGTTATATCTGAAATGCATGCCTTAAATCAGCTGCATATATTAATTCAGAATGTTAATTAGAAAGTAGCATTTACTTGGCGTAAAAATTACGCAGTGTTGGTTGGAAAATCACGTGAAAAGATTGGGAGAAAGTGTAAGAATGGTGAAAGAAAACAGTTGTCAAACTCCGTTGATTTACAATTAGAAGTTAAAAATAGAAACAAAAACTTAATGTAGTACTAACGTTTATTTCTTATTTTCTTCTCTGATACCAAATTATTAATGTTCTAATAATTATATACTTATTTAAGGAAAACAAGTTCCTTAGTTGAAGTACTAAATACATTGTCAGTTACAATTAAATCACAGTGCTTTGAAAAAGATTTCAGAAATCCCGTGACAAATGATACATCTCTAGTATTTTTAATTGTGCTGTGTTTTAGGTATTTGTGAAATGTCATTTTGATTATAATCCATACAATGATAACCTGATACCCTGCAAAGAAGCAGGATTGAAGTTTTCAAAAGGAGAAATTCTTCAGATTGTAAACAGAGAAGACCCAAACTGGTGGCAGGTCAGTATGCTTCTGAAAATCTCTTCAACTGCCTTTTTATTTTTAATCTTAGATCTGGCCAATATCTGAATATTCAGGAAGAAGGTATTAGCATTTGTTCCAATGATTTTTCCTGCATGAACAGCTCCTGCTTCATGGCTGCTAATTTTGTGGACAGAAGACCAAATTGAGAGGGAATTTGTGAGTAGCTGTTAATAAATGCAGAATTAACTAGCCTGTGGTTCTCTTCCTTTGGTTTAGAGACTAGACCAATCAGTTCTTCCACATGTGATTGCAGTAAAATATAGTATTGGGTAGGAACAACTCACTTGGGGGTTATCCCTTTTTAGTGTTTGTTCCTCTTAACTAGGGGTCTTTTACTGTAGGTAGAGTAATCTTCCTCTTGCCTCCTCTATATATACATTCGTGACAAATAAAACGTAATTTCTTAAGGTCTTAAATCCATTTGCCCACCTCTTCTCAGTAATTGAGAAATGAAGGCTTGCTTTATCATCCGTGTTGTTTGGTCTTGGATTGAAATCTGTGTGTATGGAAAGGAATGTGTGTTATCACTGTCTTTCCCCCCTCCATTTTCCAGAAGATGTGTGCGATGGTCTTCCTTTTCCTTTCCACTAATACAGTTTTCAGAAAACTCTAGCATAAGTAATAAGTCCGGTTTTGTACTTGTTTACATTGACTAGCAACCACAGTATTCAGAACTGTAGAAACAAAGTCTAAAATCTCTTAAACTGTAAAAGCAAAAGAGAGTCTCATTAAGGAACAAAGTGTGAAAGAAAAGGACCTGGTACCTAGCACTAAGTTCTGAATTAAATGGAGATATTAGTAACTCACATTACCTCTAATAAGTTATATTGACTTCTAAGGGGGAATGAATTACAAGAATAAGAACAGTCTTGCTAATATGTCCTTAAATTTAAATTAAGACATTGTGATGTATAAGGGCACAGTGTGGTGAGAGAACTAAGAAATGAGTAGTTTAAATGGGATCCATGATTTCAAGAGGTTTCCACTGAATTTCTTAGAACTCATCTAAAAAAAAATCTGCTTTCTGTGACAGTGTCCTTTTCGAAGCTTTCCCAGTTTTCTCTTTTTTCCCTTCTCTGTGAATGCCATCTCTCAGTTTTCTCTATCACCTGTCACCATTATCTATCTCAATCTCTTCCTGCATGTTTGTCATCTATTACTCTAATTGTATTTTTCAGGATTTTAATTGCTAAAAATGATACTGGATTTTTCTGTGCTAGCTGTAAGGATAAAGTCACTAATGTTGTGGGATAAGCCGTTAGTAGCCAGTTCTCCAGCCGCTATCTTGAAATAGCACTTCTTTGGGTTTCATGTTAAGTTAGTTTGTTGACAGTAGGTGAGGTTTTACCTATTTTAAACTTACTCCCCCCCAGGATATTCAGATTCCTGGTAGCATGAACTAAACTCTCCACTCTGTTCTCCCAGTGCTGTCTCTCTCTCTCTTTTTTTTTTCCCCATTGATTTGGCCTCAGGAAATACCAACGTAGTAGGATTATTGGATAACAAACACCTCACTAGGTGCCAACACATAACAGCATTCATTCCTTTCCATTCTCACTAGTTTAGTATTATAAATAAAAAGTTTTAGTAATTTAAAGAGCCTTATACCTTTGTATTTTGGTCTAAAAATTCACTACCAAATAGCACACTGGTTAGGTACCCATTGATTCCTCAGTACTAAAGTGTTTCAATATCCTGACAATGCCATGGATTTAAATATCAAGGTCAGTTTCTTAAGATCAAATGTGATTTTTTTTTTAACTGACTATTGCTTGTCCTACTTATTAGAATGTGGTCTCAAATTTTGATCACTGAGATATACAATTCATTAATTTGATTCTAGGCTAGCCATGTAAAAGAGGGAGGAAGCGCTGGTCTCATTCCAAGCCAGTTCCTGGAAGAGAAGAGAAAGGCATTTGTTAGAAGAGACTGGGACAATTCAGGTGATGAACTCGATACAATAAGTAACAAATAGTCCTTTGTGGCCACCTTTCATTGCCTCTTTCATCTGAATTAGCTGATGAATTTATTTAAAATATATCTGGAATTAATCCCTCTCATCTGCTTTAGTGTACTGCTCTCAAAAGTAAACTTTTTGTTCCCTTTCTGCCACCTGCTGGTATTGTATCAGAATTCAGTGGCTCAACTCACCCCTGCCTGCTTCTGCTTTGTAGGATGCAACACTGGGAAGATAATTCTCCCACCCCTATAGAACACCACAGGGCAGTGTATATAGTCTGACATACTGTTTAAGTTATATTTGCCTTGTCATCCTTCAGGACCTTTTTGTGGAACCATAAGTAGCAAAAAAAAGAAAAAGATGATGTATCTCACAACCAGAAATGCAGGTATGTTTTAAATACATTTTTGAGAAATCCAAGCGAAGTATGAAATAGCTGTATATCATTCTCAATGTGGCATACACTCTAAATGTATAATTTTAAATGAATTAATTCAGATTAGTACCCAGCTGCAAGGGACTGCCATGTGAACACTTGGTACAATAATATACAGGCATTATTTAAATCCTGATACATATACTTGCACTATCACTAGTGTGCTTTATTTTATACTCATAGTTTATAAGAAAGTGAATTGGTTAGGATTTATGCTTGTATTAATGAAGGAACAATGTGACAACCGAAACTATTTGTTCAAGAACTTTGATAGAAACTTGTGTCATTTCTACAGAACAGAATGCCTTTTTAAAGATAATAAAAGAGTTATGATTAAGGGCAACCATATTCTGCCATAACATTGTCCATGATACTTTTGGAAAAATAATACTGGACCAAACAAATCTTAGCCTGATCTAGTAGGATTCTTTCTTAAATCTTTTAGACTTAAATAAAGATAAATATGACACCCACCACAGTCATTCTTTTCAGTTATAAAGGCTGATAGGAGTGAAATGCAGCTCTTAGAATCAGAAGGCTCTGGAGGCTTACTCAAAAGAATTGATAATTTTAAAGTGCTTTCTTGACTTCGGAGCTACCTCTATATTGGTAATAAACTAAATAGCACATTAGAAAGGAAATAATCTAATAATGTACTATAATAATAATATTATAATAAGGGGAAATTAGACTCTCCCTTAATCTATTGTGGAGAAATTGTGCAAAGAAAGTGTTGCTGTTAAGATAATAACCTAAGGAAGAAGTGTTATTACTATAGATTGAAAGTTATAGCCATAATAATAGGTAATATAATATTTCAAATCCTCTGGCTTTATTGTTCATTAAATATATATTCTTAAAGCTTTCTTGCAAAACGGAAAATTTCTAATTTTCCCATTGATCATAATTTTGGAATGTGTTTCTACTGAAAATAGTTAAGATCCAACATTTTATTTTATACATAAATTTAGAATCTTAATATTTAAATGTTAGTATGTTGTCTGTATGCATTTTATTAATCAAACTAATATTTGCAGAGTTCACCATACAGTATTTATTCATTTATATCATTGGAAGGGGATACTCATTCTATGAAACTTATTTAAGCAGCCACTCTAAGTGTACTGCTATCCTCCATATGTGATACTCACTTTTTAGTGGAATAGATTACATAAACTAATTTGCAATTTGATTATATTAAGTAATTATTTCTACTGATGAATTAATAAGAAACAGGTTTTAAGGGATAGATTATCTGATAAGGATAAAGTAAGGGTATTTTTCTAGTTTTGTTAGACAATTTTTTAAGGCAAAAGAATAGAAGCAGGTGTTTAAATCAGGGTACAAAATAATTTATTGTACTTTACCAAATTTATTTTTAAAAATCTGTACTAAGTCAGTACAATTAAAGTGATACTTAACTGTCAAGACAACTAAGCCATTACTGAACAGAATAGCAGAGGTTTTTCATCCATATAAAAGATAACTGAGGGACTTCCCATGTGGCACAGTGGTTAAGAATCCACCTGCCAATGCAGGGGACACGGGTTCGAGCCTTGGTCCAGGAAGGTCCCACATGCTGCGAAGCAACTAAGCCCGTGTGCCACAACTACTGAGCCTGTGCTCTAGAGCCCGCGAGTCACAACTACTGAGCCCACGTGCCACAACTACTGAAACCTGCACACCTAGAGACTGTGCTCCGCAACAAAAGAAGACACTACAGTGAGAAGCCCGTGCAGCGCAACAAAGAGTAGTCCCCGCTCGCCTCAACTAGAGAAAGCCTGCGTGCAGCAACGAAGACCAAACGCAGCCAAAAATTAATTAATTTTAAAATAATAATAAAAAATAAAAGATAACTGAATATGATGTTTTCCCATTTCCTTACTTTTAGAATTTGATCGTCATGAAATCCAGATATATGAGGAGGTAGCCAAAATGCCTCCCTTCCAGAGAAAGACATTAGTATTGATAGGAGCTCAAGGTGTGGGACGAAGAAGCTTGAAAAACAGGTTCATAGTGTTGAATCCCACTAGATTTGGAACCACAGTGCCATGTAAGTTTTCCGTTTCCTTTACTATTTAATTGGAAAGAAGGAGTGGGGGTGGGGCAGATTATTATTATTTTATTCCCAAGTAATTTCTAATTATGCCAATGAAAATGAACAAGCAGATGATACTGAAAAACTTGGCAACGCTACAGCTGTCTTGAAATAGCATTGTGGGCCCTGTCAGCTGGCTGCCTGGTGGCAATCGCTTCTCCAAACTCTTCAATCCAGAAGTGTTCGTTAAATGCAAGTATTAAGAGTTGTGGCAAAATCAGCATTAACCTTGCATTTTCTTGTACAGTTGATGTGTATCTGAAAAGTTGTATTTTCACCCATTTTCATCCAGCAGGGGAAACCTGCTGGATCCTCTGACGCTCGTGATCTGGCTTGTCTCTTTCAGTCCTGTAAGGTCCTAAACCTGATTTTTGATAGCACATCAAGAGAGATTCCTCTTCCAGAGCACGCAGCATTAGTGAAGGTCACATTTATTTATATACAAAATACAGTAATACTGATGGGAAATATAACCATTAGATGAACCAGACACCCATTTTATGATCTTTGTGTTCTTTCTCTATTTGCACATTTACAAGGAAAGTTAAATAATGTCAGAAGCATGCTTGATGAGAATGGAGTTAGAGCAAGGAGTTAAATACAAAGGTGTATTAGTCCTTATAATAAGGCAGTGATAGCATTCATTTTGGAGATATATGAGCCTTTACTTGTGGGAACTTACATGCGCTCTCCCCTGAACACAAGTCAGTGTTGCCTTTATTAAGTCCCCTTTCTCTGCTTCCATTGCTGACCAAACCCCCTTTTGATTAACACAGAATTTCTGTAGGTATTTTAATGCCTTTAAGCTTTCCATGTCAAATCTTAGCCTAACATCACTCCATCTCTTTTGGATGAGTTTTAGAGTTTCTCTGCTTTCATCCAGTATGCTTTGACATTTAGTTCTCACTGAGTAATCTTATTGCTAACATGTTTAGGGGTGTATTGGGGCAACAACGCTGTCATTGTCCTCATGTGCTGTTTGTAATCCCTTCAGGGTAAGACTTTGAGTTCCATTGTAGGCACGGTAAATCACTAAATCAAACAAATCATAGTTAGGTAGTTAACAAAATAAAAATCTCACTGTGATCAAAGTATTTTAAAGTATTTAATTTTTAATTTTTATCAAATTAATGTAGCATATTTTAATCAAGTAGTTCTTAAAAATATGTAATGAAAAATAACTCCATTTTCCTCTACCCCACCTCTGGCCTACTTACCAGAAACAGTCACTTTTCAATCTTTCTGCTATTTATTTTGTTAGTCTTCCATATTTCTTAATAATGTCTTCATTCTGCTATTTCTTGTTCTGTCAAGTGTAGGCCTTACCTCCTGACTTCCTGAGTATCCTCCCAGCATAAAGATAGCTCTAGTTTCAGTGAATTCAGTTTCACTTTCTTGAGCAGCCTCTTCCTCTCCCCCAACCCAGCAATTTCTAGAGTTCGTTTTTTTCTTCCCCTCTTTATCTTATGTGTATATGCGTATAGTTTTGTATTAAACCAAAAAACCTCTTATTTAGTAAGTCATGCTTTTTTCTTGGAGACCTCTGTCCCACAACCCTCAGCCTTCCTGCTTCAGTGAGGGCTACATACTCTCCACTCTGGCTGCCGCACGTTCACATAGGGATGTTTCCCTTTGTTGCTGTCCTGGGTTGAAGCTATTGTTCCTGGGTCCCATTCTTTTTCTTTCTTGGTTTATTGCCTTGTTTTGCTACGGCACATGCCTTGTAACTTGACAAAAAAAGTGCTGTATGGGATGTAATTTCTGCATCTTTGTATTTGAAGTTGTGTGTTTTTTTGTCTTCTATTTGATTGATTATCTGAGAATAGAAAGTCTAGATTGTAAAACCCAAAAGATGTTACTCTTTAACCCAGTTTTGTTAAGAAGTCTAATGTCATTCTAATTTTTGTCCTCTCATACATGACCTGATGTTTCCTTCAGTCTTTTTATTTCGTTGGTTTTCATTATTTTACAATTTAATAATGATGTGCCTTTGTGCGCATCTATTTTTATTTATTGTGCTGATGATTAGTGAGCTCTTCAGACTAGAGATGCATGTCATTCAATTCTGGGGAATTACTATTTCTTGGATGATTTCTCCCTGTTTTCTCTATTCACTTTTTCTAGAATTTCTGTTAGCTGGATGTTGAACATCCTGGATTCATCTCCTCAGTCTCTTACTTTTTTAAATCATGTTGTCCAACCCTCTCTCTTTTTATTCTACTCTTTAAAAGATTACCTTGAGTTCTTTACCTTCTATCTCATCAATGTTTTATCATAAGTAGTCATATTTTTCATTTTAGGATTATTTTCTGTTTCCTGTTTTTTCCCACAGCATCATCTGCTTGTGGGCGCTATCTCTTCTGTATCTCTAAGAATATTAAGCAGTGAGTGTAATTTTTTATTTTCTATAGGATGATAAAAAGGTTCTGGAGATGAATAATGGTGATGGTTGCACAACAGTGTTACTGTACTTAATGCCACTGAATTGTGCCCTTAATAATGGTTAAAATGATAAATTTTATGTTATGTATATTTTATCATGATTAAAAACACTAAAAAAGTTAATTGTGTTAGCTTCTTAATATTCCAGCATATAAGTACACCATGCTTTACTGTTATCACCCACTTATATGGTTTGGGTGGCTTTTTTGTTATAAATAAAGAGATGATAAAATGTGTATACATAAATCTCAGATGTAAAATTATTAGACCAAAGGATGTATAGAGAGATTTATAAATACAGAAGTATTACATATATTTATTTCAACTTCTTGATTTCTTCATGCCAAATTAATTTCCAGAAGATGTACTATTTTACCTTTCAAGACTTATTTTTAGTAAAGATTCAAGTCTGAATTTTTATATATAAAAGATTTATGTATATCCATACATTGTCAAGTATCACTTCTTCATATTATGTAGGTGGTGTTTTACTTTTCTCTAAATCATTCATGTTTATATAGTGTTTAGTTTGTTTGTTTTAAGCCTCAGAATCAACACACACAAAAATAATACTGATGAAATGTGACAAGTTTGCCTAATTTTTGATACACAGTCTTGTGCTACACATTGTCTGGTGGGCTGGTTGGGGAAGTCTCATAGGGAAGGAAGTAAATGTTGGTGTTGGATTAAATTGACTTAGTTTTCTCTTTATATTGTGAAATGGCCCTAAAATAAAATATAAAAAATTATTAATCCAGGTGGACAAGCTACCTTATGAATCATGTTTTCCCTTTAATACATCTTGGGATAATTAAATAAAATGTTACTTTGTTGATTATTTCCTAACTATTTGAAGAGCTACTAAAGATTAGAATTTTGCCTGTCAATCACAGAACTTAAATTCTAAGCAATCGCATTACTTAGTGCTTAGCATTATAAGCCTAAGGAATCAGCTGTAGTCAATCCACCCTGTTCTAATTTCTCTGTTCTAGAAATGGAAAGGGGCTTAATTATGTGCCAATGTAGATTTCTTTTCTGAGTCTTCACTAGAGAATGGTATTGTCGTTAAAATTCGCTTGTAAACTAAAAACATTTCACCAAGAATTTAAGATTCCCTCCACATGTTGGAGGTAGTGTTGGGGGGGGCAGTGTGTGTGCCTGTACATATTTATTTCAAGCAGCATGTTTCCATAAATGGTTTCACTGTAGTGCCTCCCCAAAAGTCGTACTCTTCTAAAAGTATCTTTACGGATATTAAGCCAAGTCCTAGTATGTATGTATTTGGGGAGTTTAAAATTGCCTTAGGAGTTTTATCATACCACCTTTGGTGAATAATCCCAGAAACCTTGAGATCACACATTTTTGAATATGAAAAGCCATCATAGCATCTTGAAGCTCTTTAAGTGACTTTATAAATCTCTCCACAGTGGTCTGGAATGAGCCAGAAAACAGCAGGGGAAAAAGGGAATCCTCTTGTACATAATAATCTTATTTATGAATTAGACCCTTATTATTGAGCTTGAACTTAAAGTTTTTTTCTTATAAAAGTTTTCTTGATGTGTTGTGCTTACTTCAAATAGTCAAAATTCTGTCAGTTTTTCATCTGATTACTTTGTAACTTTAATTGCGTGTGGTTAATGATTTGGGCAGATATTCTGCATGTATAAGTGCTTGATTAATAGAAGTAGAATACTGTTTTATATCTGATCTAGGCAAACTCAGATTAAGTTGCTAAACTTGAAAATAACACACACACATACACAAATTACTTTTCTTCCTAGGGAGTGCTAGCAAGTTGGCAGAGAATACCTAACTCTGCACCTTTGCAACAGTTTGAAAAGTGATAATCGTCCATTCCTAGCACAGCCAAGTTGCAAAGGAGTTGTATGTCTCTAAAATACCTGACAAAAGGATGTTTTAAGTTTTTGACTTGGTCTCTTCTCTCTCATTCTCTCAGAATACTTCAGGTCAGAGTAGAGAAAGTTACTAGACCATAATAACATCCAGGTGGCTAGATCCACCGAGGTGCAACACAAAACAATTAGCATTTGGGAATGTTAATTAGAAGGAAGCTAGAAGAAAAGTTTGGTGCTGGGGCAAGATAAAGGATAGATAATTTATGGGTGAAACTACACTTCAGAAAATTGATAATACCAACTAAGAATAGAATTTTGCTCATCTGTTGGACACTCAATTAGGAAATGTTCAAAGAAGTGTGAAGAAAGGCTGTAACTGATATTCCTTAAGGAGAAGGGGAGTGCTGGTCAGCTGGAAAAGATGTTCACTTGCAATATACCTCACACTTATTAGCTCTCACCATAGTTAAGAATTTAACTTTAGGGCTCTGCTTCTAGGTAAATAAATATATTTTGAGTTTCAAACTGACTTTATAAAGCACATTTTTTGGATATAAATTGTATATTGGAGACTACCTCTTAAAACATTACTAATCAGGGGTCTGCAAACATTTTTATTCAAGGGCCACGTATAGTAAATATTTTAGGCTTTGCAGGCCATCTAGTCTGTGTCACAACTATTCCGCCATTGTAAAACGAATGAAACCATAGGCCATAAAATGAATGAACATGGCTGTGGTCCATAAAACTTTATTTACAGGGCTTCCCTGGTGGCGCGGTGGTTGAGAGTCCGCCTGCCGATGCAGGGGACGCGGGTTCGTGCCCCGGTCCGGGAGGATCCCACATGCCGTGGAGCGGTGGGGACCGTGAGTCATGGCCGCTGGGCCTGCGCGTCCGGAGCCTGTGCTCCGCAATGGGAGAGGCCACGGCAGTGAGAGGCCCGCGTACCACAAAAAAAAAAAAAAAAAAAAAAAAAAAAACAACTTTATTTACAAAAATAGGAAGCAGGCCAGGTTTGGTCATAGGCCATAGTTTGCCAACCCCTGCACTAAATGGAAAAGACTTAGGCTACCCTGTGCCTTTTAGTTTGTTTTTTAATACCCTGCACTGTCTCTGTACAAATTCTCAACGCTATTTTATTTAGTTACTTCACGGAAACCAAGGGAAGATGAAAAAGATGGCCAGGCATATAAATTTGTGTCACGATCTGAGATGGAAGCAGATATTAAAGCTGGAAAATATTTGGAACATGGGGAATATGAAGGAAATCTCTATGGAACCAAGATTGACTCTATTCTTGAAGTTGTCCAAACTGGACGAACTTGCATCTTGGATGTCAACCCACAAGTAAGCTGCATGATTCCAAAGATATTTTTTAAGTTTTATTTCCTGTGGAGTTTTTGTTTCTTCTTCAGATGATGAGGGTGGCTCTTTCCCTCTATTACTTGTGACAATAGAGAACCTTATTATGCATCAACAACTAGTTAAATAAATCTCTGATCTGTTAGCCAGCAGAGAGGCATGGATAGCTATAGAAGCTTGATAGAAGTTTAGTATTTATTTACATGCTTAAGTAACATATAAATGCATGTGTTAGGAAATGTTAAATTTAAAATTTGAACAAGGCTGAAACGTAAGGAATAAAAATTAAAGTCACACCCCTTCCACCCAGCACACACCCACCCACTCACCATTCATTTCATTCTCATTCCATGTCTCCCTTATTGACCCCTTCTCACCATTCTACACTCAACCCAGTGGGTTTTCTATTTTTGTTGTTGTTTCTCTTATACATAAATGGAAAAATTTTATACAGATTCTTTAACCTTTTTTCATTAAACAGTATTTCTTGAAGATCTTTTCATGTTAGGTACTGTAGAGATTTTTTTGTTCTTTGTAATTGCTGCATGGTATTTCATAGTGCAGATATATATTTATTTATATAATCACTCCAATTAATGGACACTGAAATTACTTCTGCTTTTTCAATATTAACAGAATTCTACAATTAACATGGAAAGCATTTACATCATTCTTGATGATTTGGGGATCATTAAGTTTAATACTTTCCTTGGTCCAAGGGTACCAGAAAGTAGTGAGATTGAGGTCAGAACAAAATTTAATGGGTCACCATTTTAGGAAAGTACTGTATGGAATCAAAAGGATAGAAGGGAGGGGGGCAGATAGCAAGTATAAATTATGTCCTTTATCTTGAGGAAGAGGGCAGATGGACTTTGATTATTTAGTATAAACTAAAGGGTAGCATAATTCAAATTCTAATCCTGTATAAATTGGTTTGTAATTGTTCTTCTACACAGGCCCTGAAAGTGCTGAGGACATCCGAGTTCATGCCCTATGTTGTGTTTATTGCTGCTCCCGAACTAGAGACGTTACGTGCCATGCACAAGGCTGTAGTGGATGCTGGTATCACTACTAAGCTTTTGACGGTAAGCAGTTCTTTTCAGGCTAACAGTACCATGTTCCTCCTAAAATTTTTCCTTTTTCTTTTGGGCATGTTTAATTCTATCCATATTTATGAAATAAACACACTGTATAAGGTATTGGAGAATAAAAATTTGTTCCCTAGATGTAGTTAGGATTTGGAACCGTATTGCTTTTACTTAGAAACCATTGTTCACTCTATTTTAAAACAAGTTTACTCCCCCTATGTAAATGAAATGGACCAATGTTAAAAAGTGCATATTAATCTAACTCCCTCACTTTACTAATGTGGAAACTGGTCCCGAAGACCAATAACAAGTATGTTCATCATAAGGTTTACTATTGGTAGAGTTAGGTGTTCTGACTTTTATTTTTTTTTTTTTTTTTTTTTTTTTTTTTAACATCTTTATTGGAGTATAATTGCTTTACAATGGTATGTTAGTTTCAGCTTCACAACAAAATGAATCAGTTATATATATACATATATTCCCATATCTCTTCCCGCTTGCGTCTCCCTCCCTCCTACCCTCCCTATCCCACCCCTCCAGGCGGTCACAAAGCACCGAGCTGATCTCCCTGTGCTATGCGGCTGCTTCCCACTAGCTATCTACCTTACGTTTGGTAGTGTATATATGTCCATGCCTCTTTATCGCTTTGTCACCGTTTACACTTCCCCCTCCCCATAGCCTCAAGTCCATTCTCTAGTAAGTCTGTGTCTTTATTCCTGCTTCACCCCTAGGTTTTTCATGACATTTTTTTTTTTAAATTCCATATATATGTGTTAGCATACGGTATTTGTCTCTCTCTTTCTGACTTACTTCACTCTGTATGACAGACTCTAGGTCTATCCACCTCATTACAAATAGCTCAATTTCGTCTCTTTTTATGGCTGAGTAATATTCCATTGTATATATGTGCCACATCTTCTTTATCCATTCATCCGATGATGGACACTTAGGTTGTTTCCATCTCTGGGCTATTGTAAATAGAGCTGCAATGAACATTTTGGTACATGACTCTTTTTGAATTATGGTTTTCTCAGGGTATATGCCCAGTAGTGGGATTGCTGGGTCATATGGTAGTTCTATTTGTAGCTTTTTAAGGAACCTCCATACTGTTCTCCACAGTGGCTGTATCAATTTACATTCCCACCAACAGTGTAAGAGGGTTCCCTTTTCTCCACACCCTCTCCAGCATTTATTGTTTCTAGATTTTTTGATGATAGCCATTCTGACTGGTGTGAGATGATATCTCATTGTAGTTTTGATTTGCATTTCTCTCATGATTAGTGATGTTGAGCATTCTTTCATGTGTTTGTTGGCACTCTGTATATCTTCTTTGGAGAAATGTCTATTTAGGTCTTCTGCCCATTTTTGGATTGGGTTGTTTGTTTTTTTGTTATTAAGCTGCATGAGCTGCTTATAAATTTTGGAGATCAATCCTTTGTCAGTTGCTTCATTTGCAAATATTTTCTCCCATTCTGAGGGTTGTCTTTTGGTCTTCTTTATGGTTTCCTTTGCTGCGCAAAAGCTTTTAAGTTTCATTAGGTCCCATTTGTTTACTCTTGTTTTTATTTCCATTACTCTAGGAGGTGGGTCAGAAAGAATCTTGCTGTGATTTATGTCATAGAGTGTTCTGCCTATGTTTTCCTCTAAGAGTTTGATAGTTTCTGGCCTTACATTTAGGTCTTTAATCCATTTTGAGCTTATTTTTGTGTATGGTGTCAGGGAGTGATCTAACTTCATACTTTTACATGTAGCTGTCCAGTTTTCCCAGCACCACTTATTGAATAGGCTGTCCTTTCTCCACGGTACATTTCTGCCTCCTTTGTCAAAGATAAGGTGACCATATGTGCGTGGGTTTATCTCTGGGCTTTCTATCCTGTTCCATTGATCTATCTTTCTGTTTTTGTGCCAGTACCATACTGTTTTGATAACTGTAGCTTTGTAGTATAGTCTGAAGTCTGGGAGCCTGATTCCTCCAGTTCCTTCTTTCGTTCTCAAGCTTGCTTTGGCTATTCGGGGTCTTTTGTGTTTCCATACAAATTGCAAAATTTTTTGTTCTAGTTCTGTGAAAAATGCCAGTGGTAGTTTGATAGGGATTGCATTGAATCTATAGATTGCTTTCGGTAGTAGAGTCATTTTCACAATGTTGATTCTTCCAATCCAAGAACATGGTATATCTCTCCATCTATTTGTATCATCTTTAATTTCTTTCATCAGTGTCTTATAATTTTCTGCATACAGATCTTTTGTCTCCTTAGGTAGGTTTATTCCTAGATATTTTATTCTTTTTGTTGCAATGGTAAATGGGAGTGTTTTCTTGATTTCACTTTCAGATTTTTCATCATTAGTATATAGGAATGCCAGAGATTTCTGTGCATTAATTTTGTATCCTGCCACTTTACCAAATTCATTGATTAGCTCTAGTAGTTTTCTGGTAGCATCTTTAGGGTTCTCTATGTATAGGATCATGTCATCTGCAAACAGTGACAGCTTTACTTCCTCTTTTCCGATTTGGATTCCTTTTATTTCCTTTTCTTCTCTGATTGCTGTGGCTAAAACTTCCAAAACTATGTTGAATAAGAGTGGTGAGAGTGGGCAACCTTGTCTTGTTCCTGATCTTAGTGGAAATGCTTTCAGTTTTTCACCATTGAGGATGATGTTTGCTGTGGGCTTGTCATGTATGGCCTTTATTATGTTGAGGAAAGTTCCCTCTATGCCTACTTTCTGCAGGGTTTTTATCATAAATGGGTGTTGAATTTTGTCAAAAGCTTTCTCTGCATCTATTGAGATGATCATATGGTTTTTCTCCTTCAGTTTGTTAATATGGTTTATCACATTGATAGATTTGCGTATATTGAAGAATCCTTGCATTCCTGGAATAAACCCCACTTGATCATGGTGTATGATCCTTTTAATGTGCTGTTGGATTCTATTTGCTAGTATTTTGTTGAGGATTTTTGCATCTATGTTCATCAGTGATATTGGCCTGTAGTTTTCTTTCTTTGTGACATCCTTGTCTGGTTTTGGTATCAAGGTGATGGTGGCCTCGTAGAAGGAGTTTGGGAGTGTTCCTCCCTCTGCTATATTTTGGAAGAGTTTGAGAAGGATAGGTGTTAGCTCTTCTCTAAATGTTTGATAGAATTCGCCTGTGAAGCCATCTGGTCCTGGGCTTTTCTTTGTTGGAAGATTTTTAATCACAGTTTCAATTTCAGTGCTTGTGATTGGTCTGTTCATATTTTCTATTTCTTCCTGATTCAGTCTTGGCAGGTTGTGCATTTCTAAGAATTTGTCCATTTCTTCCAGATTGTCCATTTTATTGGCATAGAGTTGCTTGTAGTAATCTCTCATGATCTCTTTTATTTCTGCAGTGTCAGTTGTTACCTCTCCTTTTTCATTTCTAATTCTATTGATTTGAGTCTTCTCCCTTTTTTTCTTAATGAGTCTGGCTAGTGGTTTATCTATTTTGTTTATCTTCTCAAAGAACCAGCTTTTAGTTTTATTGATCTTTGCTATTGTTTCCTTCATTTCTTTTTCATTTATTTCTGATCTGATTTTTATGATTTCTTTCCTTCTGCTAGCTTTGGGGTTTTTTTGTTCTTCTTTCTCTAATTGCTTGAGGTGCCAGGTTAGGTTGTTTATTCGAGATGTTTCCTGCTTCTTAAGGTGGGCTTGTATTGCTATAAACTTCCCCCTTAGAACTGCTTTTGCTGCATCCCACAGGTTTTGGGTCGTTGTGTCTCCATTGTCATTTGTTTCTAGGTATTTTTTGATTTCCTCTTTGATTTCTTCAGTGATCACTTCATTATTAAGTAGTGTATTGTTTAGCCTCCATGTGTTTGTATTTTTTACAGATCTTTTCCTGTAATTGATATCTAGTCTCATGGCGTTGTGGTCGGAAAAGATACTTGATACAATTTCAATTTTCTTAAATTTACCAAGGCTTGATTTGTGACCCAAGATATGATCTATCCTGGAGAATGTTCCATGAGCACTTGAGAAAAATGTGTATTCTGTTGTTTTTGGATGGAATGTCCTATAAATATCAATTAACTCCATCTCGTTTAATGTATCATTTAAAGCTTGTGTTTCCTTATTTATTTTCATTTTGGATGATCTGTCCATTGGTGAAAGTGGGGTGTTAAAGTCCCCTACTATGAATGTGTTACTGTCGATTTCCCCTTTTATGGTTGTCAGTATTTGCCTTATGTATTGAGGTGCACCTATGTTGGGTGCATAAATATTTACAATTGTTATATCTTCCTCTTGGATCGATCCCTTGATCATTATGTAGTGTCCTTCTTTGTCTCTTCTAATAGTCTTTGTTTTAAAGTCTATTTTGTCTGATATGAGAATTGCTACTCCAGCTTTCTTTTGGTTTCCATTTGCATGAAATACCTTTTTCCATCCCCTTACTTTCAGTCTGTATGTGTCTCTAGGTCTGAAGTGGGTCTCTTGTAGACAGCAAATATATGGGTCTTGTTTTTGTATCCATTCAGCCAATCTGTGTCTTTTGGTGGGAGCATTTAGTCCATTTACATTTAAGGTAATTATCGATATGTGTGTTCCTATTCCCATTTTCTTAATTGTTTTGGGTTCGTTATTGTAGGTCCTTTCTTTCTTTTGTGTTTCTTGCCTAGAGAAGTTCCTTTAGCAGTTGTTGTAGAGCTGGTTTGGTGGTGCTGAACTCTCTCAGCTTTTGCTTGTCTGTAAAGGTTTTAATTTCTCCATCAAATCTGAATGAGATCCTTGCTGGGTAGAGTAATCTTGGTTGCAGGTTTTTCTCCTTCAACACTTTCAATATGTCCTGCCACTCCCTTCTGGCTTGCAGAGTTTCTGCTGAAAGATCAGCTGTTAACCTTATGGGGATTCCCTTGTGTGTTATTTGTTGTTTTTCCCTTGCTGCTTTTAATATGTTTTCTTTGTATTTAATTTTTGACAATTTGATTAATATGTGTCTTGGCGTATTTCTCCTTGGATTTATCCTGTATGGGACTCTCTGTGCTTCCTGGACTTGATTAACGATTTCTTTTCCCATATTAGGGAAGTTTTCAACTATAATCTCTTCAAATATTTTCTCAGTCCCTTTCTTTTTCTCTTCTTCTTCTGGAACCCCTATAATTCGAATGTTGGTGCGTTTAATGTTGTCCCAGAGGTCTCTGAGACTGTCCTCAGTTCTTTTCATTCTTTTTTCTTTATTCTGCTCTGCAGTAGTTATTTCCACTATTTTATCTTCCAGGTCACTTATCCGTTCTTCTGCCTCAGTTATTCTGCTATTGATCCCATCTAGAGTACTTTTAATTTCATTTATTGTGTTGTTCATCGTTGCTTGCTTCATCTTTAGTTCTTCTAGGTCCTTGTTAACTGATTCTTGCAATTTGTCCATTCTATTGTCCATTCTATCTCCAAGATTTCGGATCAACCTTACTATCATTATTCTGAATTCTTTTTCAGGTAGACTGCCTATTTCCTCTTCATTTGTTAGGTCTGGTGGGTTTTTATCTTGCTCCTTCATCTGCTGTGTGTTTTTCTGTCTTTTCATTTTGCTTATCTTACTGTGTTTGGGGTCTCCTTTTTTCCAGGCTGAAGGTTCGTAGTTCCTGTTGTTTTTTGTGTCTGTCCCCAGTGGCTAAGGTTGGTTCAGTGGGTTGTGTAGGCTTCCTGGTGGAGGGTACTAGTGCCTGTGTTCTGGTGTATGAGGCTGGATCTTGTCTTTCTGGTGGGCAGGTCCACGTCTGGTGGTGTGTTTTGGGGAGTCTGTAGACTTACTATGATTTTGGGCAGCCTCTCTGCTAATGGGTGGGGTTGTGTTCCTGTCTTGCTAGTTGTTTGGCATAGGATGTCCAGCACTGTAGCTTGCTGGTCGTTGAGTGAAGCTGGGTGCTGGCGTTGAGATGGAGATCTCTCGGAGATTTTTGCTGTTTGATATTATGTGCAGCTGGGAGGCCTCTTGTGGACCAGTGTCCTGAAGTTGGCTCTCCCACCTCAGAGGCACAGCACTGAGTCCTGGCTGCAGCACCAAGAGCCTTTCATCCACAGGGCTCCTTAATTTGGGATGATTCGTTGTCTATTCAGGTATTCCACAGATGCAGGGTATATCAAGTTGATTGTGGAGCTTTAATCCGCTGCTTCTGAGGCTGCTGGGAGAGATTTCCCTTTCTCTTCTTTGTTCTGACAGTTCCCAGGGGCTCAGCTTTGGATTTGGCCCCGCCTGTGCGTGTAGGTCGCCGGAGGGCGTCTGTTCTTTGCTCAGACAGGACGAGGTTAAAGGAGCCGCTGATTCGGAGGCTCTGGCTCACCCAGGCCGGAGGGTAGGGAGGGTCACGGAGTGCGGGGCGGGCCTGCAGCGGCAGAGGCCGGCGTGACGCTGCAGCCTGAGGCGCGCCGTGCGCTCTCCCGGGGAGCCGTCCCTGGATCCCGGGACCCTGGCAGTGGCAGGCTGCACAGGCTCCCCGGAAGGGCGTGTGGCTAGTGACCTGTGTTCGCACACAGGCCTCCTGACGGCGGCAGCAGCGGCCTTAGCGTCCCATGTCCGTCTCTGGGCTCCGCACTCTTAGCCGCGGCTCGCGCCCGTCCCTGGAGCTCTCTCAAGCAGCGTTCTTAATCCCCTCTCCTCGTGCACCAGGAAACAAAGAGGGACGTAAAAGTCTCTTGCCTCTTCGGCAGGTCCAGACCCCTCCCCGGACACTCTCCCGGCCAGCCGCGGCGCACCAACGCCCTGCAGGCTGTGTTCACGCCGCCAACCTCAGTCCTCTCCCGGCGCTCCGACAAAAGCCGGAGCCTCAGCTCCCAGTCCCGCCCGCCCCGGCGGGCGAGCAGACAAGCCTCTCGGCTGGTGAGTGCCGGTCGGCCCGATCCTTTGCGCTGGAATCTGTCCGCTTTGCCCTCCGCACCCCTGTTGCTGTGCTCTCCTCCGCGGCTCCCAAGCTCCCCCACTCCGCCTCCCGAAGTCTCCACCCGCGAAGGGGCTTCCTAGTGTGTGGACACTTTTCCTCCTTCACAGCTCTCTCCCGCTGGTGCAGGACCCGTCCCTATCCTTTTGTCTCTGTTTAGTTTTTTCTTTTGCCCTAACCAGGTACGTGGGGGGTTCCTTGCCTTTTGGGAGGTCTGAGGTCTTCTGCCAGCGTTCAGTAGGTGTTCTGTAGGAGTTGTTCCACGCGTAGATGTATTTCTGGTGTATCTGTGGAGAGGAAGGTGATCTCCGCGTCTTACTCTTCTGCCATCTTCCCGGAAGTCTGTTCTGACTTTTAGTTGTCTTTTTCTCTTGTTCTTCCTCTCTTTTCTCATGTTACGGAAAATTTTAAATATGTACAAAAGAGGGAAGAAATGAACTCCCAAGTACCCATCACTTAGCTTCAATAACACATGGCCATTTTTGTTTCACTTAGACCTCTCTTCACTTCCTCCCTTACCATGAATTATTTTGAAGTAAATCTTTGATATTATATCAACCATAAGTACTTTAGTATTTATCTCTAAAAGATAGACTTTTTGGACATAACCATAACACCATTAGCATATCAAACATTAGGAAGAGCAACTTTTTCCTCAATATCATCAATATACAGTCTGTATTTGAATTTCCTCAGTATTTATCTATTTTTTTTGACAGTTTGTTCAAATCAGGATCCAAGCAAGATTAACATGTTGCATTTACCTGATGTCTTCTAAATCTCTTTTTTTCCCCCAGCTTGAGGTATAATTGATATACAATAAACTGTACACGTTGAAAGTATACAACTTGATAAGCTTGGGCGTATGTATACACGCATGAAGCTACTGCAGTCAAGATAACAAGCATGTCCCTCGTCTTCATAAGTTTCCTTGTGCCCCTTCAGAGTCCCTCCCTCCTTCTTCTACCTCTTCCCCACTATAGGTGATAAGCCTTGAGATCAGGTAGTTTTAATCCTCTTTGTTCTTTTGCAGGTTGCTCCATGTGTCTACTGAACTTTATGAATATCTGAAATATAGTTATCAATGTTTTTATATCACTGTCAACGAATTCTAACGTTTGCATCACTTCTGGATTGGTTTTGACTGAATGACTTTGCTCCTCATGGGTCTTATTTTCTTGCTTCTTTGCAATCCTGGTAATTTTTTATTGGATACCAGACATTGTGAGCTTTGTCCTGGGATGCAGTAATGTGGAAACAGTTTGTTCCTTTCAGATCTTGCTTTAAAATTTTGTTAGGTAGAACCAGAGCAGTTCTCATTCTAGGGGCAATTATTCTTCACTACTGAGGCAAGACCCATTTGAGCACTCTCCCAGATGGCCCATGCGACCTGAGGTTTTCTGTTCTGCCTGGTGGGCATGGGTACTATTTCTGGCTCAGAAAGAATACCTCTCATCCTTTCTGGTGGTTCTTTGGCGACCCTGGGTCGTGGTAACGTGCACAGATTGGTATTCAGCTGAATGCTGGAGGGGGACCTTTACAAATCTCCAGAGTGCTCTCTCCTTACTGCTATTCTATCCAGTATTCTGTCCTGCAAACTCCTGCTACTTTGTTCTCCCTGGGCTCTCAGCTCTGTCCCAACTTAGAGTCCAGTAGTGTCCTCCTGGGCTCCACCTCACTGTGTTGCAGCTTGGAAACTCTTTCAAGCCAGTAACCTGGGGTAATCATAGGGCTCACCTCATTTGCTTCCTGTCTCTCTGGAATCCCTGTCTTCCATTAGCTGATGTACAGTGTCTTAAAAAGTGTTCCATACATTTGGTCTGTCTTAGTTGTCAGGCAGGAAGGTTAGTCTGATATCTGTGATTGGATATTAGCTGGAAGCAGACCTCTCCCTTTAGACTGTTTTAATCTATAAATCTTCACTGCCTCCCTCCCCTCTCTTTTCACCTTCTAACTTAGTTGTTTAAAAAAACTGGGTCATAGAAAAACTGGGGCCTGGTCTGTAAAGTTCCTCAGTAGCTCTTCACCTAATGATTTTAGCAATTTTTATTGATCTTTGCCTGGCTCAGTTAATTTTTTAGGAATTGTGAAGTGGTGGTATTCCAAGTTTGTCATTTGTTCTGCATTTATAAACTAGAATTCTTCTAAATAATAACTTTTCCTTATCAACTAGTTGATGACTCTGAAGTAGAGTATATATAGGAAAGTCAGAACATAATGCTTGATACTTCCCCTTTAAGGGTCAGTTTTCAGAATAATGGGTTTGTTCAGTAACAGTCTCCAGAGGCGACAGGTGACCAAATAAGGTTTGTGGTTTTTTTTAGTTTCATCATGAGCACATGGATTTAAACTTACTTGATGTGTTTTACTCTTTTGCAATTATTATTCTTATTGATGTTCAAATCGCCCCACCTTTGACCAACAGGGGCTTATTTAAGTTGGCCCTTGAGACCTATTTCATGAGCCTAATCGTCTGAGATAGCTTCCTTGCTATATGACAAATGCTCCAGGCTCATCTTGTACATTTTCTATGCCAGGCCAGGAATCAGTTACTTCTCCAAGAAGCTCTGGTTCCTTTTAGAGTAAATGGTATTTTAGGACCGTAATACTAGGGGTGCACATTGTCCCAAGATGGATCATTGTTTCTAGCTAAATGCACCTTTTAGGTAGACAGAACTAGTTTGGTTATGTGCTTTTCTGTTTGTATGTTTGAAGGAAACTAAATCATGAATATATATTGATACTTCCCAATCAAATTCAGGATTACAGGGTTTTATTTAACCTCTTTCATATATATAACTCCATTCTCCTAGGCTGAGTATCCCAGTTCTCAAAAACACCGGGAGTGTTAGAATATAGCACATAATTGCTCATTTGATTCATCTCACAGTACACGTACAACAGTCTGAAAATAAGTGTACAAATACTACCAGGTATGATTACTGTGGACTGTCTCTTTCTCCTTTATCCTTAGGGTTTATCCCACTAAGCGTATACAGTCAAATCAAATCGCTGTGTTTTAAAGTCACTTGGAATACTCTCTGTGTACTTAGGTCAGCTATTACTCTCTGATGTTTAAATTGTCCTGTCTTCAGCTAAGAAGAGCCTATTCATCTTGTTTTCTGAGTCTTTTTAACACAACCCCATGAACTTTGATGTGCTTCCTGGTATGACGAGCTGCTCCAGGTTATCCTTACACATTTCTTGGCCCAGATCTGGAACCAGCCTTCCAAAAGCCCTGGTTCCTTTTAGTGGGAAATGGTATTTAGAGATAATATAGAAGCTAAAGGTGTGCATTCAACTTAGTTTGTCATTGTTTCTAGGTCTTCTCAGTGGCCAGATGAAGGAAATATATTTTCCCCTTTTGGAAAATATACATCATTAATTCAGTTGGATAGTTTCAACTCACATTTTACATTTTTACTTCCTGGACTATGTTTATCTTTTTTTCCTCCTATGCTGAAAGTCTTGGTTCCTGATGACATTAACATAATTTCTGACTTTACATGTGTAAACTAAACACATACTATATATATAATTTGAGTAACAATATTAACATTAACAGTATGATTATTGAAAAGTTTTAAGTTTCAGACTTAAACTTTTTTAAAAAAATTGTTCTTATGATATATCCCTTGAGTATTATTTTAAAGTCGCTAAAATAATTCTTTTCTGTGGTTAAGGCATCAACTTGAAACACAGATTTGTTTCATTTTGCTTTTGCTTTTTAGGTATTGCTCTTTTTATTTTTATTTGAATTTGATTTTGTTGTAATATAATTCTATACATTTTCATAGTTTCAAAGTAAATCTTAAAAACAAACAAACAGGGGCTTCCCTGTTTGTGGCGCAGTGGTTGAAAGTCCGCCTGCCGATGCAGGGGACACGGGTTCGTGCCCCGGTCTGGGAAGATCCCACATGCCACGGAGCGGCTGGGCCCGTGAGCCATGGCCGCTGAGCCTGCGCATCCGGAGCCTGTGCTCCGCAACAGGAGAGGCCACAGCAGTGGGAGGCCCTCGTACAGCAAAAAACAAACAAACAAACAAAAATCTAGCCTTTCCCTATCCTCTCTACTCTATTACCTCCTACCCACATAGTCATTTTTACAATTTTTTTTTAATATAAGCAAGTATGTATGTGTATCCTCCCTCCCTCATTTCTTACATAAAAGGTAACTTACTACATACAGTAGTCTGCCTGCGTTTTTCACTTACTAATATATTCTGGAGATCATTCTAGAGCCATACATAGAGATTTTTTAATTCATTTTTCCATCTATATGGTATACTCCATTGTTGTTACAGGATTGTTATTGTCAAAAAAGAATTTTTTTTTTTATTAACGACAAATTGCTAATGACTATTAGGTAAGATTTGTTTACAAGTTGAATTGTGGCCTGTTTATACATCTATAATAAAAGATATTTTAGTTGTTTCAAATTGATTTTGAAATCTTAGTGAAAATATTAACTATAGTACTAGTATCCCTCAGGCTTAGTTGGGAACCCATTTCTCTCTATATACTTTCCTTTAGGTGTTTTCACCAAATCCACTAACTTACATATCGTTGTTATGCTGATGATTCCTAATTTATATGTAGATAACCCAGACCTCACCTCAGAGCTCCAATTTATATAACCATTACCTACTTAACGTTACATCTGCACTTGAATGTCTCACAGACATGTTAAACTTAACATGTACAAACAAAGTAGAATGTTTTGTTTCCTCTCACCAATATCGTGTTTTTCACACTCCCACCCCCTCAACTCTGCATCTTCTGCAACCACCCATTTATTCAAGCTAGAAACTCGAGCTATTTTTTTTTTTTTTTGCCGTATGCGGGCCTCTCACTGTTGTGGCCTCTCCCGTTGCGGAGCACAGGCTCCGGACATGCAGGCTCAGTGGCCATGGCTCACGGGCCCAGCCGCTCCGCAGCATGTGGGATCTTCCCGGACCGGGGCACAAACCTGTGTCCCCTGCATCGGCAGGCGGACTCTCAACCACTGCGCCACCAGGGAAGCCCCTCGAGCTATTTTTGATTCATTCATATTCCTCATTTTTCATATCCAGCCCATCAGTTAATCCTGATGATTTTATCACCAAAATATATTTCTAGTCTGGTGTCATTTCCATCTCCTCTGCCACCATCATAATCCAGAGATGTCTTTCCATTGCATCTAGGTCCTCCATGACCTAGCCTGGGCTATCTCAACTTACTACCCACCCTCCCTAAGCCTCCATCCATCTTGGTCTTTCAGTATCTTAAACACATCTGGGTGATTTTCCTCCTGAACTTTACATTCCTATTTCCTCTGCCTGGAATGGTCTTTCTCCCACTATAGTTCTCAGTTTAAATCTAATTTACTCAGTTTAAATATCATTTATTCATTTGTAGAGTATTTGTAAGCACTGTGTCTAAAGTAGATCTCTTAAAATTCTTTGTTCCTGGTTGGTTTCTTTCATAGTACTTATTACAACTTGCAGGTTTTTGTTTATTTGACCTATATTTGTCTCCTCCACTGGAGGGTAGGAGCCCATTCTTTCTTATTCATTTTTATATCCACAAATTATGAAATACAGTAGACGCTTTAATAGGAGCTCAGTATTTGAAGAACATGTAGAAGCATTATGAAATTTCATAACACTTGCAATTTAATGAAAAGCTTTACTTGCTCATGCAAAACCCATTACTTATTTATTCCCCCACATTGTTCCAAAATGACTAGAAATATTTTATGAAATATAAACAGTACTAGCTAAAAAAATAGATAAAAGTGTGTGTGTGTTGTTGGGGGTGGGGAGCATGGACAGGCAGCCTTCAAAATACATTTCTGAGGTTCTTTTTCTTAGAGAAAGGCAGCAAATTTGGCTTTGAGCTTAACAGCCGCTGCAGATTGGGTTCCATGAGTTACAGGATCCATACGATAAAAATGTTTTGAGAAGGGTGATGCAGTTGGGCTAGAGACCAGTCACCTACAAGAATTCTTTTATTACTTTGGGTTTCACCCCAAGATATTGTCAGCAGTCTTTTAATCAGGAATCTTACCTTAGTATCAGTGAAACAGAAGATACAGAATACTCATAAATTCAAACATGAGTGCCAGCTGGAAAGACTAGGATAGGAACAGATGGTAATGTCTTTTTTAACAATCTATATAGATTAGATTTTGAGGATTAGTATCAGAATCACAACAAACAAATATCCAACCTACTTATTTCACTTTGAGTTGGTTTTGAGCAATTAAATATACATTATGTAAACTTTTCCTTTTAAAACTCTTTGACAGGACTCTGACTTGAAGAAAACAGTGGATGAAAGTGCACGGATTCAAAGAGCATACAACCACTATTTTGATCTGATCATTGTAAATGACAATCTAGACAAAGCCTTTGAGAAACTACAAACTGCCATAGAGAAACTGAGAATGGAGCCACAGTGGGTCCCAATCAGCTGGGTTTACTGATGATTCAATAAGGTTCACAATTAAAATAAAACTTTCAAAAAGTGACTGCAACAAATAAACCTTCTACTGAGAAAATACATGCACAGATAGAAGATATCTGCCAAGTCCAGGCATTTTTATTGTGTAGATTGAAGTACCAGTACACTATTCTGGATTTTTATAGAAAATGTGGTTGGGAAGGTGTACTAATATATAATTTATCTTAATTTTTCTAACTTTTTATGAATAATCTTTCTATTCATATCACATAAAGAAATGCGTTGAAGCATTTTGTATATGTTTTGATTTAGTACCCTTGCCTTTTTCATCAAAGGAATTTTCAAATCATTCACTCTAACATTGGTCTCATATTTTCACTGTGATAATGAATACTTGAAATAGTTTTGTAAAGCTGTCATTTAGTTCAGTATTTAGTGAAGGGTCAGCTACTCTTATTAGTAGAAAATAATGGTTTATTGGCCTTCTTTCCTAATATGTATAATTTCTTACAGAAGCAGAATTTTAATGTCAGTGCTACAGCTAGTCTACTACCATCCAATACTGACATCAGAAGTCTGCTCAATGCTACATAGTTTCATTATTACAGAGATGTATGGCTATCCACTTTAATTTACGCAGCTATATTAGTTTTTTTCCCTTCATTCTCTCTCGTGAAAATATGAAGAGCAATACTTTGCACTCTCATTTGTTGCAGTGACAGGCTGATGCTTCGTTAACATGTACACAACAAGCAAGGCCGTGCCAGCTGAGAGGGTGCCTTATCCTGCAAAACCTTACAGCAAAATGACTCTGAAAGTTGATTTATTTGTACATGTAAAAGTTTAACTAACAAAAATGAACCTATTGCTTTATACAGTTTTTTTATTAGGATATGGTCAGCAAATGTATCACACCTCTGAAAATTTCTGTGACGCTGAAAAATGCCTCCAAGTTTGCAATTGGGGGGTTTTGTGAACAATCAGTGTGCTTTTGAAGTGTGATGTGATCATTAGGGTATTTTTTCGGTTTGTTATGTTGTGAACCAAATCCATTGAACGATTTATGAAATTTGGAAATAACTGTCAGCTGTTTTATCTCAATATAATATATACATTATATAATATGTACATTGTATGTATTATATAATATATATTAAATAATGTATTATATATATTTTTTACATTTCTGTTAGGAAATGTACTTTTTTGTTTAATGATTAGGAAAACAGTTTTCCGTCTTTAGATGCATTAACATATACAAATTTCCAAAATTAATCTCAGTTAGTATATTCTTTTAGGATTCTTAGATGGTATAAATTCTTCCTAAAACATATTCAGAGATGCAGGTCATCATTAAACTAAGTTAGCCATATTTTATATTGCTGCTAGCTTTTCACATAAACAGTATTCACACTTAAAGGGTTAGGTGCTTAAATACTGGTGGTCATCTTTGTCTGGTGCTAGGCACCAGACACCTGGCTGCTGAATTTGTTTTCCCCTCACCAAAGCTGTCACACAGAATGCGGCCAGGAGGACTCAGAGGGAAGAGAAAATACATGGCATTAAGCAGCACGCACACACTGTTCTTCACAATGAGACCGAACACCCAAGTTGCTGTATGGTTAAGATTGGAAATCCATAGGTGTTTTTTTTCATCCAGCATTTCATATCCAGAACACAAATTCATGTTTTGTCCTAGGATAGGAAATTGGTGGCAGAATGGATCACACCCTTTTAATAACTTTGGTAACTTTTAAACCACATATATTTACATCAAATTCTTGGCTTCTCAAAGCAACATGAATCAAAGCACAGTGTCGAGATGATGTCCCATGACTTAGTGTCTCAACACACTGTAAGCTTTAAGAGAAATTGTATTTCCACATTCTCAGGAAATGTGCTGTCTTCTGCGGTGTGCCTTCATGCTGCTGTGTGGAGCCTCTTTGGAATCATTGTAGCAGCTCAAGAAGTTTATACACAAAATATTTTACCCATCTTGACACAACAGAGATGATTTTTACATCATATATATCTTAAGCCTTATCATATGGTATAAAATGCACATTATTTAGAAAACAGACTACACTTAAAGGAATTATTTCTATTATAAATGGTATTCATGACTAACTACTTAGTTAATATGAGATGCCTCCTAATATAAAATGGAACAGTGCAGTTGATTTCATTTCAGTCGAGACGCCAGAGCTGAAGAGAATAAATTTAGAAAAGTTCGTTTATCTCAGTAAAGAGTCATTGAACTTGAAACTCAAGTCCCATCTGGGTCTGCAGGAACCAGCAGAGCTCTGCTGGGGCAAGGAGTCCCAGAGGCTCTGGGATTCTCCCGAGGCAATGAGAGTATAGTTGTGATCAACGAAATGTGAACCTCTCTTGTAGGAAAGGTCTAAGATAATTAGCTTTACTAATGAGAAAATAGTTTAAAGTGATGTTGAACAATTGGTAATAGTTAAAATATACATGCACGTGCATATGCTTTTGGGAAACGATGTGCCAGTACACTAATGCACCTGAGGATTCCTTGTGGACAGGTGAGTATCCACATTCAGCATTCAGGGCATGACTGTTTATATACAGCTAAATATTATATATATTTTTTATTTTTAAATATACAAATACCCCATATCCATAGAGTTGATGTCCCTGGATGAATCATTTAACCGTAAGTAGTAGAATATATGTGATGCACTCAAGTAGAATTTTACTTTTATTACAGCCATGCCTCGATTATGCAGTCTCAATTTCTGTTTGATATTTGGATAGTATCAAATAAAATACTATCCAGTACATCAGAACTTTGTTTACTTTTGCCAAGTCTAACCATACCATTGCTGAAGATAGCTTTCTAAAGTAGAAATCGTATCATAAACCCAGTACAGCAATAGTAGCCTGAACCCTAGATTCTAGAATCTAGTAAATTTAATATAATAGCTTATAAGGACAAGTTTTCTTTAAAAGAGCAAATCGGATATTAACACAAATTTAGAAAATAATGCAAATTAGCAATAAAATATGTTAGTGTAGCATTATAGACTGGCCAGATACTAACTGCTTTGACCGTAATATCCCAGTGACAGTAGAGGATGATCGTTGCTTTAAAGATTCATTTAAATTTGTACTTATTTTTATGGATAACAGTAAGTGTCATGATCCAGTAATTGGGGTTGATTTTTATGATGGATAGCTATGGAGTTAGGTACAATTATTTTAAATTTGTAAACACTGAACATAAAAGTTTTGAAAATTGGTCAAAATAATGATCTACTTAACATTGTACTTACACGGCTTCTGAAACAACACCCCGTTTTCCAGAAATCACAGGCTAGGGAGCCAATAATTTTATAGTAATGAATCTTTATACTAAGAATGGAAAAAGCAATCGTGAAGTTTTATGTATATAGATAGCAGGTCATTTTTTAAACGTTTGAGTCACCATATATAATATATATATTATATATATATATAATGTATATATAATATATATACATTATATATATATACGCACACAGCTATGTGTATAATATGTAAAAATTCTCCCAAGATACGTGAATAGTAAAATTAAATCTGTTCACCCACGTAATTATAACTAGTGCTTTTACATTTTTAATTACTCCCTATTCTTAGACATTATGAAACTTTTTTCACATTGTTTTCATAGGCTCTGGCTTTACCTTGAGGCAGATACTAATCCCCTTTCTGAAAAATATATTTGGAATTAAGCTCAGAAAATTATTATAACTTAGTTTCCTTAGGGAAAAAGGACAGAGTCCTAGATGGAAGCCTCTTGGGAAATACTTATTTAAACCTTCAAATGAGTTTGTGATATGGTTCCGGCTTAGAGATTATGGTACCTGCCCTCCTCTTGTTTCATTGGATTTGTTGTGAGAATTCATGTAATAACATCTGTAATAGATTTGGAGTTCTTGGGAGAAATTCAGAATTTTAAATAAGAGCATTATTGTATATAGTACAAGTTAATATTATTCACAGACTTTTAAGAATACAGTCGACTAATAGTTCATGAGTTTTTACGTATACATTGTGTATCTGCAGAAGATAACAATTATATAATTTTTTTAAGGTAAGATTATTTTTTAACTGCATTTTTGTTAGCTTCAAGTTTTATTCATTTTTAATATTTCCCATAATTTGTCATGTTACTTTGTGTGTTCCTGGAATGATTTAATGCACAGAATCAAAAATGAGTCCTTAAAAACACTAAAAAGTGAAGGAATGATATCTCATTTCTAAGGTAAGAATTTAAAAGCACGTTTGCACTACTTCTGCAATACACTGTACTGCTTTCTTTAAAATAGTCTCTCTTTTGATAAAAATAGAGCTGGTGTCCTTCTACTGGTTGAGATCCTAATTCTGACTCCTGACCATGTGACCTTTGATAAAATTTATATCTCCCTTTAGTTTTAATATTACACTTGTTAAATAAGGCTAACTTAATATTTGTCTTCACCTTAAATTACAAGAAGTAATTTATAACTCTGATGTGATAAATGCTAAATTGGAAAATCCTTATTAAGCTACTTTATCTGTTTATTCACTTACCCTGAGGTTGCTTATCTTTTAGTTCTTTTAAAATGTACCTCTTTTGGAGGTAACATAGTGATTGGTGCACACCATTCAGAAATTCTACCTTCAGTTTTAAAACAGCTCTGAGGATGCATTGATAGTTCCAGCCTGGAAGAGGATGTGTTCTGCTCTCTTAGTGGTCCTGGTCAGGAGGTCTTGAGTTCAGAATCCTACTCTAAGTCCAAACCTTTAGCAAATCCTTGCTACCTTGACCACTCACAAGTCAAACAAAATTTAAGTAGGCAGTCCACAATTTAAGTAAGCATCCAGAGACACTCTGATGTTTGCCCCTTAAAGCTGCCCTACCTTATGCCTGAAGTGTAAGTTGTTTAGTGTAAGTTTAAAAGGCATCTGTTTCTTTAAAAGGGGAAACACATTCAGTTAGGTCCAGTTAGGGGACCTTGAATCCATGGTATGGATGCATAACATGAATGCATTTTAGATTTGTTCTCTAATTGTTTCAGGGCCACTGGCTGATACTGTAGTGCTATGATAAATCTGACTTGCCTCCACGTGCCAAAGTCGGTCAGAAGTGACAATTTTTTTTTTTTCCCTACCAGCTTTTACTGTTTCTAATCTCTGGCACAAACTGAATGAACACATCTACAGGTAATGTAAATGCCACTTACAACTTGGCAGATTAAATGCCTAAATGCTTGCAATGTCTTGCAACTCAAGACAATGGGACTTGTCTTGAGTCCCATTGAACAGGTATTGTCACTACCACAGAGTAGAAGCCAAAAGGTCTTATTTTAAAAGTTGGAGATAGATGTCTTTACTGCACTTCAGCAATAGCATGCCAGGGGTAGAAACATACAAATATGACAAGCCATGCCTGAAATTTGACCTTCCTCACATCAGTCAAGGTGGCCTGGGAGCTTGGAGGAAGAGGGAAACTCCTCTGCTATGTATTACTAACCCAGAAGTCATTACCAGTTAAAATGTGTGGTTCTCATCTTACTCTTAAATAGGAGAGGCAGGCAGTGGTATGAGTAACCTTACTTTGGAGACATAAACCTTGTTCTGGTAAACACGGTCCAACTGAGAGATGCCTTAAGTCTTTTCAGTAAAACCTGATTTGAGGAATAGCTGATCTCCATCTGTAACTGAAATACAAGATAAATATTTCCTTTGGCTGTGTGTCCACTTTAAAAAACAGCTGCTGACTCCTGTTTTTTCAGTAACATTGATTTTTAAGAAAGTGGTGTCTTGGATTTTGCTATAGAAGAAGGAGCACTGGGGTTCAGCAGCTGGTATAATTTCCACGTTGTTAGCTCTGTTAGAGCCCATGATGAGAAATTGATGTGAAGACCTTGGGGGACTTTTTTTCCATCTCTCTTGGTATATATTTATTTTGAACACATATGCATGCTCCTTTTAACCTCTGGTCTTTGAAATGATTGTAGAAGAGACCTTTATGTTTTTGTTTGTTTTTTAATGGAGGGCAAAATGCTTGTTAGCAACCAAAAAATCAAAGCTGAACAAGCTGCCAAAGTAAGTTTCTGGTGAAAAAAGTTTAAAAATAAAATTGCTACTGCTTTCCAAGTAACTGTATTACTAGTTCCTGTATAAAAGAAACATTATTGCTGTCCTTGTATAAATAAAATTTTCCTGCAGTACAATTAAGTATTGATTTCTCAGAAACTGTCCCTATAAATTTTTCTTTTCACATTATTTCCATATGTTGTCCAAAATGAAAGTTACTGAAATGTCCAATCTGTGAGATTGCATACTCCTGGTAAAATATTTTTGTATATGTAAAGAAATAAATATTTAATATTGGGAAATTGTAGTGTTTCATTTATAGGTAGCACTAAGGCTTGGAGATAATAAAATACAGAGAGTATCAGATGAGCTTCACCAATTTCTTTTAAATGCTAATAGTCTTTGTTAAAAGCCTCTGATGTTATTTTAGATCTTCCCACCAAAATAGATCAATTTTTCACCTGCCTCCCTTTTTTCACAAGGAAATCCTAATTATTGTTTCGTCTGTCCCAGCCCAAAGATTCCGTGGCTTTCAAAGATGACTTCTTCAAGGAAAGATTTCCAGAGACAGGGAAGGTTAAAATACAGGATCAAGAAAAGACCTCTAAGCTTAGATGGCATGGAATACTAGGACCATTTCCCAGCTAGCCAAGAAAGAGAAACCCTGATGGGAAAGACAATGCCTGCTGTGGCACACAGCTCAGCCCTGAAGCCTGCGGTGAGAAAGGGAGGTGGACCCACCAGACTGGCCAAGGGATGGAGGCGTGAATGTGGGTGAGTGCAGGAAGCCTGTTTCCAGAAAAGGTACTTTGGCAACTCTTTCCCAAGCTAGTTTCCAGGATTCTATACCTCATACTTCAGAAATTGCTAGTCTAGTGTATTTCTGGTATTTCTGAAAGAATTAGTCTTTTAATTGAAATATAGCTGCTTTACAATATTGTTAGTTTCAAGTGTACAGCATAGTGACTCTGTATTTTTACAAATTATATTCCATTATAGGTTATTACAAGATCATGGGTATAATTCACTATGCCATACAGTAAATCCTCACTGCTTATCTATTTTCCATATAGTAGTTTGTATCTGTTAATCTCATATCCTTAATTTGTCCCTCCCCCCTCCCCCTTTTAGTAACCACAAATTTGTTTTCTATGTCTGTGAGCCTGTTTCTGTTTTGTATATACATTCATTGGTATTATTTTGTAGATTCCACATGTAAGTGAATATCATATAGCATTTGTCCTTATTTCACTAGGCATAGTACTCTCTAGGTCCATCCACATTGTTGCAAATGGCAGTATTTCATTCTTTTTTATAGCTGAGTAATATTCCATTACATATCTATATATACACACATCTTTTTTTTGAATTTTATTTTTTTATACATCAGGTTTTTATTATCTATTTTATACACATCAACATATACATGTCAATCCCAACCTCCCAATTCATCACACCACCGCCACCACCCCCCGCCACTTTCCCTCCTTGGTGTCTGTATGTTTGTTCTCTACATCTGTGTCTCTGCAAACTGGTTCATCTGGACCATTTTTCTAGGTTCCACATATATGCGTTAATATATGGTATTTGTTTTTCTCTGACTTACTTCACTCTGTATGACAGTCTCTAGATCCATCCACATCTCTACAAGCGACCCAACTTCATTCCTTTTATGGCCGAGTAATATTCCATTGTATATATGTACCACATCTTCTTTATCCATTCGTCTGTTGATGGGCATTTAGGTGGCTTTCATGAACTGGCTATTGTAAATAGTGCTGCAGTGAACATTGGGGTGCACGTGTCTTTTTGAGTTATGATTTTCTCTGGGTATGTGCCCAGTAGTGGGATTGCTGGTCATAATGGTAATTCTATTTTTAATTTTTTAAGGAACCTCCATACTGTTCTCCATAGTGGCTGTATCAATTTACATTCCCACCAGCAGTGCAAGAGGGTTCCCTTTTCTCCACACCCTCTCCAGCATTTGTTGTCTGTAGATTTTCTGATGATGGCCATTCTACCTGTTGTACCTCATTCTACCTCATTGTACTTTTGATTTGCATTTCTCTAATAATTAGTGATGTTGAGCAGCTTTTCATGTGCTTCTTGGCCATCTGTATGTCTTCTTTGGCGAAATGTCTATTTAGGTCTTCTGCCCATTTTTGGATTGGCTTGTTTGTTTTTTTAATATTGAGCTGCATGAACTGTTTATATACTTTGGAGATTAATCCTTTGTCCGTTTGCTTCGTTTGCAAATCTTTTCTCCCATTCTGAGGATTGTCTTTCCATCTTGTTTATGGTTTCCTTTGCTTTGCCAAAGCTTTTAAGTTTCATTAGGTCCCATTTGTTATTTTTGTTTTTATTTCCATTACTCTAGGAGGTGGGTCAAAAAGGATCTTGCTGTGATTTATGTCAAAGAGTGTTCTTCCTATGTTTTCCTCTTAAGAGTTTTACAGTGTCTGGTCTTACATATAGGTCTCTAATCCATTTTGAGTTTCTTTTTGTGTATGGTGTTAGGGAGTGTTCTAATTTCATTCTTTTACATGTGGCTGTCCAGTTTTCCTAGCACCACTTATTGAAGAGACTGTCTTTTCTCCATTGTATATCCTTGCCTCCTTTGTCATAGATTAGTTGACCATAGGAGCGTGGGTTTATTTCTGGGCTTTCTATCCTGTTCCATTGATCTGTATTTCTGTTTTTGTGCCAGTACCATATTGTCTTGATTACTGTAGCTCTGTAGTATAGGCTGAAGTCAGGGAGTCTGATTCCTCCAGCTCCGTTTTTTTCCCTCAAGACTGCTTTGGCTATTCGGGGTCTTTTGCGTCTCCATACAAATTTTAAGATTTTTTGTTCTGGTTCTGTAAAAAATGCCACTGGTAATTTGATAGGGATTGCATTGAATCTGTAGATTGCTTTGGGTAGTATAGTCATTTTCACAGTATTGATTCTTCCAATCCAAGAACATAGTATATCTCTCCATCTGTACACCACATCTTCTTAATGCAGTCATCTCTCCATGGGGACTCAGGTTGCTTCCATGTCTTTGCTATTGTAAGTAATGACGCTGTGAACATTGGCGTGCATGTATCTTTTCAAATTAATGGTTTCATTTTTTTCAGGTAGTGGGATTGCTGGATCACGTTAGTTCTATTTTTAGTTTTTGAGGACCCGCCATACCGTTTTCTGTAGTGGCTGCACTGATTTACATTCCCACCAGCAGTATACAAAGGTTCCCTTTTCTCCACATCCTCTCCAACATTTGTTGTTGTAGGCTTTTTGATAATAGCCATTCTGACCAGTTTGAGGTGATACTTCATTGTGGGTTTGATTTGCATTTTTCTAATAATTAGCAGTGTTGAGCATCTTTTCTTGTGCCTGTTGGCCATCCCTATATCTTCTTTGGGAAAATATCTATTCACGTCTTCTGTCCATTTTTTGATTGGTTTTTTTCTATGATTGAGTTGTATGAGCTGTTTGTATATTTTGGATATTAACCCCTTGTCGGCAGCCTCATTTGCAAATATTTTCTCCCATTCCATAGGCTGCCTTTTTGTTTAGTTGATGGTTTCATTTGCTGTGCAAAAGCTTTTAAGTTTAACTCAGTCCCATTTGCTTATGTTTGCTTTTATTTATTTAGCGTTGGGGGACTGATCCAAGAAAATATTGTTATGCTTTATGTCAAAGAGTTTTTCACCTATATTCCAAAAAAAATAGGTTTTAAGTCAAGTCATCCCTTGGTATGCATGGTTGGGCATCTGTGGATTGTATAGTACTGTAGTGTTGATTGAAAAAAATCCCCATATAAGTGGACCTATGCAGTTCAAACTCACGTTGTTCAAGGGTCCAACTGTGTGGTTCATTCTTCCGTCTTATACTACCTGTTAGTTTTCTATCACTGCAGTAACAAATTACCACAAACTTAGCAGCTTAAAATACAAACTTATCATCTCAGTTCTGTAGGTCTGAAGTCCAACACAAGTTTCACCAGGCTAAAGTGAAGTTGTCTCCCAGGCCCTGCCCTGGCTCTTACCTGCAGGTCTGGAGGAGAATCTGCGTCCAGGCTCTTGCATGTTGTTGTTGGACTCCAGTTCCATGCAGTTGTAGAACCGAAGTCCCCTTCCTTGCTGGCTGGCTGACCGACTGCTCTCTTGTCCTTGAACTGGCCCCCTCTGTCCTGAGAGCCAGTGACAGCAGTGAATTCTTCTCATGCCTCCTCTTTCCTGCATTTTCTTTAGCCAAATCCCTCTCTCACTGACCCTTCTGCCTTCTTTCTTTTAAGGCTCCACCCAGATAATCCAGAATAATCTGTCCATCTCAAGGTCCACAACCTAAAAACACCTGTGAAGTCTCCGTTTGCCAGGTTCTAGGGATTTATTAGGTCATGAACACATTTTAGGGTCCCTTATCAGGCCACACCACACCAGCTAGTCATGTCAGCATTTCTTCCTATATCCATTTATGAAACAAAAGTGGTTGTGGAAACATCAGCGTTAAGGTGGTTGTTCTGTTCTAGGAAATACTACTGTATTTACTTGCTGTTTTCTAGGTGTTCTGGGATACTAGAACTTGTTTCCAAATCTAATTATTGAAAGAAGTATGGTTCTGGATCTCAAGCAGTAAATAAACATACATTTAAAATTAATATTTAATGATGAGGAAACTAGTTAGTTAGAAGAACCTTTTGGAGGCCCAGTCTCACCCTCACTGGAGTCCAGCACTACTTACTACCTCACCCACCAGATCCCAGTGGGGGTCTGCTGTAGCAGCATAAGGCTGTATCTTTTTCTTTTTTTCCAATATCTTTATTGGAGTATAATTGCTTTACAATGGTGTGTTAGTTTCTGCTTTATAACAAAGTGAATCAGCTATATGTATATCTCCCCATATCCCTTCCCTCTTGCGTCTGCCTTCTACCCTCCCTATCCCACCCCTCTAGGTGGACACAAAGCACCGAGTTCATCTCCCTGTGCAATGCGGCTGCTTCTGGCTATATCTATCTTTTTCAACAGCTAATGTCTAAAACACAGTCCAGCAAGATAACTGGCCAGTCTTAGACAGATTGCCTTAGTTGCTGTAACCCAAACTTCCAGCACTTGCTTAGATGATGGCATCTTTTCTTTCTGTCTTAAGCCTATCTTTAGTTTTTGATGTTTTGGGTTTTTTGTTGTTATTTTTAAGACGTACAAAATTGTAACAGGAAGAGAAGGGTGAACCACTCCCCCCAGTGCCTCTTGCGCCCCAACCTCTAAATCCTTTCCTGTAAACTCTTAAATGAGGGTTCCCATGCATTGTGATACATGTATATCTGTTTTTCACACAAGTAGATTCATATCACACATTCTCTCTGCAGTATGTTCCTTATACTTATTTCAGAAAACCAGACAAGAGGCATGTATAGTACCACCATCTTAACACAACTATCTTGACTTTTGAATGTTCTTTCCAATTTGTGAATAAGGTGCTTATTTTCTACGTTGTTGCCACCACTCTGTGTCCTTCTTTTCTTACATATCATAAGTATTTGCATAATTTTGTCTTATTTTAATAGAGGTCATGAAAGGGTTATTTTCATTTCTTCCTTATTAAACATTCATTAAAATCTCAAGTGCAGAAAGGGAATAAGTAAGTGATGCTGAGGTGAAAAACAGGTACTGAGTAACACAGAATGTTTCTAACAACTGCTTGCCCTCCTGCTCTTAAAGTAAGAAATTCTAGCAGTAGGTCTCAGCAGCTTCTTGCTAAGGGAAAGCAGAAGTGGCTTCAGAGCCCCAGTGGCATCAGGAGCACTCAAGAGACAGTTCAGGCTATTAATAGGAGAAGGATATGAAAGCAGAATGAAGAAGAGAAATATATACAATTCAAAGTTTCCTTTGATACAAAATGTAGTATTTTACAAATTCAACATCCAGAACGCATGGGAAATCCACACATTGCTCTAGACATAGGACTGGTACATTCATCAAAGCATGGCAAAGTCAAAAGGGATAGAGCTTGACCCTAAGGAACAGTGTCCTGCTGTTAGAGCCTTCTGCTAAACAATAACCTCTGTACTCTAGTGGCATTTACAGTTCGTTTTTCAATTAATCAGTCACTGCATAGCATACAGCACATTCAAAATGGAGCCTTCTATGAAGAAAAATTCCTCCCCACAGCATTCACAAATTTTTGGATCAAAGCATCAGCCTCATCTGTTTTTAACAGGAAGTGGGAACTAGATGGACCCATTTTTCTGCAGAGAAAAGATCTGAATGTACTCTGGCTTACAATTCTCAACTCTCCTCCAGCTCTTTATGTGCTGGGGTCTAACTCGGACACTGGGTTACCAGCACAAGAGGATCTCCTGTGAAAAAGACACTGTACACAGAGTACCTGGTGGCTAAATTTGAGGCGATTCATATGCAAAAAGTCACCACTTATTAAACTGTTCCGTAAGTTCATCTCCTAGATCAGCCTTTCGATCAACCTTTAACGTGGTGATCTAAGCCCCAAAGGCAGTATCTTAATGATGCTGAGAAATAGCCAGGCTTGGCTGATAACACATAGAGGCAGACCTCAGAGATCCTGTGGACTTGGCTGCAGACCACTGCAGTAAAGCGAGTCACACAAATTTGTTGGTTTTCCAGTGCCTATAAAACTTATGTTTATACTATCTTATAGTCTATTATGTGTACAATAGCATTATGTCTAAACAATATATATATCTTAATTTTAAAATACTTTATTGCTAAAAAATGCTAACCATCATCTGAGCCGAGTTGTAATCTTTTTGCAGTAGTATCATCAAAGATCACCATGACAAATATAATAATAATGAAAAAGTCTGAAATACTGGGAGAATTACCAAAATGTGACACAGGGACAACAGTGAGCAAATGCTGTTGGAAAAATGGCACCGACAGACTTGCTCGACTCAGGGTTGTCACAGACCTTCAATTTGTAAAAAAAAAAAAAAAAAAATGCATTATCTGCAAAGTGCAATAAAATAAGGTGTACCTGTAATCCACATATGACACGGTTACTGTGCTCTGCCCAAAGCACACAGTCCATTCAGGCTTATATAAAGAATCAGTGGGAAAACGTTAGGGTCCTTCCGGGTGGTAACTTTCACAGAAGGTTGCAGTCTCTCCAGGTTAATGTCAGCTGAGGCAAACAGACGCTGCACGATCCCAAACCTTTCTGTATCTTTCAGTGGAGCCAAGACTGGGTCTTCAAGATCAGACACACCATCATCAGACAGAGCACAGAGCTGAAATGACACATGTAAACAAATCCATCAAAAAAGGTTATAGAAAATCCACATCATTGGCTAATAATGTTAGCACTTTTAACTAATTATGGGGGAAAAATTAAGTTGTTTACATTCCCCAAATAGAGCAGGGAAAACCCTTAGGCTGTAACAGGATATATTTGGCCCAGGCCAGGACCTCCACTTCGCCTGGAGTCCTCTGACCCAATCCCTACTCTCTGAACTCTATCTTCTACTGGATCCAACAACTCCAGTAGATGAGAAAGGTCAGCATATAACTTTCTTATACACACAGTATGTACGGTTTGTTTTTTTTAATTTTAATTCACCTATTAGAATGTCTTACATGTTTGCATGAACTCCTCAAAGGCAGGTACCATGGTTTATTTAGTGATGCTTCTTGCCTTAAGCTCTTCCTTCCACCTGCGACATCCTTCCTCCAGAGTTCCCCACAGAACTTTCCTTCTCATCTCTGAGCTGTTGGTTGAAATGCCACATCAGAAGGGCCTTTCCTAATCCTCTCTCCATTGAGCCACTCGCTACCCCCATATCCCAGCCACTATTACATTATTTTATTGTCTTCATATGCTTGCTGTATCTGAAATTATCTTCCTGACATTCCCTGTTTACTCTGTTTATTAAAACCTAAGCTGCCCAGGAGAGCAGGGACCTGGTCCATTGTGCTTACCTCATACCCTGCCTAGAACATCGACCCTCAGTTGAACGTTAGTTCTTCAGAGAGGTCACATCAAACACTGCTCTAGTTGCAACTGCTCAGAACCTGTGAAACTTTGCTTTTAGGGTCTTGAGCGGTGCCTCTGCACAGTTGTTTTTAATCTTTAGTAATTACAAATTTGCCAGTAGATTTGAATTTTAAACAGGCACTCAGAACCAGATCAGATTAATAATGTAGAAAGTAAAATTTAAAATAAAAAATGAAGCCTTATAAAGGTATGCATGAATTTTAACTGAATCTGAAGGGAATCCAAAAGAATTCCAGACATGTTCTGAGCACTGATAATCATCTTTCTTACTAAAAGTAATAAGCAACTTGCCCCAGGGGCTGAAGGGCAGCACTCATTTGCATATAAAGGAACTTGTGTGTCTGTTATCAAAATCAGCCTTACAAATCTACACCTTGTAGATTCCCCCAATGCAACTCACACAGTGTAACCACAGGTTTCCCGTTACCACGTGGCCTAGACTGTAAATTGTAGCTGATGCTTTAGGGAGTGGATCTGGCCTGCTTCTTTAAGCATGAGCACCACATCCGGTGATTTAAGAGTGAGCTCCACTGATGCAGCACAGTGGGCTGTGTCCTGGGTCTGGTGGAGAAGCACCCAGCAACATCCTGCCTTCTTCTCTGAACATCTGCCAACCCCAAGTGCCCAGAGGCACTTCTCAGTATAAGAGAGATTACAGTCACCCAAAGGGGGGGGGGGGCGGGGAAATGTGTGAAATTAACATTCCCTCCAGATGATTCTCACTTTCTCACCAGCTCTTTCACCAGTTCGCAAATGTGTTTGTTAGTGTATCTGACGCTGTTCTTTCAAAAGCCCTTCAGCAAGCCTCTCAAAGTTACTCTGGCCACCAGACAAGACAAGACAGGCATGCAAGGAGATTTCTGTACCCTGCTGTAAGTAAATACCTATAGGAAACATAAGATACCCAGATTCCTTCAGGAGGCAAGGAGCCTTGCGGTCCTAACAAACGTTGTTATGAGCTCTAGGGGAGATTAAAGACCTTCCTGAGTGTCTTCGCATAAAGAAAAATTACTTCTTTATGTTGAGCAGCCCACAAAGGCAAAGAGATGACTCTGTGGGTGGGTAGTTTTGCACCAAGGTAGAATACCAGCTGTGCTGGGACTCCAAGTGCGTCCTAATGGCTACTCCCAGAACACCAACAGAGCAGAACTTGGAAGCAACCCAAAGATCAAATCCTAGAGCAGACCTGCAGGGAAGATGACAACTAACTGTGAGCTGGTTGGGAGAGGGAGGGAGTTAGCTAATGCAGTCTCGGCAGTATTTTCTTTTTTATATACTTCCTGAATGCAGTTAATGACTTTGTAAATACATGGTGAGGGCTGACTTGGGAAATGCTAAATACTTAGTTGCTGCAAAAGGGAGCTAAGCTAGAAAGCAGAGTTACTGTCATTGCAGACAATTAGATAATGATACATATTGTTTCCATAACCAAACTGCGCCATCAGCCTTTACCCTCAGCTGGCCGCACCACGGTGGCATGCTGGCTCATTTTCAAGTAGTTCAGTTTTTGTGGTCAAAGTACAAGAACACAGCATTCCTCTGCACAGGTAGAATCTGCTTTCGGTTGTGAATGACATCTAAACTGCTCCTTGGAATGAAGCCTTGCTGCAGTCTCTGGATGTCTTTGCTACGCCAAGAAGTACCAAAGGCATAACCACAGTGCTCAAAGTTCCCAGAGTAGTCCTATCTAGGCAGTCTACCCCAATACCTGCTTCCCAGATCTGGGAGCAGAGCTCTGAGCTTTGGTCCTTTGGGTCTACATAGCATGCTGGCCTCAGCCCTTAGTAAGCAGGCCTCAAAATAACATAGCCGGGTATCCTCTGCTTCTCTGCCCTAGGCTGAGCAACACCTGCAGAAGCTGCAACAGAGGAGCTGCCCCAGCCTACTGATGGTCCCTTCTATTGATGACCCATGACCCAGTTTGTAATTTAAAAAGGAAAAGCTTAACCTTGACTTTCAGGGCTAAGCTCATCATTACCTAGCTCTTGCTCTTGCCATGGCATTTCCTGAGGGCATGAAGCTAATGATATTCCTAGGAGAAAATGAAATGTCTCCCTGAGACAAAGCAGTCCTCTTGAATACCTCCCCTGTTGAATTTGATGCAGAGCTGAATCAAACTGGTCCAGCCACAGAACTGCCATTGCAAACACTGTGGTGTCAGGCCCCTTCCCTGCAACACTGCACCAAGCCTTGGCCAAAATTCTCTCCAAAAAATGCAAAAATCATGAGATTTGGAGTATAAATATAAGGTTTGAGTCCTAGCCCTGCTAGCAAGTTCTTCAAATAACTCTTTTCCCTCTGAGCCTTAGCCTTCCTATGGGGTGTGTGACGTGGGCAGGGTGTAAAAAAGAGAGAGATTAATAATACCTGTTTTAACCTATTTTGAAGGGCTGTTGTGGATGAGAAAGCCTAGCGAGTTTTATCAGCTGTTAGGTGTCCATCTCCTCATCACTTCCCTGTTCCTGCCCATCCCCAGGTCCTCTCTGGGAGGTTCTTACCAGATGGCACAGTGTAGGAATAATCTGGAGCTTACAACAAGTGCCCAGCAGACCTGCTGCATTATCTGGCATTTCTGCAGGAGAAAGAAAAAAAAAAAAATCAGTCACCATCAAAAAGCACCCATGGAAACAGAGCCAGCCCCCGAGCTGTACCTAATTTATATATCCTCTACCAGTCAGGCAGAGGATATGCTCAGTAATTGTAGAATAAATGAATGAATGGGGCTAAACTGGCAGCAAAGGCCTTTTAGAAAATAGATGTAGGGACCAGGTAACTAGCTCTGTGTTCACCAGAGGATATTTCTTACATGCAATTTGCCAATCAGAAAGAACGGTACAGACTCAGGGAAAAGTGAATCAGCATAGAAAAGTAGAAAGAACCTGGGGTTTGGTGACAGAAGAGCTATGTTTGAGCGCCACTAAATATTTGGGAGCGACCTTGGGTATACCTCTCTCAGCAAGGTTCCTCATTTGCATACTATAGATTTTCTTTTTTTCTGCCTATGTCAGAGAACTATGTAAACTATAAAGGGTTATACCTAGGTCACTAATCATTTGGGGGAGAAAGATACAATGTGGTCTAGTCAAGGGGTGGCACAGCAGACCTCTTGAGCCCAGGACTGTGCAGGGCCCCCTGGCCCACAGCTAGCTCAACACAAGGGTACCAGTGGCAGAGAGCATTGGCACAGAGCTATATAAGGCTGGGGGCTGCCGCAGAAGGGTCCTGCCAAGCCCCAGGAAAAGGAAATCCAGATCAGTGTTAGTCAAAACCAGTTTTAAATACCTCCCAAGGTAGAACAGATGCAGTTGCTAAAAGGACCCAATCCCTTGGGATACAACCTTTGCACTGAAAAGGCAAAAGAGAAAAGAATCGTCTGCTCCATCATCTGGCGCAGGGAACACTCATGAACACCCCCATCTCCTGCACTAATTAGAAGCCTTATTTATATAAATGGCAGTGTGTCGCTGAGGCTGTGGCCCAACAGAGCACAACGAAACACGGCCTTCTCCCAAGAGCAGAAGGCTGCTAGGGGCATGGGGCAGCCCCGAGGTCCGAGCCTGCCAGAGAACTCCCTAAATGGCGTTTAAATGTGCTTTTGTCTCCAGAGAGTCCCCACCGTTTTCAACAGATCCTCAAGGAGGCCCGGCTCCCAAATCAGGAAGATGAAGATGGTAAAGGTATGGGGCCTTGTGGAAAGATCCACAGGGCTGTGAAGGGCCGGGACAAAGCCCCCTGGGACAGGATGTCCTGGCTGAGCTACCATCACAAGTCATCTCACCCGTTCATGTGTCCATTCCTCACTGCTCAGGTGACTCCCAAGTCCCATGTAATCATCATCATCCCTTATTCTTAGAAATGCTTTACTTCCGTGTTACTCAGTGGTCACTCACGACCTTGAGCATGGTGCTAGGGACACAGCTCTGCTTTACAGCGCTTACCACCTAATTTCACTGCTTGACTGTAGTTCCCTTGAGGGTGGGAATGATGATTTCCTCCTACCTCAGCATCTAGCAGTGCCTAAAACACAGTAGAGGCTTCTTCATTGTTTCTGGAATTGAAATGATTTCTTTTGATCTTTCATATTCTAACTATTTTACAAATGAAACCTGGGAAGTTCATGCTTAAGGTCACGAAATAGTAGGGGAAGTGTTCCAGGAGATGGGCTAGATGCTGAGACTGAAGTGCTTTAAACAAACGGGGAGGGCAGTTCAAGATGGCACCATAAGAAGATCCGGAACTCACCTCCCTCCACAGACAAACTGAATCTACAGCAACATATGGGACAGTTTCCTCTGAAGAAACCCCAAACTACCTGAGCAACTCCCATACATCAGGTGAACAAGGAAAACAAACCCATATGCCTATAGTGAACTGAGAAATCATTCTTAAAGGGCTTGCACAGGACTTACCCACCCCTAGGACCCAGCACAGAAGCAGCTGTTTGAAAAACCCCCACACTCTCTATGAAAGAGGCTTATTTGTTATCATAAAGCATCGGCCTGGGGGTAGGCATGTAATTTAACACGCACCTAGGGACCTGCTGGTGTACTCTCTGGGGACCGAGGCCATCAGACACCATCTTTGCACCCTCCCTCTGCCACACTTCAAAGCACCAATATTTCCCAGAGAAGGGCTATGACACATCTCTGGTGCCCTTGTTTTTGTGGCTGCCACCTAGGAAACGCCCCTTGATCGTCTGGCTCTCATGGCCAGCAGGGCTTGCATTCCTGGGTCCCTCGGGACTGTAACAATCAGACTGTTCTTGGCCAGCTACCACCCTCAAAGCACTGTCAGACAGCAAACTGAAACACACCCCTAGTCTTTCTGTGAAAGAGGCCCAGTTGCTCGGCCTGAGGGGTAAGCTTCTGGTTTGACATACATCTAGGGGTCTGCTCTCGGAACAGAGGCCAATGGATGCTACCTTTGTGCTCTCCATCTGCCTCATTCCAGGTTGCTGGTATCTCCTGGAAAGGAGCTTATACAATCGTCTGGCTTGTGATTTCTGTGACTGCCACCCAGTGACACTTCTAGGTCACCTGGCTCTACTGGCTAGCAGGATTTACACTGTGGTCTGTATATACTTGTATACTTTAAAAGCTGCTGCCTGAAGGTCTGGCTTGTAATCAGCCTAAATCTAGGTGCTGACTGAGATCCTCTTTGGGGCACTGACAGGTGTTGACCAACCCTCAACTATTGGGAGCCACTAAAAACAGGCTGCTTGGACAATCACAAAGGTTTGAGAGACAACAAAGAGCTAGGGTGAGGTTGAATAAAGTCCTCTCTTACATGAGACCACTCCCTCACGTGCGAGGAGACTACTTTACCTTCTGCATGGAAACAAACACAGAGTGTCAAGGAAAATGAAGAAACAGAGAAATATGTTCCAAACAGAGGAACAAGATAAAAGCTCAGAAAAGGTCCTGAATGAAAAGCATATAAGTGATTTATTTGCCTGCTAAAGAGTTAAAAATGCTTAATAAGCTTGGGGGAAGAATGGATGAACACAGTGAGAACTTCAACAAAGAAAGAGAAAATATAGGAAAGGACCAAATAGAAGTCACAGAGATGAAGAATACAATAAATGAACCAAAACAGACACTAGAGGGGTTCAACCACAGACTAGATGAAGCAGATGATCATTGAATTCAAAGACAAGGCAATGAAACTCACCCAATCAGAGCAGCAAAAAGAAAAAAGTGAAAAAAAGTGAACACAGCTTAAGAAACTATGCTACAACATCAAGCAGACCAACATTTGCACTATAGGGATCCCAGAAGAAGAGAGAAAGGGGCTGAAAACGTCCCTAACCTGGGGAAGGAAACAGACACTCAGACCCAGGAAACCCAGACTGGAGGTTCCAAGTAAGAGGAACCCAAAGAGACCCACACCACAACACATTAAAATGTCAAAAGTTAAAGACAAGGAGAGAATCTTAAAAGCAGCAAGAGAAAAACAACTTGTTACACACAAGGGAACCCCACCTACATGGCTATCAGCAGATTAGATTTCTCAGCAGAAACTTTGCAGCCGAGAAGGGAGTGGTATGATATAGTGAAATTACCGAACGAAAAAAACTTGCAACCAAGACTACCTGACAAAGTTGTCATTCAGAATTGTAGGGGAGAGAATTTTCCAGACAAGCAAAAGCTGAAGGAATTCATCACCACTAGACGAGCCTTACAAGAAATGTAAAAGGAACTTGTTTAAGCTGAAATGAAAGAGTAGTAATAGGAAAACATATGAAAATATAAATCTCACTGGTAAAGATAAATATATAGTAAACTTCAGAATAATGTTGTAAGGGTAGATTAATCACAAAACTAGTACGAGATTAAAAGACAAAATTAGTAAAAAAATAACTATAACTACAATAATTTGTTAAGGGATATGCAAGATAAAAAGATATAATTTGTGACATCAAAACCATAAAATGGCAGGAGGGGGAAAGTAAAAAAGTAGAGCCTTAGAACGCGTTCAAACTTAAGTTGTTACCAACAGGTATTTATAACCGTCTATTTTAAGTTGGTATGTAGTCCTCATGGTAACCACAAATTAAAAACCTATAGCAGATACACAAAAGAGTAAAGAGAAAGCAATCTAAGCATACCACTAGAGAAAATCATCAAATCACAAAGGAGGAGAGCAAGAGAAGAAAGGAACAAAGAGCCACAGAGTAATTAATAAAATGGCAATAAGTACATATCTATCAGTAATAACTTTAAATGTAATTGGACTAAGTTCTCCAGTCAAAAGATGGAGTAGCTGAATGGATAAATTTTTTTTTTTAAAAAGACCATTATGTTGCCTATAGGAGACTCATTTCAGATGCAAGGACATACACAGACTGAAAATGAAGGGATGGAAACATATTCCATGCAAACAGAAACCAAAAGAAAGCTAGGGTTATATAGGCTTTCTTTATATCTGCAGTAAATAGACTTAAAATTAAGACTGTAATAGACAAAGAAGGGCATTACATAATGATAAAGGGGTCAATCCAACAAGAGGATATAACACTTTTAAATATTTATGCACCCAACATAAGAGCACCTAAATATATAAAGAAAATATAACAGACCTAAAAAGAGAAATAGCAATACAATAAGAGTAGGGGACTTTAATACTCCACTTTGATCAATGGATAGATCATCCAGAGAGAAAACCATTAAGAAATAGTGGCCTTAAATGACACATTAGATCAGATGGATTTAACAGATATATGGAGCACATTCCATACAAAAGGAAAAGAGCATACATTCTTCTCAAGCACACATGGAACATTCTCCAGGATAGGTCATATTTTACAGGCCACAAAACAAGTCTTAATAAATTTAAGAAGACTGAAATCATATCAAGCATTTTTCCCAACCACAATGGTATAAAAGTAGAAATCAATTACAAGAAAACTGGAAAAGTCAAAATATGTGAAGATTAAACAATGTGCTACTGAACAATATGTCAAAGAAGAAATCAATAGAAAAATCAAAAATACCTTTAGACAAATGAAAATGGAAATACAACATATCAAAATGTATGGAATGTAGCAAAGCCAGTTCTAAGAGGAAAGCTCACAGCAATAAATGGCTACCTTAGGAAATAAGAAAAATCTCAAACAACCTAACTTTATACCTCAAAAAAAACAGAAGTTCAAATGAAACCCAGAGTTAGTAGAAGGAAGGAAATAATAAAGATCAGAGTGGAAATTAAATGAAATACAGACTGATAAGAGAAAAAAAATCAATGAAACTAATAGCTGGTTATTTGAAAAGATAAAGAAAACTAAAACCTTTAGCTAGACTTGCCAAGAAAAAAAAGAATGTAAAATAGATAGCTAGTGGGAAGCAGCCGCATAGCACAGGGAGATCAGCTCGGTGCTTTGTGACCACCTAGAGGTGTGGGATAGGGAGGGTGGGAGGGAGATGCAAAAGGGAGGGGATATGGGGATATATGTGTACGTATAGCTGATTCACTTTGTTATAGAGCAGAAACTAACACAACATTGTAAAGCAATTATACTCCAATAAATATGTTTAAAAAATCAGAAATGAAAGTGGAGATGTTACAACTGATATCCCAGAAATACCAGAGATCATAAGAGGGTACTATGAATAATTATATACCAAAACATTGGACAACCTAGAAGAAATTAATAAATTCCTAGAAGCATACAATCCGCCAGGACTGAATCAGGAAGAAATAGTAGTAATCAGTCTTTTCGGATTTTCTAAGTAGACTGAATCAGTAATCAAAAATCTCCCAACAAACGAAAGTCAAGGACCAGGATGGCTTCACTGGTGAATTCTGCATACATTTAAAGAATTGAAACCAATCCTTCTCAAATTCTTCCAAAAAATAAGAGGAAGGAACACTTCCAAACTTATTTTATAATGAGGCCAGCATTACCCTGATACCAAAATCAGCCAAGGACACCACAAGAAAATTACAGACCAACATCCCTGATGAATGTGGATGCAAAAATCCTCAACAAAATATTAGCAAACCAAATTCAACAATACATTAAAAGGATCATACATCATGATCAAATGGGATTTTAGTCCAGAGATGCAAGGACAGTTCAACATCTGCAAATCAATGTGATACACCATATTAACAAAAGGAAGGATAAAAATCATATGATCATCTCAATAGACACAGAAAAAACACTTGCCAAAACTCATCATCCATTTATGATAAAAACTCTCAACAAAGTGGCTAAAGAGGGAACATATCTCAACATAATAAAGGTCAGATATGACAAGTCCACAGCTAACATCATACTCAGTGGTAAAAAACTGAAAGCTTTTCCTCTAAGGTCAGAAAGAAGACAAGGAAGCCCACTCACCACTTTTATTCAACATAGTATTGGAAGTCCTGGCCAGAACAGTTAAGCAAGAAGAGGAAACAAAAGGCATCCAAATCGGAAAGGAAGAAGTAAAGCTATCCCTATTTGCACATGACATGATATTATATATAGAAAAAACCCTAAATAACAAAAAACTGTTAGCACAAATAAAGTCAGTAAAGTTGCAGTATCAAAATCAAAATACAAAAATCTGTTGCATTTCTATACACTAATAACAAACTATCAGAAAAGGAAATTAAGAAAACAATCCGATTTACAACTGCATCAAAAAGAATAAAATACCTTGGAATCAATTTAACCGTGGAGGTAAAAGACCTGTACACTGAAAACTATAGGACACTGATGAAAGAAGTTGAAGAAGACACAAATAACTGGAAAGAAATTTCATGTTCATGAATTGGGAGAATACTGCTACAATGTTCATACTACCCAAGCTACAGATTCAGTGCAACTGCTGTCAGAATTCCAATGGCATTTTTCACAGAAATAGAACAAACAATTATAAAATTTGTTTAAAACTATAAAAGATTCTGAAGAGCCAAAGCAATCTTGAGAAAGAAGAACAAAGCTGGAGATATCACACGCCCTGATTTCAAATTATATTATAAAGCTACATTAATCAAAATAGTATTGTATTGGCATAGAAACAGACACATCGATCAGTGGAACAAAATAGAGAGCCCAGAAATAATCCCATGCATATATTGTCAATTAATTTACAACAAAGGAGCCAAGAATATACAATGGAGAAAGAACAGTCTTCAATAAATGGTGCTGGAAAAACGGGACCACTATCTTACACCATACAGAAAAACTAACTCAAAATGGATCAAAGATTTAAACATAAGATCTGAAACCATAAAATTAGAAGAAAACATAGGCAGTAAATAAGCTCCTTGACATCAGTCTTGGCAATGATTTTTTTGGATTTCATACCAAAGGCAATGGCAACAAAAGCAAAAATAAACAAGTGAAACTACATCAAACTAAAGATCTTCTGCACAGCAAAGGAAATCATCAACAAAATGAAAAGGCAGCCTATTGATGGGGAAAGAAATATTTGCAAATCATATATCTGATAAGGGGTTAATATCCAAAACATATAAAAAACTCATACAACAACTCAATAGCAAAAAAATCCAATTTAAAAATGGGCAGAAGGGGCTTCCCTGGCAGCACAGTAGAATCTGCCTGCCAGTGCAGGGGACACGGGTTCGAGCCCTGGTCCAGGAAGATCCCACATGCCACGGAGCAGCTAAGCCCATGCGCCACAACTACAGAGCCTGCGCTCTAGAGCCCGCGAGCCACAACTACTGAGCCCGTGTGCCACAACTACTGAAGTCTGCACACCCTAGAGCCCGTGTTCCACAAGAGAAACCACTGCAATGAGAAGCCCAGTCGCCACAGCTAGAGAAAGCCTGCGTGCAGCAATGAAGACCCAACGCAGCCAAAAATAAATGAATAAATAATAAATTTTTTAAAAAAAGGGCAGAACATCTGAATAGACAGTTTTCCAAAGAAGACACACAGATGGCTAATAGGTACATGAAAAGGTACTCAACATCACTCATCATCAGGGAAATTAAAATCAAAACCACACTGAGGTATGACCTCACATCTGTTAGGATGGCTATTATCAAAAAGACAGGAAATAACAAGTGTTGGAAAGGATGTGAAAAAAGGGAACGCTTGTGCACTGTTGGTGAGAATTTTTTAAGGCTACTCAAAAAATTAAGTCTTACTACCATAATTGGGTCCAGCAATTCCACTCCTAGGTATTTATCCAAAGAAAACGAAAACACTGACTTGAAAAGATGCACCCCCATGTTCACTGCAGCATTACTTACAAAAGCTAAGATAGGGAAGCAACCTAAGTGTCCACCAATGGATGAATGGATAAAGAATATGTGGTACACACACAGAGGAATATTATTAATCAGTAAAAAAAAAAAAAAGAAATCTTGCCATTTGTGACACCATGGATGGACCTTGAGGGCATTATGCTAAGTGAGATAAGTCAGACAGAGAAAGACAACATATGATCTCACTTATATATGGAGTCTTAAAATAAAAAAGGGCTCAGAACAGATTGGGAGGGGTGTGTGTGGGGGTGGGTAAAATGTATATGGGTGAGTAAAATGGGTGAAGATGGTTAAAAAGTACAGACTTCCAGCTATAAAATAAGTCACGGGTGTGTGATGTGCAGGATGGTGACTAGAGTTAATAATACTGTACTGTATATTTGAGAGTTGCTAAGAGTAAATCTTATAAAGTTTATTTTTCTTGTGATGAAAACTTTTAACTATGTATGGTGATGCATACATAGTTAATGAGACATATATACAAATATCGAACCATTTGGTTGTACACCTGAAATTAATGTATATACGTGTCAATTATATCTCAGTTGATTTTTTAAAAAAGTAAATGCTATAGAAAAAACTAGTGTTATTACTTAGAAAGCTGGAAACAGGCCTCAAAAAGGGGCCATTTCCTGTTGTAGCACCTTTCCCAGATTCTGAGAAGAGAAGACTGTTGTAGGAGGAAAAGGTCAACTCAGAAGGGCCAAGAATAAACAAGAGCATTAGTGAAAGAGCTTACACCAATCCGACCTCCACAGTGACCAACACATAAATGAGATCTCAGTTCAGAAAGATGCAGAAGAGCACCGTTCGTTTAGAAACAGGCTGCAGATATTTTCAGCTGCACTTAAACATCTCACTATCCCTGAGCTTCCAGCTCAGACACAGCAGGTTAAGTCTCACGTTATGTGCCAACCCCAAGTGGCTGCCTGTGTGCAAGGCTGCAGAGAATTTGAGGCTGTGTCCAGGCTCAGGAAAAAGGGGACTGTGGTGCATTCACAGTGTTGGCCATGTGTTACATATTTGACATCAATAGTCCAGCCTATTGAGATTAAAATAGATAGCTAGTGGGAAGTAGCCGCATAGCACAGGGAGATCAGCTCGGTGCCTTGTGACCACCTAGAGGGGTGGGATAGGGAGGGTGGGAGGGAGGGAGACGCAAGAGGGCAAGAGGGAAGAGATATGGGAACATATGTATATGTATAACTGATTCACTTTGTTATAAAGCAGAAACTAACACACCATTGTAAAGCAATTATACTCCAATAAAGATGTTAAAAAATAATTTCAGTAAGTAATAGGGTATGTGAAGAAAGGGCTTCTCGCAAGCTAGAGAACTCTGGCCTGTAGATTAGCTCCTGATAGAATGCCTGTAATTAAACTCTCTGATATACCAATTAACACTGGGAAAAGGTCTTCAGTGGAGTTCCACAGGGCTCTGTCTTATGTCCTATCCCAGTCAAAATGTTTACCCATGACTTGGAATAAGGCATAGAGCGTACATTCATTGGCATATGGAGCTGGGAGAGGCATTTGCTCTGATTAATTGTTTAAAAACTGGAGACTCCTGGGCCTTTGTTCCCCTGTGGTGCTGGGGAGAAACTCTGAATGTATCAGGAGCTCAGTGCCCTGACTAGCGTCACCTTGAAGGGAAGTTGTGGGGACTAAGACTGGGCTGCCTTGCCAGGTCTTGCCTTTCTGAGAAGGAAGTGAAAGCCCAGCTTCCTCATACAGGATGACTACCTTGTGGTACCACAGACCCTCTGGCAAGGTGCGTTCCGGATGGGAGCTGGCAAAGAAGTGTCAGGGCGGCGTCCACTGCTCAATAATAATTGGATGGCCAGGATGCATGTGGAAGTTGTGGAGCTGCTGGGCCCAGCAACCTAGTGCATTGGGATGCTCTCTGCAGCCTCCCTGCCCTAATGGCCACAATGCTGCACTTGGGGTAGAGCCGTAAGTTTGCAAAGAGGAACAAGAGGATCAGAAGGAACGAGACACTGGGGGAGAGAGCAGGTGCCAAATGCAAGCTACTGCCACTCAGCATTGCCAGGCAACGAGTGTGCATCACCGGCTGTGTCTGGGGAAACTGATTTCCTGTGTTGGTGGGGGCGTGTGCCCACAGACAGCCCTCGCTGGGGGAGGAAAGGGAAGCCCTCTCTCCAAGACACTGGAGGAGGCTGGCAGCAGACAGGCCTCCTTCGTACTCAAGTCCATGACTTCACGGCAATCCTGTTAACTTCCTCAGTCTTCCACTGCCTATCATCCCTGCACTGCTTGAAAGGGAGGGAACCTTATGTACCAAATCGTCCACAAAGTAAGCAAAGTAATTTCAAGGCAACAGCATTTCTTCCCCCTTTTTTTTTTCCATACCTGCTAGCGCACTGACCAAGAAGTAGGCCGTAGAAAGGAGTTTCTGGTTGTGGACCACATCCTCCGGGCCTGGACACTCGCCCTGCACACTGTACCCCACTAGCCGCAGGAAGGCCACGAGGTCCCGCTGCTGTGAAGGCTTCAGCTTCCCCAGCACCGCCAATGAGGGTGACAGGCTGCTGACTATGTCCTCACACTGTGGGGAGAGATGGGGGGGGGCAGGGAAGAGAAGAGAGACAGATCTAGTAAAGCCACAGGCCAAGCTGGGCACAACACAGGCCTCTGCCCCATGACACACAACCCTTGTAGTGAGACGGAGAGTGGTCCCCCAAATATAGGTCCACCTGGAGCTTCAGAATGAGACCTTATCTGGCATCCTTGCAGATGTAATTTAGGTAGGGATCTCGAGATCATCCTGGATTGGGGTGGGCCCTGAATCCAATGGTGGGTGTCCTTTAAGAGACAGGAAAGGAGATGGCCATGTGAAGACAGAGTAGAGATTTGAGCAATGTGGCCACAAGCCAAGGAATGCCAGGAGCCACCAGAAGCTGGAGGAGGCAAAAAAGGATTCTCTCCTAGAGCCTGTGGGGAAGCATGGCCCTAATGACACCTTGACTTTAGACTTGTGGCCTCCAGAATTGTAAGAGAGTAAATTGGAGTTTGTGGTCATTTGTTACAGCAGCCCTAGGAAACTAATACACCCTTCTATTCACATCGACTACCTTTCTGCAGTTAGAAAACTAAGGACCTGGGAATAAGAAAAAAAAGAAGCTTTAGGGTTAAAAGGAGGTGGGGAAATTTTAAACACCATTTTATCCCAGCTCAAGGCCTTATCCCAAGAGATCTAGCCCATCCACATCTCCAGAAAACCATGTGAAGACACTACCTTGAGATGTCTCCGGTCTTACCACTTGCTCCAGAACCAAGAGTAATTCTTCATCAAACAGGACCGCCTGGAGGACGTCATTCAGAGCTCTCTGTTGCTGCTCTGGCAGCTCCACAAAGGGATGGAAATTCCTCTCCAAGAACAGAGGGGCTGTGAAAGCAGCAGAACATACCCAGTCTCGTGACTTATCTCAGGAGGACCAGTAACTTGCTTTTTATAGCTAATTGTCCTCTGTTCTTTCATAAACACTTCCAGCTGCAGTCTTGGAACTCAGAAATAAAGGACGCGTTAAATACCACCCTGCATGTTTTTTACTAACCAGTCAAACTACTAAAGGAAGAAGGAAGGAGGGAAGGGAAGAGAGGGAGGGGAGACAGAAAGAGACAAAAAAACAGAGAAGAGGGAAGCCGGGTTTTGTTTCAGACTTTAGTTTCCTGCTGACTCACTAAACATTAAGTCTGATCAGTTATTTTCTGGAAAAGTCATTTAAAATTATTAAATTATCGAGGCTGAATTACTGAACATCAGGACTTTTACAAACCTTCAGAGTCATCGTGCAAATTCCAAAATACATTCTTTTTCATATCTTTCTAATACACTACAGATTTTGTATCCTTTAATATTAAATGCATGCTTTTCAAGGGGCTGGCACAGTTTTCACTGGGCAAACACAGATATTCCACTTTCTCCATTCTTCTTCACCCGTCCTGGAGAATGGGTTAGAATCCCAGCTGGATTACTAACGTCCTCTTCAGGATGCTTGAGCCGCTCCCCTTAAAATCTTCCGTTTTCATTTTAAGACAGTCAAAAGTTTCTAGTGACTTAAGCCCAGTGGGAATTTAAAAACGAGATTTGATAAACCAAAGCTTTCCTATACAGGGATGCAGACCAATACACAAATGCACCCTCCGCTGATGTCAAATTCCAGACAACAGTTATACTCAAAAACTGCTCTGTAAACACAATTAGTTCCTCGCCAGCCCCAGCCTGGAGAGAAGGGCCGTCCTGGCTGGTCTAGGGTCCAAGTGCACAGAGGCGGGTGCCCACCCTACTCCTGCCTAAACTACCCAGCTTCCCCTCTCCATGCCAGGCTGACTGGAATGACCAACTGACAGGGTGGACTGGTGGGTAAGGAAATTGTAAGAAAGCTCAGCCTGTCGTGTCACTTCCTGTAGTGCAGTTCAAGGCTGTAGCACCACTGCTGATGTGATTCTAACCCGTGACATTGACATCGCTTAAGTGGCAGCTGAAAATCACACCCAATTATCGTGAGGGGGCCCGCAGCCCTGCATTAGATGGGAAAGCCTTAAGATTGGACCTTCACTGCCAATTCTGTCAAAATTGATATTTCTGCTACAGAAACAAAAGCATCTATATTCTGGTTTGGGACTCGTTGAAGCCCCACTGATGAGTCTCTCCTCTAACCCTCCAAGCCAGAGATATTCTGAGCTGGTTCTAGCTCTTTTTCCCTAAGCTCTTAATTATTCGCTTTCTCTTTTTCCTTGCCCATCTCCTCTTCCACTATATACTGCACTCCTACTAATTCCTGCCCTACTCCCTACAAGAAACTTTTTTAAAAAACACAACATGCTGTGGGGAGCGAAAGGAATTGCTGCAGGCAAGTCACAGGTACTGCCCTCCTCCTCGCTGGATGCCTTGGCATCTCACGGCTTCATGCCACGTGGATAAGGGCCTCCAAGAGAGCATTTTGCGAAGCTAACGAAGCACTGCCTGTCTTGGCAATGAAGCCTGGAATAAATGAAACAAATGCAAAACTTGGGTTCTCTCTCCTTGCTGCTGACTAGCTCTTCCTGGTAGTCAGCAAGACTCCTGTGGTTCAGATGAAAGAAAATGTTAGGCCCCTAACTCTTCCCCTCCTCAGCCTCCTACCCCTTCCTTAAAACAGGCCATCCAAGACCTGAGGTTCCCTAAGATCTGACCAGGGTGAGTCCTGATGAGTGAACTAGAACTGATTCAGGCACCGTCCTGTCTGTCCTCAAATGTTTTCCATGAAGTCACTAAGGAGTCACCGCTTCTGAAGGGCGCATCCCCTCCTGGGGTATGGCACTCAATTACCCAGCAGCTCACCATGCCCCAGCCTGCTGGCAATACCTTGTTTTAAAACACTCAGTGGCCCATCCGAGGCAGGCAGCCCTTGCCCAGCATCTGGCGTGTCCCAGAACGCAAACTCTCGTAAGGGCAGGAGGTCCAGGAAGGCAGAGTCACTTCTCCTCTCGTGCTCGAAGCCCCCGTGCTTCCCTTGCAGGAGGCAGAATTCTGTAATGTGGGGGAAAAGGACAAGCTAGGCATTAGGGTCAGCCTTGTTGGCACATCCCAGACCTGGCTTTACCTAAATCAAGCAGGGCAGGGGGACGTGTCCACCCTCTTCCTCATACACCCGCTTCCTACACTTATGCTATTTGACCAAAACTCAGCCACTTCCTACAAATACAGGAGAAATGGTTGTTCTTAACATAAGGTTCTCGTGAACAGGCAGGAAGCAACCTTTCAAACATCAGAAGTACTTCCTTAGCCTGACTGGAACAAACCAACTCCAACAAACAACCCACCATATTTAACTGAGAAAATTGGAATTTGATTGATAAATCTGATTTGACTAAACTGATACAGAATTATTGACAATATATTTAGGTGCACAAGTGGTTACGTGGCTCTTGGAGAGTCAGTTATTCTTCGTTAATAAACTATTTTCTGCAATTATATGAACGAACCTTATAAACGTGTTGAGAGGAAAATCCATACACAAAAGAATATATTCTATATGAATCTGTATGAAGAGACTAGTCTTTTTTTTTAAAGCCTTATCTTTTAGAGATATTTCAATAGTTATAGACAAAATAATATAATGCCTACAATTTGCTTCAAAACAATTGACTAGGGGTGGAGAGAGGTGGGAAAGTTATAGATGAAACATGCACTGCCCTAGTTATTGAAGCTGGATGGTAGGTACATGGGGTTCACTATATTACTATCTGTAGTTCTGAACATGTGTGTAATTTTCCATAATAAAAAGTTTTTAAAAATTATAAAAAGAAATGCCCCTTAAATATTTCCGTATTTGAGGGCCCAACTAAAGTAACTAAGTTGTAGGTAAAAATGCAACAGTGTGGGGCTTCCCTAGTGGCGCGGTGGTTGAGAGTCTGCCTGCCGATGCAGGGGACACGGGTTGGTGCCCTGGTCCGGGAGGATCCCACATGCCGCGGAGCGGCTGGGCCGGTGAGCCATGGCCGCTGAGCCTGTGCGTCCGGAGCCTGTGCTCCACAATGGGAGAGGCCACAGCAGTGAGAGGCCCGCGTACTGCAAAAAAAAAAAAAAAAAAAATGCAACCGTGTGTCCTTGCTAAGTAAAAATTGTGTGAACTCAAGAATGAGGGTTCTCCCTCTTGCACTGTTGGAGGGAATGTAAATTGATACAGCCACTATGGAGAACAGTATGGAGGTTCCTTAAAAAACTACAAACAGAACTACCATATGACCCAGCAATCCCACTACTGGACATAACCTGAGAAAACCGTAATTCAAAAAGAGTCATGTACCAAAATGTTCATTGCTGCTCTATTTACAATAGCCCGGAGATGGAAACAACCTAAGTGTCCATCATCGGATGAATGAATAAAGAAGATGTGGCACATATATACAGTGGAATATTACTCAGCCATAAAAAGAAACGAAGTTGAGCTATTTGTAATGAGGTGGATAGACCTAGAGTCTTTCATACAGAGTGAAGTAAGTCAGAAAGAGAAAGACAAATACCGTATGCTAACACATATATACGGAATTTAAGAAAAAAAAATGTCATGAAGAACCTAGGGGTAAGACAGGAATAAAGACGCAGACCTACTAGAGAATGGACTTGAGGATATGGGGAGGGGGAAGGGTAAGCTGTGACAAAGCAAGAGGCATGGACACTACCAAATGTAAGGTAGATAGCTAGTGGGAAGCAGCCGCATAGCACAAGAACCGCCTGGAGGGGTGGGATAGGGAGGGTGGGAGGGAGGGAGATGCAAGAGGGAAGAGATATGGGAACATATGTATATGTGTAACTGATTCACTTTGTTATAAAGCAGAAACTAACATACCATTGTAAAGCAATTATACTCCAATAAAGATGTTAAAAAAAAAAAGAATGAGGGTTCTCCTGACCCACCTCCTACAGTAATGAAAATAAAAACAAAAAGAAAACAAATGGCACCTAATTAAACTCAAAAGCTTTTGCACAGCAAAGGAAACCATAAACAAAAGGAAAAGACAACGCCAGGATGGGAGAAAATATTTGCAAATGAAGCGACCAACAAGGGATTAATCTCCAAAATACACAAATAGCTCATACAACTCAACAACAAAACAATCCAATCAAAAAATAGGCATTAGAACTAAACAGACATTTCTCCAAAGACAGATGGCCAAAAAACACAAGAAAAGATGCTCAATATTGCTAATTATTAGAGAAATGCAAATCAAAACTACAATGAGGCATCACCTCACACCAGTCAGAATGGCCATCATCAAAAAATCTACAAAAATAAATTCTGAGAGGGTATGGAGCAAAGGGAACCCTCTTGCACTGTTGGTGGGAATGTAAATTGATACAGCCACTATGGAGAACAGTACGGATGTTCCTTAGAAAACTAAAAATAGAACTACCATATGATCCAGCAATCGCACTTCTGGGCATACACCCAGAGAAAACCATAAATCAAAGAGATACATGCACTCCAATGTTCACTGCAGCACTACTTACAATAGCCAAGATGTGGAAGCAACCTAAATGCCCATCAACAGAGGAATGGATAAAGAAGATGTGGTACACATATACAATGCAATATAACTCAGCCATAAAAAATAATGAAATAATACCATTTGCAGCAACATGGATGGACCTAGAGATTGTCATACTGAGTGAAGTAAGTCACAGAACAAATATCGTATGATATTGCTTATATGTGGAATCTAGAAAGATTACAAAACTGAAATAGAGTTAGAGATGTAGAAAACAATCTTATGGTTACCAGGGGGAAAGAGGGGAGGGATAAACTGGGAGACTGGCATTAACATATACACACTACTATATATAAAATAGACAGCTAATAAGGACCTGCTGTATAGCACAGGGAACTCTACTCAGTACTCTGTAATGACCTATATGGGAAAAGAATTTAAAAGAGTGGATATATGTATAACTGAATCACTTTGCTGTACACCTGAAACTAACACAACATTGTAAATCAACTCTACTCCAATAAAAATGTTTAAAAAAGAATGAGGGTTCATTTTATGCTTCTATTTAATAATTTGTGTACAGGCTATGGAATGAGAATGTGGCTGAGCCTAGTACTTGCATGACATGTGAAAGGCATGGGTATTAGCACGTATTTTCAATTGCTGTGGACACTGATGACATCCATAAAGACAGGACGGCTGTCTAAAGACAAAGAAAACAAGCTTTCGTTTACTCACCCGACGACCCACCCACACTCCTAGTCATCCAGGATGCCCCTGGCTCGCTCCACCCTATGCACCAGGCACCGAGGTGGATAAGCGTGAACTGACCCCCAGGGAAGGCTCCCCAAGGACGAGGACCATGACCATTAACACAGCCTCAAATCCTGCCAACAGCCCTGTGGGGCCCCCCAACCATATTCTGGGAGTCCAAGACCCCAGCACCACTCTTCCTTTACACATATGCACAGCCCCCCTGAAGGCACTGCCAACTCCTTCACTCTTTGCAGCATCAGGCACTGCAAGGAGCCAGAGATTCAACAGGACCACAACCTAGGCCTTGACAGTAAGTGTGATATGAGTGGAAGAGGCGGACAGGTCACTGAATCCAGAGTGGCAGGTGTGGAGAAAGAAGCAGAAAAGGATTCTTGGACGAAGCAGTGTCTAAGTAGCCCCCAAAAGCCTGGTAGGAATTAGCTGGGCCAAGAGGCAGGGAGCACACTGCAGAGGCTCACGAGAAGCGAGAGTGGAGGGTTCCCAGGCGGTGGGTTAACGCTGGCTGTATCACTACGTTGGGAGGCGCTGGTGATGAGAAGCAAGGCTGGACACGACGTGCCTGGAAGGGCAGACTTTATCTTGGGACAAAGGGAGCCTCAGAAGGGTGTTTGAGCAGGTGAGTGAAGTGACCAAATGTGTATTTTTTTTTTTTTTGCGGTACGCGGGCCTCTCACTGTTGTGGCCTCTCCCGTTGCGGAGCACAGGCTCCGGACGCGCAGGCTCAGCGGCCATGGCTCACGGGCCCAGCCGCTCCGCGACACGTGGGATCCTCCCGGACCGGGGCACGAACCCGTGTCCCCTGCATCGGCAGGCGGACTCTCAACACTGCGCCACCAGGGAAGCCCCAAATGTGTATTTTTAAATAATCACATCAGCTACACTGTTAGGATGGGAAAGATTCAAAGCAGAGGAGCCAATTAAGAGTCTGTAATGGGAACGAGGCGGGGGGTGTCGGTGTCGGCCTCTGGACCTGCAGAGAAGTGCACAGACCCGGGAGGCTGGGAAGCACAGGTTCACGTCCACAGGTGCCCAATCATCAGTTCGTGCTGAAAGGACACTGGTAAATGCCTAATTCTACAGAGCAAAGGCTAAAGTTCAAGACAATAACATGATGTTTCTGATTGGCCATAAGAGGTGTGGGGGGGGATCTGTTGGCAAAGGGAGGGATCGTGGCTGAGCGAACCCCTCGTCAAGGACGGGCTCACAGATGCCTCCCCCAAGGGACACGGAGGGAGTGGCCTCCTCTCGAAGTTTCAGAAGACAGCCAGGATCCTCGTCAACTGTACTCCCACCCAGAAGGTGGGAGGAGAGATCGAGCAGCCTCTTAAGGGCCCTTCCAGCCCCTGTAGGGCTGTTTATGAAGCCGGATCAGAACGTTCTGCAGGAAGAGCAACAGAAAAGAGATGGGAAAAAGCAGCAGAACTGGCTTAAGAATCAGGCAGTGTGTCACACGAACAAGGGCCTGACCACCAAGCTGCACGGGCAGGGCAGGCAGCAGCAGGAGAGGGCAAAGGAAAGGGCTTCCTAGGCCAGGATGTGGGCAGAGAGCCAGAGGAACCCTGAGGACTCCCCAGGGCACCTCTGCTCAGCAGCACAAAGAGTTTATTGTCAAGACAGCAGAAGCAAGTCAAGATAGAAGGCTTGAAACTGAAATGCAAACAGGAGAGCCTCGCCAGGCAGGCTTTGTCTTTCCAACCCCATCTGAGAAAACAGATGCCCCCTGTGGGAGCGACAGGTGCCCTAACAGAGCTGCATGCAGGGCAGAGCACCTCCACCTCCTCGGAGAAACAGGGAGGGGCTCCCGGGGGCCCCAAAGCCTGGAATGGCAGCCCCAGCCTGGCCCCCAGCCGCCAAAGGGTCCTCAGAGCACTCATGGGCATCCTCGGTGCGGGCCAAGCTTCCAAAGAGCCTGAAGAAAGCAACACCTCCACCACCAATCCATCTGGACAGGATAACCAAGGCCTCAGCAGCCTGGGCTGGAGTCACACATGCCCACGTGGTCACACAGCTTATCACACGCTGATGACAAAAGCTGGGGGGGCAACTTAATCATCTAATAGGCAGTTTGTTCAGTGGACGGATAGTCTTTCAAAGAGAAAGAATCATCATCGTGCCCAGGATGACACAAATTTGGAAGCTTAGACCTAAAGGATGCTTGCTGGTCGCGATTCTTGGTATTCCTGGTATCCCATGCGTCCCTGGCCCACCCCTAGACCAACTTCCTACAACTGGCACCTTCGCTTCTTGTCTCCCCCCCGAAACACAGGCTGCTCTACATGCGAAACGAAAGAGGGAGGGTCGGTGATTGCCCTTCACGTCCCTTACACATCCGCGGGCTTGTCCACTGTCCCATAGGACAGTCAGCATTCCGAGCGCCCACGGTTGTAGCTGAACGGTGGTACCTCGCGTGGCCGAGTGAGCAGAAGGCTGACTCCCGGAAGACACCCGCATCCCTGGCCTGGTCCCCGCCACCTGACAGAAAACAACTGGGGGAAGGGCAGGAGGCAGCCACAGACATGTATGGCCCGTCACGGCACCCTTTTACAATGTTCTCATCATGGAGAATCGAAAGTGCACAGGGACAGAGAGAGTAGTACAGGGAGCCTCCGCACACGCACCGACCGGCTGTGATGGCCTCCCCCACCTCTACCCACCACGCACACCCCTCACTCTCCACCATCGTGCTTGAAGCAAACCACAGACATATTTCCATTTCATCTGTGAAGAGCTCACTGTAAATCTCTAAAAACTAAGATGACGCTTTTCATAAGCATAACCACGACAATGTGATCATACCTTAAAAAGTTAATTTATGATGTTGCATATATTAATTCATGTCCCCAAAAAGCAGTCAGACACTTTCCTTGGGTTTGACACAACCTTTTCCTGGGAAGAGTGTGAGGGAAGAGCCGTGAGTATCTAAGACAAGCCACACCAACTGTAAAACCCTATTTTCTCCAAGTGATGCAGTGACCTCCCGGCTTTGAACACACTGCTGATCAGACAGCAAGGTCAAATGCAGCTCTGTGGGCTCCCTACAGGGGACGGGAGGTAAGATGATCACAACGATGACAGTATTATTAATAGCTAAGGTGAGTACTTAAGCCACCGCTCTACCGGGCACTTCACACAGCTCATCTACCCTGGTCCTCACCGCAGCCCTGTGAGGGAATGTCTTTCCCCTCCCAGACACGGGAAGCTGAGGCCCAGGCGGCTTCAGCAAGCTGCCTGAGACCTCACAGGACCCCGTGGCGCTGGGGCCGATGCCCAGTCCCTCCAACTGCAGAGCCCACGTTCTTCGCCCTGTGCCCCGTCGGTGAAGCACACCCCACACGGACATCTGGGCATCCCTCACCAACACCCTCCCACCGCGGTCCTCCGTCTCACTTGTCCTGAGACATCCCCAAACTCTTCCGATATCTCTTTCCTCTCAATCCCCAGAGCAGTGGGGGATCCTCTACAAGTGTGTGTCTCAGGGGAAGATGGGGTGTCCCTCCGCGATGGCTCAACCGCCTCCAGAGAGCTCTGAGCTGAGGCACACTCACCGAACTGGCCGTCTGCTCTCACATACAGCTCGATGACGCCGTAGGCGATGGTGGTGGGAGCCGGGATTTCCAGCACCACATTGCTGTCCTTGATGATGTTCCCATCCTCCGTCGCTGACACCTGTGGGCGAGGGCGCATGCTCCCACCTGTGTGCTCAGGCTCCCCCACGTTTCTCCTGCCCCCATGTGGCCAGCCTAGTGCCTGTGCACGAAGAGTGCCAGGGAAATGCCCATGGAATGGAGCAGAAAAAGGGACCAGCGGGCAGGGGCCAGGATTTAATCCTTGTCGGCCTCATGATGTCCTACATGTATTCCAAAGTCAATGGCCAACCTGGTGGCACAAAGGCGAGATCCCAGTTTGGGATACAATGAAGTTAGGTCTATGGTGCTGAATAAAGAAGACAAAAAACAAGATAACTTCCCATTTCCCTCGTGGAGGATTATGGAAACAACTCTGAAATCCTCAGAAAATCCTCAGTGGTAAGAGAGCCCGACTAGGAGAACCTAGCTGAGAGCAAGACCCCCCGAGCACATCCTCCTGGACCTCATGGATGGCACACGGTGCAGTCAGATAAAACCCGGGGAGAGGCACAAGGATGACAGAAGGGCGGGCAGGAAATGCCGAGTCAGGCACCAAAGCTCTCTCCTTCAAACCCTGTCACAAATATGACCCTTGCCCACCGTGGCCTGGGGAGGAAGGTGAGAAGCTATTCGTTGCCCAAATGCTGGAGATCAGAGACATCTTTAGCAACTTGATCCTGGTCACAGTGTGATACCAGCTGGCCTCCTGACTCCCAGGCAGGCTCCAGGCCTTTGGTGGGGGTCACCGTGGATAGGAATATCGGCAGGGCCAGCTGAAGCCATCTCCCATCAGGCCTCATCACTCTGTCTGGCCTGCCCACCCCAGGGAGAGTCCAGCCCCGGACCTGTATCTCCACCTGCTAAATACAACTTTTCTGGGTCCTCTAGTATAATTTGAAAGTTACCCCAAGAAGTAAATCTCTAAGAAAAGAATATCGGGCACCATGGCAAGCTGGAGGGGACACAGTCTGGGGCTGCAGCCTGCTGTGCCAGTTCGGTTCCACTGAAGCTCAGGGATCAGCTTGGTAAGCCTGTCTGTAACTTAATCCAGAAGCATCTGTGTATGTATATAAAGACATATGTACAGATCTTTACCTTCCCTAACTCAATCCGTTAGGGATTTAAGGCAGCTAAAGCAAAGGAATCATTTTGAGACCCTTGGCTCTGAGGGGCTCTTGGGGTCATCTGTGCGTCAACCTAGCCAATGCTCATTTGACCCATTTGCTTTTGGGAAAGCACCTGACCCAACCCTGCATGGCCCATCCAAGTGTCCTATCACCCCGGCCTTGGGTTTACTTCAGGAATGAGCACGGACCGGGAGGGTCCAGTGAGTGCTAGCCCTGAAGCACTCTTTCCACTGGGGATGAGGTGGGAAGAAAGCCAGGAGCTGCCTCCCCACAAGCTTATATGAGAGGGAATCTACCCCAGGGAAGGCAGCGCACAACCTTCTCTTGAGTCCTGGCCTGGATCCAGAGGTGACTGAAGCTAGATCACCCCAGATGTTTCAGTTACGTGAGCCGATAAATTCCCGTTTAAACCAATTTGAGTTGGATTTCTGTTAACTCACTACAGAAAGAACCCTGATGAATGAAGACCCCACCCGAAGAGGCCCCTGACCGAGGCCCCCGTGGCCTCTGACCCGGCACGTCCACCCGCTGGGAGCGCACCTGCACGGTCTTGGTCTGGATCCCCACCATGCCACCGCACTTCTCCTCGATCTGGACGTGCTCGGATATCACACACTTCCGCGTCGTCACTATCTTCTGTGTCAGGACACACAGGACCTCATTCTTCCTCTCCAGCACCTGCTGCAGCACTGAATTCTTCAGATTTATTGTTCTGAAAAAGAAAAACGCCCGTGAGTGGCCTCGTACCTCAGGGGAGACTGATGCAGTGTGAATTTTCGCCTCTCGCACAGCTGGCGGCTGAGGAGCAAACAGTTGACAAGCAGCATCGTTTATTTTCCGGTGATGAGAGAGGGGCCAGTACATCCGGAGAGGCAGAAAGCAAAGTCTCCCAAGGCCACGTCAGAGCTGCCAGGCCTCCGGAGAAAGGCTGGACACCGGGGGGAGGGGGGAGGCGCCTGTCAAACAGGAGCAAGAAAGAAACCCAGTGGGCGTGGCAGCTGCGGTCCATCCGCTCACACCGGGGACTCCACCCTGTCATTTAACCAGAGGCCGCGGGACCACAGACATCACAGGTGTGGGCAATAAATACAGGATTTCTCTGGGGGGAATGCTGACCAGTGCTTTTCACACAGGAGAGGGGAACAGGCTTGAAGCACGAACAGCAAGGAAAAAAACTGGACTTGAATTTAAAAGGTACTTTTTAATCTGTCTGTCCAGGAAGGACATGTAATCTCTTAGAAGGGATTTTACATCATTTTACAGATGGGGAAACTGAGGCCAGTTAGGCGTGGCCTGCCCAGGTCACCCAGCAGAGACTTGGGGCTCCCAGGTGGCTCCTCTGGGGAACTTCAAGAACAAGGTAAATTTCCATCTGCGGAAGATGATTCGTTGCTTAGAAGCAAACGATGAAGTGCGCTCTCTGGAGGTCCTCCTCCGTGCTGTTGCGTTCATGGAGTGAACAGGAAGAAAACCAAATGAGAGTTAGTGTCAGCACAGGAACAATTACAGTGTTCATCCTGTGCTTTTTAAACAATCCCAGGTTAGTTACCTTGAAAGCTCACCACCACCCCCAACAGCGGTGGTCACCCCGCCCCGCAGGCAGACGCAGGTTCTCCAGGCTTCAGCAAGCGTCCCCACAACAGAGGCAAGTAGCTGGAAAGGTCCTGTCTCCATGTAAAAAGCTGCCTGGTGCGGAAACAACCCGTATCCAGAAACAGATGAACAGATAGGCCAGCGTGGTCCATACACACAGTGGGACGTTATTCAACCACAGAATGGAATAAAGCTGACACGCACTACAACACAAACGAACCTTGAAGACATTATGTTGAGTGAAAGAAGCCAGGCACAAAAGGACAAATATTGGATGATTTTACTTATATGAAATAACTAGACTAGGCAAATTTAGAGCCACAGAAAGTAGATTTGAGGTTACCAGGAGCTGAGGGAGAGAGTGTGTGGGGTTCTTGCTTGACGGCTACAGAGTTTCTGTTTAGGCTGATAAAAAAGTTCTAGAAATGGATAGTGCTGATGGCTGCATGACAGTGTGAGTGTACTTAATGCCACTGAACTGTACACCTAAGAAGGGTTAAAATGGCAAATTTTATATTTTATCACAATAAAAAAAAAGTAAAGACAGGAAAGACTGTCCGATCTCAGTAGTGGTCAAAGAAATGCAAATTATAACAATGTTTCACACATATTAAATGTCATAAAGACAAATTGACAACAACAATGAAATTTGGCTACAAACTTAAAGAAATGTGTACATGGGAAACCCAGAGGATAGTACACGTGTGATCGGGAAGGGTTTCTAAAACGAAATCTCCAGGTTCAAGGAAAACTTCCTACAGCTAAAGCATGCATGGGAAACCCAGAGGATGGTACACCGTGTGATCGGGAAGGGTTTCTATAACGCACCTCATTTTTCATCTCCTGGTGCTCGGGTTCCCCATTCCAGCCGCTTTACTAACAATCTCCCACCTTAGGAGAATCAGCACCTTTAACCTCCTGTTTCGTACAGTTTGCAATTTGTCCGGAGGATGAACGGGAAGAGGGGGAACCAATGAGAGACTAGCTGTAGGTGATGGACGGGCACATGTCACTCTAATTTCCAATCAGGAAGAAGAACTAACCAAAGGCTCAGCCTGCCCCCCGGAACCAGAGTAGGGCCTGAAGCAATCCTGCAGTTTTGCGGCCAGCTCCCAGAGGGTTGGACCCAAAAGAACACATCTGGAGGCGAGGGCAGGGGAGTACACACTGAATGCAGGAGAAGAGCGCCCCTTCCTCACCCAGCGGAACTGCTGCTCCCCCCACCCCGTTCTCCCACGAGATCACCCGCCTCCCACGTGCCCGCAGCTCTGTGCAACACAGACATCTGCAGTCAACGTGCAGGTGGGTCCCAGCTTCATCTCCTCCTCGCTGGGTCACTGCCTCTCGTCTCTGAGCCTCAGTCTGCACATCTGTAAAGTAAGGGCTGACTACGAGGCTTACCTGCAGTGACCCACACTGCACCCGTCTGAAAATGTTTCTTTCCTTCCACTATTGGCAGGGAGGCCAAATCAAGCTCCCTCCCCAGGCTGGCCAAAGATACGGCCACAGTTTTCAGGGGAGCCTTCAGCCGGGGAGCAGACCCTCCAAGCAGCTAAGAAAACAGCTACCCGGATACAGGCCAGGAGTTCCTGGGGGAGGAAAGCAGGCAGGAGCTGCCGGAGGCAACAGGTGGGGATGCACTAGGAAGTGTGGCTCCACGCCCGACACAGCTGCGGGTCCACAGGGACCAGGCTGTGGGCCAGGGACGCCAGCGGGAACAGAGGTTCCTCTTCTGAGGTACCTGAAAGCTCCCAGGCCCAGCCCTAATGAAGCAGGCTCCTTCCCAGTGTGAAGCTTTAATTTCCATTCTCTTTACTTCTAAGGCTTGGAAAGCCAAATGCAAACCAGACAGAAGAAACCCAGAGAAGACTTTTAAAACTCTAACAACATCCAAAAGGAGGGAAGCAGTTTTCTTTCCCAACACATAATGCAGCCCCCAGGACCCCTCCCATAGAGACAAGGGGAGGGCATGCTTTCCGAGCAGACCCCCATCCCAAACTCATTCATTTCACTCCACAGATAACTGGGTCCTATTATGTTCTGGGCCAAATGCTGGAGATTCTCAGTGAGAAAGACCAAGGGGATCACTGTTGCCACGACCCTCCTGTGTAATAGCCCTTGATCATAACATGTCCTAGAGGAATAGGGCTTCAAATGGAGTTCGGATAAGGCTCTTCAAAAAGTAATGTGCGTCATGACAGAGCAGGGGCAAGTCAGCTCTTAACCTGTCTTCCGTGGAGAAATTATGAAACTACAAGGGCCCCAGGGGATGACTAGTTCTGAGGTAGAAAACCAGTTTCATCTTGAATACCACCTCTGATGGATCCATCAATGATCGCTGCCTAGCTACTGGGAAAGGATTCTAAGACTGGGTCTAGGCCAGGAGGCAGTGAGCAGCGAGAAAGCCATGACTGACTCGCAACGTCTGCACAGGCCTGGGAGGGGACGAGGTCCTGATCACTAGGATCTAATCCAGTGTCTGTGCTCAGAAAGGGAGACTGCGGCCCTCAGAGGTCACAGACTGGCCTGAATCCCATGGCACACATCTTCTGACTCTCAGGCCAGTGATCTTTCCACTACACTGCTCTAAAAACTGACGGCAAGAGGCTAGGGTACAAAGGCACTCTGAAGAAACCGTGCAAGATTGCAGGGGGTTTGTTCCACCGTCTCTCCAGGAACAGAGATTGGGACATTATAAAGAGCCCAAAGATGGTGGCCAGCCTGATATTGCAAAAGTATTCAGCAAGAATTACCAACCCACAGAAATGTAGCTATGCACTGACGATAAAGGCTTTAGCAATTTCGGTATTTCTCCTAAAGGGTTTTGATTTATCGGCTAACACTAAAGGAGAAGTGTGCTCGCAGACCAGCTGTACAGTGGAAAGATTAGAAAGGCTGTGGAGATTAGGTCCATGCACGTTGCTTGTAAACTTGGCTTTGCTCTTCTGACACTTCATTAAGCAGCAAAGTCTGCTTCTCTTTTGATAGCCAGCCTCCTCCAGTCTAGAGACCTGGCAAAACACCCCACCAAGGCCGTGACTAGAGTTTAATCTCGGTAACCGCCTCCTCAAACCCTGAAGCACGTGCCTCTGCTTCTTCCATTGCCTGCTGATCCCCCCGGGGGACAGTCCTTGCCCCGTCAGAGTCTGTGCGCTCTCAGAGTGGGCCGGGGAAGGGCGAGCACTTCCGCCATGTCCGTTTTGTTCCTGCAGGCACCGCGCTGAGAACCAGGGGCCTGGAGGGCTCTGACACCCCCTGAGTGTGATGAACCACTAGCTGCCTCCCCCGATTTTGTTCAGGTTTGGGAGCCTGGTACAAGGGCGTGGAAGGGGTAGCTCAGACCCACAGATGAGTCTTGGCCCTTCCTGGTAACTCTGCTGTTCTTATCAGGGATTGGGTAGGATGGGCCATCCGTGGCAATTCTGGCCATGGAGACTTGAGGAGAAGTCTGTTGGGGGTTCCTGGAAGGCTCTTTCTCTCTCTTAAAAAGAGGCACAAGGAATAGACTACTTTTCTGCCTCTGGGTTTCCTCTGGAATGCAGTCATTTGGGCACCAAAAGGAGAACTGGGCAGCTGGGACAAGAAATGCATGGAGACTACCACAAAGGGGTTCCACGGGGCCACTGAATTAACCAGCCACCGGGAACCTCAGGTGAAGGTGACTCACCCTACCTGGGGAGGTTTTCTTATGTGAGGTAATAACAGATTTTCTTTGCAACTAAAGACACTCTAACTGGTCCATGAAGTTAATGTCACCTTTATTTTACAGAGGGACAGAAGCAGACAGAGCTCGTAAGCCAGTGACCCAAAGGCGCACAGCTGACCAGGGCCAGAAGGAGAACACAGCTGAGCCTATCCAACCCCGAAGCCCTATCTATGTCTTTCCATCTTCCGTCTCCCTCCTTGACTTCCTCTGGGCCCTGTACACAGAAGGTGTTTCATGTGTACCCGAGAACGAACAAGCAGCCTCTCTGCTCAACCCTCCTGGGAAAGCTCCCCAGAGACTAGCAGCGGATCCTCTTGGAAACCCAAGCAGCCACCACCGGCTGGCTCCTTCCCGCCAACAAAGTCTCCATTTCAACCATAAAAGGAACTTCCCGCACACCCACCAGAGACGATCGACCTGGAGCCGGAGCCAGGGCCAGGAAGTCTCTAGAAACTTGAGCTGCTCTGCCCTGGGGCTCCACTTCCACATGGTGAGGAAAACTCTGCTCTGTGTCACAGGCTGTGGCTTCAGGACTGTAAACTGCCTGAAAAAAATCAAAATCAGGGCACAATGCTAACCACACATTATTAGCAAAGTGACGGGGTCACCTCACCTCTGTGCACACTGCCGTCTATTCAATACCTTATCTCACTCACTCACAACCAGGGAGAGAAAGGAGAAAAAGGACTAAGCCATTACAGACTTTCAGATGGAGTAACTAATTCACTGCCACCTGCAGATGCAGCAGGTCTGAGAGATGAAAAAACTGAATGAGGCTGATGCAGGGAGTTGAGCTCACGCGGGAGCCTGTGGGCCAGGTTTTGCCTTTCAAGCTCTGGCATCCACAGCTGGATGGAAAAATCTCGTGTTTTGTGGACCTGGGCTTCCACCTCAAGTCCAGGCAAATTAATTCTCCTCTGCATCTCAGATGCAAAATAAAGATGAACCAAGTATTCTTCCAACCCAATGGTGCTGACTGTACTGCAGACACCATGTGGGTGCAAAGGTGAGCAAAAGAGGATGTTCCAGGAGGGACGCAGACACGGAATCAGGCAGTTATGACAAGCGTTACCCCACAACGGGGTCGGTGCCCCCGTAGGGAAACCGTGGGGTGACAGGGCTGCTGAAGGAAATGACAGCACATCTGAGTTGCCGGCCAGGTGACGCAGAGGGACAGAGTCTGCGTGTGGACTCTACGTGCTTGTGCGGATGGGAGCGACGGAGCCTTCAGACAGGGCTAGGAGGTGAGAGAGAGCCTGGGGCGTCGACGCCCGGGATTGAAATACGTTCAGGCGACTGGACTGGGGTGTGTGAGGGGAGGAGGGCGTGGATGTCATCCCAGGACAGTGAAGAGCACAGAAGGGCACACGCCAGGCAGGGACACAACCCGATGGGCTGCCGTGCAGAGAATCAAGTGAGTGCAGAGGGACCAGCCGGGAGACTCCCGGCACATCCCGGTGAGAGGCGGTGGAAACCTGCACCAGGGCACTGGTTGTGAGGCTGGGGCACTGGGAACAGGCAAGACAGGTATTCAAGAGGCAGAATCAACTAGCAGGAGACTAGGTATGGGAGGGAAAGGAGGGAATGAGCCCCGTCTGATGCTCAGATTTCTGGCTGAGATAACTGGACTTAATGCTGCAGCAACCGGCACCTCAGAGGGAGTCGGGCAGCAAAGCGGGTATAGAGAGACGAGAAGTTCAGTGATGGGCGTCAGACATGACATGAAAGCCCTGGTGGAATAAACATCTGCTCGCCTGAACTCTAACTCCTGACTCATTCCAGCCAACACAGTTTTGTATCAATGCATCACATCTTGTCAATTTTAAAACACGCATTTTTTTCACATCTCTGAAATCAGGATGTTTTTCAAATGACATGGTTTAGTTGGCAGCGTTCTTTCTTAGTGGTACATAAAATAGTGGTGCTCCTTACGATGGATGAAATCTTGGATTTGATGAAATAATGTCTATCAACCTTAGAAGAAAATAGTACGTGAATGTCTCTCCTTAGGACTTAAATCCTACCTAGTTCCAAAAAGGTCTGAAGTAGCCTTTCACAATAAAGCTCGGAGGACAGGATGATTTCTGTAAAAAGACAAAAACTACTCCTGGGATCGAATATTGGGAAGAATGCTCAGAAGGCCCTCTCTCCCACAGGAGGGGTTCAGCTCAGATAAAAACAACAGAAGGTCAAGCAGCCTTTCAGAAGCTCCCAATCCTAAGAACTAAAACCCAAACCCGGAGACAGAATAATCTAGTGGAAAAATTTTAAAAGCAGCAATAAGCTGACTGACTTTCAGACATCACAGAGATGGGTACGGCCTGGGGGTCTCAGGAAAGACATCTTTTAAAGAGTGGACTTGGTGGGGCCTTGAGAGCTTCACTGTTGCTCTTCCCCAAAAGAATATGATGGGAGACAGGGCCCATTAATATGTTACTGATATGGCTCAAGAGCTCTTACATCTCGATTCAAGAACTGAACAAGCATCTCCTGTGACAAACGAAACACTCCGAGAGAACAGCCTACGTGCTTTCCAGACTTTGCTGAGGCACAGCACATGTCTGGGTCCACTCTCGTTTGGGGAGAAGCCAGGCTGCTGCCACATGCGAGAACCAGAGCCTCTCTGACTCACTGAACGTAGTGAGTCCTTCCATGGCGGGTTTCACGATGCAGACCACACACGGCTGCCTGCCTCCCCTCCACAGACGAGCGAAACAAGGGCTCCAAGACGTCAGCATCAGAAACCCCACGGGCTTCACTTAATTTCTCTTCTGAAACTGCCTCTCCCGCCGCATCACCAAACGCTAAGTTACCCCTTACCTTCCCACAGCTCTGACCTTTCCCAGCTTCTGTAACCAGGCTCTACTGGGGGCTAGTCAGAATAGCAATAATTATGGAAGTGTTCACACTAATAGCTATAATTTTTGAGCACCTGCCATGTGCCATGCTTTGTTTATATGCCCTCATTTAATTCTCACATAAACTCCTTGGAAACAAGAATCCCATTTTAGTAACAAAATCCTGGGCGGTGAAGGCAGAAAAAGATGGTTCCTATGTCTTGGTTTAAAAAAAAAATAGATCTTTTTTAAGCCAGGAGTTGGGGGGTGGTTTATTAGTGTTTGTTATATACTTCTATGTTTCCACAACAAATTTTTTCATTAAAAAAAATATAAGCCTGAAGTTTACTAGTCAGCCTAAAAATACCACCAACACTAACACCAAGAGAAAAGCAGGAAAAGGTGCTGATTGACACTGATACCCCCAGACCCCGAGATGCCTTCACCTGGTTTATTCTGACTACTTAAAGGCTGCCCCTGGGGGGAAACAAAGAAATAAGAGAATAAGCAAAAGACCAAGATTCAGGAAACTCTTGTTCTCCAAGTACATGTGGCCAGAGGTCTTTAAATTGTTAGGCACAAAATCTATTAAAAATAATGGTGTCACTGGTCAGAATGGCCATCATCAAAAAATCTACAAACAATAAATGCTGGAGAGGGTGTGGAGAAAAGGGAACCCTCTTGCACTATTGGTGGGAATGTAAATTGGTACAGCCACTATGGAGAACAGTAGGGAGGTTCCTTAAAAAACTAAAAATAGAACTACCATACGACCCAGCAATCCCACTCCTGGGCATATACCCTGAGAAAAGCATAGTTCAAAAAGAGCCATATACCACAATGTTCATTGCAGCTCTGTTTACAATAGCCAGGACATGGAAGCAACCTAAGTGTCCATCAACAGATGAATGGATAAAGAAGATGTGGCACGTATATACAATGGAATATTACTCAGCCATAAAAAGAAATGAAATGGAGTTATTTGTAATGAGGTGGATGGACCTAGAGTCTGTCATACAGAGTGAAGTCAGTCAGAAAGAGAAAAACAAATACCATATGCTGACACATATATATGGAATTTTTTTAAAAAATGGTTCTGATGAACCTAGGGTCAAGACAGGAATAAAGACACAGACAGAGATGGACTTGAGGACACAGGGAGGGGGAAGGGTAAGCTGGGGCAAAGTGAAAGAGTAGCATTGACATATATACACTACCAAATGTAAAATAGCTAGCTAGTGGGAAGCAGCTGCACGACACAGGGAGATCAGCTCAGTGCTTTGCAACCACGTAGGGGGGTGGGATAAGAAGGGAAGAGGGAGATGCAAGTGGGAGGGGATATGGGGATATGCATATGCATATAGCTGATTCACTTTGTTATAAAGCAGAAACTAACACAACACTGTAAAGCAATTATACTCCAATATAGATGTTAAAAAAAATAAAAATAATGGTGTCATAGAAGGATGTGAGCACACCTCCTCTCATGAAAACACTAAAATCACAACTAACTGCTGAACAACCATCGACAAAAAACCACTGGAACCTACCAAAAAAGATATCCTACATCAAAAAGACAAAGAAGAAGCCACAGCAAAACAGTAAGGGAGGCATAACTGCGATAAAATCAAATCTCACACCCCCTGGTTGGGCGATCCACAAACTGGAAAATAATTATATTGCAGAGGTTCTCCCAAAGGAGTGAGAGTTCTGAGCCTCACATCAGGCTCCCCAGCCGGGGGGGTTTGGCATTGGGAGGAGGAGCCCCCAGAGCATCTAGCTTTGAAGTCCAGAGGGGTTTAATCGCAGGAATTCCACATGACTGGGGAAAAGAACTCCACTCTTGGAGGGTGCACACAAGATCCTGTGTGCACCAGGACGCAGGGGAAAAAGCAGGGACCTCATAGGAGCCTAGGCTAGATCTACCTGCTGGTACTGGATGGTCTCCTGAAGAGGTGGGGGGCAGTTCTGGCTCACTGCAGGCACAAAGGCACTGGTGGTGGTAGTTCTGGGAAGCACTCATTGGCGTGAGCCCTCCTGGAGGTGGCCATTTTCTCACCGAGACCTAGCCCCACCCAACAGCCTACTGGGATGCCTCAGGCCAACCAACCAACAGGGGAGGAACACAGCCCCACCCATCAGCAGACAGGCTGCCTAAAGTCTTCCTGAGCCCACAGGTGCCCACTAAACACACCCCTTGAAACAGCCCTGCCCACCTGAGAGACAAGACCCAGTTCCACCCACCAGTGGGCAGGAATCAGTCCCTCCCATCAGAAAGCCTGCACAAGCCTCTTAGACCAGCCTTATCCACCAGCGGGCAGACGGCAGAAGCAAGAAGCACTACAACCCTGCAGACTGCGGAACAGAAACCTCAATCACAGAAAGTTAGACAAAATGAGATGGCAGAGGAATATGTCCCAGGGGAAGGAAAAAGATAAAACCCCAGAGGAACAGCTGCAATCTACCCGAAAAAGAATTCAGAGTAATGATAGTAGAGATGATCCAAGATCTTGGAAAAAGAATGGAGGTACCAACCAAGAAGATACAAGAAAGGTTTAAAAAAAGAGCTAGAAGATCTAGTGAACAAACAGAGATGAATAATACAATAACTGAAATGAAAAATACACTAGAAGGAATCAATAGCAAAATAAATGAGGCAGAAGAATGGATAAGTAAGCTGGAAGACAGAATGGTGGAAATCACTGCTGCAGAACAGAATAAAGAAAAAAGAATGAAAAGAAATGAAGACAGGGACTTCACTCGTGGTCCAGTGGTTGACTCTACACTCCCAATGCAGAGGGCCTGGGTTTGATCCCTGGTCAGGGAACTAGCAATGAAGATCCTGCATGCAGCAGATAAGACCCAGCACAGCCAAATAAACAAATAATTTTTTTTTAAAGAAAAGAAATGAAGACAATCTAAGAGACCTCTGGGACAACATCAAATGCACCAACATTCACATTATTGGGGTCTCAGAAGAAGAGAGAGAGAAAGGGCCTAAGAAAATATTTGAAGAGATACTGGCTGAAAACTTCCATAACATGGGAAAGAAAACAGTCCAAGTCCAGGAAGCGCAAGATCCCAGGCAATATAAACCCAGGAATGAAAATGCCGAGACACATAATAATCAGATGCGTTGCCCAGGACGAGGCAAGTCGGGCTCCAAGCGCAGGGCCGGAGTGGCCTCCCCAGAGTCCTTTGCACAGCACCTGGCGACAAAATGGCTGCCCGAGGGAGATGGATGGAGCCTCCAGGCCAGGAGGCACCAGGCCCCACAGGCGGCAGTGGCAGCGAGAGCCGATGGGCTGAGTCAGGGCCCAGGATGTCACCCAAGAGTGGGGATGATGAAGTGTCGGGCAGAGGTTTGAGCCCAGTGTCGGACGGTGCGAACTCGTTCACCAACAGCAGCAGCTTCCTGGAGCTGTTCAAGTGAAAGACTGAAGAGGAGCAGCGGCAGTGGCGGGAGGAGCCACCCCCAGGCCCACAGCGACCCGACCAGCCAGCCACCGCCACCACCATGAGTCCTGGGGATCTGAAGAGGAAGGGCAGCCCAGGCCCCACGCTCAGCTTCATGGGCAAGCGCACAGGTGGGAACAAACTAGCCCTGAAGACAGGAACAGCAGCCAAGAAGAAGACGGAGAATGAGGTACTAACAAGTAAAGGTGACGCGTGGGCCAAGTACATGGCAGAGGTGAAAAATTACAAAGCCCCACCAGTGCAGAGATGATGATGAAACTCGGCCCCTGATGAAATGACCCCCCCTCCCTGCCTGGCCAAGGCCTGGGACTCTCTGCGATGTACGTAACTATTTAATGCAGCAGCAGCAGCACAGCAGCCTTTTTCCCCCAAGGACTTATATACAGAAAGAAACCGAGATGCTTCCCACAGCTGTGGATGGTTTTCCAGGACTCTTTTTTACCTTGAGCACTTGCCTCCTAAGACTTCATAGAACAGTGGTCTACTGTCCCCTCTCTTCCCATCTCCTCCCTCTTTCTGATTCTTTCTCTCTTCCTCTTCTCACCCTCCCCTCCCTTTAGCCATAACTTCTGGGAAGTAAAGAACTTGACTTAGTGCTGGTAAAAAAAAAAAAAGAGAGAGAGAGAGATACATAGTAATCAAACTGACAAAAATTAAAGACAAAGAGAAAATATTAAAAGAAACAAGGGAAAGGCAACAAATAACATACAAGGGAATTCCCATAAGGTTATCAGCTCATTTTTCAGCACAAACTCTGCAGGCAAGAAGAGAGTGGTACGATATATTCAAAGTGATGAAAGGGAAGAAACTACAACCAAGAAGACTCTACCCAGCAAAGCTCTCATTCAGATTTGATGGAGAAATCAAAAGCTTTACAGACAAGCAAAAGCTAAGAGAATTCAGCACCACCAAACCAGCTTTACAACAAATGCTAGAGGAACTTCTCTGGGCAGGAAACACAAGAGAAGGAAAAGACCTACAATAACAAACCCAAAACAATTAAGAAAATGGTCATAGGAACATACATATCGATAATTACCTTAAACGTGAATGGATTAAATGCTCCAACCAAAAGACACAGGCTTGCTGAATGGATACAAAAACAAGACCCATATATATGCTGTCTACAAGAGACCCACTTCAGACCTAGGGACACATACAGACTGAAAGTGAGGGGATGGAAAAAGATATTCCATGCAAATGGAAATCAAAAGAAAGCTGGAGCAGCAATTCTCATATCAGACAAAACAGACTTTAAAATAAAGACTATTACAAGACACAAAGAAGGACACTACATAATGATCAAGGGATCAACCCAAGAAGAAGATATAACAATTGTAAATATATATGAACCCAACATAGGAGCACCTCAATACATAAGCCAAATGCTAACAGCCATAAAAGGGGAAATCAACAGGTGTTAAAGTGAGGGACTTTAACACTTACACCAATGGACAGATCATCCAGACAGAAGATCAATCAGGAAACAGGCCTTAAATGACACATTACACCAGATGGACTTAACTGATATTTATAGAGCATTCCATCCAAAATCAGCAGTATACACTTTCTTCTCAAGTACACATGGAACATTCTCCAGGACAGATCACATCTTGGGCCACAAATCAAGCTTCGGTAAATTTAAGATAACTGAAATCAGATCAAGCTCTTTTCTGACCATAACACTATGAGACTAGATATCAATTACAGGAAAAAACTGTGAAAAATACAAACATATGGAGGCTAAACAATGTTACTGAACAACCAATGTATCACTGAAGAAATCAAAGAGGAAATCAAAAAATACCTAGAGACAAATGACAACGAAAGCACATCGATCCAAAATGGATGGGATGCAGCAAAAGTAGTCCTAAGAGGGAAGTTCATAGCAGTACAATCTTACCTCAGGAAACAAGAAAAATAAAAAATAAACAACCTAAACTTACACCTAAAGCAACTACACAAAGAAGAACAAACAAAACCCAAAGTTAGTAGAAGGAAAGAAATCAGAAAGATCAAAGCATAAACAAATGAAATAGAGACAAAGAAAACAATACAAAAGATCAATGAAACTAAAAGCCGGTTCTTTGAAAAGATAAATAAAATTGATAAACCTTTAGCCAGACTCATCAAGAAAATAAAAAAGAGAGGGCTCAATTCAGTAAAATTAGAAATGAAAAAGGAGGGACTTCCCTGGTGGCACCATGGTTAAGAATCCACCTGCCAATGCAGGGAACAAGGGTTCGATCCCTGATCCAGGAAGATCCCACATGCCGCGGAGCAACCAAGCCCATGCATCACAACTACTGAGCCTGTGCTCTAGAGCCCATGAGCCACAACTATTGAGCCCGTGTGCCACAACTACTGAAGCCCATGCACCCTAGAGCCTGTGAGCCACAACTACTGAGCCCACACACTGCAACAACTGATGCCTGCATGCTCCAGGGCCTGCATGCTGCAACTACTGAAGTCCGTGTTCCTAGAGCCCATGTTATGCAACAAGAGAAGCCACCACAATGAGAAACCCACACACCACAACAAAGAGTAGCCCCCGCTTGCCACAACTAGAGAAAGCCAGTGGGCAGCAACAAAGACCCAAAGCAGCCAAAACAAAACAAAAAAAGAAATGATAAAGGTTCTCCTTTATCATCACAGCATGCACCACAGAAATACAAAGGATCATAAGAGACTACTACAAGCAACTATACTCCAATAAAATGGACAACCGAGAAGAAATGGAAAATTCTTAGAAAAGCAAAACCTTCCAAGACTGAAATAGGAAGAAATACAAAATATGAACAGATAAATTACAAGTACTGAAACTGAAACTGTGATTTAAAAACTTCCAACAAACAAAAGTCCAGGACCAGATGGCTTCACAGGTGAAGTCTATCAAACATTTAGAGAAGAGTTAACACCTATCTTTCTGAAACTCTTCCAAAAAATTGTAGAGGAAGGAACATGCCCAGGCTCATTCTATGAGGCCAGCATCACCCTAATACCAAAATAAAAGCTACCACACAAAAAGATAATTACAGAACAATATCACTAATGAGCACAGACTAAAAAATTCTCAAAATACTAGCAAGCCAAATCCAACAATACATTAAAAGGATCATACGCCATGATCAAGTGGGATTTATCCTAGGGATGCAAGGATTCTTCAATATATGCAAATGAATCAATGTGATACACCATATTAACAAATTAAAGAATAAAAACCACATGATCATCTCAATGGATACAGAAAAAGCTTTTGACAAAATTCAACACCCATTTACAATAAAAACCTCCAGAAAGTGGGTATAGAGGGAACCTAGCTTGACATAATAAAGGCCATATATGACAAACCCACAGCAAAGATCATTCTCAATGGTGAAGAGCTGAAAGCTTTCTCTAAGATCAGGAACAAGACAAGGATGTCCACTCTCGCCACTTCTATTCAATAAAGTTTTGGAAGTCCTAGTCACAGCAATCAGAGAAGAAAAATAAATAAAAGGAATCCAAACTGGAAAGGAAGAAGTAAAACTGTCACTGTTTGCAGATGACGTGATGCTATACACAGAAAATCCTAAAGATGCTACCAGAAAACTAGTAGAGCTCATCAATGAATTCAGTAAAGTTGCAGGATACAAAATTAATGTACAGAAATCTGTTGTACTTGTATCACTAATACTGAAAGATCAGAAAAAGAAATTAAGGAAACAATCTCACTGACCGTCACATCAAAAAGAATAAAATACCTAGGAATAAATTTACCTAAGGAGGCAAAAGACCTGTGCTCAGAAAACTATAAGACACCAATAAAAGAAATCAAAGATGACATTTGAAAAGATATACCATGTTCTTGGACTGGAAGAATCAATATTGTAAAAATGACTATACCACCCAAGGCAATCTACAGATTCAATGCAAGCCCCATCAAATTACCAATGGCATTTTTCACAGAACTAGAACAAAAAGTTTTAAAATTTGTAATGGAGACACAAAAGACCCCGAATAGCCAAAGCAATCTTGAGAAAGAAAAACAGAGCTGGAGGAATCAGGCTCCCTGACTTCAGACTATAGTATAACGATACAGTCATCAAAACAGTATGGTACTGGCACAAAAACAGAAATATAGATCAATGGAACAGGACAGAAAGTCCAGAGATAAACCCATGCACCTATGGTCAACTAATCCATGATAAAGGAGGCAAGAACATACAATGGAAAAAAAGACAGTCTCTGCAATAAGTGATGCTGAGAAAACTGGACAACTACATGTAAAAGAATGCAATTAGAACACTCCTTAACACCATACACAAAAATAAACTCAAGGGCTTCCCTGGTGGCACAGTGGTTGAGAGTCCACCTGTCGATGCAGGGGACACGGGTTTGTGCCCTGGTCCGGGAAGATCCCACATGCCGCGGAGCAGCTGGGCCCGTGAGCCATGGCCACCAAGCCTGCACGTCCAGAGCCTGTGCTCCGCAACAGGAGAGCCCAAACAGTGAGATGCCCGCATACCGCAGAAATAAATAAATAAAATTTTAAAATAAACTCAAAATGGATTAAAGACCTAAATGTAAGGCTGAATGCTATAAAACTCTTAGAGGGAAACATAGGCAGAACACTCTTTGACATAAATCACATCAATATCTTTTTTGATCCGTCTCCTACAGTAATGGAAATAAACACAAAAATAAACAAATGGGACCTAATTAAACTCAAAAGCTTTTGCACAGCAAAGGAATCTATAAACAAAATGAAAATACAACCCTCAGAATGGGAGAAAATATTTGCAAATGAAGCGACTGACAAGGGATTAATCTCCAAAATACACAAACAGCTCATGCAGTTCAACATTAAAAAAACAACACAATAAAAAAATGGGGAGAAGACCTAAATAGACCTTTCTCCAAAGAAGACATACAGATGGCGAAGAGGCACATGAAAAGATGCTCAACGTCACTAATTATTAAAGAAATTCAAATTAAAACTACAAAGAGGTACCACCTCACAACAGTCTCAATAGCCATCATCAAAAAGACTACAAAAAATAAATGCTGGAGCGGGTGTGGAGAAAAGAGAACCCTCTGGGCTTCCCTGGTGGCGCAGTGGTTGAGAGTCCGCCTGCTGATGCAGGGGATGCGGGTTTGTGCCCCAGTCCAGGAGGATCCCACGTGCCACGGAGCGGCTGGGCCCGTGCGCCATGGCCACTGAGCCTGCGCGTCTGGAGCCTGTGCTCCGCAACGGGAGAGATCACAACAGTGAGAGGCCCGCGTACCGCAAAAAAAAAAAAAAAAGATTAAAAGAGAACCCTCCTACACTATTGGTGGGAAGGTAAATTGGTAAAACCACTGTGGAGAACAGTATGGAGGCTCCTTAAAAACTAAAAGTAGAACTACTATACGATCCAGCAATCCATTCCTGGGCACATATCCAGAGAAAGCCATAATTCAAAAAGATATATGCACCCCAATGTTCATTGCAGCACTACTGGCGATAGCCAAGACATGGAAGCAACCTAAATGTCCATCAACAGAGGAATGGATAAAGAAGATGTGGTGTATATATATATATATATATAAATATATATATGCACACACATATACATACACACACATATACACATAATGGAATATTACTCAGCCATAAAAAAGAACAAAATAATGCCATTTACAGCAACATGGATGCAACTAGAGATTATCATACTAAGTAAAGTAAGTCAGAGAAAGACAAGTATATGATATTGCTTATATACGGAAGCCAGAAATAATGATACAAATGAACTTATTTACAAAACAGAAACAGACTCACAGACTTAGAAAACAAACTTATGGTCACCAAAGAGGAAGGGGGCGGGGGATAAACTGGGAGTTCAGGATTGACATATACATACCACTATATTTAAAATAGATAATCAACAAGGACCACTGTATAGCAAAGGGAACTCTACTCAATATTCTGTAATAACCTAAATGGAAAAGAATTTGAAAAAGAATAGATTTTTGTCTATATATAAGTGAATCATTTTGTTGTACACCTGAAACTAACACAACATTGTAAATCCACTATACTCCAATACAAAATAAAAATTTTTTAAAAGACGGTGCCAGCACTGAATTGAGCGCAAAGGTAAACAGAATCATTTCAAACTATCTGCTGGGGACTTCCCTGGTGGCACAGTGGTTGAGAGTCCGCCTGCCAATGCAGGGGACATGGGTTTGAGCCCTGGTCTGGGAAGATCCCACATGCCACGGAGCAACTAAGCCCATGCGCCACAACTACCGAGCCTGCGAGCCCCAACTACTGAGCCCACCGGCCACAACTACTGAAGCCCGTGCACCTAGAGTCCATGCTCTGCAACAAGAGAAGACACCACAATGAGAAGCCCGTGCACCGCAACAAACAGTAGCCCCCGCTCACCGCAACTGGAGAAAGCCCACGTGCAGCAACAAACACCCAACACAGCCAAAAATAAATAAATAAAATAAATACATTTAAAAAAAAAGACAAAACATCTGCTGGCCACAGGGAAAGATATCAAGTAGAAAAGACCAGTTCCAACTTTGCTGCATGGTTTTTTTTTTTCAAGAAAGAGACAGGTCCCCAAATCCCTCCCCTCAAAATACTCCTAAATAAAGAGTTGACGGCACACTGAAACTTCACTCAGGAGAGCTACTGCGGTAACTTTAGAGGTCACATGTGGGCCATAACCAACAGGAGCATTTAACATTTTTTCTTGTGTGTAAAACTTGTACAATTTGTAAATATTTAGATATAGTAAGACTTTGCGGGGGTAATTTTAAAATACTTTAAATAATTATGAAGGTTCATCATTGCCATACCATTGCTTGCATGATATATTAGTTTCATATAATTTTTAAGTTAGAATTCTTAATGAAGAACCGAACTGCTAATTATCATGTATTCATAGAAAAATGGAATCTTTTCTTTACCACAATTTGCCTTACAATGAACCAAAGAATGAAAGTGGGATCTGCCTGTACCACAACCCCCGCCCTTAACCCCTGAACAGTGAGGAAAGCACAAAATAGCACCGTCTCTGGAAATCAGCTGAAACCAAGGCCCTGAACTCAAGGGGGAGGAACTGATGTGCGCACTCGGAGTCCACTCACTTCTACATTTAGCCCAGAGAAAACCCTCAAAGATCCTCTAGTCCAACTATTCCACCTAAACCTGGCAGGGACAGAAGCGACCTACCATGTCTGCAGAAGTTATTTTCCATGAGTAAACTTCCTCAGACACTAGGAGGTTAGGAGCAATAATCAGTGGCAGAGATGGGGAGGGTATGGCGGTTATAAAAGCATTGACAAATGGCAGCTGACAGAGGAAGACAAGGTGGAAAAACTAAAGAGTTTGTCTCAGAATAATACTGGATCTAAGGGATAAAACATGAACCTGAGTCATTATGGAAAGGTCTTAGCCTGTTTTCCAACAAGAGTGTTTTAAGATAAACATAGAGCTCTCATTCAAAGGGGTCATGTCCAGGTATCTGGAAAGTTAAGTTCTGTGGTCCCATGGATTGCCTTCATGCTCAACAATGCTACATAACTGTTGTATGTGAACGTGCCTGTTTTTTCAAGGACAGATGAAGTTTGTTTTTGAGATGTGCACATGTCTCACTGACAATAAAACAAATACTCTGAATTCCAAGGGCTAAAATAACTTGTATACAGATGACAACTTATCTAAATGACCTGAAATAAAAATGATGGCAGATAAGCCCTCGAGAAAGACAGTACTTAAGCATTACCAATCACCACCCCCAAGGCTACACACGTGTCAAACAGCCAGCCTTATCAATCTGATGATGTTGTGGGAGTCCAAAAACAGGCAGACCATGTAGATTAGAATTTATTATTCCAGCGTGAAGTAACAAGAATGTTAGCTTTACATGATCTCCATCCTATGGTCAAGTCTTCCTCCTCTTCTCTCCCCTGTTGCTCAACTTTACCTCTTAGCAACAAAACAAGGAAGCAGTGACTCTGTGATAAGATACCTCTTCCATTTCTAGACTTTAAATTTGTTCTTTACCATGTTCCTGGTGTTGCCCCTACCCCTCTTCCCCTACCCAGGCCATCCTTTCCCAATCACCTGTAGAAAGAACAGAATGTCCAAACTCTCCCCAAGTGATCTCATGCCCTCGTGTGGGCACCTCCAGGTGGGCAGACCAGCTATTCATATGTGCTTGTTCAGGACAGTGCCTGGAACACTGTACACCCCCTAGGTACCCTCACTGGGGACCCAGATTCATGCCTCTGCCTTTATATCTCCTGCTATAATTTTAACTATTTTTATCTCAGCCAATTCCTTTGCTTCACAGTCACTTCAAGAATCACGTAGAGGAAAGAACAGGAGTTTTGGAGCCAGAAAATCCTGGGATGAATCCCAGCTGCAGCACCCAAATTGAGTTCCGAGACTTAGAACAAGTCACTTCCTTCCCTGAGCCTTAAATCCTCAAACCTAAAAAGAGACGGCTGTGCAGAGTAAATGAGATGACGTCTATAAAGTGCTTGGCACACAGGAGGTACTCAGCACATGCATATCTCCTTCCCCTCCCTCTCTCCCCCTTATAACTGCTGGCCCTAGCATCTTTCTCTGAGACTACTTTTTCCCATCTCTACTCACTGACTCCTCCCCATATGCTTCCTATTGGCACTATCTTCTACACCTGAATCACGAAGAGCGTTTGAGAAACCTATAACGGGAAACGTGATTATAGAGCATTGCCAAACTGTGGTTTTTCAAATAGAAATAACAAGACTGCAGAATAGGATTACGCTCTAGAGGGCTGTCTAAAGACTGAGGGAACAGCCAGCCCTCCTGCCCCTCTTCCCCCTTATTTGCGAGACTTAGCAAATAAAAATATAAGACTTCCAGTTAAATTTCATTTTCAGACAGACAACAAATATCTTTCCAGTGTTGTAGGAGAGAAGGAAAATGCCTCTCTAGCAAAGAAGAGCGGTAGAGAAAAGATAATTAAGGTCATGACTATCAGAGAAAGAGGTGGCTGTCCCTTCCACCTGGTGTCATCACAGAGAGCTTAAAGTTCTCTGACCGAGAAAGGGAATTCCTGCCTGAGTCCTAACTCAGTAGAGTCCTGGAGTTCTAGAAAGTGCCAGGAGGCAACAGTTAAATAGCCACCATGGTCTTTCAACTCCATTAAGCATCAGCTTAGCGGAGAGGTGAATGTGTTTTGAAGACTTCAGTTGCCCAAGCATGCTCGATATCTGCACAAAACCCACCCACCAAATGCTTGATACATGAGTTTTATGGTATTTTTTACTCATTAATTTTTAAAGATTATTTCATTCAATGAGCAAACCTATTTTATATTTCATATAATCCTAAGAACATTGGAAAAGAGGAGATAAGCTACCTATACTTAACACAAGTGAGTTTTCTCTTAATTTATTTGGGTTGACATTTTCCATTTTAAAAGAAAAAGGGTGATACAGTTACACATGAAAATGCACCTATGTTACTGTACAAGAGGAAACATCATCCCTTGTCAGGATTACTACAATAACCTCTCAATTGGATGCCCAGCTCCCACCCATCCAGTCTCTCCTCAGCCCAGCGGCCAGAAGGATCCTTCTAACACGTAAGTCAGATCCTGTCACTTCCCTTCTCAAAATCTTCCAGTGGCTTCCCACCTCACTCCGAGGATGAGTTAGTCTTTCCAGTGGCCTGCAAGGTCCTACGGGACCTGCTACTGTTCCTTTACGCCCTCTGACCTCACCTGCCCTTGCCCTATTTACTCAGCCCCAATCACACCACCTCTGCCTACAGCCTTCTTGCCCAGGACACTCCTATGCTCGCTCCCATCCCCAGCTTCAGGTCTTTGCTCTGATGCCATCTTCTCCAGGATGCTTTCTCTGGCCACCTTTTCAAATCGGCCCCCATTCCTGGCATGTTCTATCCCCCATCTCTGCTACATTTTTCTCCATTCCAGAGAGCACCATCAACCTACTATATATTTCACTTAGTTGCATGTTTTGTGTCTCTCCCCCCCTAGAATATAGGGCAGAAATGTTGGCATTCTGTTCACTGCAGCATCCCCAGCACGTAGAACAGTATGTGGTACATCGTAGGCACTCAGCAAAATTACTTATGGAATGTTGAATAAACATAAGGTAAAAATAATGAGGTATTATCATTTTACTGGGGTAAAATGTATTTACTGACATCTAAACAATGAATAAACGTGGGGTTTTAAGACTTCAGAGTTAAAAACCAGCTCTTCCCCTGAAGCCCCCCCACACCTGCTTTCTCCTTTTCCTAATCAGAAAATCATAGAGAGCCAGGGCAGAAGGGGGATTTTTCTACTTCTGATATTAATATTCAGAAACGTAGGACAGAGCGTTCTCACTGTTGGTATTTTATAAATCGTATGATTTCTTTAAAGTACACATTTGTCTGAAGTAACATCCTTTTAAAATGCTTCCCAAGTCTCCCCTCTCAGGCTAAGAATAGTCAACGTCCAGACTAAAGGATGCACTGCTCATCAAGTTTCAGCACATGGGCATTCGGTAACGTTTGCTGATTGGCCAAGATCCCAATGTCACCCTTCTAGCCAACGTCCCACAGAACGACCTTTCAGTGAGAGACATGTCCAAGTCCAAAATGCCAAGCAGAATTCCCATTACCTCTCCTGGGCAACTCCAATGAGCTGCTGCAAGTCCACCTCCTGCTTCCTCAGGGTTCCAAACGAGGACTGACTCTCCACGAGGCCTTTGCCACCAATGTTCAGCTTGACCTTCCCCAGGGCCGTCTCCAGGGTCCCACTCACATGGTTTTCAAACTTGCCCTCGTACTTCACAAAGTCCGACTCCACGACCACTACAGTGAATGAGACATGCAGAGGAATCTAATGACAAAACGGCCACCTCTGTGCCTCAGGTCACCTAGCTTTCCAATCCTGCAGAAACATGAGGTCTGCACGCAGAATGGAAAGCCGGTGGCCGCGCTGTGTGTGTGGGCAAAAGAACCTGGGTGCTAAGAGCGTGGCATGCACTGGTGGCCAGGGACTCTACTGGGCACTTTTTTGTTTTTTCATCTTTCAATTCCAATATACACACATATAGACAAGTGCACAAAAAGTATCTATAGAGTTTCATGAATAATTTTAAAGCAAACATCTGTTTAACTACTATCCAGGTAAAGAAATAGGACATGTTAAATATGTACTTTTCTAGGATGAAGGGACTAGATGAGGATGACACCAAAGCACAGAGAAGATAGCAGCCCATCACTCTGCCCAGGGAGTGGCCTGCCTGATTCAGTATCTTGCAGGTCAGACGCCTGAACCTGTCCTCGGGCATCCTCCCTTCTCACTGGTGGCCTTGGAGAACACTGCCCTGGCCTTCATTACCATCTCCATTGAAACAGTTCTCCCCATATTTACCTGTTTATATCTGACCTCCACCCAGTCTTTCAATTCCTTATCAAGCAATTCCTTATCTCTGTGTTCCTGATAAAGTCAGTGGGCACGCCCTTCCTCCCTGCTTCAAACACCATCTTGGAACACACAAGCTCCAGACTCCCCATTCTTCCTTCCTGGCTTCACAGACACTGAGAAAGATGCCACCACCCAGCTGCTGTCCCAGCTTCAATCCACTCACCTGGTCATACCAGGCGATGGCTAGCAGATTGCCTTCAGGATCTGCCTTTTTTTGTCTGAACACTAAAGATAAACATCTGATGATCTCAGACTTGAACTGCTAGCCTTCACATGTCTCCAGATTTCTACTGTTCTCATTTTTAATTGAACCAAATACTACCATAAAAATGGTCTCAGTCACCATCATTCAGGAAGGTTACACTGAGAGGCTCTCAGGAACTTCATACTCGGCCCTTTCCATTTTCCTGACCCAAGGCTCTCCTGGGCTCCTGGCGGCACTTCATAAGGGATTCAAATCCGACTGGAGTCTGAAACGTTTCTTTCCATCCAGCCACTGCCTCCAACACCTGTATTTCTTTCACCCCAGGCAACAAAACCTATACCTCAACCAGGGTTAATGAGAATTAATCACCATTCATTATCTGTGAAGTTTACCAAATAGAGAATCATCTCCATGAAAAATAAGAAGCTTATGAAAATGCCCCCAAGTCACAGCCTTCTCCTAGTCACATCTTGAGAACACAAACACTCTGGGAAATGCTTTCGGAAGCAGCATATAGCAGCTGTTAAGAGCTCAAGATTTTATCACTAGTCTAATATACCTAGCTGGGAGACCTTGGGTAACATCCATCACCCTGAACCTCAGGTTTGTCATATGTAATTTGGAGATAATTAATAATACCTACCTGATGGGTTCTACTGGAAGTTGATGTATACAGAGCCTGGCACATAGCAAGTGCTCAATCTATCCACTGGGTTTAGGCCAAAGCAACATCATTTCCTGATAAACAGGACAGTCCTAGATTGTATAAAGTACCACACAGACAGAAATTCTACCCTTAGATCCCTGTTCTGGCCCCAATCAGGCGTATTACCACTCCTGAAAACTCTGACCCCAAAACTGGATCCCACAGCAGGTAAGGACAATCAAGACTGTCTGTGTACTGCAAAATGCCACACTAGACACACCTCCGAACCAGATGTCGTTTGCACACACGTCTGCATCGAGTTATCCACTGCTGCAGGTGGAAGGGAAAAGTGAGGAAGCCAACAGGCCATGGGTAGGACAACCAAGTCACCACCCTCCAACCTCCGCACCCCGGGCAACATAACACTCCAGTGTGGTTGCCAGGGGCAAGAATAACAAAGGTGAGGCATCATGAATCTGCTCAGAAGACACAGTAGTGGGCACCTCTCATCACAGCCCTAACAGCAACAGGACACAGAACCAGGCACGAGCTCTGGCCTCAGATGATGAGCATATGTGGGACTTCCTAATCTGCAGGGACTGCAACCGGCCTGACCCATCTAACAACAGCTCTCAGGACACCACGGAAGAAGCAGCTAACAGCACAGAGCGGTGAAATTCCAATTACTCAGGGGTCCATGGTCTGTTCTGTGAATTTTTTTTTCTCTTGCCTTTCCTTATATTTAGTTATTACACTACTCAGTAAGAGTTCTACCAGACATCCAGGGGGAAAACATGACATAAAATTAATATCAATTCACTTGCCCATTGTCTGACAGCTCTGATAATGAGCCTGGCTGAAGAAAGCATTGGCTAGAATGCTGAGCTGGAAGAAAGGAGATTATTTGTCAACTCAAGTTATCTCCTCTATCACTTTTTCCCTTTAAGGGAGATGCAATCACAAAATTAGAGAACTTTAGGGCTGAAAGAAGACTCAAACATCATCTAGTCCAATAATTAAGAGCTGATGGTGCTTTCATATATCACCATGTTCCAAAAAGCAGTGTAGGAATAAGTACCAAAAGTCTTCGAAAAGTTCCCAACCTCTGGTCCAGTAATTCTATCTTTAAGAATCTATGCCACCCCAATGTTCATAGCAGCATTATTTACAATTGCCAAGATATGGAAGCAACCTAGGTGTCCATCAACAGAAGAATGGATAAGGAAGATGTGGTACACACACACACACACACACACACACACACACACACACACACACACAATGGAATACTACACAGCCATAGAAAAGAATGAAATTTTGCCATTTGCAACAACATGGATGGACTTGGAGGGTATTATGCCAAGTGAAATAAATCAGAGAAAGACACTGTATGTTATCACTAACATGTACAATCTAAAAAAATAAAACTAGTGCAAATAATAAAAAAGAAACAGACTCACAGATATAGAGAACAAACTAGTGGTGACCAAAGGGGAGAGGGAAGTGGGGGTAGAGGATTAAGAAGTACAAACTGCTATGTATAAAATAAATAAGCTACAAGAATATATTACACAGCACAGAGAATATAGCCAATATTTTCTAACAACTATAAATGGAGTATTATCTATAAAAATTTTGCATCACTATATTGTACACCTGAAACTAATATAATATTGTAAATCAAAGATATCTCAATAAGAAAAAAGGGAGACCTTCAAGATGGCAGAGGAGTGAGACATGGAGATCACCTTCCTCCCCACAATTACATCAAAAATACATCTACACGTAGAACAACTCCTACAGAACACCTACTGAACGCTGGCAGAAGACCTCAGACTTCCCAGAAGGCAAGAAACTCCCCACATACCTGTGTAAGGCAAAAAAAAAAAAAAAGGAAAAACAGAGACAAAAGAATAGGGACAGGACCTGCACCAGTAGGAGGGAGCTGTGAAGGAGGAAAGGTTTCCACACACTAGGGAGCCCCTTCACTGGCAGGGATGGGGGTTGGGCAGGGGTAATTTTCAGAGCCACAGAGCACAGCGCAGCAATAGGGGTGCAGAGAGCAAAGCGGAGAGATCCCCACGCAGAGGACTGGTGCTGACCAGCACCCACCGGCCTGAGAGGCTTGTCTGCTCAACCACCAGGGCAGGTGGGGGCTGGGAGCTGAGGCTTGGGCTTCAGAGGCCAGACCCCAGGGAGAGGACTGGGGTTGGCTGCGTGAAGACAGCCTGAAGGGGGCTAGTGTGCCACAGCTAGCCGGGATGGAATCCAAGAAAAAGTCTGGACCTGCCAGAGGCGAGACCTTTGTTTCGGGATGCACGAGGAGAGGGGATCCCTTCCCAGCGTGCCCACAGGAGGCAGAGCACCGCCTGAAAGAGCTCCAGAGACAGGCACGAGACACGACTATCAGCTTGTACCCCAGAGACGGGCATAAACTGCTAACGCTGCTGCCGCTGCCACCAAGAATTCTGTGTGCAAGTGCGGGTCACTATCCACATCCCCCAGGAGCCTGTGCAGCCCGCCAATGCCAGGGTCCCATGATCCAGGGACAACTTCCCCAGAAGAACACATGGCGCGCCTCAGGCTGTTGCAACGTCATGCTGACCTCTGCCGCCAGAGGCTCACCTCGCATTCCAATTATGACTACCAAACCCCTCCCTCCCCTGCCCTGAGTGAGCAAGAGAGCCCTAATCAGCTGCTGCTTTAATCCCCTTCTGTAAGGGTGAGTAACAGACTCCTGAGGGTGACCTACACGCAGAGGCGAAGCCAAAACCAACACTGAACCCCAGGAGCTGTGAGAACAGAGGAGGGGAAATTTCTCCATGCAGACTCAGGAGCAGCAGATTAAATCCCCACAATCAACTTGATAAACCCTGCATCTGAAGAATACCTGAATAGAAACGAATGTTCCCAAAACTGAGGCAGTGGACTTTGGGAGCAACCCTAGACTTGGGGTTTGCTCTCTGCATCTGATTTGTTTCTGGTTTTATGTTTATCTTAGTTTAGTATTTAGTGCTTATTATCATTAGTGGATATATTCATTGGTTTGGTTGCTCTCTTCCTTTTTTTTTAATATATATATATTTTTCTCCTTTTTCTCTTTTTGTGAGTGTGTATGTATATGCTTCTTTGTGTGATTTTGTCTGTATAAGTTTGCTTTTACCATTTGTCCTAGGATTCTGTCCATTTTTTAGTTTTTGCTTTTTGGGGTTTTTTTCTTTCTTCCTTTTCTTCTGAGCCGTGTGGCTAAGAGGGTCTTGGTGCTCCAGCCGGATGTTGAGCCTGAGCCTCCACGGTGGGAGGGCCGAGTCCAGGACATTGGACCACCAGAAACCTCCTGGCCGCACATAATATCAATTGGCGAGAGGTCTCCCAGAGATCTCCATCTCAACACTAAGACCCAGCTCCACCCAACAGCCAGCAAGGTCCAATGCTGGATGCCCCACGCCAAACAACTAGCAAGACAGAAACACAACCCCACCCATTAGCAGAGAGGCTGCCTAAAGTCATACTAAGTTCACAGACACTCCAAAACACACCACCGGATGCAGCCCTGCCCACCAGAAGGACAAGATCCAGCCCCGCCCACCAGAACACAGGCACCAGTCCCCTCCACCAGGAAGCCTACACAAGCCACTGAACCAACCTCACCCTGTGGGGGCAGACAGCAAAAATAATGGGAACTACAAACCTGCAACCTGTGAAAAGGAGACCCCAAGCACAGTAAGTTAAACAAAATGAGAAAACAGAGAAATATGCAGCAGATAAAGGAGCAAGGTAAAAACCCACCAGACAAAACAAATGAAGAGGAACTACGCAGTCTACCTGAAAAAGAATTCAGAATAATGTTAGTAAAGATGATCCAAAATCTTGGAAATAGAATGGAGAAAATACAAGAAATGTTTAACAAGGACCGAGAAGAACTAAAGAGCAAACAAACAGTGATGAACAACACAATAAATGAAATTAAAAATACTCTAGAAGGAGTCAATAGGAGAATAACTGACGCAGAAGAACGGATAAGTGAAATGGGAGATCAAAGAGTGGAAATAACTGCCTCAGAGAAGAATAAAGAAAAAAGAATGAAAAGAACTGAGGACAGTCTCAGAGACCTCTGGACAACAAGAAACGCACCAACATCCTAATTATAGGGGTCCCAGAAGAGGAAGAGAAAAAGAAAGGGTGTGAGAAAATATCTGAAGAGATTATACTTGAAAACTTCCCTAACGTGGGAAAGGAAATAGTCAAGTTCAGGAAGTGCAGAGAGTCCCATAGAGGATAAATCAAAGGAGAAACAGGCCAAGACATGTATTAATCAAACTACCAAAAATTAAATTCAAAGAAAAAATATTAAAAGCAGCATGGGAAAAGCAACAAATAAAATACAAGGGAATTCCCATAAGGTTAATAGCTGATCTTTCAGCAGAAACTCTGCAAGCCAGAAGGGAGTGGCAGGACATAGTTAAAGTGATGAAAGGGAAAAACTTACAACCAAGATTACCCAGAAAGGATCTCATTCACATTCAATGGAAAAATTAAAATCTTTATAGACGAGCAAAAGCTAAGAGAATTCAGCACCACAAAACCAGCTTTACAACATATGCTAAAGGAACTTCTCTATGCAGGAAACACAAGAGAAGGAAAAGACCTACAATAACAAATCCAAAACAATTAAGAAAATAGTAAGAGGAACATGCATATTGATAACTACCTTAAATGTGAATGGATTAAATGCTCCAGTCAAAAGACACAGGCTTGCTGAATGGATACAAAAACAAGACCCAGATATATGCTGCCTACAAGAGACCCACTTCAGACCTATGGACACATACAGACTGAAAGTGAGGGGATGGAAAAAGATATTCCATGCAAACGGAAATCAAAAGAAAGCTGGAGTAGCAATACTCATAACAGATAAAATAGACTTTAACATAAAGAATGTTACAAGAGACACGAAAGGACACTACATAATGATCAAGGGATCAATCCAAGAAGAAGATATAACAATTATAAATATATATGCACTCAACATAGGAGAATCTCAATACACAAGGCAACTGCTAACAGCTACAAAAGAGGAAATCGACAGTAACACAATAATAGTGCAGGAATTTAAAACCTCACGTACAACAATGGACAGATCATCAAGCAAAAAATTAATAAGGAAACACAAACTTTAAATGACAAAATAGACCAGATAATTTAATTGATATTTATAGAACATTCAATCCAAAACAAGCAGATTATACTTTCTTCTCAAGTGTGCACGGAACACTCTCCAGGATAGATCATATCTTGGGTCACACATCAAGCCTCAGTAAATTTAAGAAAATTGAAATCATATCAAGCATCTTTTCTGACCACAATGCTATGAGATTAGAAATCAATTACAGGGGAAAAAAACGTAAAAAACACAAACACATGGAGGCTAAACAATACGTTACTAAATAACCAAGAGATCACTGAAGAAATCAGAGGAAATCAAAAAATACCTAAAGCCAAATGACAATGAAAACACGACAATCCAAAACCTATGGAATGCAGCAAAAGCAGTGCTAAGAGGGAAGTTTATAGCTATACAAGCCTACCTCCAGAAACAAATATCTCAAATTAACAATCTAACTTTACACCTAAAGGAACTAGAGAAAGGAGAACAAACAAAACCCAGAGTTAGCAGAAGGAAAGAAATCATAAAGATCAAAGCAGAAATAAATGAAATAGACACAAAGAAAACAATAGCACAGATAAATAAAACTAAAACCTGGTTCTTTGAGAAGATAAACAAAATTGATAAACCATTAGCCAGACACAACAAGAAAAAGAGGGAGAGGACTCAAATCCATAAAATTAGAAATGAAAAAGGAGCAGTTACAACAGACACTGCAGAAGTACAAAGCATCCTAAGAGACTACTACAAGCAACTGTATGCCAATAAAATGGACAACCTGAAGAAATGGACAAATTCTTAGAAAGGTATAACCTTCCAAGACTGAACCAGGAAGAAATAGAAAATATGAACAGACCACTCATAAGTAATGAAATTGAAAATGTGATTAAAAATCTTCCAACTAACAAAAGTCCAGGACTAGATGGCTTCACAGGTGAATTCTATCAAACATTTAGAGAACAGCTAACACCCAACCTTCTCAAACTCTTCCAAAAACTTGCAGAGGAAGGAAGACTCCTAAACTCATTCTATGAGGCCACCATCACCCTGATACCAAAACCAGGCAAAGATACTACCAAAAAAGAAAACTGCAGACCAATGTCACTGATGAATATAGATGCAAAAATCCTCAACAAAATACTAGCAACAGAATCCAACAGCACATTAAACGGATCATACACCATGATCAAGTGGGGTTTATCCCAGGAATGCAAGGATTCTTCAATATACACAAATCAATCAATGTGATACACCATATTAACAAACTGAAGGATAAAAACTGATAATCTCAATAGATGCAGAAGACCAGATAATTTAATGGCCGCTCAGCATGGCCGCTGAGCCTGCGCATCCGGAGCCTGTGCTCCGCAACGGGAGAGGCCACAACAGTGAGAGGCCCATGTACCACAAAAAAAAAAAAAGAAAAAAAAAGACACATGCACCCCAATGTTCATTGCAGCACTATTTACAATAGCCAGGTCATGGAAGCAACCTAAATGCCCGTCAACAGACGAATGGGTAAAGAAGTTGTGGTACATATATATGATGGAATATTACTCAGCCATAAAAAGGAACGAAACTGAGTCATTTGTTGAGATGTGGACGGATCTAGAGACTGTCATACAGAGTGAAGTAAGACAGAAAGAGGAAAACAAATATTGTATGTTAATGCATGTATGTGGAACCTAGAAAAATGGTACAGATGAACCGGTTTGCACAGCAGAAGTTGAGACACAGATGTAGAGAGCAAATATATTGGACAGCAAGGGGGGAAAACCGCAGTGGGGTGGGGATGGTGGTGTGCTGAATTGGGCGATTGGGATTGACATGTATACACTGATGTGTATAAAACTGATGACTAATAAGAACCAGCAGTATAAAAAAACAAACAAAAAAACTAATAATAAACTTTCTTTGGGTTATTTGTATGGAAATATGTTAATATAAATGTTTCAGACATTACATGAAATTTCTAAAAATCTTATATATTCTGGTATAATGTTATAAGTCATAATTCTAGTTAGTACTTTAAAACGTATATCTCAGAAATAACTAAATTTCCTTGTCAACTGCATTATTATGAATTTTCATCAAATCTTTAACTGTGGTCATTTTTAAGTCTTTTGTCATTTACAGACAGTTCTGGGTGTACTCTGATGCTTTTACAAAAATGTTCCCATAAAAGGATCTCATCTTCAAGGAATTTATGGAAAAGACTCTGACAAGAACAGGTTTCTGGTAACTGACTATACTGCTGAACTGAATGAATAAGCATTTTCAGAACTCTAATGGAAAACTGATGAATTCATAAAAGTTCTAACAAAAGATCAAGATAAAAGAAAATTAATTACATGGGACTGAGTGAACTGATGAGGATGATTATAATTTTTGTGACTTTCTCTTTGAATAAAAAAAAAATCCCACAAGGACTCAGAGGCAAAAAATACACAAATCAATTTTCACTGCAAAGTAAAGGAGCTGTTACAGTGGAGGATTACTGGACTGAATGTCAATATTATGAGATACTATGAGTGTATTTCGTGTTCGGTAATTACAATCATTGTTGCTTTTGTTGTGGTCATCCATTTACAATGCTTGGTGTCAGTTTATCTCTTGTAAAAATAAAATACAGTGTGTGTGTGTGTGAGTTGTGGGAAAAAAAGAAAAAAATATTCTTTGTTATTGCATATTTTTCCTACTGATTAAATTTAGAATGAGATTTAAAAAAAAAAGAAATTGAAACTGTGATTAAAAATCTTCCAACAAACAAAAGTCCAGTACTAGATGGCTTCACAGGTGAACTCTATAAAACATTTAGAGAACAGCTAACACCCAACCTTCTCAAACTCTTCCAAAAAAATGCAGAGGAAGGAAAACTCCCAAACTCATTCTATGAGGCCACCATCACCCTGATACCAAAACCAGTCAAAGATACTACCAAAAAAGAAAATTACAGACCAATGTCACTGATGAATATAGATGAAAAAATCCGTAACAAAATACTAGCAAACAGAACCCAACAACACATTAAAAGGATCATACACCATGATCAAGCGGGATTTATCCCAGGGATGCAAGGATTCTTCAATATATGCAAATCAATCAATGCAATACACCATATTAACAAACTGAATAAAAACCATATGATCATCTCAATAGATGCAAAAAAGCTTTTGACAAAATTCAACACCCATTTATGATACAAACTCTCCAGAAAGTTGGCACAGAGGGAACCTACCTCAACATACTAAAGGCCATGTACGACAAACCCACAGCAAACAACATTCTCAATGGTGAAAAACTTAAAGCATTTCCTCTAAGATCAGGAACAAGACAAGGATATCCACTCTCACCACTATAATTCAACAGAGTTTTGGAAGTCCTAGCCAAGGCAATCAGAGAAGAAAAAGAAATAAAAGGAATACAAATAGGAAAAGAAGAAGTAAAACTGTCACTGTTTGCAGATGACATGATACTGTACATACAGAATCCTAAAGATGCTACCAGAAAACTACTAGAGCTACTCAATGATTTTGGTAAAGTAGCAGGATACAAAATTAGCACAGAAATCTCTTGCATTCCTATACACTAATGATGAAAAATCTGAAAGAGAAAGTAAGACAACACTCCCATTTACCATTGCAACAAAAAGAATAAAACACCTAGGAATAAACCCACCTAGGGAGACAAAAGACCAGTATGCAGAACACTACAAAACACTGATGAAAGAAACCAACAGATGGAGAGATAAACCATGTTCTTGGATTGGAAGAATCAATATTGTGAAAATGACTATACTACCCAAAGCAATCTACAGATTCAATGCAATCCCTATCAAATTACCAATGGCATATTTTACAGAATTAGAACACAAAACCTTAAAATTTGTATGGAGACACAAAAGACCCCGAATAGGGCTTCCCTGGTGGCGCAGTGGTTGAGAGTCTGCCTGCCGATGCAGGGGACACGGGTTCGTGCCCCAGTCCGGGAGGATCCCACATGCCACGGAACGGCTGGGCCCGTGAGCCATGGCCGCTGAGTCTGCGCATCCGGAGCCTGTGCTCCGCAACGGGAGAGGCCACAATAGTGAGAGGCCCACGTACTGCAAAAAAAAAAAAAAAAAAGACACCGAATAGCCAAAGCAGTCTTGAGGGAAAAACACGGAGCTGGAGGAATCAGACTCCCTGACTTCAGACTATACTACAGTAATCAAGACAATATGGTACTGGCACAAAAACAGAAATACAGATCAATGTAAAAAGATAAAAAGCCCAGAGATAAACCCATGCACCTATGGTCAACTAATCTATGATAAAGGAGGCAAGGATATACAATGGAGAAAAGACAGTCTCTTCAATAAGTGGTGCTGGGAAAACTGGACAGCTACATGTAAAAAAATGAAATTAGAACACTCCCTAACACCATACACAAATATAAACTCAAAATGGATTAGAGACCTAAATATAAGATGGGGCACTATACAACTCTTAGACAAAAACACAGGAAGAACACTCTTTGACATAAAACACAGCAAGATTTTTTTTGATCCATCTCCTAGAGTAATGGAAATAAAAACAAAGAAATGGGACCTAATGAAATTTAAAAGCTTTTGCACAGCAAAGGAAATCATAAACAAGACGAAAAGAAAACCCTCAGAATGGGAGAAAATATTTGCAAATGAAGCAACAGACTAAGGATTAATCTCCAAAATATACAAGCAGCTCATGCAGCTCAATACCAAAAAAAAAAAACCCAATCCAAAAATGGGCAGACGCCCTAAAGAGATTTCTCCAAAGAAGATATACAGATTGCCAACAAACACATGAAAGGATGCTCAACATCACTAATCATTACAGAAATGCAAATCAAACACACAATGAAATATCACCTCACACCGGTCAGAATGGCCATCTCAAAAAATCTACAAACACAGGACTTCCCTGAGGGCGAAGTGGTTAAGAATCCGCCTGCCAATGCAGGCAACACGGGTTCAAGCCCTCGTCCAGGAAGGTCCCACATGCCGCGGAGCAACTAAGCCCGTGAGCCACAACTACTGAGCCTGCGCTCTAGAGCCCAAGAGGCACAACTACTGAGCCCACGTGCCACAACTACTGAAGCCCGTGTGCCTAGAGCCTGTGCTCTGCAAAAAGAGAAGCCACCACGGGCTTCCCTGGTGGCTCAGTGGTTAAGAGTCCGCCTGTTGATGCAGGGGACACGGGTTCGTGCCCCAGTCCGGGAAGATCCCACATGCCGCGGAGCGGCTGGGCCCGTGAGCCATGGCCGCTGAACGTGCGTGTCCGGAGCCTGTGCTCCGCACGGGAGAGGCCACAACAGTGAGAGGCCCGCGTACCGCAAAAAAATAAAAAAATAAATAAATGAGGAGTATATAAAAATTATATGTAATATGTTTCCAATTTTGTTTATAAAAAATTAGATGCAGAGAAAGAAAAGATACAATCCAAGTGTTAATGGGAATTAACACTTGATGGAGGAATTTTTGTTGATTTGTTTTCTTGCCTTTCTATATTTTATACATGCTCCTCTGTAATAATGAGTCAAACTCCCCATTTTTGATGCTTAATGTTTCAAGCCCACCACCCCCTCTTTTCTTTCTGTTACACATCTGGGCAGTAGGGTAAGAAACCCTAGGTGGTCCCTCCATTGGCACCAGCAGGAAATTGAAAAGTTGTAATAAGCCCCAGCCTACATGCAGAACCCTCACCACACCTCATATTCATTAGAGGAACTGAGCCCATCTCTTATCCCCTCCTTCTCTCTAGCTATTTTTGGACCAGCCTTGGGAACCTGCCATGCTGTCCCCAGAAAAGCTTCGTTATGTGAGTAATAAAACTTTTCGCATCCTCCTGATGGATACGTGGCATCATCAACCTCAACACCAAACCAAATTTGGGGAAGTAAAACCAACCCACTCATGCTGAGGGGCCACAACATCTACAAATGAGCATGTTGTACTTTTATACCAAAACTGCAATATTATTTCTTAAATATTAAGCTATAACTTTTCATGTCAGGCCTGCAGAATTTTCTCATTTTACGGAAGGATACGTTTTTAAAACAGTAGGCAAAGAAACAGGAGAACTGATTATAAAGTATCGCCTTACAGTCACTCAAGACAACATGTGTCTAAAAGAATCATCATCTCCTGTTCTGGAACTAATTGTACAATATAACCAAAGAAACATACCTGGACTCAGAAACTGGTCTTCTGTGAGTACATCTCCCAGGGTGACAGATAAAAACTGGTATTTGGGTCTCTGCCAGCACCACAATCTCTTTTTTTTGGTCACCAGACTTAGAAGTTGTAATTTATCAGAGTCATTCAAATTTGATACTGTGATCAGGTTACCTCCAGCATCAACTTCTCTAAGAAAATTCCTTGTTGCTTTGGCAAACATTTTGAGAGCTCCAGATTACCTGAAAAAAAATATACAGGAAGTTGTTATTTCGTGACTTTTTTTCTAAAATTACCTTATTTCTCCCTAGTATCAATCAGTATACATGAAAGAATACCTTCTCCTTAGAGAAGCCTCTAGTTTGAGTTCAGTTGATGTCTAAAAAATCAAATTGAAATACTGAAAGAGAATATGTATATAAATCCAGATAGGCTAGGTTATGCCTCCAAATCTCGGTGGCGTATAACCAGTAAGGTTTATTTAGTGCTCACACTACACGTCCAAAACAGGACAGGAAGGCTTTGCTCCTCATAGCCATTCAGGGATCCAGGCTGAAGGGGCAGCCGCCATCTTGAATATCATGTCATCAGCCAACAGGAAAGAGAGTTCTGAAAAGTCTCACACCAGCAATTAAATGCTCTGGCCCAAAACTGACACACGTCACGTCCACTCACAATTTGTCAGAACTAGGCAGATGGCCTCAGCCAACCACAATGGTCAGGAAATACAATCCTACCAAGTATTTGGAAGGCAGAGACCTGGGAATATCTGTTGAACAGCGTACTGACTACCCCAATTTGTATCTTACTTATGACCACTTCTTTGAAGGGTCAAATGTGCTTTTTCTCTACACTGTGTGATGTCCCCTGTTCATAAATGGGAAGTGACTAGCTATTACTTTTAACCCCAGAAAGGAAAGCCCAGTCACTCTTCAGCCGGAGGGAAAAAAAAGTAAGAGACATGTTGGAAGATATAAAAGTACTACATTCAATGGAAGATGTATATACTATTCAATAAATGGTGTCAGAACAACTGGCTAAACATCTGGAAAAAAATAAAGTCAGATCCCTAACTCATGCCATACACAAGAGCAAATCCTCAGTGGATTAGAGTGTTTTTAAGGAAAAGTGAAACCATAAAGTACTAGAAAAAAATACAAACAAATATTTGTACAATTGTAGGATGAGAAAGGCCTTTAGGAAGACAAATGGCAAACTGAGAAAATACTTATAAAACAAAGAACCAGAACATTTAACATATACAAAAAACTTCTACAAACCACATCAAGTTTTACAAATACTGTAGTAGATACATGGGCAAAGGTTATAAACAATTCACAATACATAAAGTGCTCACAGCTGTACATATGCATATGAATATATACATATGCGCGCGCGCACACACACATAATCATTATTACTCAAAAAAAGCACAAATTGAAAGATTTTTTTTAAACTATAGTCAACAGTTAAAATGTCTAATGCACAAGAATTGTGTTTTATTTATATTTGTATCCTGGTGTCTGGCAGTCACATAGATAACAAAATCATAGAATTTAAGAGCTGAGATAATCTTAGATGTTAATCAGTTCAACCCACTTTTCTTTACCATGAATCTTCTCAAGGGCATAAAAAAAATTGTTTTACTATCACTAGTTCTTCTCTAAAGTACCTTTTCTTATATTATTGTATAGCCAACTAACCCTGTTCTTATATCAGAGCACTCATTTATTCATTTATCAAAATATTTATTGAATCGGTGTACAAGGCAATATTTGGGAGCAGCAAGGTCGTGATGTCCAGGAGACATGGTTTTGTGTAGATATGCCCATCACCAATTCTTTGACAGACCGAGAGTTGCTTTGCAAGCTCTGGGACTGGTTCCTGCACTGCCAGGTTCTAGAGAGGGGAAGCGCAAAGGATAAGGATGAAGAAGGCTCAGTCCTGGTCCTGAAGGCCTGTGCCTCCTCTGGGGGAACCAGGGCAGCAGGAGCCACTGGAGGGGTTATATAGGGAACAGTGTGATCAAAGCGGTCACTTAGAAAGATCTTCTGGAAGCAAAATAGGAAACCAGCTGGAAGGGAACAATTAGACAACACACAATGATGCTGAACTACGTTGGTGGTGTAAGGGTAGAAAAGATGCTGGTTTGGTGGTTTCCCGAGAAGTCTGGTTGGATGTGAAGGTGCTGATGAAAGAGAGGAGACTCCCCAGCTTGGCCTGCGGCTAGCTCAGGCCAGGGTCGGCTGATGAGATGGGGATGCCAGCTACCCAGAGAGGGATCCAGAAGGAAGCAGACTGCTGGGGACAGCAAGACAGTAACTGCTGAGAGTGCATCTAGGATAAGGTGTAAGGCTTATTTTGTCAAACACAAGGAAAGAACTTTTAACGAAATAAGGTCTCCCAGTGACCGGGGGATTTTACCCTGCTTGTCCAAGAGAAGAGCCACAGCAGAAGCTGCCTCAGTTCACCATGGTGATCAGGATCTCCATTTTTATGGGTTTTATTCTTTCCTGGGACAACCTGGAAGGGAGTTCACTAACTTGCCTTCAGATTAAACAGGTTTCTGAAGAAGCCAAATCAGGCTTGCCATCAAAAAATAATAAAATAACAAAACCCAAACCCATCCGCTGTGGGCAACAAAGCCTTAGTGATGACACCAATCCTCCCCAGAGGGATTAGAGGATGAAGAGAGAGAACTCCTAAATTAATTTTTCATTTTGTTTTTCAATCTAGCATCAAATACGGCCTCTTGACAGTGTAGGCTGCTTTAAAAAGAGTTAATGGAAGTGGCTATTGCTTTGGATGTTTTTATAAGAACCAGGTTTACTCAATCAAGGGACTCAGAATATTCTCCTTGTGAAGGTAAAGTTAGAGGCTTTTTTTTTTAATTACTATGTTTGAATACACAATATATTTACTTGGCTCTAATATCTAAACTATGGAAAAAGATATACACTGAGAAATCCCATTTCTACCCAGGTCCCATCTACCTTTTCACCCCTCTCCCCTTCAGGTATATCACCTTCATGTTTCTTTATACAAATATAAGTAAAAAGGAGTGTACACACTTTTCTGCATCCTACTTTGTCATGTGGCAATATATCCTGGAGATCTTTCCACGGTTAGAACCTTCTGCATAATACAGCTTCATAGTACCCCTTCACATGGATGTACCATTGCTTATTTAACCTGTTCAGTATTGCTGATCACTTGGGTAATTTGTAAGTTTTTATTATTTTCAAAATGCCACACTAGGGCTTCCCTGGTGGCGCAGTGGTTGAGAGTCCGCCTGCCGATGCAGGGGACACGGGTTCGTGCCCCGGTCTGGGAGGATCCCGCATGCCGCGGGGCGGCTGGGCCCGTGAGCCGTGGCCGCTGAGCCTGCGCGTCCGGAGCCCGTGCTCCACAACGGGAGAGGCCACAACAGTGAGAGGCCCGCGTACCGCAAAAAAAAAAAAAAAAAAAAAAAAAAAAGCCACACTAAATACTGCTAAATGTATGTCTTCTTCCTACATGGGCAAGAGTATCTGAAGGGAGATTTCTAGAAGAGGGATTGCTAGACCAATGGTAAATGCATCTATAATTTACAGGTTGTACCATTTTGCAGTCTCACCAATAAGGTATGAAAGTATCAGTCTCAGCAACAGAGTATGGTATCAATCTTTTGTATTTTTTTTCAGCCTCATAGGTGAGAAATGGTTTCTCAGTGTAGTTTTCTGTTTGTTTTTTTGGTGGGGTCGTGTAGATCAGTTGCCAATATCTTTTGTTTTCTTTTTAAATTAATTATTTATTTATTTTTGGCTGCATTGGGTCTTCGTTGCTGTGCGTGCGCTTTCTCTAGTTGCGGCGAGCGGGGGCTACTCTTCGTTGCAGTGTCTTCTCTTATTGCGGAGCATGGGCTCTAGGCACACAGGCTTCAGTAGTTGTGGCTCGCGGGGTCTAGAGCGCAGGCTCAGTAGTTGTGGAGCACAGGCTTAGTTGCTTTGCAGCATGTGGGATCTTCCTGGACCAGGGCTCGAACCCGTGTCCCCTGCATTGGCAGGCAGATTCTTAACCACTGCGCCACCCAGGGAAGTCCCTCAGTACAGTTTTAAGTCATGTTATTTTAATACAAGTGAAATCAAGCATCTTTTGTTTAAAGCTTTTTTATATATCTTTTTCCTGTTTGTGTCTTTAGCCCATTTTCTATTGTTTTTTTCTTTATTCCTAGGATCCTTCAATGGAATAGCGAGATGAGCCAAAGTACAATATATGCTAGAAATTTAATACAATACAGTTTATCATGTGGCATTGGGAGCCAATAAGCTATTGTCTGATTCTCAAACATCTAAAGTAACTGTCCAGCCAGGAAAGATTAAATAATATGCCCAGGGCCCACCAAAGGATCTAGAACCCATGCTGCCTGGCAGAGACAAGCACAATAATGTCTCAAGTAGAAATTAGACTTCGGATTCAAATTTCCAAAATGCTCCAACCTGGAAGGAGATGAAAATGGCCTCATGAGAGACCAAGCTCAAAATGCTCATGGCCTAAAACCCCACTGCACTTCACAGCGGTACCGAAGATCCTGGGCTCTCTCATTTGGGCCTGAAGAATTCCATGAGCCAACAGTTCCTACTTGTCTGCCTATGTGGCTTCCCAGCTCGAAGCAGATTAGAACTCAGAGAGCCAAAGTGAAGGTGGTAAGGATATACAAGCTCGAATGAGACTCCTGGACAAAAGACCAAGAAACCAAGACAACAACACAAAGTCAGAAGAGTACATGGCCAACCGGGACCACTGGCTCCTGGGAACAAAGACTCATAGAAATAGTTGCCAGGGTAATGATAGCATAAGAAGATACTACAATCACTCGTGTCCATCCTCAGGACTGATTCAAAGTGATGGAATGATCACATCTTTGAGTTGCAAAGGACCCGCTTCTTCCTAATATCCAATTCAGGATTCTTCTCTGGAGCAGCTCTGGTTGATCACTGGGCCTCTGCGTGAATAGTTCTAGGAAAGAAACCTGAACCTCGAAATCCACTAAAAGGGCGGGGGGGGGGGGGCGGGGGGCAACTGTATATCGAGTACCTGCTGTGTGCCAGGTACTGGGCTAAGTCCTTTCTACACATTTCCTCATTTAATCTCCACGACAACCCTGAGTAGGCATTGTCCATATTTTACAGATGTGGAAACTAAAGTTCAAAGATGTTAAGTAATTTGCCCAAGATAACAAGAAAAAAAGTAGCAGCCCTGACATCCAAGAGCCTGCCTGGTACCATCAGCTAGCCCTGGGGTTGCTGGCAGTGGCCTGGCGTTTTCCTGGTCAACGTGAACATCACAGAACGTCGACATCTGGCAAGGGCACTCTGTGGTCATGATAAATCAAGACGAAAACAAGACCTCTCATAGTCTTATCTGACCACAGACAAAATACGAACACTGTCTAAACCACAAAAATGACCAAACACTCCCACCATCCCCACCAACTCTAAGCACAAGTGACTGCGGTTCTCAGCCAACCACAGTTTTAGCCTCACTCCTTTCAGATAAAATTTATGAAGATACTCCAGAGAATTTCCCTCACTTGCTGACAGCATCCAATTCAGAGCAAAGTCCTATCTCCTTAAACTCTCCCCCAAATCGCCTACAAGCCCAAATCCTGTAACTCCTTTCTGCACTCAGTTACAGAGACGCCCAGGGTTCCACATGGAGCGAAGTCTTCCTCATTCAGCGAGCAATGATCCATCCCCTTCAACTCCACCTGTGTTCCCAGAGGTCTTTGACTAGAAGGCACTGAATGTCAAGTAGAGAAATAGTGCTGAGCCCAGATTCCAAACAAGGTCCACCTGCCTCCCAAGCCTGAGCCCTGGACCACTCTGCTCTGCCAACTCCGCCGTCAGGTTTTGTTTGTTTGTTTGTTTGTTTGAATGTGGACTACATATAATTTGTTTTGTAAAGTAAGAAGAGGTGCTCAAAAGGGTAAACTTCAGTTATGGCGGAAGCAAAAACCATGGCTATAAAACACATTATTTCTTCATCATCTAGGAAAATGAGACACCGCTGTGAGTACTTGTCTCCTAACAACTTCAGCACATTTTGAATTTAGTTTTCTAAATAAAGTGAAATTGAGTCTATTAAATTAAAACAGAGGTGTCATCCTTCTGTATCTTCCGGTGCTTACAGCCCAGTACCTTCATTTTTATAATAAGAAGGCAAATTAAAGACAAAGTACTCCATCATTTCTTTCTAAAATAAAAATCCGAAATAAAAAACAAATGATGATCGCAAGACAGGCATGAGATTGAAAAAGGAGTCAAGGCAAAGGCAGCAAAGGCTTTTAGGAAGTGGAGTGGATAACAGGAGACTGATTAAGAATAAAGAACCCTCTGGTCCCCCTGAGGGTTCAAAAAGAACAAAAAGAAAAGCACTTTTGGAAACCATAAGGCTTCCTCCTAAAGCAGGCGAGCTAAGGGCAGCAGCTGGGGGCTTGGGCCGCATTTCTCAGATCTCTCTAATTGGCTGGGCTCATCTTCTCCCGGCTGTTTTCCTTTACGAGAAGAGTTCATTGGCGGTGGCTTTGGAAAACGATTAATTTACTCTACATTTATTCAGCTGTTTCTCTGACCTAACAGCAATATTTCATTCCACTCCAACTAGCCTATCTCTTAAAGGCATCGATCCCAAGGCATCCGCCCCTCTGAACAGTCCTCTGAACAGAGTAGACTCTCAATGAGAGGTTTTTTTGAACACTGTACAACCAGCGCCTTCCTAAGACCGCCCTCTGGTCTTTCCCGGTCAGGTGCAGATGGGAAGGAGTCTGGAATCTGCACGTTGAGGCCCCGTGAGCAGCGGTGATGTCATCCCACCCAGGCCGAGAACTCCCGAGGGGCTTGGCCTCCTCCACAAGCTCGGGGCCCAGTATCCAGCACCCCAGGGATGGGGACTTGGTCCAGCCCAGAGAGTGAATTCCACGCCGGCCCCCGCCTTCCTTCCACGCACATAAGCGCCCCAGCGCCCGGCCACGGACAGCCTAGCGCACCCGGAGGAGAAACCGGAAGACAAAGAAGTGGGGAGAGGGCGCAAAGGGTTGGGGGGCGGACAGTAAGTACCCGCTGCCCCAGCAACAGCCAGGGAAGGAAGTGGCAGTGGGAAGGGGGAGGAGAGGGGATGGGAAAGGGGTCGGGGGACAGAGACGGGGGCTGGGAACGCGAACGAGGAGGGGACGCCATGGGGCCGGCGGTCCAGCTGCGGGCAGCCCACCCATTCGAACCCCATTGGACTAACGGGCAGACGGGAGGGTGTCCCCTAGAGAAAGAGCCGCGCGGGCTCGGCTCCCCAAGGTCAGGGCCGGATCCGGAGCCGAGCCGGCCGCACTTACCTCCCTGCAGCCTCGCGCCCCGCGCCCGCAGCCTGCCGAGACTTAGAAGCCCCGCGGGTTGGGCCGGGCCGGGGCGGGGGATCGCGAGGGAAGGGGGCGGGCGGCGGGACCTTTGCTTCGTCCCCGCCCCCTGGAGCCGGGCGGGGCGGCCGGAGGAGTGAGCTCCGAGAACTTGCGCTCAGGAGTATTGAGTTCTTCCACAGGGCCTGGAACGAGGTCCCCATACGCTCTGGGCATATCCTTAGGTTAGTTACCCCACCTCCTTATATTTTTGTCAGTAAATCTGTCCCTGACTATTCAAATGAAAAGTACAGCCAGTCCACCACCCTACAGGAACACGCCCTAGTTCCTCGCCTGCTTTATCTCCTTTGCAGTATCACCATCTGATAGACTATACACATCATACTTACTTCATGCATTATGTTTCTCTTCCCTAGAATGTCAGCTCCACGAGGGGAGGAGCTTTTGTGTGTTTTGTTCACTATACCCCACAACTAGCATAGTACCCGATGGATGGTTGATAGTAAATAATTGTTGCGTTAATTAATGCATCCTCTTGTTTCTAGACTGTAGGGGTCTCACTCATCTTTGCAGTACTTGGCACAGGGTAGGTGAACAATTAATTAATGGTTGTTGGATGAATGAGTGACTTGAAATGGTCAAGAGAGAGAGGTGGTCCCCTTTTGGTGGCCTGCCTGGCCAAAGAGATTAGACAGTGGAAGAAAAAGAGAATCACTGTCTTGGCCCTGTCAAGACTTATTAACCTATGCTATTGGTTCTCTGTCCTCAAAATTATACAGTGATGACTCTGACTTGTTACAGAGATTATTGTCTCCTGACCTTGGCCATTAACCTCAAGAACATCCTTATAAGCAGCATGTTCATGAAGTTCCCACCAATAAGCCCAGCCCTCTGTCTAGATACGTAACCACCTGTATCTGAGAGTACCTGAGATTTTTGGTGCAACAGTTACTCCATGGCTTCAAATTCTTTGCTTTATTTTTTTGTCCTGTCCACTGGCTTTCAATTAAATGCTTGAGGAAGATAGTATAAGATCAGCGGCTAATATTTACGTAGTACTTTCTAATTACTGTCACCAAGCATGGTTCTAAGTACCTTACATGCGTTGATGGATTCATTTACTTCTCACAGCAACTGGTTGGAGGTCCAAGTTACAAATGAGTAAACTGAGGCAAAAGATGGGAAGCCCACCCACCTGAAAAGCGATAGAGCCAAGATTTAAACCCAGATCATTTGACACTGTAACAGAGCAGGATCCTACGGGGCCTTCCAGGAATAGACCCCCTTACCCCATATCCTCTGCTGTAGCTCCTCTCAGCAGTACTGAAGGAATAGCATCTGATGCACATTTCCTGGGTTGCTTTACAGATGCTTAAACCACCACCAAATGGAAGAAATTAACTACTTGATGACCATGACCACACCTGCTGGCAGCTAAGGATTGATAACGTTAACCCCTGTGACACCGCCCTGTTACCTCACCATCACATACCCTGGAACACCCCTCCCTCACCTGGCCTTTAAAAATGCTTTGGTGAAACCCATTGGGGAGCGCGGCTGTTTTGAGCACTAGCCGTCCTGAACTCCTTGCTTTGTGCCCTGAAATAAATACTGCACTTTCCTTCCCCGCAACCCAATGTCAGTAGTTTGCCTTTACTGCGTGAGAGCGAGCGGATCCAAGTTTGGTTCGGTAACAACACCATCTGAGCTTTAAAACCACCGACGGTACAGATTCTTCAGAAAATAAGAAGCACAATAAGAGTTACCCCACCAAGCAGTGTTTGACCGTGTATGTGTTGGGAGAGAGGGATGAAACGTGTTTAGGAAAGTTCCCTCCGTCCCCTTCCCCACGGCTACTTTTCCTGTCCCTGATGGGTGGGATCAGGATTCTGGGCACAGCCTAAACTGAGAGTCTCAACTTTTCTGTTGTATTTTTTGAACAGTTGTGCTTATTATTATTACTACTATTATTATTATTAAAGTATTTGAAGACTTCAGACAAACAAATGCAAGATGGGACTTTTAGCCCAACTAGGGAAAAAAATGAATAAAAAGATAACGTCCAACCCCAACGCTCTCACCCCATTGTAGATGTATCCCTTTAGGAAAATGGAGCTATGACAGAATTCTGCAGGAGATAAATTGGGGTGGTCATAGTGATGGAAGTGTTTGCTTTTAATAAGATTCCCTCTGTGAACTATGTTTCAACTTATAGAACCCGCAGAAACACATCTACGGGGTGTTGTGTATTTCCTACTCTTTTCCCGGACCCTTACTGAATAAGCAACTTGTAAAGGTCAGCAAAAATTGATACAATTTATTACTGGGGTGTATTTCATAAATGAACATGCTAACCAACCGGCTCTGCATGGCTGCTGATAACTACTTCCAAGTTCTTTGGGACCCACTTTTGAAGAGACCTGCACTCTTTTAGATGCCTCCATGGTGGAGAAATAACACACAGGCTTTGCATCGGTTAGATTTGGGTCAAATCCAGCCTACCACTTACCAGCTGAGTGACCTTGGGCAAATTTTTAACTTCCCATTTAAAAATTGCCTATAGCCAGATTAAAAGAGAAGATGTACGAAAAGCACTCAGCACATTGTAGACCCTAAATAAAAGTTCATTTCCTTTCCTTCACTAATTACTTTTTGGTTAATGTCACTTTTAAGTTGAGCCTAAAAATTTTCACCTATGCGTAATTTTGTCTTTTACCATATTGACTGCTTCCCAGAGGAACATCGCTACTAACATAACTTAAAATAAAATTTGGCATACATCGATATATATTTTTAAACCAATTTAATTTACTTCCCTGAATCCCAAAAGTGGTTTTTTTTTGCAACTGGAGACTGCATTGCCAATGCATATTACCAATTACCACTCTAAAATAAAAAGCTTAAGGAAGGTTAAATATAGCCCAGAATTAACAGCCCATTTCTTTCAATGTCCCAACCATCTCTTATTCAATTTCAAGGTACAGATACAGACAGAAGAAGAACTGAAATTTACTTGTTGGCCAGAAAATGATCAACCAAAATTGTCCAAATTTAAAGTCTCAAGGCAAATATGATTGGACAAATAAGGAAATAAAGTAATTTGTTGTTCAGTTATTATTTACTGCACTACAAACTACCCTAAAACTTAGTGGCTTGAAACAACCATCATTTTATTACATCTCACGATTTTGTGGGTCAGGGCTCAGCTCAATGATTCTTCAGTATCATGTGGCATTGACTGGGATCACTCAGCAGAATTTAGCTAGTGAATACCCTAGTCTGGAAGGTCCAGGATGGATGAGTTCACCCACCTGTCTAACGCCTTGGCAGGGAGGGCTGGAAGGCAGTGCTCAGCTGGGGTTATCAACCACACCCCTTACATGTGGCCTCTTTATCATGGTGATCTAGGGGAAGACTTACATAGAGGCTCAGGGCTCCAAAAGCCAGTATTCCAAGAAACAAAGCAGAGGCTATGTCTTATGACTTAGCGCCTGAAAACCCAGAATGTAACTTCCACAGCGTTCTATTGTTGAAGCAAGCCCAGATTCAAAGACAGGGGAATTATACTCTACCGCTCAATGGGAGAAAGAGTGAAGAGTTTCCAGACATCTTCATTCTAGTATACTTGTTTTTATGAAACAGAATGCCATTAAATAACAATAATAAACAAATAATAATAAACAAAGTTAGTTTAAAAAAAAAAACCAACTCCTATATTTTCTGTTCATTGTTCATGGAGAAACACATACCATTGTCAGCATAAAGGAGATTTGCAATGAAGACCGGCAGTCAACCACCAGAGGTCAGGTTTCTAGAAACATTCAGGAATAACATTATTGCTGCACAAGTTTTTCTCACCCCATTATCATTATTCTTAAAGATTACTCAGCGTCCAAGTTTGCTATCCCCAGCATAGAGAAAGGCAAAGTCCATGCATCTGACATTTTGTAAATGTAACAAATATTTATTAAGGACCTACTATGTGCCAAGCACTACATTAGAAACTGGGGATATACTGGTGAGTGAGGGAGACGTGGTCCATGCCCTCATGGAGCGTGGGAGACTATCTGGGAAGGGAGACAGATATACACTACGGAGGAAGTGTGGGAAGTTCCATGGTCAGATGCCACGGGAAGGCTTGGCTAGAGCATGTAACGTGGTGGAAGAGGAAAGGTAGCCAGGTGAAGGAAAGGCAATGGGTCAGGGTAAGTGAACTGCCAAAACAAATAAAACCCCACGTTACAATGGCTCAAACAGCACAGCAGTTTATTTTTTCTCAGTGAACAACCTAAGGTAGTTCCTGAGAGTGGGAAGAGGGGATGAAGGAGGTCAGTCTGTTCCTTCAGGAACCAGCCTGGAGAAGCTCTGCCATTTGCAATTCAAGGCCGCCAAGGGTGCCAGGCATGGGCATCTCCAGAAGGCTGAGAAAGAACCTGGAGGCTCCCTCGTGGAAGAGTTTCACGGGCCTGGCGCTTTGCCTGTGTACCTTCCTCTGCCTAGAAATCAGTCCTGCTCATCACAAGGGGGGCAGGAGGATGTAGTCCTGGTGCCCAGGAAGAAAGAGGAAACGGGTTTCTGAGAGCAGTAGTGGGCTCACTACTGCCTATTTGTGGGCTCACAAATAGGCATTGGACAAATAGGTATAGGACAACCTCAAAGCTTTTATAAAGAATCCCAATTAGGGCAACCCAGACAGCTGAACTGTTTTTAGTTTAAATCATTTATTTTTGGATTATATAACGCATACTATGAAAAAATTAAAACTTTTAAAATCCTGTGCTGGGTTTAAAGGATATCTAAGAAAACATGGAGAAACTGGTGATAGAGCGGGGGAGGGGTACTTTATCTTTAACAATTATTACTGATACAACTTCTCCGCTGAGTTTTAACTGGAGGCGGAGCGTGGGAATTGAATACACGTTTGTTATTTGGTGAGGTCCTTGAAAAGGCTAATTGCAATGGAAAAAACAATTTGGCAAGAAAAACTTATCTTGGCACCTGATTCAATCTTGACTGATTGCTAGAAGCACCAGTACAATAAATTTGTCAGTCTGAATGATGAGAAAGCGGCTTCAGAAGTTCAGCCCCTGCCACTCCCTGGGCACCTTTGACACCATGAAAGATGTTACATTCTTCCAAACTGCTGGTAGAAGTGGATTTTTTTTTCTAATAGCATACTTTGAAATCTTCAAGCTTCTCTTTTTTTTTTTTCCAGATGACCTGCACCTATCACCTCACTGCAAGGCTGGGTTTCTCTGAGGAATATAGACAGCCAGTAGGAAATGGATACACAGGGACTTCAGAATTCAGGTAGGCTTGCTTTCTGAAAGTAAATCCATCTTCCTCTGCTAATGTTCACATATTAAAAGCAATAAAGGGGCTTCCTGGTGGCGCAGTGGTTGAGAGTCCACCTGCCGATGCAGGGGACACGGGTCCGTGCCCCGGTCCGGGAAGACCTCACATGCCCCGGAGCGGCTGGGCCCGTGAGCCATGGCCGCTGAGCCTGCGCGTCCGGAGCCTGTGCTCCGCAACGCGAGAGGCCGCAACAGCGAGAGGCCCGCGTACCGCAAAAAAAAAAAAAAAAAAAAAGCAATAAAAACGTCAACACTGTGATGGTTAATTTTATGCGTCAACTTGACTGGGTTAAGGGATGCCCAGATAGCTGGGCATTCTGCATGTGTGTGTGAGGGTTTTCTGGAAATAGATTAGCATTTGAATCTATAGACTGAGTAAAGAAGATCACCCTCACCAATTCGGGTGGGCATCATCCAATCTCTTGAGGGCCTAAATAGAACACGAAGGTAGAGGAAGGGAAGTTTGCTCTCTCTGCCTGACTTGGAACATCCGTCTTCTCCTGCCCTCGGACATTGGTGCTCCTCGGACATTGGTGCTCCAACCTTCAGACTCAGACTGAACTATACCACTGGCTGCCCTGGTTTTCCAGATCATAGATGGCGGATCTTGGGACCCTCAGTCTCCATTATCATGTGAGTCAGTTTCTATAATAAATCTCCTCATATAAAGATATAATCTATATATCTATATATAGAACCAAACAGGCTATATCTCTGTATATCTATATAGATATACAGAAAATTTTTCCCAGAAAATTTTATATATCTATATGGATATATCTGTATATCCATATAGATATATCCTATTGGTTTTGTTCTCTGGAGAACCCTGACTAATACACACACTGAAAACCAACCAAACAGGCAAATCCCAGAGTCACTTAGGTGGCTGATTAAGACTTGGCAGTTTCATGATTTTGGAGCTGGGACAAGCACTAAATTTGGGTCCCATCTCTGCCTCTTACTTGAACTTACTCCTCCTCCAAGCCTCAGTTTTCTCATCTGTAAAGTGGAGATGATAACACCTAACTCACATGATGACCGTGATTCATCTGGCACCCAGGAGATACTTGAAGTGGTAGCTGTCATTATTTTCAGGTTCCTTGGAATTCCATTCCATTGTACAAACATCACTGAGTGCCCACCATGTACCTGAATAACGGCATTCTCTGCCCTTAAAAGGCTCGCAACTACTAGAGGAGTGACCTGCTGAAAAAGTTTAAAAAGAAGCCAGTAATTCTGACTTGGGAGGGCAAGTTGTTGGGAAATGTGTCCTGGAAAGACTAGCCTTTGATCAAGGACCTTGTGGCAAAGGATTCAGAAGAGAACAACAAACATCTTTGAAATCTCCCTGGATTCCATTTCTCATTGCTCTCTCCTCACCAAAAAAGCCCTGCCCACACAGGGTAATGCCAAACATTCCCCCCAGCTATGAAATAAGCCTCACATGCTAGAATCAGAAATATGCTTGAAATGTAGAAAACCCTAAAGGAAGTCACAGGTAGATGAGACAAACAATCACCTTAAAGCGTAAATGTTGATATCCTTTCTGGATAGCAGTTTGATCAGGCAGTTGTAAGATACAGGGGAAGTGTACAAAAAGGAAACCACTATTTCACAACTTTGCTACTTTTAGTTTAGTTAGAAGAGTGGGGCACCAGGTTCTGATATCTATAATTGCTACATTTTTTTGAATGCTTACTTTGTGTCCAGCATGGTCCTTAATAAGCATTATTTCATCGACTCTTTGTACAACTCTATAAAGTATTATTATCCTTATTTTACAGATGGAAAACAAAACAAAACAATCCTCAAGAGGCAGCCTACAAGTCTGGCACAGTTGATACTAGGATTTAAGGTCTCAGGCCTCAGTCCAAACCTTAACTTTTGATTACTGCCTGACAGGTGAATTTTGGGAGAAGTCAAACATTTAGACACAATCCTGAAAGTTCAGCTTTTCACCTCATGTTAATCTTCACTCACTCAAAACAGATAGTTATTCCTTCTGTTCTTGAAAGCTTTCTGGAATAGTGATTCCTAAAACAACCCCTGCAATCCAATGTAATGATTTCTATTACCCTGATATTAAAATATATTATTTTTATGCCTTCTAGAAATCTCTTTTTCTAAGAAAGTGAGGAAGTTTGCTTGGGCTGGATTTTCAAGGGAGGAGGAAATTGTAGGGACTTCCTTTTGTTTCTACTAAAGCTTTTGTCATTTCTTCTAAAATCGCCACAAAACATAGTCATTATAAGACTAAGAAATCTGAGATAAAATTACATTTAAAATCTTTTATTATCCACAATATGCACAAGAACCTAAAACATTTTCTCAGATCACAATTTAGAGGCTGATTTCCTCTTTTATGTCTTGTCTGACAATTCTCCACTATTAGGGAGTCCAGAAAAAATGCTGTTGATGGCTCTCAGGCATGTTTATATAATACTTTATTAAATGCCATCTGCTTTTGCTTTATTAATGTTTTATTAAGGACCATCTGGCTGTTGCTAGATCATATAGACTCTCCAGTGAGTCAGTTCTCACCTCTCAATAAATTATCAAGAGTCATCATTAGCATAAGAGAGATGAAACCGGGTAGTGGAAAGAGGAGGAATCCAGGACACCTATGTCCCAAGGCTGCCCCCAACTGGTGTTGTGGTCAGCATGGTCCCTCTACCTGTCTGGGCCCATGTGTTTCACCTGGAAATAAAAGGTTGCACGCAATCTCTGAGATGACTTCCAACTTTAAAATTCTAGGTCAGAAACTTAAATGCAGTGCTGTGGGCCAAAAATCCCAGGAGTATGGGGGAGGGCATGTAAACACCTTCCTGGCTACAGCCTGGGACCTAATGGACAAAGAACTGGTAAGATTTAGGACAGGTGGGAGAGGGACCAGCACATCCTCAGCCAGGTGGAGACTTCTGTAAGGTCTGGGGCAGGAGTGGGGACCTGAGATGGAAAAGACAGGCTGAGAGCAGATTGGGGAGGGCTTTTCCTGATGATGGGAAATTGTCAATTACATCTTTTCTCCACATCGTTTTTTTCCCTTCTTGTCCTCAGCAATGTATAGTCCTTGGGAGCCAGCCATTCAAATAGGTCTAGGCAAACAGATTGGTCTCTTTACTGCTTTAAACATTATGCTTAAAGCAAGAGTTTCCCAAATGGTGCAGCGTGCAGTTGACAAGAGGACCTAGAAATTGAAGCCTTCAGCCCTGGAGATGTGAGTCACTCACTGGCTGGTTCTTGTATGAATACTTTTATTTTCTTATTTTTTAAAAAATTTTTATTGGAGGGCTTCCCTGGTGGCGCAGTGGTTGAGAGTCCACCTGCCGATGCCGGGGACACGGGTTCGTGCCCCGGTCCGGGAAGATCCCACGTGCCGTGGAGCGGCTGGGCCCGTGAGCCATGGCCGCTGGGCCTGCGCGTCCGGAGCCTGTTCTCCGCAGCGGGAGAGGCCACAGCAGTGAGAGGCCCGGTTACCGCAAAAAAAAAAAAAAAAAAAAAAAAAAAAAAATTTTATTGGAGTAGAGTTGATTTACAATGTTGTATTAGTTTCTGCTGTATAGCAAAGTGAATCAGTTATACATGAATACTTTTATTTTCTATGTGTGCCATGATATGACACAGATTGGGAGTGCTACTCTAAAGCAATCTTATCCACCAAATTAATTTGCTTGGCTAATGTTACTTATCAGCAGTTCAAACATAAACAGCATTTATATTAAATTGTTTTTATATACTAATATATAAAACATGTATTATATATTTAATGATACTAAATATGATTATGTATATTTAATATATATTAAATTCATATTGCTATAGCCTGAAAGTATCACCCCAACATTCATATGTTAAACCTAATCCCTAAGTGTGATGGTATTTGGAGGTGGGGCTGTTGGGAGGTGATTAGGTCCTGAGGGCAGAGCCCTCATGAATGGAATTAGTGCCCTTTTAAAAGAGGTCCCAGAGATCTCCCTTCCCCTTCTTCTCGTGAAGAAAGAGCAAAAAGAAGTCCACCATCTATGAATCAGGAAGTGGGTTCCTACTGAGTCTGCACTCCTTCTCAGATGTGACTCGAACCCAGCTTCACCTCAGGTTGGGACTTGAACCCACAATCCCTGACTTGGGAGGGGACTTGAACCAACTGTCTTTTAATTGAAACCATTCACCTGCTGTCAGGACTTACTGAAGCTCAGGTTCTTTTATCTCGATGAAGAAAGAATTCAGTGTGAGGCAGAGAGTAAGTTTATTAGCATAGGATGCTTGGGACAGATACAAGCCGTCAGGAGAGGGAGCACAGCCAGAGAACAAAGAGGGCTACATTTTTATAATCAAGAAAACGTGGGGAGCGAAGACCACCTTCTTTCTCATTCTTGGGCAGACATCAAGGCTTACATCATTAGTCCCTCCTTTAACCCTATGTCGTCAAACTGGGACTGTCATGGTGTTATTTAAATCATATGCGTATTAGCAAAAGGGTGATGACATTTTCTAAAATATGGTAATTCATCTCAGGTTTCGGTATAATGTCCCCTTTCACCTAGTTTCTTTCCCCTTTCACCTATATTCCTGTCTTGGCTACATGCAGAAATGCTACTCTTCGAGGACAATTAACTCCCTGACTTCATGTAACAAGATGTAGACCCCATATCTATTTTCTTGCACTTTAACTACATATGTAGATTGTTGCTTGGTTACTGGGTTCTTTTCTTGAAATGACAATTAATAGGGAAATAAAGAAAATATACATGCTGTTTGCAGTCTGGCACTTAAGGAGCTTGAAAATCACTACTGCATCCTAACAAGTACAAACCTGAACAAAGTGAAAAACCAACAACTCTTCTTAGATTTGCTAGAGAGGTGAGGCCACAGAGTAAAATGCTATCTTGGAGAGACAGACATGCAGGTACAAAGAATCACAACTCACCAGAGCAGAAACCTCTGCAGGAACCAGTGCTGAGGTAGGAAAACCTGAACTGTAATTGACAAATTGCTGGAGGCTCAGAGGGGATGAGTCTAAAAGTTAAAAACTTTCCAGCACTGGTGAGTTTTACCTCTAGGACCTCTACAAGGTTCTCACAGTTAATATCAGAGGAAAATCTCCTCTTGCATCCAGAAGGGGGAGGGAAAAAGTACTCATTTTGAAATTTACCACTGCATCCACTTCTTCTTAATAAGGTCTGTCTTCAAGAGAAACTATTTCACCAAAGCCTAACCTATTGAGATTTTATCAAGACATTGACCTGGAGGAAGGGAAATACCCAACTTCAGCCCACTCTAGCCGCCCACCTACCCAAGGGAGGAGAAAGAAACTGAGATACACTTGTGCAATCCCAGGTCCAGAGGCGCACTAAGGTTCTGAGATCCAATCACAGTCTCCCAAGGCAAAGGAAATAAAAGCAAAAATAAACAAATGGGACCTAATCAAACATATGCTTTTGCACAGTGAAGGAAACCATAAATAAAATGAAACGACACCTACGGAATGGGAGCAAATATTTGCAAACGATGTGACTGATAAGAGCTTCATTTCTAAAATATACAAACAGTTCATACAGCTCAAACAATCCAATCAAAAAATGGGCAGAAGACCTAAATAGACATTTCTCCAAAGAGCACATACAGATGGCGAACAGGCACATGAAAAGGTGCTCAACATTGCTAATTATTAGAGAAATGCAAATCAAAACTACAATGAGGTATCGCCTCACACCGGTCAGAGTGGCCATCATAAAAGTCTACAAATAATAAATGCTGGAGAGGGTGTGGAGAAAAGCGAACCCTCTTGCACTGTTGGCGGGAATGTAAATTGGTGCAGCCACTATAGAGAACAGTATGGAAGTTCCTTAAAAAACTAAAATAGAGTTACCATATGATCCAGCAATCCAACTCCTGGGCATATACGTGGAGAAAACTCTAATTTGAAAAGATACCTACACCCCAATGTTCATAGCAGCACTATTTCCAATAGCCAAGACACGGAAGCAGCCTAAGTGTCCACCAACAGATAAATGGGTAAAGAAGCTGTGGTATATATACAATGGAATATTACTTGGCCATAACAAGGAATGAAATAATGCCATCCGTAGCAACATGGATGGAACTAGAGATTATCATACTAACTGAAGTAAGTCAGACAAAGACAAATATCATGATATTACTTATATGTGGAATTTAAAAAAAAATACAAATGAACTTATTTACAAAACAGAAACAGACTCACAGACATAGAAAACAAATTTATGGTTGCCAAAGGGGAAGTGGAGGGGAGGAATAAATTAGGAGTTTGGGACTAACAGATACACATTACTATATACAAAACATAAACAACAAGGACCTACTGTACAGCACAGGGAACTATATTTAATATCTTGTAATCACCTATACTAGAAAAGAATCTGAAAAAGAATATATATGTATATATATATCCGATATGTATATATCCAAATCACTTTGCTATACACCTGAAACTAACATAATATTGTAAATCAACTCTACTTTAATTTAAATTTTTTTAATTAAATAAAAGACTGAGATCTAATCATAGGTCTATAGAACACTTTCCTTCCCTGACACCTTACTACCACATCACTGAAGGCCTATTTACTGCAGTTTCTTTACCCAAGACATACATCATGCACAGCTTTCAACAAAAAATTACAAGGCATACTAAAAAACAAAAACACAATTTGAAAAGACAGAGTAAGCATCAGAACCAGACTCAAATATGGCAGAGATGTTGGTATTATCAGACCTGGAATTTAAAACAACTATAATTAATATGCTAAAGGTTCTAATGGGTAAAAGGAGACAACATGCAAGAACATTGATAATTGTAATATAAAAAAAAATTTTGGTCTTGTCCCTGGTTCCTGGCACAGAACTTGTAAAACTCTTGGAATCTCCTGGGTGATGATGGTGTCTTTGGTGTGTTAATAAAATGACTTTTGGCTGAGAGATGCCTAGATAGCTTCAGGATGGGGGCTGGGCACCAGAAAGACCAAACCATGTGATCAGAGGGCTGGAAATTTCAGTCCCATCCCTGACCTCTGGCAAAGGGAAGGGACTAGAGATTATGTTCAATCACCAATGACCAATAGTTTTAAACAGTCATGCTTATGTAATGGAACCTCCATAAAATCCCAATAAACAACAGGGTTTGGAGAGCTTCCAAACACATTGAGGTGCTAGGCAAGTGGTGCACCCAGAGAGGGCATGGAAGCTTGGTGCCCCTCGCCTCATACGTTACCCTGTGCATCTCTTCCATTTGGCTGTTCCTGGGTGGTGTTCTTTATAATAAACTGGTAATAGTAAGTAAAGTGCTTTCCTGATTTCTGTGAGTTACTCTAGAAAATTATCAAACCTGAGGAGGGAGTTGTAGGACTCTCCAAATTTGCAGCCAAGTCAAACAAAACTGTGGGTAACCTGGGAACCTGATACTTGTGACAGGTGTCTGAAGTGGAGACAATATTGTGGGACTGAGCCCTTAACCTGTGGGGTCAGTGCTAAATCCAGGAGTTGGTGTCAGAGTTGAACTGACACCCAGTTGGTGTCAGAGAATTGGAGAACTGGTTGGCATTAGAAAACACTCCTGAAAGAACCTGAGAGTAGTGTAAGCAGAGAGATGGAAATTCTAAGAAAGAATGAGAAAGGAGTACTAGAGATCAAAAACATTGTAATAAAAATGAAGAATGCCTTTGATGGACTAATTAGTAGACTGGACATGACTGAGATAAGAATCTCTGAGCTTGAGGATATGTCAATAGAAACTTCCAAAGCTGAAAAGCAAAGAGAAAAAAGACTGAAAAAGAGAGAACTAAATATTCAAGAACTGTGGGACAATGAAAAAAGATACCAGAAGGAGAAGAAAGAGAGAAAGGGCCAGAAGAAATATCTGAAACAATAATGACTGAAATTTTCCCCAAATTAATGTCAGATATAAAACCACAGATCCAGGAAGCTCAGAGGACACCAAGGTGGATAAATGCCAAAGAAACTATACCTAGGCATGTCATATTCAAACAGCAGAAAATCAAAGAGAAGGGAAGAAATCTTGAAAGATGAAAATATAAATCATGTTAGATAGTGGTAAATGCCAAGGGGAAAAAATAAAGAAGGGGCTAAGGAATTGTACTGGGTGGGGGGGAGGGGGGACTGGGGTTGGGGGGCAGGGCAAAGTTTGGAATTTTCCATAGACTGACCAGGGAAAGAATCCCTGGATAGGGGAGTTTACAGTCAAATTACTGTGAGCTCTTGAATTCATGGTGGACACATTAATAATGCCTTTCTTTATTTGGAGACTGTAACAGGCTCCTTGGTGCAGTAGAAAGGGTATAACTAGGCTGGCATCCTGTTCTGCCACCCACTGACTGTGTGAGCATGGGCAGGTTACCTGACTGTCTGGGCCTCTGTTTCACATCTACAGCTGAGCTTCTTCCTAAAGGACCTAGATCTGCAGGGACGCCCCTGTCCCCAGCTCAGGGTGGCTGCCCTGTGCCTATCTTCAGGTCTCAGCTTAAACTTCACTTTCTCTTGGCAGCATTCCCCAACCCAGAGGTTTAGTAAGGTCTCTCTTATTTAGTCTCATATCTTCCTTCATAATAGTTTTCTCAATTCTGATTAATTAGTTGGTTGTGTAACTATCTAATGTCTGTTTTTCCTGCTGGCATGCAAGTTCTGTAAGAGGGAGAGCCGTGCCTGTCTTTGTTCACTGCTACATCCCTAGCACTTCTCACAATGTCTAGCACAGAGTAGGTACTCCACAAGTATCTTTTGACTGCACAGATGAATAAATGAACAGTCGAGTGGTTATGAATTAGAGATAATTCTAGGTTAAGTAACTGGCACAGTGCCTGGCATATATTTGGTGCCTAGTAAATGATAGCTGTTGATTTCATGGACCTATTTCTCATCAGATGTTAGTAGTTTCCACGACTAACTTGGTTTTATGTCTTTGCAAAGGCTGTTGGGATTTTAGGGATGGGTTTCTATATAGTTCAGTAATTTTTCAGAAATACAATCACTAGAACTTAGAGAAAGTTTTTGTTTTGTCTTGTTCGTTCTTTGGGTTTTTTTTCCCCCTCTGGCCGGTTGCTTCTCCTTCTATATGGTAACGCCTCTTTTACCTATGAAGAAGCCATGAGATGAGACTTGGACTTCAAAGATGAAGAATCTAATTGCCAGGACTTGGATTATTTCAAGCAACAAAACACCCAATAACTTTTAAGGACCTGTTGGAATGGGGAGGGGCAGACATACCAGGTGCTGGCTAGGTTATGGGCTTGCATTGTCATGGGACACCAAGCTTTTCACCTGAACTGCCTTCCTGGTCTGAGAGGCTGTAGGTGGAAATGGTGAACAAGATAGCACTCAGCAACCGCATATACTTTTCTTTCTCCCACCTTCATTCCTGAAGGGTCTGTCCTTGGTCTCCTGGAAACTCATCCATGACAATAAAAATTTTTTTCCTTCTACAGGCATACCTTGGAGATACTGCAAGTTCAGTTCCAGGTCACGCAATAAAATGAATATTGCAATAATGCTAGTGACACGAACTTTTTGGTTTCCCAATTTGTATAAAAGTTACGTTTATACTATAGTCTATTAAGTGTGCAGTAGCATTATGTCTAAAAAATGTACACACCTTAATTAAAAAATACTTTCCTGCTAAAAAAAAATGCTAACTACCATCTGAACTTTCAAGAAGTCATAATCTTGCTGGTGGAGGGTCCTGCCTCGACGTTGATGGCTCCTGACTGATCAGGGTGGATGGTTGCTGAAGGCTGGGGCGATTGTGGCAGTTTCTTGAAATAAAACAACAATGAAGTTAGCTGCACCGATTTTCTCTTCCTTTCATGAACCATTTCTCTGTAGCATGCAATGCTGCCTGATAGCATTTTACCTACAGTGGAATTTCTTTCAAAACTGGAATCAATCCTCTCAAACTCTGCCACTGTTTTATCAGCTAAGTTTATGCACTATTCTAAATCCTTTGTTGTCACTTTAACAATATTCACAGTATTTTCGTCAGGCGTAGATTCCTTCTTAAGAAACCACTTTTTATTTTCGTGCATAAGAAAATAGCTTCTCATCCATTAAAGCTGTATCACAAGATTGCAGTCATTCAGTCACATCTCCAGGCTCCACTTCTAATTCTAGTTCTCTTGCTATTTCCATCACATCGGCAGTTACTTTCTCCACTAAAGCCTTGAACCCCTAAAAGTTATCCATTGAGGCTTGGAATCAACCTCTTCCAAACTCTTGTTAATGTTGATATTTTGGCCTCTTCCCGTGAATCACAAATGTTCTTAAATGGCATCTAGAATGATATATTCTTTCCAGAAGGTTTCAATTTACTTTGCCCATATTCATCAGAGGAATCACTATCTATGGCAGCTATAGCCTTATGAAATATATTTCTTAATGAAACTCGAACGTTGAAATTACTCCTTGATCCATGGGCTGCAGAATGGATGATCTGTTAGCAGGTATGAAAACAACATTAAACTCATTGTACATCTCCATCAGAGCTCTTGGGTGACCAGGTGCATTGTCAATGAGCAGTACTATTTTGAAAGGAATCTTTCTTTTTTTTCCTGAGCAATAGGTCTCAACACTGGGCTGAAAATATTCAGTAAACCAGGTTGTAAACAGATGTGCTGTCATCCAGGCTTTGTTCTTCCATTTATAGAGCACAGGCAGAGTAGATTTAGCATAATTCTTAAGGGTCCTAGGATTTTTGACATGACAAATGAGCACTGGCTCCAACTTAAAGTCACCAGCTGCATGATCCTCTAATAAGAGCATCAGCCTGTCCTTTGAAGCTTTGAAGGCAGGCACTGACTTTTCCTCTCCAGCTATGAAAGTCCTAGATGATTATCTTCCTCCAATAGAAGGCTGTTGTGTCTACATTGAAAATCTGTTTAGTGCAGCCACCTTCATTAATTACCTTAGCTAGATCTTCTACATAACTTGCTGCAGCTCCTACATCAGCACTTCCTGCTTCTCCTTGCACTTTTATGTTATGGAGACAGCTTTTTTCCTTAAGCTTCATGAATCAACCTCTGCTATCTGTAAACTTTCTTCTGCAGCTTCCTCACTCTCTCAATCTTCATAGAATTGATGAGAGTTATGGCCTTGCTCTGGATTAGGCTTTGGCTTAAGGGCATGTTGTGGCTCGTCTGATCTTCTATCCAGACCACCAAAACTTTCTTCAGCAATAAGGCTGTTTCACTTGCTTATCATTAGTGCGGCCACTGGAGTTGCATTTTTAACTCCTTCAAGAAGTTTTCCTTTGCATTCACAACTTGCTGTTTGGTGCAAGAGGCCTAGGTTTCGGCCTATCTTGACTTTCGTTCGACATGCCTTCCTCACTAAATTTAGTCATTTCTAGCTTTTGATTTAAAGTGAGAGACATGTGACTCTACTTTTCACTAAAACACTTAGAGGCCATTGTAAGGTTATTAACTGGCCTAATTTCAGTATTGCTGTGTCTCAGGGAAAAGGGAGGTCCAAGGAGAGGGAGAGAGATGGGGAAATGGTCGATGGACACACATTTATCAAGTTTGCCATCTTATATGGGTGCAGTTTGCAGCACCCTAAGACTATTTTAAGAGTAACATCAAAGATCACTGATCGGAGATGAGCATAACAAATATAATAATAATGAAAAAGGTTGAAATCTTGCCAGAATTACCAAAATGTCGCACAGAGACACAAAGTGAGCAAATTCTGTTGGAAAAATAGTGTCAATAGACTTGCTTGAGGCAGGGTTGCCGCAAACCTTCAATTTGTAAAAAGCACAATATCTGTGAAGTGCAATGAAGCGAAGCACAATAAAACAAGGTGTGCCTGTATTTTCTTCTTAAACTCAATTCCACTCAGGCACTTATACACTCTTGGGTATAAACAAATTCAGCATTTATTCTTACGCTTCTGTTTAAATCATTTGAGCTATAATTCTGTTTTATGATTTAGACATCTCAAGTTATATAGCCAGTACCTGAAGCAAATTGAAAAGAAATTAAGTTGGATAGCTTAAGATAAAATGCCGTTATTATTCTTTCATATTTTAGTGCAAATCATAAATCCACAGATCCGTGGCCTTCATTTTAATATAGTTTATGACTAATTCATTTTAATTGTTCATAGTTGATGGAAATTCATATTGTTCTTCTATTTGCTGATCTGCAATCGGTTCTTATTTTCATATATTTTATGGAGACTCTCAGCTTTAGATATACTATGCAGATCTAAAGAATTTTTAAGACCAATTAACAGTCATAATTGTTGTCATTTGTCACCAAGCTCCCTCTCTTGCCCACCTTTATAAGAGCCTTTCTGTGTCTTCTAAAATGGTGATGGCACGGGCCCTTGGGTTTTGCAGAGCCAGAGAGCTAGCATATATAGAGAGAGAGATGAAAATATCCTTTGGAAGAAACTCTTTCTAGGAGCTAGCACTCTCCATCCCTTTGTCAGCTATGGAAAGCTCTGTGGCTATCTACTTCCTGGGGTACCAGAAGGCTCAAATGCCATAACCACATCTTCTCTTGTTCCCAGTACAGCCAGGTCCTTGCTTTTTTTAATGGCTTCTAATCCCTTTTTATCTGTAATTTCGCCATGTTTACATAGATGTGTGTCTCTCAGATCCACAAATCCTTTGGAAAGTATGTGGGGCCTAGGTTACAAAAAGTCATCCTGGGCTTCCCTGGTGGCGCAGTGGTTGAGAGTCCGCCTGCCGATGCAGGGGACACGGGTTCGTGCCCTGGTCCAGGAAGATCCCACATGCCACGGAGCGGCTAGGCACGTGAGCCATGGCCGCTGAGCCTGCGCGTCCGGAGCCGGTGCTCCGCAACGGGAGGGGCCACAACAGTAAGAGGCCCGCGTACCACAAAAACAACAACAACAACAATAAAAAAAACCCAAGTCATCCTGCTTTCTTTAAGAGGGGAAAAATCTGTCTTTCTGAGACACTCTTGCCTGGTACTAATCTGAGTTTTAAGGGACTGGCAGGCCCCGTTCATCCTCCATCTCCTCTGTAACTCCACCAGGACTGCTGCAAAGAAGCCATTTCTCCCTGTTATCTCCTGGTGGCACCCCTCATTTGCACTTAACACAAACAGGATCATGGTCACCTGCTTGACATTTTTTCTTTTACAATGTGTATTTCACCTTGAGCCCTCCAACTAGAACCAAGACCACCCCCAAAGATTTCATGCATTTCCCAGGACTTAAATCTCATGCTCACCTGTAGCTTTAAGAGCCCAGGTCTGCAAGCTCACTACGCTCATCTAGTCCATCCTCTCTTTGGAGATGATGCAACTATGGAATCCAGCCTCTGCCTTTCATTTACACAAATACTACCCACACAAGGCATATGTGTGTGGAAGATGTTCCTGAATGCTTGGGAAAACAGAAAGTGTTTGTAAGAAAGCAAAACAAGCAACTAAAAATTATATGATAGGTGGCCCTGGGATTTTGCCATCTCTGTGGCTTGTCTTCTGCCAAGCCACACTCTTGGACTGTCATTTATCACCCCCAGTGTTTTATCAAATTAGTTTTCCCAATGAAGACAAGTTATTTTCCTAAGTGGAAATCCGATACCAGGTTTTATGGTGATTTTTTTCTCATCCTGTTGCAAAATATGACATGGACACAATATTTTCTAACTCTCTAGTAAGTCTAAGAAGGCAAAGACCTTCGTTTAGATTTCTTAATAACTCAGGAGAGGGGAAGAGGATTAATGTTGACCATCTGTTGTGTGTTGTGTTGAGATGAAATAATTTACTTAAAAATCACATAGCTTAGGGCTTCCCTGGTGGTGCAGTGATTGAGAGTCCGCCTGCCGATGCAGGGGACACGGGTTCGTGCCCCGGTCCGGGAAGATCCCACATGGCGCGGAGCGGCTGGGCCCGTGAGCCATGGCCGCTGAGCCTGCGTGTCCGGAGCCTGTGCTCCGCAACGGGAGAGGCCACAACAGTGAGGGGCCCGCGTACCACCAAAAAAAAAAAAAAAAAATCACATAGCTTAGAATGCAAAATCAACACAAATTTGTGAAACAACCAGAATTCCCTGATATTTCAAGCTCACAAAGGGCTACTAGGGACTCCTTGACGTTGCTGCCTCCAATTGCTGCCTACCTGCCCCGACCTGCCTCCTGGAATCTTTGCTAAGGATGCATGGTGGTAAGGAAGAGGGGCTGGTCATGGTGATTAATTTCACCATGGTCATGGTGCTGGTTATGGGGATTAATTTCATGTGACTAAGAGAGTGTTCATCACGGTGGTACTGAGAAAAGTGAAGTCTCAGAAATGGGAAGATGGAAAGGCTTGAGTCAGACTTTGATGAGCCATGAGCCAGTGCCTGCATATACTTGTTGCTTAACTTTTTGTTATCAAAAATGTCAAACCTATACCAAATAAGATAGAGTAGTATAATACAGGTCCCTGTATCCATCATCCAGCTTCAATAATTATCAACTCACGGGCAATCTTGTTTCATCTATATCTACTCCTTGCCCCACAACCACCATCATTTCATTTTAAAGCAAATCACAGGTTTTATTTGATAACCAGGTCTTCACCACCACACTAGGATTTGCTTTTATGTCACGTAAAATTTCAGTTAAAATTTAAACATGAATAAATCACCTTAATTGAAACCTCCTAGATCAGATATAAACAGCTATTCTATTACACACATGAACCTGATGAGATGGGCTCACTTTATCATTGCTTAGGTCACTATTCTCACCTCTTGCCCCAAAGATCATTTATTTCCCAAACCAATCTGATGCAAATTGTGTCCTTTTATTTCTGAAAAGATCAGAGATTCATCTGTATGTGTGATATAGAAATGTGTAGAATGGAAATAATGCTAAAAAGTTAAAAATTATATGCCAAAATATTAGCACTATTTTCTTGGGGTGGTACAAAGTCAGGAAGTTTCCATTTTATTCTTTCCTTTTAGCTTATAATTACTTATTTTCTGTTGGTAAAAGTAATGTATTACTTTTATGACTAAAAAAATGAACATAATGGGGCTTCCCTGTTTTCAAGGCCAGAACAGTGAGAGGCCCGCATACCGCAAAAAAAACCCCGAAAAACAAAAAACCCAAAAACATCCACCATGAGTATAAATTTCAAAGAAACTTTTATGGAAAAGAACACATTTGCCTTCCCTACACAGGTTGAACTCTTGAGGATAAATGGGAAAATGGAAAAAACATTTTCACCAGTCAACAAAATTTGGACACCCTGAAATTGCCCACATAGGCAGGTCCTTGAAATCTGGCCCTGCATATTACCTGAACCAAAACCCATACCCATGACCGCACCCAGGCTTTTAGGGTTGCTTCAGGGAGCAGGAAGCAGTGTAAGGAGTGTAGCTGAGGAATTGAACAACTGAAGTCTGGTGGTTTTAGATGGCTCTTAGGGACAGAGGGTAGGATATTTGAAACTAGGGCGCTCCTGGGAAAACAGACATGCAGAGAGTCACTGACTCCTCTTGGGGCCATTGCTGCAGGTGACTCCATGGAGAAGCAAGGCCATAGCTTGCCTGTGAGCCTGAACTCCTCTAATTCCAAGGAGCTTCCCCTCCGGCTCCTGAAACCCCACCCCCTATAATCAGATCAGTTCAAGTGTCCTTTGATATGAGAGCAGTGTCTCTTAGTGTGACCAAAGGGGATTAAATCCTAATGAGCTATATTTATTGTTCTCATTTAGTTTGCCTTAAAGGAAAAAGTTTATGAAACCAAACTCCATTTTCTAATTCTTCTGCAAGGAACATATATTGTGTGATTTTAAAAAAAGAAAAACAAATCTACTTTGCCCTTCAATCTACTCCAGCTTCCCTTATGATCTCCATAAAGGCTTCCTCTAAAAGGCTGAGTATCAAAAAAAGGGGCAGAGTGGGGGGAGAGAGAGAGGAAAGAGAGAATGTGCGTATGCGTGTGTGGATGTGGGTACACGTGTATATTTATGTTTGTGTGTGTTTACGAAGGGGTGTTAGCACAGACTAGTCAGCAGGTTTCAAAAGTCACTTCCCATTCGGAAAGGGAACGAGAGATCCGAGGAGAGGGACCAGGTTAGCGCTAGGAGTCAGTTAGGTCTCAGCCTCCCCTGAAGCCCCCATTATGAGAGGTTGGAACCCAGACACAGGCAGCCCCACCATGGGCTCTAGAAGCCTGGCTGAGGAGCTCCAGACCTCAGCATCAGACCTCAGGCTGAGCATCAACAAAAATGTGGTCAACAGGCTCTTTAGACCAAATGTATTTGTATTAATTAGGAGATAGGACAGGGTGATGTAAACAAAGAAAAGGGTTCGGGTTTTGTTTTTTGCTAACAAGAGTTCAAGCAGATGGTCCCGAGCTGGTGTAGCAACTCGACCGTGTGGGGCGAGCAACTGTCCAGTTTGTCCAGGACTGGTTCCTGGTTTGTGGGATTTTCAGTGCTAAAATCCAGACAGTTCTGGGCAAACCAAGACAAGCTGGTGACCCTAGGTGTTGGGTCCCAAGGTCCACTGACCTTGTTGGCTTGCCAACATGCAGTTTCCATCCTGAGGTGTAAGAAAGCTCTTCCCGTTTCCGTCATTCCATCCATATGCAGCCAGCAGGGAAGGGAGACCAGGATGGGGAGGGGACATTCCTTTCATTTTAAAGGCATATCCCAGAAGCTGCACGTAACACTCTACTCGTGACATTTCAGTAAGAATATAGTCACACGGCCACAACTTGCATGAGTCTGGGAAATGTCATTCACTGGCTAAGCACATGCCCAGCCAAAGCTTCCATGATTCTGGAGTAACAGGAGAATTAATTGATATAGGCGGGACAGCTGGGAAGCTGCCATAGTGCTGAACAGATAATACTTCACGATACTCCCCAGACTCCACAATCCCTAGTTTCTACATGGTTCTTTCCGAATAAATTGTCACACTGGTACAATGTGACCCTCCACCTAGGCCTCCACCAGGTGGGCTAGGGCTGGACCTATGACTCCACCGTGGTCAACTTACAGTGCTGTCAGCAGCAGGTGACATGGCTGACAGGACAGCCTTACCCACTGGGATGTGACACTTTTCTAGAAAAACTGAAATGTAGATAATTAAGTTGTCAGTTGCAGAAGCTGAAAGATATCCAGAGAGAAATTAAGCAGCAGAAACTATGAACAAACAGAAGCCATGACAGAGAAAAGATCATCTGATAACAAAGTTGTTGGTAACTGCAGAATGGCAGACGTAGCGGCAGAGAGGTACACAGGAGGGGGATTAACCTGTCCTTATGCAGGAAAAGATAATCTTATTGATAGAAGTAGGTGGGATTCTGAATCATCTTCTAGTTCCATAAATATTTATCAGTTTCTGGAGGCCCAGCAGTAAGGCTGCTCCAACATTCCCTGTGACACCTTAATTTCAGTTCCCACGTTGGGGACGTGATAAGTGGTATGTTGTGTTTGTGTGTGTCTGTGTCAGAGAGGTGCCATTAGTGTGCATTCAGCTGAAAAAAAAAAAACTAAAATGGCCTAACGAATAAGGACACCTGTCATCTCACATATCAAGATGTGCACAGGCAGAGCAGTTTCAGGGTGGCTAATTCAGAGACTCAGTGACATCATCTACAGCCCAGCCTCTGTCTGCCATTTCTCACTGCCATCCTCAGCCCCCTGGTATTGCCCTCAGACTTGCCTCTTCCTGGTTTCAGGTTGACTGTAGAAACAATCCACACAACAGTTCAAGGCTGGAAAGGAGATGGCCTTCTCCTTAGTCCCTTTGTGAGACTGTGGAAAACATTTCTCAGGCTGCCAGCAGATTTCTTCCCACATCTCATCCCAAGCCCATTCCTAAGGAAGTCAGTCACTGGCAGGAGGAGGAACTGCCCTATTGGTTTAGTCTGATTGAGATGCTGGGGCCAGGGAAGGCGCTTGGCCTCCCTTCAAACACAAGGCTGTCCATATCTGAACAGAATCAAAGTGCTGTTTGTAAGTAAGAAGGAGGCTAACGTGGTAGCTTTGGGAAGCAAACTACAGTGTCCACTACAGGAGGGTTGAGAGGTCAGCTGACGCTTCTGGCTAGCCTCATGGGGCACCTCGCACCTTGTGAAATCACATTTAAGGTCTCAGTGTTACAGGTTAGAAACTGAATTTTGCCACCTGACACATTCTGGAGTACTGATCCACCCTGACCAAAGGTCAATTTACAAATCAGGATATCAGCTTATTGATTAGCAGTGCAAGATGCACAAATGTCTCTCCAATGGCTGGAAAGCTCATGTTTACCACCCAGCACACAGCAGCTAAGTAGCCAAATTAATATCCCCAAAGTTTCTTGGTTGTACATAACATCAAAGCAAAGAATGCAGAGGGTTTTCTGCATTTCTCTATCTGTGCCACACGCTTTCAGGCTTCTTTTCCATTACACATGACCTTCTCCTTGGCTGGAATACCCCTGTTGTCCTTCTCTGCTAAAAATGCCCAGTCAAACCAAGTCCAGCGTCACATCTTCTGTCAAATCCCCCCTGACCCCCTTCCCAATAGAACCAACTCCCTTTAATAGGTTTCCATACGTGGTAAATATTCATTGTAGGTTATTTCCTTTCTCACCATAGTATCATTCTTAGTCATCTTTCTCCCTACTCAATGGCACCTAGTAGTACCTAGAAGACTGGTTCTCAGACCTTTGTGCATATAAGAATCACCGAATCAACATAAGACTTTGTTATTAAAAAAATCATATTCTCCATCGACAGAGGAATGGATAAAGAAGATGTGGTATATATATACAATGGAATATTACTTGGCCATTAAAAAGAATGAAATAATGCCATTTGCAGCAACATGGATGGACTTACAGATTATCATACTAAGTGAAGTGAGTCATACGGAGAAAGACAAATATATCACTGTGTGGAATCTAATTTAAAAAATGATACAAATGAACTTATTTACAAAACAGAAACAGACTTACAAATATCGAAAGCAAACTTATGGTTACCAAAGGGGAAATATGGTGGGGAGGGATAAATTAGGAGCTTGGGATTGACATACACACACTACTATATATAAAATAGATAACCAACAAGGACCTACTGTATAGCACAGGGAACTATACTCAATATTCTGTAATAACCTGTATGGGTAAAGGATCTAAAAAAGAATGAATATATGTATAACTGAATCATTTTGCTGTACACCTGAAACACAACATTGTAAATCAACTATACTCCAATAAAATTTTAAAATCAATCAATCAATAAAAACAGAAAAAAAGCTTAACAAAAATTTTTATTCTCAGGGAGTGTGACTCAGTAGGTCATGGATGGGGGCAGGAATACATATATTAAGATGCACCTCAGTGATATGGTAGCACAGGGTTTAGGCCACATTTGGGGAAGCACTGGCCTAGGCCATGATCTTTCTTGCAATTATTGTTCTAGTGACGGGAAATGGCTATGTTCCAGGAAGAAGACCTCTTTCTCAAGTATATTGAATGGGTGGTAACAAAAATTTTCCTCTCCAAGGAAATTAACAAAATCCCCAGGACTTTCTGCCCAAGTCAGTACGTATGATGGGCGGGTCCTGGACAGGGAGTTAGGGGTGTAGAGCCCAGTTCCAGGAAGCCTTCTAAAAGGTGCAGATGCTTGAGCTGAGGCTTGAGGGGGAGAAGGTGTGAGTTCGGTAGATGTGGTGGGAGAGACGTTTCTCTAAGAGGAACAGAGTGTGCAGAGGCTTGGGGATTTGAGACTACAGGCAACTCAGTAAAACAGGGGAGAAGAGGGCATCCAGGGAAGTGAGGAGAAGTGAGGTGTAGAGTAGTCACGGGCCAGTACATTTATTATTCATTTACAGCACCGTATAAAATAGTAAAAAACAACCATTTATTGAGCCCTTATTCTCCACTAGGCACCACCATAATAAGCAATTTACATATTATGTACAGCTTAGTGCTGTGTTGCTCACACTATTTGGTCTCAAGATTAAATATGCTCTTAAAAACTGTATGCTCTTCGGGCTTCCCTGGTGGCGCAGTGGCTGAGAGTCCGCCTGCTGATGCAGGGCACACGGGTTCGTGCGCCGGTCCGGGAAGATCCCACATGCCGCGGACAGGCTGGGCCCGTGAGCCATAGCCGCTGAGCCTGCGCGTCCGGAGCCTGTGCTCCGCAACGGGAGAGGCCACAACAGTGAGAGGCCCGCGTACCGCAAAAAACAAAACAAAATAAAACGAAACAACCGTATGCTCTTTAAAAAACTTCATGCTCTTAAAAATTAGAGAACCCCAGAGAGCTTTTATTTATGTAGGTTATATCTACTGATATTTACTGTATTAGAAGTACAAACTGAGAAATTGAGAAATATTAATTCATGAAAAGTATGGAAAATAAACCATTATATGTTAACATAAAAACATACTTTTAAAGAAATACAACCAGAGTCTCCAAAACAAAAAAATTAGAGGGAAGAATAGCATTGCTTTATATTTTTGAAAATATCATTACTGTCTGGCTTAAAAGAAGACAGCTGACTTCTCATGTCTGCTTCTGCATTAACCTTGCACACTCACGTCACGTAGCTTCTGGAAAATCCCACTGTACACTCAAGAGAGAAAGTGAAAAAGACAAAGAGTATCTTAACATTGTTATGAAATTATTTCAGACCTTGCCCAGGGGCTCCCAGACCACTTTCTGAGAACTGCTGGTTTAGAGGCTGAGAGCATTTGAATCCTGGCTTTATCGAGTTCCAGACGGTGACTGTGAGCAAGTTCCTCAGCCTAGGTCTCCATTTCCTTCTTGGTGATGCGGGGACATTGAGGGAGCCTTGGGGACAGTGATTAGCACAGTGTGAGCCATCAGTAAATGGCAGCAACTGGTGATCCACATGACATTGCTCGGGGGAGAACTCCAGTGCGGAACTGAGGAAACACCAGAGCCAGGCTTCAAACCCAAGTCTCTGTCTCCAAAGGCTGGGCTTGTGACCACAGTGTTACATACACACAATGCTGAGGTGTTCTGAGCAGAGATGTATTGTAATGAGATTAACGTTGTGACCAGAGCTTAGAAAAGTCACTCTGGTTAGGGCTTAGAGGATGGATGGTGAGGAGTTGGGACTGCGGACAGAGGCTCCATTCGGCCAGGCAGGACCCATCGAGGGTCTGGCTGGAGACAGGGCTGTGGGTAAGAAGGAGGAACTTCTCAGGTGGACTGGGCAGGACTCAGGTCCCACGAACGTGGGGATGAGGGAGGAGGAGAAGTCTAAAATCTCTCCTGCATTTTTCACTCGAGGAATCCCAGTAACTATGTGTGGCCACATGTTCAGAGTGTTGTCAACCAGGGAAGCCCCAGGGTCCAGCACTGGTCACATAGGCATGGAGCATCCACGTGGCTGACCACAGTTACTTAGTTTGCAGCCCTTCTAGAGGTCAAACTGATACAGTGTGGCCCAAAGTCCCCACCATAACCACATTTTGACTATAAACTATCTGGCATGGCCCAAGGTCCCAGGTATATAAAAACACTCTTATCAGGAAAGATATTCCAAGGGCTTAGAGGGTATCTCCCAAAAGACGGTCAAGGTCCAGCCTTTTCTGTGTTCAAATTGCAAGGTTTGAACAACCCAAGCCTGCTGCATTACCCTCTACTGCACTCGTATCCAGCTGCCTACTCTCAAAACAATTCACCACCTAATTTTTTCACCAGAGCACCCAAATCTGCTCTGCCTATAGTCTTCCTTATCTTAGTTCATGGCAACTTCATCCTTCTAGTGGCTCAGGCCACAGACCTTAGAGTCATCCTCGACTTCTCTCCTCCCACATCCCAAATCCAACTCTTTGGACAATCTTGTTGATTCCACCTTCAAAGTATTTCCAATTTCTTTCTGCTTCCCTCCACTACTTCCATTCTGGTCCGCACCTCCACCATCTCTCTCTGGATGAGTCCAATAACCTCCAAACTGGGCTGCTTGTTTTTTGCCTGTGACCCCTACAATCTCCACCAGGCAGCCAGATGACCCTTTAAAATCATAAATCAAATCATGTCGTTCCTCTGCTCAAAACCCTTTATTGACTTTTAATCCCATTCAGCAAAAACCAAAGTCCTATGACCCCAAGTACCTCCCTGCCCTAATTTTGATTTGCCATCCTCTCCCCCAGTCACACTTCTCCACCTGCACTGGCTTCCTTGCCTCAAATGCACCAGACTCATCCCTGCTTCAGACTTGTATTTGCTATTGAAATATTCATCTTCCCACAGTCCTTGAGGATTTTCCTCCACAGCACTTTCACATCTGTCACACCACACATCTGTTTATGAGCTCATTGTCTCCACCCCTGGCCCCCACCCTCTGTCCCAACAGACTCTAAGCTCCACAAGAACAGAAACTTAATTTTTAAAATCTCCCTGTATTCCCTGTATTGTTGGCTTGATGAACGTGTAGGCAAAGGACCGTATCAATAGGCTTTGAAGCCTGTTGTTCACTCTCGGATCATTTTGATTTCACAAAACATGATTCAGAAGCCAACAGTACTTTCTAAGTAAGGAATGTAATTCTTCTATATGGCCAAATATTTCCCATTTTCAGCATAGAATAGAAAAGAATAATTTAGGGCAGATTCTGCAATCCATAGGTAAGCTCCGTGAGGGCAGGGATTAGGTCTGGCATGCGTTTGGTGCTCATGAATATTTATTGATTGACCAAAGAACATTTCTACCTATTCTTGAGATCACAACACGGCAGCACAGAGAGAAATTTCATAACGATCTGTTCATTTGATGTTGGGGGCAAGTGAGATTTGCGGAGGATAAGTGACCTACACAAGTTCTCACCATTAACTACAATTAGGTTCCCAAGTCCCATCCCAGGGTTCTTTTCCTGTCCAATGAGCTCCCTGTGTCAGCTTCAAAGACCTAAGGAAACCTTTGGGACTAAAATTAGAGAACAAGTTCTTGGAAAGGAAAAGGTTGTTGGGATCACATATTTCAATCTGTAGCAGAAGGAGATGGGTTTTGAAACACGTCGGACATGCACTCATATTCCCACTCTATTAAGGAGTTGGGAGAGTTTGGTCAAATTGCTTAACTTCTGGTCCTCAGTGAACACTTCTGTTAAATGCGGATTGCCTAAATGGGGTTGTGGTGAGGCTTTGGAGGTGAGTTTGAAAAATTATCACACACTATAACTCAGAAGTGAGAGAAACGCAATTCTTTCATCTTGTCAGTAACTGATCTCGTCTTCCTCACAAGCCCTTCACCTATTGGTTAGTAAGAAAAAAAGTAACTCAAGGTCCAATGTTGTTTAGTCTAAATAGGTACAGAATCTCAGTATGGGATGATGAAAAAAATTCTGGAGATGGAGAGTGGTGACGGTCGCAGAACGTGAATGCATTTAATGCCACTGACCTGCACACCCAAAAATGTACAAACTTCCAGTTATGAGATAAATAAGTCCTGGGAATGTAATAAACAACATGATGACTGGAACTAATGCTGCTGTATGGTATATTTGAAAGTTGTTAAGAGAGTAGATCATAAGAATTCTCATCATAAGGAAAAAACTTTTTTTTTTTTTTGTATCTATATGAGAAGATGGATGTCAACTAAACTTAGGGTGGTGATCATGTCACAATAAATGTCAGTCAATTATGCTGTACACCTTCAGCTTACACAGTGCCATACATCAAATATAGCTCAATAAACTTTTTTTTACCACAATAAAAAATTAGGAAAAAAAACTTAGTCTAATCTGATAATTTAGAAAATCTGCTCTGGAAATTCTCAGTCACTTCTGGAGACATGGTGAACCTCTTAGATTTCCCAGGCTTGGCCTCCGTTTCCCTCACTACACTGTGTTTGGATGTATGGGGAGGGGACACTGGAGGTGGAAGCTTATGTGACCCTGCCGCAGAGGTAGAAGAGTGGGGTCCTCGGGCATTTCCCTTGCCCCCCCTGGATGTCTGGGCGCTGCCTGCTTCTTCTCCCCACCCTTGTCTCATGGCTCCAGGCTGAGGAAACACCAGGTATTGTGACACATCAAAACATTTCATTGTGACACTGGTTGGGAAGCGGTACCGTGGTCTAACTGGCCTGAGTCACCCATGCCTCCTCTCCCCCCTCCCCCAGACTTCCCTGGCCACTTCCTTTCACTGGCTCTGTGATCCGGCCCTCCTCTCAGGCCATGTCTGCAGTGTGGTTGAGCCCCGTCACCTCTCCCCTCATCACGTGGGCATCCTCTTACCACATCCAAGAGCCTTCTTACGTACTGCAGTTTCTCACTGATCCACTGGCTTCCCAGAAGACTGGAAGCTTCTCAAGGAGGAAGGCCATGTATTGCCCGTGTCTGGGACCATTCCTGGCTCAGTATATACTTTTCAAAGAAAGCATCCCTCACAGCAGCTGCTACTCGCTCCCTGTCTGCAGGCCCTTGTTAAAGCAGCGGTCCCCACCCTTTCTGGCACCAGGGACTGGTTTCGTAGAAGACAATTTTTCCACGGATGGTTGAGGGGGAAAATGGTCCAGGCGGTCATGCGAGCCATGGGAGTGGTAGAGGAAGCTTCCCACGCTCACCTCCTGCTGGGTGGCCAGTTCCTAACAGGCCAAGGAAGGTACTGGTCCAGGACCTGGGGGTTGGGGACCCCTGTGTTAAAGTACCCACGAGTGTCAAGGCCCCTAACTTTACATCTCAAATAAAGCACAAAAGCAATGAGCGAAGTGTCATGAAAAGAAACACATAGTTCTTACCAACATGCCATTTTCTAAGTCCTAGAACAATCACGAAATTAGAAAGTGGTGTGCCTGCTCTGTGGCGAGCAAATGCTGGTCAACAGACTGTGTGAGGCTGTCTGGGTCTGAACCACCCAGAGGAAGTGTGTGTGTGTGTGTGTGTGTGTGTGTGTGTGTGTACCACCCAGAGGAAGTGTGTGTGTATGTGTGTGTACCACCCAGAGGAAGTGTGTGTGTGTGTGTGTCTGTGTGTGTGTGTGTGTACCACCCAGAGGACGTGTGTGTGTGTATGTGTGTGTACCACCCAGAGGAAGTGTGTGTGTGTATGTGTGTGTGTGTGTGTCTGTGTGTGTGTGAAACCCCCCAGGACATCAGCCAAATTTGAGATTTGCTGCTTAAGCTGACATGTTTTTCCCAGTCTGATACCTGTTTAAACTATGGCATTTAATAAAGAGAGGCTGCCCTTAACTCATTAAAAGTGTTACAACAACAGTAATATCATGGAGAACCAGTTCTTAAAAAGCACAGTTAATCACAATTCATCCTTGGTAAAGTAACTGGGAGCCAAAATAAATTCTATCCTCTAAAAAAAACTGGCCCTGAAGCCTATTTACTTACTGAAAATTCCTCTGACAGCTCAGACGTGAAGATGCCGGTGAACATAAGGTCCAGGTGCTTGTTTCTCTGTTGGCCCGGGGCCTCCTCCTGCACTTCGGGGCTTGTACCCACTTGAGTTCAGCCACCAGGGAGAATGGCGGCCAGAGGAGACCAAGGTTGGGAGACCTCTTCCTGACGCTCGACTGGATTTTCTGGCAGAGGCCGAACGTCCCTCCACTAGAGCTCCTGACCACCCTTCCCTCCTCGGAGCTCCAGCTCCTGCAGGGGCGGTTACAACTTCCAGCTGTTGCTGATATGCCTTAATCCCGCTAATAGCCCTGCAAGTAGCCCTTCATTTAAATCTCCTGAGCTATGGAGTCGGATTCACTTTCCTGCAGGGACTCCAACTAATTAGTCCATAATAAGAAACTCCTGACTGGTGTCAGCTAGGACCATGATGTCCTGATTCGCTGGTCACTGATGGACATTATATTAGTGCAGGTATTCCATCAGTATGGCTGGAAAATAATACGACTGAGTTCCTAAACTAAAGGCCGAAAACTTGTACCTTCAAATTTCATTGCTTCCTCAAAGTCAACACCTTAGGATGCTTTAATATCTATTCCAATAATGGCCAAGCACGTTAAAATGGCCTGAGGTTGCCTTTTAAGGTTTCCTTTAGTGTTCGTATTATTTGGAATAATGTCAATCCTTCTTCGATGGCAGATCTGATACGGATCAACAGGCAATATCATATACATATATGGAAATTAGCAATAATTTCATGATGTTTATATGCAAATGTCACTAATTGCCCTCAAAATGTCTTTTATAGCTTGTTTTTCTTTTCTTTTAAGCTAGGATCCAATCAAGGTTCATGAATTGCTTTTGGTTGTCTCTTTAGCGCTTTGGGGGAGGCAGAGATGTGACCTTATGTGTGTAACTGAGATCCAGTGCGTGCGTAACACCATAAATATAGGAACTCACTCGAATGGGACTTCAGGGAAGGTTAAGTGTTTGGGGCATTGCAAAGGACACAAGTTGGGTGTGGGAGATGAGTCAGCCATTCGTAAGGGCCATTAAATCAGTGTGACTAGTCGGCATTTTCCTTTTTCATGTTAGGACACACAGAAAATAATATTTCCATAGCACGCTGGGTTGAACAGACAGGGCTTCTTTGGGGGCTGTCTGGGGCTCTAGCTGCTTCAGGTCCCCTGTCCCAAAGGCTGGGGGACCTACATTTGCAGTACACCTTGGAAATGTTCAGACCAAAAGTATGGCAACTTTTGCCAAAGTTTCCAGGCTTCTTTATGTCCTGGGGTATTTTTTATTTCCAACCCCATTCCTTGAGCTAATCTTGTGTGTTTCTCCCTCAGCAAAGTCTCAGCTAGAGTCTTGCTCTGTCCGTTCAGCAGCCACATATGCCCATTAACCTGAAAACACAACGACAGGAGAGGCCTTTTTCCATGTTATTTATTCACAGTCAACTAGCTTCACGAGGGGGAAAAACAAATTAGTCAGAGCTTTTGGGGGAGGCGTAAGGGGATGGGTGGAAGGCTGGGATTTTAAACAGAAAATAATCTTATAAATGGTTAGATGAAAGATTGACAAATATCCATTAAAAAAAATAGTATCCTCTGAGGGTAAGTGAGGAAGATAAAATCATCATGAATAAAATAAATTAACAACTCCTGATCATTGCATTCCTCAAAACCAAAGTCTCTGAAAATGGTTTGCATTTCAGACTGCTGCAATTTGCAGACTTATGTGATATATATCTATTTCCAACACAGAAAAGTAAAGACAAACACTAAGCAACAGATGAATACAATGTAGGGAAAATTGAGCACATGAAAATAGCTGTCATCTGGTAGCAAAAATAGAGGTATGCCAATGTTAATATCAAAATTAAAGACATTCAAATACATTACGCCAATACATTGGAACTATCATTCCTAAGATCATAAGAACAACTGCTTATTGCTCCTACTCATAACTAAAAGCTCTGAGGAAATCCTGTGATAGCCGGAAGGCATAACTTACAGAGTATGCAGTAGACCTACGACAAGTTTCAACAGCCAAATAAAAACTGTATACTTTATCATTTTTCTCTTCGGGACGACGTTGTTAATAGTAGGCTAAGACCACTCATCATAAGTCTGAGGAATACAGATGGATAGCGCTCGCGAAGCCCAAGCCAATGATTTACTGGAAGTAGTTAAAGGTAGAATGTGAGAAAAGCAGCAGCCCGAATGAAGCAAATATATTTTTTTAAAAGTTGGTTTGTCTACTTTTCTCTCCCAGAGAACCTCACAGGAAGCACAGGAGGCCATGAGGGCTTTCTGGGCATTCTGTGAGGACCTGATACATAACGGACGGTTGTCCTAAAGTGAACTCCATGTGTTTAATTAGTTCCAGAACCAGCCTGGCTTCTGGGAGGTGCATGGCATGGAGGAGCTGCACTGAGGCTTTGATTATTGAGTTTGACTCCAGGAAATACCAGCCTAGGCTTTGGGGCCTGGGGAGGGAGTAACCTGGTGTCAGGCTACCCTGGAGACGGTGGCTCCTTCCTGAAGCATGTCCCGCAGCTTCGGATAACTGGCAGGGGCAACAGGAACACTGGAAGTGTAACGTGGCTGACTGTACAAGGTCCCATTTCCAAGAACAGCTGTGCAGTTCACCATACATTTGGGATGGGATGATAAGGAATGAAATGGAGGTTACAACATGTACCTCAAGTGATGCAGTGATTGGCATTATGCAATCGGGAGATTCAAAATCCAAAGTCAATTCTACCTCAATTCTTCCCAAACAATGCCATGTTTCTGTTTTCTTCATCCTAAGAATATAAAATGTCCTTGAGATACAAATTAGGTGAGAGCAAGGGAATTTGAGGATTATAATAGGATGCATCACCAAGCTGCTTAAATTTCAGAAAAGCCCTTTATAGATGTAGGTACTAATAGACTTTAAAATTTGCATACATATTCAAATTCAGCCCCACTCCCATCTCAAATAAGATGACTACAAAGGTGATATTTGGTCCCTTGATCCTCGTGATTACAAACTGAAACATAAGATCAACTGAAATAACAGCATCAGGACAATTAAAGACTCTCCAAAGACTGCATGACAAAGCTACGTCCATTCAGGCTGCATGTTTTCTTTCTGTTTTGTTTTGAGCCAGCCCCTGGAGTAGGCCTATAACAGTCAGTAGTACTCAAGTTCTACATTTACCTTCACACTGTGAAAACTAGATTTGTTTTCCCCTGGAGTATCTTCCCGTCTGTGAGAGCAGAATTTAGAGACATGTTTGAAAAGAAAAGAACAAAGCACATAACCAAAGAATTTGATTGGGTCAGTTAACTGCTTAGAAATGGAAATGATATTCGAACTGTGTTCATCTTGACGTCTTGATACATGGAATGGATGAAAGCAATATTTAATGAGTCGTGTATTGTTTTAAAATGCTAGTCACTTGCAGATTCCAAAAGGCTACTGACCCACTTTAAATAACTCTCCATTTTGAAAGTGCAATACTCTCCAACTAGTTATTTGGTGTGACATTGAAAAATCATGCATTCTTTTTTCCATTATTTATTCTACTTTTCACTCATAGCATTCTCTGAAATTATTTAAATACCTAAAAATGTTTTCTGGAGAAATCTTTTTACACACCACTTTACTTGATATTACATAAAATCGTCATGGACTTTAGAGGAAAAGGCTTCAAACGTAGGCTTTGGTTTTAAAGTAATCTGGGCAGAAGTTAGAATTGCTTTGATCACACAATTCAACTACTGCACAAATTCTATTATAGTAATTGGAAATAACACATTTAAAACGGCGAAGTTTCTCCTTTCAGCAGTTATAGTCTGTATTATTCAAGACTGCTGCAAAACTCACAAAAGAGTGATATGAATAAGAAGAAGTGTAGGAAAGCGATAAGACACTTAAAGTTTTACCAGGACATAACACAAAGGAAGAGCATCAATTCTCTACATTTGTCTATAAGGCAGGTGGTCAAACTTTTCATACAAGATCTAAAATATGGTGCTTATTGAGAGGTAGAAAATACCAAAACACTATTTAAGAAAAGCATGTTGAATTATTTAAAACAATCAGTTACTTCGCTAAACTTTTGGAAAGTCAAACTGCCATGTTGAATGCACCCGTGTTTTACACTAAATTGGGACATTCCATATTCAACAGAGATGTGGTCAAACAGCGGAGGAGGCTAGAGGTGGGGTGGGAAGCAGAAAACAGTTTCTTAACTTGTAATGGATTCAGCTCTCACTAAGGAGAAATTTCCTACTGTCCGCCTGGGATTTCATTTTGACATTTAATTAACAGGGGTTTCTCGGATTATCAATTTTTCTGAGTAACGGTACAATTTTGCACATAAGGCAATGAAACTATAGGGAGGGATGAGTTCGAATGCTTCCTCTTTGAGAAGCTGCCATCTCCATCTTATATAAAAACATACACCCCACTAATCGCATACCATTCCCCCAAGCACGAAAACGCAAATGCAAATATTCTTCAGACTCCAGTACCAGCAGAATTGTTCTTTGTGAGCAATTCAAAAGCTGTCTGAGGCAAAAAGATATCTGAGCTACCACATTAAACCTGGGCAGCTTGCACACAGGTGAGTAACCCTTCGTATTCTTATTTCTTAACGCACCTGGGAAAGATGGATATTTTTTCCAACATAATTTTATAAGGCATACATTTAATTAGAATTTTCCTAACCTTTGGAAAATTAGTGTTAAAGCTTCTTTTTTAACCCACATGTTAACATTTAATCTTTCCTTTTTATTAAATAGTTTATATATAAAAAGAAATCTCAAGGTGTTCTACATTCATATAAACAATTGTGATAACATTTGAAATTGTAAAGAAACCTACTGAAGAAAATATATACTTAAATACAACACTAAGCCAGGAAGCACAAGTGACTGTTCTAGGTGATGTTGTTTAAATATACAGACACAGGTTTGTGGCTTCAGAAAGCAAACACGGGAGAAGTACAAAGATGTATCGCTCTTTCCTCTTTTACCACAAGACAGGATGGTCCAGTTTGGAAAAACCAAGATCTTTCCTAAGCTCCAAATAGGTGCCACTGCTCACCCAAGAGTCATCGCTGGATTTCCTGTGAAAGTGAAAGAATTTGCTGAAGGCTCGTGACAAGACTGTCATAGTCTCTGTCTGCTTTTCACCCCGTTCCTCCCCCGCCCGCCCTCTCCAGCTTATCACTGGCACCTGCACCCCTGTCCCTGTGGTCCAGTACTGGACCAGCGAGGGAGCAGGAAGCCTGGAAACCGTTTTGCTGCTTCTGACTTTGACTTCTCCAACTTAGAGGCTGTGAGAAATGGGTGCTTCTGAGAGAAGTGGGTGAGGGTAGAGTCTGTCGTACAGAAAACAGGGCTGGGATGACAGCTACCACCTGGGGTATGGCCACGTAAAAGTTACAAATCAATCACGTTGTTCAAATCGAGTGATCAATTAACAGTAAAAAGGAAAGGAATTGGAAGGAATTGGAATCACAGCCTGGAGTGAACAGCCTTGGTTCACTATTCTATGCATAGATAATATATTACATAGAGCCAAATTCAAAAGGTACCAAAGAGTGGAGAGCTGAACGTTTTCTTCCTACTCCCAGCCTCCCAGTTCTCTGCAGAGACAATGATCTTAGCAGCTTCACTCAGAGAAATTCCACGTGTGTGAGCGTGCACGCATGGACACTCACATTCCACTCCTCTCCTATTTTTCATTCAATGGTAGCCCTGGATGGTCTTCCACCCCTTGAGTTTTTTTGTTTTTTTTGCGGTACGCAGGCCTCTCACTGTTGTGGCCTCTCCCGTTGCGGAGCACAGGCTCCGGACGCGCAGGCTCAGCGGCCGTGGCTCACGGGCCCAGCCGCTCCGCGGCATGTGGGATCTTCCAGGACCGGGGCACGAACCCGTGTCCCCTGAATCGGCAGGCGGACTCTCAACCACTGCGCCACCAGGGAAGCCTTGAGTTTATATATATAACATATATATTAGAGATCCTTTTCCATTGTTACAATAAGGTCAGCAAACTACAGCCCAAGGGCCAAATCCAGCCTTCAGCCTACCTCTGTAATACCATTTTGCTGGAACACATCATGCCCATTCATTTAAGGATTGTCTATGGCTGCTTTCACATTGCACAGCAGGGTTGAGTCATTACTACTGAGGGCTCATGGCCTGCAAAGCTAACAATATTCACCATTTGCCCTTTGCAGGAGAAGTTTGGTGACTTTGACAAAAAGGGCTTTCTTTTTTTCTTTTTAAACAGGTGCACGATAGTCCATTGTGGGGATGGACCATGATTTAACAAGTACGCTACTGGTGGGCACTGAGGATGTTGTTTTCAACCGCTAGCTATTATAAACAAAACATATGTTATTTTGTATGTGCAACAGATTAGTTATATTAAAAATTCCTATAAACTGAACTTCTGCGTACTTGTAATGTTGACTGATATTGTCATATGCTTTAGAAACAAAAGTGAGGAGTGCCTATTTTTCCACATTTTCAGGATCATAGATTTTTATCACAATTGTTTTTCTATTCCAATAAAGGGATGTGTTTAAAAATAAATCAATCTGCATATCAGATACTTTACTATGAAAACAAAGACGACTATCGCTGCCAGAGCTGTAGTTTCCACTTGAAATTTCCAGTGATGTTTTCGTGGCTCCTCAGTGAGTGTCAACGGAAACGTCCAAGTCCCCATGCTCCTCTGTCATCTCTGCCAGCGTCTAATTGGAACAGTTCCCGGACTGCTACTGCTGAACAATTCTCACCTTTTCTCACAGTTTTACTTGCCACATCTAATACTCTGATAATTTTACAGACAATCAAGAGGAAAAAGAACTGCAGCTGTGTTCAGTCCTTGTCCATTCCAGACCTAATTCTTACACGGTTGCAGTGACAGCCCAGATAACATTTTATATTTTGCATTTACATGTTAGTTCATCTCCCACAGAGCTCCACAGACTGTGTGAAGTCATTTTTGAGGTTTTTACATCAGATCAAGTTGATAAATCTCCTTATCTATCTCCTGAGGCAGTTTGCTTATCCACAATTTTTAGTGATCCTAAAAATACTGTAATGAACCTCTTTAACAGATATTACCAAAATCAATTGATCAGTCTGTTAGTCTATCCATTCACCTATCCCTTGCGTTTATATAAAAAAAAATAATTGAAGGTGTCTTATTTTTTAAATGTTTAAATGAAGTTATGAATATTCTGGGACAAAACTCTGGCCTACTGATCTTCAATCACTCATATTCTGAGTTTGTGAAATGATTAAAATCCACATCAACTTTAGGGGAAAGGACATAATACTTTGGGGATAAAACATAACTTGTTGCTATTTTGCTGTTTTGGAAATATACAATTTTATTGATGCAGCTGATAGATTAGTTGCTAAATCCTCCTAAACGTGTTTCTGTTGCCCATTAAAAAATAATAACAATCAAAATATCCCTGCAAACAACAACAAAATCCTGAAAAGAAGATTGGGAGGAATAGGTAGGGCAGGAGCTGGTTGCTTTTCTACCTGTGATTGTTCCATTGCTGATTTTTAAAAAAATGAACAAACTACAAACCCCTAAAACCATATCAAGCCCTGGCCTGTAGGCAAGACAGCGAGGCCCCAGTCTGGGACATTCCACTGGGTCTCTCCACAGATCACCTATGTCCCCTGGGCCTTCGTTTCTTTGCAGTTAAAATAAAAGAGGGGGTGAAGGGCGGATGATCTCTGACGCCCCTTCTAAATCTTTCAGTCTGTTCTTAACGAGACCCTCCTAGCAAGCTATTTTAAAAATAATACTAAATGTTCCAAATCCAAGCCCCAGTATACTGGAACTTCTGCAATTCAAGAATTAGATTACTTGGAAGTTCTAGTTTGGTGAAGAACGGGGTGATAGCTAATTATCTCCATCACTGTGTAGAATCTACCCATTTGGGGAACCAACCTTAGACATGGCTTGAATAAGCTGGCCTGGTACTGGGAGCTGGGTGTGGTTGGTCTCGTTGCTTCTCCCACAAGCACTTACTGAGCACCTCTCTGCAAAGTCCTGGGAGAGGCCCTGGGAGAGACCAAGGAACGCAAAAAAGGAGGGCTGCGCGGGGCAGCCTGGGGGCAGTGTCCCCACAAAGTCGGGCCTTCACAGAGGAGGGATGTCACCACTCTGAAGCAGGAAAAGGGCCGAGAACGCTCTCTCGTGGGGAGGGGACACCCCAGTCTGTTCTCTTCGCACCAGAAGCGTCAGGCGTCACCAGTGCCCGCCAACAACGACCCACACGACCCCAGCTGCACACATACCTGAAAAACCGCGGCTGGTGCTCCACCTTGTTTTCTTCCAAGACCCGCCGCCTTTCTCTCTGCAGCTGTTCAATCCTCTGCTTTTGTATTTCGGCCTCTTCTAAGCTCCCTTCTTCTAGAAACCTGAGGCATTGAGGGAAAAGATAAAGGAATAGAACACCCAAGAAATGTGACAATCATTACTATTAGGACTGCATGTGTGCAACACTGGATATGCAGAATACTCTCCTATACATAAGCCCCCTCCTCAACCCTTAAAACATTATTTGCAGGTAATGAGGGACAGTATTGTGCTCTGAATTGGTGATACAGACATGGTTCAAAAAATTATACCTATGAGAATTTGGGGTAAAATCTCCCTCTCTCATTCCCGTCTCCAGTTCTACCTGTTTCCTCCCCATCCCACCCACGTTCACGCCCCCCACCGCAGGTAATCCACCGTTACCGGTTTCTTGTGCATCCTTCTAGAGCTTCCTGATTCGTATATAAACACACATTAATATATATTTTTACCCCTCCCTCCCTTTTAAGAACATAAACGGAAGCAGGCAACACATACTGTCCATAATTTGGTATCTTGTTTTCTTTTACTTAACCATATACCTTGGAGCTGATTCTTGGTAGTACACAGATCTTTTCACTTTTAATAGATATATAATATTCAATTGTGTGGATACACCTGCATTTATTTTAAACAATTCCCTATTGATAGACATTTGGGATGTTCCCAATTTTTTACATTAATTTTTAAAATTAATGCCGCAGTGAAGGACTGTATATATCTGTCATTTTGCACATGTGTTAGTATATCTCTCAGGAGACAGTTCTAGAAGTGGAATTGCTGGGTTAAAGTGTGAGTTTGTAATATATCTATTACCAAACTGCCCTTTATGGGCATTACAGCAATTCACGTTTCCACCAGCAATGTTACTGAAGTGCCTCTTCCCTGTGGCCTCAGAGGGCATCAAACTTTTGAGTCTTTGCCATCTGATAGGTAAAGAAATGGTATGACAGCGTGGTTTTAAAATTTTGTGGGTTTTTTTGAGTAAGACCGAGCATCTTTTCATATGTTTAAGGGCTATCTGCATTTCCTATTTTGTGAACTGCTCATTTCCCTATGTCTATTTTTCTTTTTAATGGATTGATCTTGATTTCTAGAACCAATTCATGAAGTGGGCTGCAAGTATAGATTTCTCAGTCGTTAATCTTTTGACTCTGGGTATACACTTTATTTACTTTACCATGAAGAAGGGTGCTGGGTTTTTTAAAAATAAAGTCAAATTTTATCAATTTTATTTTATTTTTTGCCTTCTTGGTTTTGAGTCTTAATTAGAAAGGCCTTAGGAGAGAGATTCTTCTTTCTGTGTTACAGAGTTGGAAACTGAGGCTGAGAAAGGTTAGAAGACTTAGCGTATGCGACACAGCTCGTCAGCAGCAAACCTAGGATCAGAAGTTAGATTTCAGTGCATCAAAATAAGTTAAATTCGAGGGGTGGGGAGCTGGATGCTTTTACTCTTTCAAATACAGAGTAAGTTTTTCTTATTGCTGTATGCACTGAAACTCTTTAAAAAAAGACTTTTTTTTTTCCAATAGAAATGGGGTTCTACTGGTGAATAAAGGTCATGCCACACACAGATCTAAGCTGGGCTCCGTTCCTTCCACAAGATGGCTTAAAGTCTCCCTAGACCTCTGCTCTTGATGACAGAATCTCTCTCTCTTAGGCTCCTTTGGTGGCCTGGGAGATGTTACCAAGACTTTTTACAAAGAGTTTCACATCTCTGGAGATAAAGATCTGAAAAAAATCCTTACCTTTGGTCTGGCCTGAATCGAGTGTCAGTAGGTGGTAATAAAGACTTTAACAATGGATCCATTTCGTTTAATTCCAGTGCAAACTGTGTGAAGCCATAATATTGCTCATAGCCTTTTGGCATGGGATCTAAAGGAAAAAGAAATCATTCATCACCGACTTGCATTGCATTCACATCACATCTTAATTCCTTCACCTTTTTCATCTCAGACCAGCTACAATTTTTCTCTCTCGGCTCTAAACTCTTCCATTTCTATTAAAATATTCTGGCTCACAGAGAGGGGCTGAATTTTTCTCTATAAATTTTCTTCTCTATAAGCTTCCTGCTACCTACAAGCATAAGGCCTTCTTTGTGTGGTCCTATTGCAAATTTATTAAATACCAAGAAGTTTCTATAGAATTTAAGTTATAGAAATAATTTTGTTACTAAAATAAACATGTTAAAAAGAACTCTAGGTCCACTTTTCCTGACTAACAAGACTTTCACTCTAGAGAATCGTTTTTCATTTAAGAGATGTCAAATTCTCCTGAAACTCTGTCTAGTACCTAGAATAGTGTTGGACCCCTACCAAGAGGTCAATAAATATTATTATTATTATTATTATTTTCTTTTGCTGTACGCGGGCCTCTCACTGCCGCGGAGCACAGGCTCCGGACGCACAGGCCCAGTGGCCACGGCTCACGGGCCCAGCCGCTCCGCGGCACGCGGGATCCTCCCAGACCGGGGCACGAACCCGCGCCCCCCGCGTCGGCAGGTGGACTCCCAATCACTGAGCCAGCAGGGAAGCCCAATAAATTTTATTCTTTACTTCCAGTCCTGCTCTTCTTTTCACCAATGCTTGGCCCCTCCAAATCTTACATATTTTAATTTTAAACCACCTCAGCAGAAGCCAGGAATAGAGATGGGATTATAATGGCAGAAACACTGCCAGCTGGAACCAAAGGGGACAGAGAAAACGGGACTGAATGAAGCAAGGCTGCTGGACTACTGTTATTTTACAGATGGAACCAGAGAGCTACGCAGCTGCAAACATGCATTGCCTTCAAGAAAAGGGAGGAATGACTCTAAAGGTGATTCAGAGATCATTGGGCTGCCACTCCCACCACAGGCCCAGACTACACAGATTCAGGGGGCAAGGCTGCCACTACCTCTCAAATGGCAGGGCCGCTGTGCAGCTTCAACATGCCCGGCTGCCACCACCCAGAGCCTTGGGGGGCTTGGGAGCCAGGCAAAGTCCCAGTGGGCCCAGAGGGTGGGGCATCGAGCCAATGAGGATGATCTCCAGTTTTTAGATCAACAGCATTTGCCGTGCTAGGTCTTGGACTCAGGACCTGTCATTCCTTTCTTCTTTCCTCTTTCTCCCTTTGGAATGGGAACGTCTATCCTATGCCCATCCCACCACTGTGTTTTGGAAGCACATTTTGGTTTCACTGGCTCACAGCTGGAGAGGATGAATCATACCTCAAATCTCACCCGTACCTGATTTAGATGATATTTGGATGAGACTTTGGACTTTAGAGTTGATGCAGGAATGAGTCAAGACTTCTGGGGCTGCCGGGGTGGAATACACACATTTTGCACGTAAGAAGGACATGATCTTGGGAGGCCAGGGGCGGAATGTTATGGACTGGATGTTTATGTTCTCTCCAAATTCATATGTTAAAGCCTCACCCCCAGAGTGCTGTCTTTGGAGATGAGGCCTCTGGAGTAATGAAGGTTAAATGGGGTCAGAAGGGTGGGCCCTGATCTGGCAGCCAAGCCACGAAGGAGACTCCCACCAGAATCCGAATTTGCCAGCACCCAGCCTCCAGAACTGTGAGCAAATGAATTTCCGCTGTTTAAGCCACCCAGTCTGTGGTGTTTGTTAGAGTAGCCCAAGCAGATTAATGCAGGCATATTGCCCTAACTTTAATTGTTAACTTTAATTTAATTGTAAAGTGCATAGCACATAACCTAATGCTTTAAGCCATTATGAAGGTTTGACTTCCTTCCCCCTTTTCCCCCCAGCTGCTTCAAACACCTAGCATCACTGTACACTCCCTAGGGGATGAATACAACTAAAAGTCAAGCTAAAAATACCCCAATTTACATATTGGATAAATCAAATGTAGACTAATCCAATCCACTCGTAGCCTTAGCTCTAGCTGTCCACGAACTTTTCTGAAGACCCATTTTCTGAAGCTTCAGAAGTCCACTTTGTCTAATTCTAATTCTCTGTGGATCCTAAGCATAAAAATAATAGCAAACCTCCTACTATGCCTTCAAAAATCCATCCCAGTCTCCCAATCACCAGAGTGGAGACAGTGGTTTTCGTTGTAGACAGGCCAGGGATGCTCATAGCCAAGGCAGAGACATAAAGTCAATGAATAACAACAACAGCAACTAGAATAACAGCTTACACACTGTTGTCAAGGTACTACTTTAACACCCAGAGCCAATGGTAGCTCTCATCTGTGATACATTCTTTAAGCAAAGGAGAGCAAGTGTCTCATTCATAAAATGCCATGCGTGCCTCTGAACCTCTGAAGCTAGGAAGGCGGCCATGGTGCCAAGTCATGCTAGCTTCGTGGCAACCTCTGCGACGGTGGAAGATGTGGCTGCTACCCGTTGAAAGAGACATTGTTGCTTGCCCACTCTACAGTCATCTCCCTTTCTTACTTGCTAACGGCAAACTCATCTGTTTGGGTGTCACTGTATACTCCCTAGGGGATGAATCTAAACTCATGTGAATCTCTCCTGCCGACCCAGTTGCCCAGGATCGGTTAAGGGATGGGTTTGGACCCACTCCAGGTTGATGAGATATGAAGACACATTTGCTGCAGGATCCTAGGAAATATTTCATTCCTGAGAAAAGACAGTTACAACTGAAGAAAGCTCTTCTGTCCTCCCTTCTCCCCTGCTTAGTGAGCTGTCACAGGGGGATATGATATTGAATCGAGGCAACCATTTTGCATCCATGGGAAGAAACATCGCCGCCATATTGGAAGTGGCAGATGGGCCCTCAATGACCTGTGTTCTTGACACAGGTAACCTGCCTGTGTAACAACCCTGGGGCCACCCCCTGCCATTTGTTAAGTGCATAGCACATATCCTAATGCTTTAAGCCATTATGAAGGTTTGACTTCCTTCCCCCTTTTCCCCTCAGCTGCTTCAAGCACTTAGCATCCTTCTAGAATTACAGGAGAGACTGGAGTGGCTTATGGTATTGGGAGAGTCTAGGGGACCCCTAACTCTTGTAGGTCATTCTACTTTTCCAGTAAGAATTTTCCCTTTATCTTTACTCTAGAATGACTTCTTGTACCTCATTGATACTCCTTCATAGTGCCCAGTATAGGCGAAGGAATGACGTGTGTTGACTGGAACACACAGTGACCACGGATTAGCAATGGCTTTGTTCTGGGATTAAGAACCCAGGACCTATCAACCCAACAGAGGTATTGTTAAGCTTGAGGATGAGGCTGAGATATAACTAGGTGAATGAAAGATGGGCCAGTAGCTCCAACATAGTTCAAAGCAGGTAGAGGCTAGATACACCGAATGGACACTGACGCCCACCCACGTGCGGTTCCTCTGGCCATGTCCCGCCTCCTTTTGCTTGGGGCTGATTAACCAGATACTAACTCGCTCTCCAGATACACGTGGATGAGGAAGAACCACCGCAGTAGATGCTCTCATGCCATTTCCCAAATAGCCGATGCACTGCTTTTCCACTCTTGTCAAATACTGTACCTTCAATCTCATGGGCATTAGTGCTCCAGTATTTTGCCTAGGAGTCAAATGAGAGTCATCTGTTTAGTGTTTTGGGGTCAATTTATTACAGATATTAAGAGAAAACAAAAGAGGAGAGAAAAAGTACCATATGAATGATTCTATGCTACATATGGTTTGCTGGTTCTGTTTTCAATCATACTTTTAATTATTTAATGAAAAGTAAAAAGTTAGCACTTTATTTACAGTTTGTAACTCAACCACCAACATTTGTGTAAGACACAATATTTTTCGACTTTCACTACATGCATAGTAGAAAGGAAAGGCTCAGTTCTCATACATCCACCAAGCAGGGGCTGGCCCTTAGCACCCCCTCCGGAACAGCTATTTCCTGGCTGTCACTGGGGCTCTGACTACTGCAGTTTAAAAGAAATGTAACTCATGTAATTTTTTCTCTGAAGGAACTAGACAATCCTTTGTAAACCAACAAATTTTTTAACCAAGTTTGTAAACCAATCAATTTTCTTTTCCTCCTATTAGTTCCCCCCACCTCCCCCAAACCAGATCTGTTCACCTAACTTATGGGAACCTTATACAACCCGTATTCCCACTATGAATTGGTCCTGGTCTGAGACCAGCTCATCTTGGCTCAGCCTTGTGTGTTTTACATATACAGTACCATATTGCAGCCAGCAGAGGGAGCTCTAACTCCCTAGTGTTGATTTTTAAACTTCTGCCAATTACATGGCTGCCCTAAAAATCTCTGCAAAAGACCAGAAGGCATTACTCCATAAATCAAAAAATCCTACTACTATTTCCAGCGAAAACAGAATCCACATTTGGAAACCAATAAAGTTGAGTGACATTTCCAGGCCATATCTGGTAGACTGGCTTCCCCATTCCAACCAAGTCTGTGGTAAAAATGGGAGGAAGGGCAGAGTACAGCAGTACCCCAGAGCTGAATCAGAAAGGTAACAGTGAGTTCTCTAGTCATGTAAAGATGGGGGACAGGGAAACAAACACTGTCCAGGCTCTTCAGTTTATTCTAAAGCAGGAGTCAGGTTTCCTCTTTAAAGATATTTGCCAACAAGTCCAATGATGGGAAGCCACAGAGGGAGGCAGTCACGTTCCACAGGCAACGGCTGCCTCTGCTTTCAGATTCTCTTTCAACACCAGAGGCACGTCTAGTGTTCTAATTCTGTTCGTCTCTCATCACTATGAAAATTTGTTCCCTGGTCCTCAGTGGACGAGTACCAAGTGGTTGGTAGAAATGGGAGTGGAGCACACTTCGTGCGGAAAATTCTGAAAACAAGATGGCTCTCACCTGGATATCTATCTATCTATCTATCTATCTCCCAGTTATTTATGTCCCTGCTCCAGGTGGCCTTTGCTTCTTTTTGTCGAGAGCTTAGATGAAGCTTTCATGGCAGGGTCATTTGTATTTTACACCAAATCACTACCAGCTTTATGTCTATCTACAACCCAGTTTGACTTACAGGATATAATAAAGACCCCCATCCACATCCATAATGTCCCCCACCTGCTACAGGTGGTGCAGAGAGGTACCGTGTGAAATTCCACAGTTAGAACCTAATCTCTTGGCTTATGATTTTGATCTTAATTAAATGCAAATATTCCTTGAGGAAGGTAGCACTTTAAGGCCATTTTGTATACATGAGAATTTTAAGGACAAGAGGGAATTTCAGGAGGAAGAGAAGTTGGGGAGAGGGCTCAAATCAAGGAATTTGGAAAGCTGGAAAGGTAAGCAGACTATTCCAGGCTCTCTGCCCCAGGAGAATCTGTGAATGTTCATGAGTCTCTGCTGTGTGCTGGGCACCACTGCCAGGCATTGGCCACAGCAGCGGGCAAGACAGACCAGGCTTCTGCTTTTCTGGAGTCAGGAATGGCAAGGAGGGTGTGGGGCAGAGAAAATAAGCAAGTAAAGCAACAGCGAGCAAGCTAACTGCAGATGGAGATGAACGCTTTGAAGAAAATGGGGTACGATAGAGGGTGACTAACAAGGTGGATGGAAGGATCTGGGGAGAGGGGCCCGAGCAGAAGGAAATGGAGAGGGAAAAAGAAGGACAGTGCAGCTCGAGGATGGTGAGCAAGAAAGGGAACGAGGGGTGGCAGGAGTTGAGGTTGGAGAGGAATGAGGGTGGGGTGTGTGTGTGTGTGTGTGTGTGAGTGAGGGGTGGTGGGGGTGAGGAGTGCAGACTCTGAGGAGTGCAGACTCTGCAGGCTTTTGCTCTGAGAAAGATGGAAATTGTCAGAGGATTTTGGTCAAATATGGCATGACTTGCATTTTTAAAAATTGTGGTAAAACATATATAACATCATATTTACTGTTTTAACCATTTCTAAGTGTACACTGGAGTGGCTCTAAGTACATTCACAGTGTTGTGTAACCATCGCCTTATGTATCTCCAGAACTTTTCATCTTCCCAAACGGAAACTCTGTACCCATTAAGTAATGACTCCCCATTCCCTCCAGTCCCCAGCCCTTGGCAACCACCATTCTACTTTGTCTTTACGGATGCGGCTGCTCCAGGTACCTTACATAAATGGAATCATATCTGTCCTTTTGTGTCTGGCTTATTTCACTTAGCATAATGTGTTCAAGGCTCATCCGTACTGTAACATGATGACATGTTTCAACAGGGTCCCTCTGGCTGCCACACTGAAGACAGACCATAGGGGAGTAAAGGCGGAAGGAAGGAGGTCAGGAGGGGCCATGGCCCTGGTCCAGGTGAGAGAGGTGGGGCTGGGACCAGGGAGCACCTGGCATTGCTTGTCTACTGGCACAAAAGCGAAGGTGAAAAACTTCCCAAGACACCCTGTGCCCTGAGGCCCAGCTCTGCCGAGGCCTGTCCAGCGCCAGAGCTCACAGGCCACCCAGGTTACCTTTATAAAGTTCACTTTGCAGTGGCAGGAATCATCATTCACGTTCTTGATAACAATCTCTCCATAGTGCTCGATCCACCTCTGCCCACTTAAGATGTTATGGATGCAAGAGGTCACTTTGTTCCACTCAAAATGATCTCCAAAACTAAAGGAAGAAAAAGCGAAAGTAACAACTACCAGAGCAGCCAGCAGCTAATGCAAACGAGCACTGCTGCTTAAAAAACAAGTCCTGTAATGAATTACTCATTCCTTCATTAATGGAGCCAACACCGACTGAGCCGTGCTGGGCAGTCTAAGAGCTTTCACCCTCTCAGGAGGCTGGGAGGTGGGTGAAGGTCAGACCCAGGAGGCTGCCAGAGGCTCCACTAGAAGCTGGAGGTCTCCTGGAACAACCCACTCTGTCCTGTGCCAGAGGAGACGCGTCGAAAGTCACCGAACTATGAAAGGAGAGTGGCAAGGGCAGGGTAGAGGGGTTTTCCACAATGTGCTCTCTACACACATACATATATGTGCACACACACGAATGTGTACATACAGGCGCACACATGCACATATATGCTGATGTATATACACGTGTAGGTGTGTATATTTAGGCACATATGTATACAGGCAGATCTCGCTTTATTGCGTTCTTTACAAGTTGAAGGTCTGTGGCAACCCTGTGTAGAGCAAGTCTATTGGCAGCATTTTTCCAACAGCATCTGCTCCCTTCATGTCTATGAAGTATATAAAACATGACTTTCATAAGCAATGGGAATGCAAAAAATTCATGTGGCTCACTATATTGTAATATTTGCTGTATTGCAGTGGTCTAGAACCAAACCCGCAATCTCTCTGAGGTGTGTCTGTATACATCCACACACACATATATATTTTACATATTACTCTTAAGATACGTATATCTTAAGTCTTTTACAATGAGAAGGTATTCAGATATGACTTATGGAGTTAAATAATAATCATGAGGATAATGGTAACAAGACCAAACACTTAAATGACACATAATATGGGCCAATTACTTTTTTTTTTTTTTTTTTGCGGTATGAGGGCCTCTCACTGTTGTGGCCACTCCTGTCGCAGAGCACAGGGTCTGGACGCGCAGGCTCAGTGGCCATGGCTCACGGGCCCAGCCGCTCTGCGACATGTGGGATCTTCCCGGACTGGGGCACGAACCCGTGTCCCCTGCATCGGCAGGCGGACTCCCAACCACTGCGCCACCAGGGAAGCCCGCCAATTACTATTTTAAGTGCTTTTCGTATCTGCTTAACCTTCGCAACAGTCTTATGAAGTAGATGGTTCATTATCCCTGTTTCATAGATGAGAGAACTGGTGATCAGAAAGGTTAAGTAACCTGCCCAAGGATTTGCAACTAGTAAGTAATGGTGTTAGCACAGGAGTCCCAGTAGCCCAGTTCCAGAGGCCATAATGATTACCATTTTCCTTTATGAATAAGTATCAATAATCCCTGAAGATCAAGGCCATAGCTTTCTTTAAAAATTTTTTTGACAGTGAGGCAGGACAACAGTGCTAAAGAAATATTATCATTCTTAATTGTGTTAGAAAGTAGAAATGTAGTTTTTAAAGCCCCTACTTGGGAACTTTGGTGTCCAGGAAGCATTTCCATTAGAGAGAACAAAAATGTGAGACTGTCAAAATGAAGAACATTTGAAGCTACTGTCAAACACATTAACAGAAAAAAACACACTCAGCACCACGGGGGACAATGGGAATCCTGTTCCTAAACTTTGGCCCTAAATTCTATAAAGTTCCTAACCACAGAAGGAGAACTTACGCTGGCAGAGTCACATGGGTTGTGCCAATGGGAACAATTTCCATGGATTTGCCCCAGAATTTGTTCTTCCATCTCATGTCTGAAATGAAATAATACCAAATATTACATATTTAGCAGGAGAGCTAGGTAGATCAAAGCGTTCTTAGGCTGGATAAATGATCAACCACAATATAGGACAATCTCTTCATAATAAAATTCATTATTATTCAATATAAGTAGCAACTGAGTACCTGGAACAGAATCAGAGAAACTAAAATTATAAAGTCCCTCCCTTGGAAGAACTCACAGTGGGAAAGGCATACAGAAGTGAAAACGAGTAAGGCCCCCCAGAGAGGCACGGGCCACAACTGGGTATGTTGTAAGGTGAAATGGAACCAGAGAAGGAAAGCCCAACATGCTTGGGGAAGGCATCAGAAGAGGTTTGTCTAAAGAGGCCGCTTAAACTGGGCTTGAAGAATAAACAGTTCACTAGGCAGAGAAAAAGCAGTTTAAGGCAGAAGACATGAGAAGACACGAGAGAACAGGGTGTGGTTCTGTCCTCTGGGTCTCAGACTGTTTAGAGAGAAGAGTAGGAAAACAGCTTGAGTGCAAAAAAACAGCGGGCCCTACAAGCTTGGCTAAGAAGTCTGATTTGGGTGCACTGGGGGAAATAAGGTTTTGTTTAGACAGAGAATTGATGTGATGAGATACAGACTTTGCCAAGATAATTGGCAGCAGTATGGAGAATGGAACAGGAGCAGGAGAGATGAGAAGCAGGTGACCTGTATGCTCAAGGGATAAAAGAGGATGAAGTGAACCAGGACAGGGGTGGTAGGGATGGAGTAGAAGGGAATGATCCTGGAACCATTAAAGAAGCAGAGATAAAACTGGGTGACAAATTAGATGCTGATTGTGAAAGACGGGGAGAATTTGTGGATGATCTCAGATTCTTCCAACTTGCATGAATGATAGTGCCATCAGAGAGACAGGGAATAGAAAAAGAAGGGCAGAGGCAGACGATCCCTCTGGCTGCTGGGTGACAATACACAGACCATAGGGGAGCAAAGGTGAATGCAGGGAGGACAGTAGGGGGTCATGGCCGTGGTCCAGGAGAGAGGTGGGCTGGGACCAGGAAGCTCCTGGGCACATATTACATGATTCTATTTATATGACATGTCCGGACTAGGCAAATCTTTAGGGACAGAAAGAAGATCAGTGGTTGCCTAAGGATGGAAGAGCTTGACAGAAATTGGAAGGTGGGGGGTGGGGGTGGGGGGGAGCCACTAAAAGGTGGGAAAAGAGGTTTCTTTTTGGAGTGATGAAAATGTTCTAAAATTGATTGTAGTGATGATTGTACAGCTCTGTGAATACATGAAAAACCACTGACTTGTACCTTTTAATTAGGTGAGTTGTATAGCCTATAAATTATATCTCAATAAGCTGTTACCCCCCAAAAGGTAATTGGTTGTTTAAAGCAAATTAGTAACAATGTATGACAGGGTTTATAACATATGTAAGTAAAATGTTTGTCCACAATAGCAAATGTTGGGGAAGGGGAAATAGAAGTACACTTTTGTAAGCTGCCTTTGCTATATGTTAAGTAGCATAATATCACTTGAAAGGAGACTGTGATATGTTAAAGATATATAATATGAATCCTAAAGTAACAACTAAAAAATGGAACAAAGAAGTACAGCTAATAAGGCAACAAAGGATATATAATGGAATCACAGAAAATAATTAATCCAAAAGAACGTAAAAAAAGAAGAAAAGGGGAACAAAGAACAGATGCAACAAACAGAAAACAAATAACAAGAGGCCAAATTTAAAACCAACTATGTTGATAATCACAATAAATGTAAGTGATCTAAACAACCTAATCAAAAGGCAGGAAAATGTCAAAGTGGATAAAAAAGAGCAAGATTTGGCAGTTGTGGGCTTATGGAGACACGGGATTGCCCAGGAAGAAGCTGATGAAGAAGCAAAGGGAGTGGAGGAGAAAACTCTGATTGATGTAAGGAGCACGCAGGAAGTACTTGAAGAAGACCCCTCCCATTACCTAATACCTAACTTAAAAAAATAATAATAAAGTGCTAACAAGGTCAATGACACAGCAATTAGGAGGTTAGATATCTTATGGGAATTATTTCCAGAGGGTTTCGGTGAAAGAGAAGTCTCCAGTCAAGCTTCAATTTTAAACTTTAGTAGCAAAGACTCAGAAAGGAAACCATGGTACTTGTAACCTAAACTGGTAATATTGCGTCCAGAGAGAGAAACTGGATGGCTACGATCTGGAATGGGGGAAGGAAATTTTTCCACAAAATACTCTTTCTCATCTTTTAAATTTTATAGATGCATTTAAAAAAAGGCAGTGTGGCATATCAGGTGTTAACCAGTTAGCAGAAAAGAATCTTTTAAAAAACTGACATGTGCTCATTGTTCAAAAACCTGGGATGCTCAAATTTTCTTTCTATAGCACCTTCTGACTTTGGAATAAATAACTTAACAAAATTAATTAATCCATTTAGGAAATATTTGCAGCCTTATTTATTCTTCAGAGCAAGCCATCCCTTCCCAAATTCAAAATATAATAAACTGAATACAGGAACAACCCCAAACTGAAAAAAAAAGTCAGCAATGTAAAATTTCAGGAATAAAATTTAAAGCTTCAAAAGCAAAAGAACCGTCTGCTGTCTAGAATCCGATAAATAACCGTAAATATTTAATGTCTTGAAATACATGAGGCATTTCAAATGGCCACGGAATGTGATAAAGGAAAAATTGTAGCAATAAACCATGGTGGTGGCCCAGACAAAGACTGAGGATTTTGAAAGAAGAGAACAACTAAGTTATCCTCCAGAATCTTGAATTTTGAAGTCGACAAACGGCAGTTATTGTTCAGAGGTGAGAGGCAAGAACATCAAGTGGTACAGTTGCTTCCAATGAGGCCCAAGTCCAGGGCCCACTTTTGACCTTAACAAGCGTTTACAGTAGTTCCTGAATGAAATAAATTATACCATTACACAAAAGGACAGAAGTCAAATATACGAGCACATTACCTTGCCAGAAAACAAAATTTCCAGACTCAGCGTGACATGCAGAAATAGGTGGATGGTGGCTGACCTGATGGAAACAAAGGCGAAGAAACAAACAATTAACTTTTGTGTCTCACGAAATCCATTCTTTCTCCCTTGCACTGAGATGTAATACGATTGCAGCGTCGAACTGAACGGAAACTTGTTTAGTTTCCCTTCAATAAGTCTGTCCTCAAGAGGGTGCTCCTGACATAGTCAGCTCTGTCTTGCTCAAATATGTCAGGAAAAAGCCTGTGAATGGAAGCCTCCAGAAGCCTGGGGAAAAAGCAGCCGAGTGGTGAGTGATGAGGGTAGAGACGTGTTTTGAAAGACATGAAAACAAAAGCAGAGATGCAAACACTGCCCACTTATAAATCATCTAATCTGACGTTAGCTGCCAAGGTCAAAATCAATGCTATTCTGAAAGGACCCACAAATGTTTTAATTAAGATGTCAAACAGTCGAACCTAGTTACGTAAATATTCCTAAGCAACACACAAATGCTCTTTGGCTCAGCAGATTTTACTCTTTTGAAAACTCTGCATCACATAGTCCAGCCACTTTTTATTAAATCACTGACGAGAAGACGAATCCAAGATAGTTTTTTTAAAAAAAGAATGTTTTTATAAAAAAAAAAAAAGCTAAACAATTATGGAAGAAATGTTAGTCAACTGCTAAGAAAAAATTTTTGTTCATAAAAATATCTTGAGTAAATATGCAAATTACATTCTAGAAAAGAGAGTCCCGTGTAACAGAGACTGTAGCTCATTTCCCTGCCTTTTATCACTGAGGTCATTACTTCTGTTTTATTCACTAATGAAGAAGCTAAAGAGAAAAGACTTCTCAGTTAATTTCCTCATTATCTCAGTAACATGCAAGGCACGAGAGCAGTATATGTGCTGTTATCATAATTCGGTATTAGTAAAACCAGAGTAATGCTGCTAGCGGCGTTTACAGAAATTTCTCTGACTAAGCTGGTTCTTAGCAAAGGTATCTTACATTTAGGGCATTTGGGCCAAAGCCATCATATTATACATGAGGAGACTGAAACTAGAAAGACTAAGTAACAGCAACGTTTCCCAGACACACTGATAGGGAAGAAGTAGAGGTAAACCCCAGCATTTTTGGTTTACAGATGGTTTTCAAAAAAGTTTCACACAAAAAAATCCTTAAGCAGCCACACCCTGTTTTCAAACATATCTTATCAAGAACTCAGTATACTCAGAACCCGGCTTGAGGTGAACAGGTGTGGCAGGAAGTGGGGATGACCAGTCCACAACCACTCGCCTTGCTCTGGACCCTGGACTGCAGTGAACACGGAACACAGTTTAAGAACCACTTCTGTGGCCCTCCTCCAGGTGGAGAACGGCAGGGACAGGATCATCGTGAGTGACACCACACACACGTTCAACTGATGGGAGTGCAATGGTACCAGCCTGGCTCGGAGAAAAGTAGGGACAAAGATGTCAACAGGGCAGGCATCTTTCAGGTCTTGATGAATATAAATCCCAGATCCAATATGAGGTGGGAGGTGCACATTTACTGTCCCTTGATGGTCTTAATTCTCAGAGGCCTCTTGAGAATGTGAGCCCCCTCCCCGTGCCTATGTGCTTTTCAGCTCAAACACTGACTTAGAAACCTCACTCCTAAAATGCAACTCTCTGCTTTCCTTCATCTTCTTCTTTTTCAGTCCAACCCCCTGAAGATACTTTATATCACAAACCGCTACACCCCTGTTTTCCCTTCTTTTCCCACTAGCTCTCAACAAAAACAGCGGAGTTAACTTTTAAGCCTCAGGATCATATAAAACTAAACTAGGGCAAGACAACACCAACCCCTCACTTCTTCACTCTACCTGCCCTATCCACCCCCGAGTGGAGGGGAGAGGAGCTATGGAATGTTCCCCTGTCCCACAATGTAGGCATATTTTAAAGTAGATTATTATAAAGTAGATCATATTCATTCCCACAGAAATTATATAGTAAAAAATGTAAAGATCACAGCCTTTATCAAGAATTTGGCATTTTATAAGTCTGGCTAAATATAAACATCAAAGCAAAATACAATATATAAAAACTATAAACTCTTCTGTAATAATTTAAAATCCCATAATACAAGGATAAATATACTGTCCATATGAATTATAAAAGCAAGCCTATCATACCATAAAGTATACATATGTCCCATAAAATGCTAATTTGACCTTTTTTTTTTTTTTGCGTTACGCGGGCCTCTCACTGCTGTGGCCTCTCCCGTTGCGGAGCACAGGCTCCGGACGCGCAGGCCCAGCGGCCATCTTCCCGGACCGGGGCACGAACCCGTGTCCCTGCATCAGCAGGCGGACTCTCAACCACTGCGCCACCAGGGAAGCCCTAATTCGACTTTTTTTTTTTTTTTTAATTTGACCTTTTAAAATGATTGTGTCAGATTAATGAATCAATGCTTATTAGCAAAGTGCCTTTAGATGGGGTCCAAGGGCTGTTTTCTGAATGCATTAATCTCAACATTGAAATATCAGTGATTTGGCTTATTTCTTTCTGGCTTAAAAAGGCCTTTGGGAGTGATTTATTTGGTGCACATGGCTTTTCAGAAGTTTACAAAGCTTTCCAGGGAAATTAAATTGATGCCTTATTTTTCTTTGATATATTTCCTCACAACAGGTTATTTATTCATGAAACATTTCTGAAGCCTCTGCCATGTGCTGCATGAGTTTCAGAGAGTGAGGGAGAGCTTCTGAAGTCCCACAGATCTAGAACCTAACTGCAATATCATCTACTGGCTGTATGACCTTGAGTGTGTTTTAAAACCCTCTGGGCCCCAATTACCTCATCTGCAAAATAGCGCTAGTACCACTGACTTTGCAAACCCAAAAAGATAACACATGGAAAGTGCCAGGATCATATGCTGGTATGGAGTAAGCAGAGATTAAATTTTAACTTTGTGTCATAAGTGGTATTTCCACTTAGCTCTCACGGTCACCTTGTGTCTTCATTACCCTTATTTTATAAATTAGGAAACGGGTTCTTTCCAGTGAAGAGCCTGCCCAGTGTTACACAGTTAATCAGTGATGAGGGTAGTGTTTTAAACCCAGGTCCTCAGACTTCAAATCCAATGCTGTTTCCTGCGATGCCTCAGCTGCTCCTCAATGACTGCTCTCAAAGTTGGGCTCTGGTCCCTCCCCAGAGCCTCGGCACACCATTAAGGTCCCATCTCATGGATACTTGGAGAAGGAATCTTCTGAGTCTGACCTTTCCAACCTCTCTCTCATTTATTTCTTTGTAGAATGAGGTCTGAGAATCCCTCTGGCTTCAAGATGCTATCATTCTAACATCTGTTTTCTTTGAATCCTAACATCAGAGGCGGCAGTGGATGCCAGCCAACTGGAGAAGATTCTGTTAAGTCTTTGATTAATTTTAATACCCATGGAAAGGGGGTAATACACAGTTAATCATTTAATCTTTGTTGACGGTAATCTCTCTAAAATCTACCGGAATAGAGAATAATGTGCACAATCGAACCTGTGTTTGCTAGTACGGGATTTGGTTGAGTTTCTCTTCTCATTACATTGTAACCCAGGCATAGAAAGGCACTAGATTTTGAGTCTGAACTGATTCAGCCCCGCAGTAGACGCTGTCTGTTAGTCTGCTAGCTAAAGCCACTTTAGACTAGTTTTTTAGTATCTCTCTCCATCACTTCCTCTCCATTCCAATCAAATAAGAGCAATTTCTGACTGGTAAGGATTCTCAAACATTCAGGAAATTAGTTTACATGGTTTTTATTGTGCAAATATTTATATGTATCTTTTTTCTACAATCCGAGAGTCAATGAGTTCCCATGGTAGTTAAGAATTCTTGTAATTTATTTGTGTATCTGAGGTCTTTCTTCACCCTGACCTAATCATTTGTGATAGATGCTTTGAGAATGCACTTTATATGAGGTGGGTGGTAAGGAGAGGAGAATATGGGTCAAGAGTGCATTCAATATGTGTGTATTTTGTAGGTTTTTCTTCTTCAGATTTAGAAAAATAAACCCTTAAATACATCAATTCTGCAGCTCTCCAGAGGCATAACTATAGAGTCCTCCTAGTTCTGGACGCGTCTCTAACCATGAAGCCCTGCTCGTGGAAAAGAGAACAAGTGGCAGGTCAAAAATCACCCACGGAGGGGACCAAGGCATTCATCAAACATTTGCTGATTGCCTGTGATGTGTCAGGCACTGTCTTAGTCACTGTGGATACAATGAGAAACAAAAGAAACAAAAATCTTTACCCTCCTGGAGTTTACATTTTAGTGCAGAAGTAGGTGAGACAGACTATTAAACAAATAAGCACATAATCTGTCAGTAGTAAAGGAGAATAAAGCAAGGATGAGGATGGAGGATGGCAGATGGTCAGTGGAAGTATCATATCAGACAGGGTGGTTGGGGCAGGACTCTGTGATAGAAACCTCTGAGGCTAAGAGAAATAAGGCAGTTAACCACATGGATAGCTGGGGGAAGTATGTCTAGATCAGAGGACACAGCCACTACCCAGGGCTGACAAATGCCTGATATGTTTTAGGAGAAGCAAAAAGGCCAGCATGGGGCTTCCCTGGTGGCGCAGTGGTTGAGAGTCCGCCTGCCGATGCAGGGGACACGGGTTCGTGCCCCGGTCTGGGAAGATCCCACATGCCGCGGAGCAGCTGGGCCCGTGAGCCATGGCCGCTGAGCCTGTGCATCCGGAGCCTCTGCTCCTCAAGGGGAGAGGCCACAGCAGTGAGAGGCCCGTGTACGGCAAAAAAAAAAAAAAAAAAAAAAAAGGCCAGCATGGCTAAAGCTAAATGAGTCAAAGTGGAAGGAGTCATGATATCTGGGGGTGGCATATCGCAGGGCTTTGTGGGCCATAGCCAGGACTTGGGATTTGATCCCAAGTGACTGGGGAAATCGTGAGAGCAATCACTCTGGCTGCTGAGTGCAGAATTGGCTATGGAAACAAGAGACCAGTTGATGAGTCTATCGCAACAAGCCCAGTCATTGATGCCGATGGCTTGGGCTTGGAGGCCAGCACCAGTGGGGTGGCAGTGAAAATGGCTGGTTTTGGAAGGAAGATCCTAGGATTTGCTGATGAATAGGACGTGGATTATAAGAGAAAGCTATTAAGGAGGATGCCAAGGATACTGGCCTGATTTGGGGGAAAATACAGTTGCCAATTATTTTCTCTTCCCCTAAGTTCAGAGTTAAGCACTTATTTGATAAATACATGGTTTCTTAAAAAAAAACAAAAAACTACATTAAGTAATGACTTGACCTAGAAATGCAGAAGCACTGGTTTAGTCACCTTACAGTTGACTTATTGCTTATTTTATTTGAACAGCTTGAATTTCCCCTGATAATGTCTTTAAACAAGCTGCCACTTTAATCAGAAGTAAATAACCCTACCTACTAGTAGATGAAAGAACTATTCAGACGGGTGATGTGGGTGTGCAACGGGGTGGGGGTGGGGGAGTGATAAGTAGGGTATTTTTAAATCCAGCCAAGAATGTTCAGAGTTCTGATGAGTAACAGAAAAGGAAGAAGGGCTGAACCCATGAAGCAAAAGATAAAAGACTTCAATTGAATCTCTTACATCTTAGTAACTCAATAACTTTGCTCAGCTTTGCTGCCAGAAACTCAACAGTAGTGGCTGGGTGGGTAAATGGTGAAGATGGCTTGAGCAGTGACCTGACAACTGAAGTTCCAGGTAATTAGGAAAAGCCACTTTTAGACAATAGCTTAACTGCTTATCCTTTATAGACACCAACTTCTGTACTTTTGTTCCCAAAGGTACAAAACAGAGAAGCAAAGCAAACTGAAATGAGTTTTCTGACGCGTCCAGTCCCTGATGAAGCTCCAACCCAGGCTGCCCGAGAACCAAGAATCCTGCCAGCAGGATCCTCGGTCCCTGACAAGGCAAAGGAAGTCCGTTCCTTCTGGATTCCCTTGGAAAAAAAGGAAACTCCTCCCCTGAGAAGGTGGAACAGTCAGAGGTTAGCACATATGACGGGAATGTTTATGATTGATTCCTGAATATTCCTTGTTCACAAAGGCCACTGCCCAGCCCACAACGGGAGTTGAGAACAAAGCCCTACGTGAGTTTGGAGGATGAAAGGTTTATGTGACAATGAGAGGCAAAACCCCATAGTCTGAACAGTGTACAAAAGGCTGTTTTCACATCGGCAGCTGGTGACTCCGGCAGCTCTGAGCACTAAACCCACACAAGAGACACCAAAAAAAAGGTGAGGGAGAGAGGATGCTGGCATAGGAACAGAGGGTGCAGCTGAGGGCCGCTGGAAGGTGCCGATGGGCCTAGGCGTCGGTTTCCTCACCTGTAACTGATCCTCACCCCACTTGCCACACAGGGGTATTGTGAAGATCAAATAAGGTCCTGCACAAGTTTGAAAAGCAAAAAGCACCCTGCAAGCATAATACTAGTTAACTGACAGGAGGAAAACTTGAACAGCAAATGCTTTCTCTCGTTTCTGACTGCACGAGTCATTTTGCTGCTGCATTTTTGGGTCTTCTGCATGAGATACAAGGTAAAGGGGGCACGCTTCCACATAGCTGAACTCTGCGCAGTAGTACTTACTTCAACTTCCTTAATCACCGACGACTCCAAACATCCCCATACCCACCAAAACCGCAAACCACAAAACCTAAGGGCTTGGAGGAAAGGGATAGACATCACTTTCCAAATCACCTGACTCTGCTGTCTAGAAAACTCAGTAGAAAAGCTGAGTTAGCTTTGTTTCTTTCCAGGTCCTTTCACTTGGAGATATGATTTCCATCAATGTCCTCCTTAGAATAAAATTCAACCCCCAAATCTTAATTCGGGGTCCTGTTCAGTTTATTATATTAGTCATTCAGCAAGCTCTATTTATTGTAGAGAGATACAAGAAAGCAAAGAAGCCCCAAACTCTGAAAGCGGAAGTCCATCACCTACACCTAATAGACAAGGGTAGAGTCACGCTGTCTCCGTAACAGAACATCTCCTGGGTCAGAAGCAGAAGGAGCCAGACTGGCAGGTACCAGCATGAAACAGAATAAATGCTCTGGCACTCTCTTTAGATGTGGTAAATTAGAAAGCCTTCATGCACAACGGGTCGCCAGGTCAGCATAACCAACAGGGGCGAGGGAGGGAATGGGGGAGGCTGAATGGATGTTTCTCCTGCTGGCTGGGAAAGGAAGGCCCTGGTCAAAACCCTTTTCACTTCTGCGGCAGTGGACAGCCTGCCACATTGAATTAAATAGCCACCTCTCCTTCTCACTGTACACTTACCTGATGACTACAGTTCTGTCTTCCTAAGTAGTCTATGGGGAAAGCATCACTGGTCAGGCTGACCAAAGCCATCTGGTCCCCACGGCAGGTCTATTTTTCATGCTAAAGGCATATAGTAGCATTCTGGTTTACATATGTCTCTTATAACCTTAGCTAGTGTGATTCTGTCCCTGAGAGGCTCGTCCATTCCCAGGTATATTTAAAGAATCAACTATCTAGCCCATAAGGCTAAATTCAAGACAGATGAAGTGGTTCCCTCACGATCAGGACTGTTGGTATCCCCATGGTGAAGCCAGCTGTGAGGACTCCTGGGTGCCTCATGGCTTGCTTTGTGTCAGAGACTCACCAGTGACATTATGCCACCTTCAAACCACCTGAATCAGTACAGTAGATATAGCACATCTTATTTCAACACTCCTCTAAGTGTTCTTAACACTGTATATTAAAAAGCATTTTAAAAGTTGCCTCTAAATATAAGAGCAATAACCAGGTACTGAATGTGCTTTATATATCAATGTGTTATTTCCCTTACCCTTCCTGCAACCTATGAGCTAAGCATGATCATTCCTATTTTACAGATAAACAACTGAGTTTCAGAAAGTTTAAGTAGTTTATACAAGGCCACACACAAAGTGGCGGGGTTAAGATTTTAAAGCAGGTCCATATGACACCCAGCACGCCCTATGCTACTAACAATGGCCAGATCCCTTTCTTGCTTATTTCCTTAGGATCCGTTTCACGGAACTAAAGACTAACTTATGTAATGCTCTTTCTGTCTCTGTGCACATGTGCCCAGGAGCTCTGCTTTCTCTCTCCCTGCCACCACAGTGGAAGCACGTGCAGATCCTGAATCAGCCCTGCCCCATCAAGGGCTAGTGGGATTGAAGCTCAGCTTTACAACAAGCTCACGTTACTACTCTTTTCTTCTACCTATTCTTCCTGTCCTGATTGTCTGCTGTAGTTTGGAGCTATTTTCGGCCTTTGTTTTTTCACATGAGTGCATGTAATACCATGGTAACCAAATTATATTTTCATTTATTCACATTCCATTTTAGATTTAGTATTTAAATAACCCAGTTGAATTGGAATCAGATTATCTTACCCTTTAACTACTGATTTAACCCCCTACCGCCCCAATATCAGTGTTTAATTTCTCGTTTTAGCTGCTAACTGGAAAGCGATTGAAAATGTGCTTTGGGATTATTGTATAGTCATTTTCCTTTGAGTTTCAGAGAACGGTGCTCGTAATTCACAGTTAAGACAACCACTATCTTCATAAGTCTCTCAGCCACACAACCCTCCCCTTCCTACTCCCATAATACCAGTCCACTGATGAACAAGGCAGCAAGATAACAGAAGGAAAATAATGTTTTAGCAACCCATCCCTTTTTCCTCAGTTTTCTAAGAATTGAGAGGGGTGAAATATATCAGTGATGTTTCATGTTCCCAGGCTGACATTTAGGGATATACAGAGGGTAGACACACTTAGGTGCTGCCTTAACCAGATGGGAGAGAAATGCTCTTTATTTTCAGGCAGGATGCACTCTATTTTAGCTAAACAATTCCTTACTGACAGAGGTTTTCGATGTCCCCAACATTCCACTATGGCAAACCATGCTGTCATAACGTCAATGACGACAACAAACCTTCATGTAACACTTTATACTTCAAGTATAAGTGCTCTAAGTGCTAGTGAAAGGGAGAGCTGAGATTTGAATCTAGGCTGGCTGACTCCATAGATACTGTTCTTGAATATTATTCTCTGTTAACTCAGGCGGGAAGGGTCTTGCGGAACCTCCTTAGGGAACTCAAGCTGCGTAAGCATAAGGTATGTCCATCCACTGCATAAGGGACAGGCGTTCTTGTCTGCCCCCAGTTCCCACCCACTGCAGTATCCCAGCACCTGGAACGGTGACAGGCAGGTGGTATAGTCTCGAGAAATATTTATGGATGGAATGAATAAATACACGAATGAAGGATTCCTCTTAAATTAAAATCAAGAATAATGTGTTTATTTGGTGCTGCCCCTTCTGAAGGGGGTGCTTCTGCTCTAAAAGGATGATTCAGCAAGGTAGGGTGCACACTTCCAATCTCTAAGTTGCAGTTGGGCAAATGCTTCGTGCTTTAAAAGTCCATCCCCACACACTTATACCACAGAAGTCCACCCACTGGAGTGAAGGCTCTGAGCCCCACGTCAGGCTTCCCAACCTGGGGATCGGGCAACGGGAGGAGGAATTCCTAGAGAATCAGACTTCGAAGGCAAGTGGGATTTGACTGCAGGACTTCAACAGGACTGGGGGAAACAGAGACTCCACTCTTGGAGGGCACACACAAAGTAGTGTATGCATCGGGACCCAGGGGAAGGAGCAGTGATCCCAGGGGAGACTGAACCAGACCTACCTGCTAGTGTTGGAGGGTCTCCTGCAGAGGTGGGGGGTGGCTCTGTCCCACTGTGAGGACAAAACACTGGCAACAGAAGTTCTGGGAAGTACTCCTTGGCATGAGCCCTCCCAGAGTCCCCTATTAGCCTCACCAAAGAGCTCGGGTAGGCTCCAGTTTGGGGTTGCCTCAGGCCAAACAACCAACAGGGAGGGTACCCAGCCCCACCCATCAGCAGTCAAGCTGATTAAAGGTTTACTAAGCTCTGCCCACCAGAGCAACAGCCAGCTATACCCACTACCAGTCCCTCCCATGAGGAAACTTGCACAAGCCTCTTAGATAGCCTCATCGATCAGAGGGCAGACAGCAGAAGCAAGAAGAAATACAATCCTGCAGCCTGTGTGAAAAAAACCCCACATTCACAGAAAGATAGACAAGATGAAAAGGCAGAGGCCTATGTACCAGATGAAGGAACAACATAAAACCCCAGAAAAACAACTAAATGAAGTGGACATAGGTAACCTCCCAGAAAAAGAATTCAGAGTAATGATAGTGAAGATGATCCAGGACCTCAGAAAAAGAAGGGAGGCCAAGATTGAGAAGATGCAAGAAATGTTTAACAAAGACCTAGAAGAATTAAAGAACAAACAGACAGACATGAACAATACAATAAGTGAAATGAAAAATACACTAGAAGGAATCAATAGCAGAATAACCGAGGCAGAAGAACGAATATGTGACCTGGAAGACAGAATGGTGGAATTCACTGCTGCAGAACGGAATAGAGAAAAAAGAATGAAAAGAAATGAAGACAGCCTAAGAGACCTCTGGGAGAATATTAAATGCAACAACATTCGCATTATAGGGGTCCCAGAAGGAGAAGAGAGACAGAAAGGACCCGAGAAAATACTTGAAAGGATTATAGTCAAAAACTTCCCTAACATGGGAAAGGAAATAGCAACCCAACTCCAGGAAGGGCAGAGAGTCCCATACAGGAGAAATCCAAGGAGAAGCACACTGAGACACATGGTAATCAAATTGGCAAAAATTAAAGACAAAGAAAAATTATTGAAAGCAGCAAGGGAAAAACGACAAAAAACATACAAGGGAACTCCCATACGGTTAACAGCTGATTTCTCAGCAGAAACTCCACAAGCCAGAAGGGAGTGGCATGATATACTTAAAGTGATGAAAGGGAAGAACCTACAACCAAGATTACTCTACCCAGCAAGGACCTCATTCAGATTCGATGGAGAAATCAAAAGCTTTACAGATAATCAAAAGCTAAGAGAATTCAGCACCACGAAATCAGCTCTACAACAAATGCTAAAGGAACTTCTCTAAGTGGGAAACACAAGAGAAGAAAAGGACCTACAAAAACAAACCCAAAACAATTAAGAAAATGGTCATAGTAACATACATATAAATAATTACCTTAAATATGAATGGATTAAATGCTCCAACCAAAAGACACAGGCTTGCTGAATGGATACAAAAACAAGACCCATATATGCTGACTACAAGAGACTGAAAGTGAGGGGATGGAAAAAGATATTCCATGCCAATGGAAATCAAAATAAAGCTGGAGTAGCAATACTCATATCAGACAAAATAGACTTTAAAATAAAGAATGTTACAAGAGACAAGGAAGGACACTATATAATGATCAAGGGATCAATCCAAGAAGAAGATATAAAAATTATAAATATACATGCACCCAACATAGGAGCACCTCAATACATAAGGCAACTGCTAACCGCTATAAAAGAGGAAATCGACAGTAACACAGTAATAGTGGGGGACTTAACACCAATCGACAGATCAACCAAACAGAAAATTAATAAGGAAATACAAGCTTTAAATGACACAACAGACCAGATAGATTTAATTGACATTTATAGGACATTCCATCCAAAAACAGCAGATTACACTTTCTTCTCAAGTGCGCATGGAACATTCTCCAGGATAGATCATATCTTGGGTCACACATCAAGCCTCAGTAAATTTAAGAAAATTGAAATCATATCAAGCATCTTTTCTAACCACAACATTATTAGATTAGAAATCAATTACAGGGGAAAAAACGTAAAAAACACAAACACATGGAGGCTAAACAATACGTTACTAAATAACCAAGAGATCACTGAAGAAATCAAAGAGGAAATAAAAAAATACCTAGAGACAAATGACAAGGAAACCATGATGATCCAAAACCTATGGGATGCAGCAAAAGCAGTTCTAAGAGGGAAGTTTATAGCTATACAAGCCTACCTCAGGAAACAAGAAAAATCTCAAGTAAACAATCTAACCTTACACCTAAAAGAACTATAGAAAGAAGAACAAACAAAACCCAAAGTTAGCAGAAGAAAAGAAATCATAAAGATCAGAGCAAAAATAAATGAAATAGAAACAAAGAAAACAATAGCAAAGATCAATAAAACTAAAAGCTGGCTCTTTGAGAAGATAAACAAAATTGATAAACCATTAGCCAGACTCATCAAGAAAAAGAGGAAGAGGACTCAAATCAACAGAATTAGAAATGAAAAAGGAGAAGTTATAACAGACACCACAGAAATACAAAGCATCCTAAGAGACGACTACAAGCAACTCTATGCCAATAAAATGGACAACCTGAAGAAATGGACAAATTCTTAGAAAGGTATAACCTTCCAAGACTGAACTAGGAAGAAACAGAAAATATGAACAGACCAATCACAAGTAATGAAATTAAAAATGTGATTAAAAATCTTCCAACAAACAAAAGTCCAGGACCAGACGGCTTCACAGGTGAATTCTATCAAACATTCAGAGTAGAGCTAACACCCATCCTTCTCAAGCTCTTCCAAAAAATTGCAGAGGAAGGAACACTCCCAAACTCATTCTATGAGGCCACCATCACCCTGATACCAAAACCATATGAAGCTACTACAAAAAAAGAAAATTACAGACCAATATCACTGATGAATATAGATGTAAAAATCCTCAGCAAAATACTAGCAAACAGAATCCAACAACACATCAAAAGGATCATACACTATGATCAAGGGGGATTTATCCCAGGGATGCAAGGATTCTACAATATACACAAATCAATCAATGTGATACACCATATCAACAAATTGAAGAAGAAAAACCATATGATCATCTCAATAGATGCAGAAAAAGCTTTTGACAAAATTCAACATCCATTTATGATAAAAACTCTCCAGAAAGTGGGCATAGAGGGAACCTACCTCAACATAATAAAGGCCATATACAACAAACCCACAGCAAAGATCATTCTCAATGGTGAAAAACTGAAAGCATTTCCTCTAAGATCAGGAACAAGACAAGGATGTCCACTCTCGCCACTATTATTCAACATAGTTTTGGAAGTCCTAGCCACGGCAATCAGAGAAGAAAAAGAAATAAAAGGAATACAAATTGGAAAAGAAAAAGTAAAACTGTCACTGTTTGCAGATGACATGATATACTATACATAGAGAATCCTAAAGATGCCACCAGAAAACTACTAGAGCTAATCAATGAATTTGGTAAAGTTGCAGGATACAAAATTAATGCACAGAAATCTCTTGCATTGCTATATATTAATAATGAAAAATCTGAAAGAGAAATTAAGGAAACACTCCCATTTATCATTGCAACAAAAAGAATAAAATACCTAGGAATAAACCTACCTAGGGAGACAAAGGACCAGTATGCAGAAAACAAGAAGATACTGATGAAAGAAATTAAAGATGATACCAACAGATGGAGAGATACACCATGTTCTTAGATTGGAAGAATCAATATTATGAAAATGCCTAAACTACATAAAGCAATCTACAGATTCAATGCAATCCCTAACAAATTACCAATGGCAGTTTTTACAGAACTAGAACAAAAAAATCTTAAAATTTGTATGGAGACACAAAAGACCCCGAATAGCCAAAGCAGTCTTGAGAAAGAAAAACTGAGCTGGAGGAATCAGATTCCCTGACTTCTGACTATACTACAAAGCTACAGTAATCAAGACAATATGGTACTGGCAAAAAACAGAAATATAGATCAATGGAACAAGATAGAAAGCCCAGAGATAAACCCACGCACCTATGGCCAACTAATCTATGACAAAGGAGGCAAGGATATACAATAGAGAAAAGACAGTCCCTTCAATAAGTGGTGCTGGGAAAACTGGACAGCTACATGTAAAAGAATGAAATTAGAACACTTCCTAACACCATACACAAAAATAAACTCAAAATGGATTAGAGACCTAAATGTAAGACTGGACACTATACAAACTCTTAGAGGAAAACTTAGGAAGAACACTTTTTGACATAAATCACAGCAAGATCTTTTTTGATCTACCTCCTAGAGTAATGGAAATAAACACAAAAATAAACAAATGGGACCTAATGAAACTTAAAAGCTTTTGCACAGCAAAGGAAACCATAAACAAGACGAAAAGACAACCCTCAGAAGGGGAGGAAGTATTTGCAAATGAATCAACGGACAAAGGATTAATCTCCAAAACATACAGGCAACTCATGCAGCTCAATATCAAAAGAACAAACAACCCAATCCAAAAATGGGCAGAAGACCTAAATAGACAATTCTCCAAAGAAGACATACAGATGGCCAAGAAGCACATGAAAAGCTGCTCAACATTACTAATTATTAGAGAAATGCAAATCAAAACTACAATGAGGTATCACCTCACACCAGTTAGAATGGGCATCATCAGAAAATCTACAAACGACAAATGCCGGAGAGGGTGTGGAGAAAAGGGAACCCTCTTGCACTGTTGGTGAGAATGTAAATTGTTACAGCCACTATGGAGAACAGTATGGAGGTTCCTTAAAAAACTAAAAATAGAACTACCATATGACCCAGCAATCCCACTACTGGGCATATACCCTGAGAAAACCATAATTCAAAAAGACACATTGCACCCCAATGTTCATTGCAGCACTATTTACAACAGCCAGGTCATGGAAGCAACATAAATGCTCATTGACAGTGGAATGGATAAAGAAGATGTGGTACATATATACAATGGAATATTACTCAGCCATAAAAAGGAATGAAATTGGGTCATTTGTTGAGACGTGGATGGATCTAGAGACTGTCATACAAAGTGAAGTAAGTCAGAAAGAGAAAAACAAATATCGTATATTAGCGCATATATGTGGAACCTAGAAAAATGGTACAGATGAACCGGTCTGCGGGGCAGAAACTGAGAGACAGATGTATACAACAAACGTATGGACACCAAGGGGGGAAAGCGGCAGGGGGTGGGGATGGTGGTGTGCTGAATTGGGCGGTTGATTGGGATTAACATGTATACGCTGATGTGTATAAAACTGATGACTAATAACAACCTGCTGTATAAAAAAATAAATAAAATAAAATTAAAAAAAAAAAAGTCCCTCTCTACTACAACTTTCAACAGGAAGGGCTCTGACAATGCATATGGCCAAACAAGCCTCAGCCTGGCTAGCGCATTTATGCCCATGGGTGGCGGAGAGGTTTCAGTAGAAGGAAACTGATCCCTCTCTTTATGTGTAAAGGCACTGTAATTATCTCAGTTGCTTTGAAGCCAGTGAAAGGTGGAATATAAATATTTCAAAAGCACATTTAATGGGAGGCATAAGCAACTTCTCCCAACAAACAAAAAGGGTGTATACCCACCTGCTCTGAAAAAAACTGGAAGCCCTTGTCCTCACGAATACACTCATATGTTTCTCCAAGAACTGGATTAAAGGGCTTGCTCCCAGCACGGAAGTAGCTAGATGCATATGCGGACACGGCAAAGGCTGCCACGTATACCTAGCGAGAGCGGAGAGAACCCGGTTATTTCTCCATCACCAAGAAATTTATTTGTACGAACAAAGACATGAACAAAATAAAACCTCTCTTTCTCTCTTTACAATTTATCTCGAAAAGCCAAAGATTTGTCCCTGGTTTAAAGACACCCAAACCAACTTTGGTTTCAAGTTGTAGGTTTAAATTGTGTTCATTTTGGCCCAGGCAAAAGTGGACCAGACCTTTTCAGACTGTCCATTTAGTCTGATGCCTGCAAGATGCCTTTCAAGATGGTGAGTCAGTCCCTCTAAACCAGCCACTGTCTGAGAATCCTGAGGTTGTGCTAAGGCTTTTGAGGAGGAGAGGGACGAAGAGTATTAAAAAAGCTAAACTTCCCTCAAAATTCAGGAATAAGCCACAGGGAACTCCGCTCAATACTCTGTAATAACCTAAATGGGAAAAGAACTTAAAAAAGAATTGATACATGTATTATATGTATAACTGGAATCACTTTGCTGCACACCTGAAACTAACACAACGTTGTTTATCAACTCTACTCCAATATAAAAAATAAATTCAGGAATAAGCATCCTAAGTTTAATCATTCACAATTTGATATTGTAGAAACCAAAAAAAACCCTCATTTTGACCAAAGAAAATCTTTGGGGGTCATTTCCTGAGCCTGGGACAGAGCACAGTGCCTTTTAAGAAGTTCTACTTTTCTGGGAGGAAAAATGAAAACTCAAAGAGGAAAAGGAAGGAAAACTATAGGTGAACATGAAATGAGGAAAATCCTTTAATGGCTGTGGCTGTGAGGGTCTCAGCATTTTCCACAGCTCCCCTTTCAGGGCAACAAAGAGCCACAGTTCAGGCACAGCTCGTTTTATTGTGCTTTACTTCATTGTGCTTTGTAGAAACTTCGTTTTTTATAAATTGAAGGTTTGTGGCAACCTTGCATCAAGTAAGTCTATTGGCACCATTTTTCCAAAAGCATTTGCTCACTTCATGTCTCTGTGTCCCATTTTGATACTTCTCACATTATTTCAAACTTTTTCATTATTATTATACTTGTTATGGTGATCTGTGATCAGTGACGTTACTACCACCACTCAATGAAGGCTCTGGTGCATTGATGGTAAGCATTTTTTAGCAATAAAGTATTTTTTTTTGCGGTACGCGGGCCTCTCACTGTTGTGGCCTCTCCCGCTGCGGAGCACAGGCTCTGGACGTGCAGGCTCAGTGGCCATGGCCCACGGGCCCAGCCGCTCCGCAGCATGTGGGATCTTCCTGGACCGGGGCACAAACCCGCGTCCCCTGCATCGGCAGGTGGACTCTCAACCACTGCACCACCAGGGAAGCCCAATAAAGTATTTTTTAAGTTAAGGTGTATACCTTGTTTCTTTTAGAGATAATGCTATTGTACACTTAATAGACTATAGTATAGTGTAAACATAACTTTTATATGCACTGGGAAACCAAAAAATTCATGTGACCCACTTTATTGTAATATTTGCTTTATCGCAGTGGTCTGGAACCAAATTCGCAATATCTCTGAGGTGTGTCTCTATCCTTTTTGGTCTTTTGAGGGGCAAGGGGCAAAAAATTAAACCTAAGTAGCAATAGCAAATTTTCCTTTCTAGTACAGAATAATAATCTCAATATTTCCTCTTCTCAGCTCATTTCATGAAGTTTCTTATATTGGGAAAAAAAAAGCTATGTGCCTTTCTTAAATGTTCACCAGTCACATAACTTTCAACAGCCTTTTGAAAACTGGTCCCACCTTACCACCTCACACTAAAGTGTATAGAACACTCTAGAGCAGCTGGAGAGCTTATAAAAATCAATTTGCTGTGCTCAATTCTGTCCGTTCTTGAAACCTGGGTATCTGTTCCTCTCTCTGCTTCCTCAGATGTCTGTTACCTGATAAACAGCAAGGTCACACGTCTACATGGAATGCTGAATCAACCCTGAATCACCTTCACAATTTAACATATAACGCATTTATAAAAGAATCTGGTATCATTCATGATGTAGGGGGAGAGAGGAGGGAGGGAGCAGGCAGAACGAAGCATCCTCCTTGTGGGCTGACCGTATGAGAGAGACTCTCTGCAGGGGTAGAGCTGACCTTCATACTCAGAGCAGTAAACACAATCCATGGGCTAGGTTCGTCCTCAATTCTTTCCTGAACTTTCCCTTCCTAATGTACTGGTGCCTTTCCTCAAACTTCTTCTCAACGTCAATGACACCACTCAATCAGCTGACATCCGGAGGGTCTCTAAATTGCTACGAGAATGAAACACCTTTTAAGGATGCTTTCATCTTCAGAGCCAATCATTTTCTTTAAAGAAAAGCACTGTCCACAAATGATAACTTTTAACACTTGCCTTGGCAGCTAATTGCCTCCCTTTGTTCACAGAAATTCTCTGGGGAAGAGTAACAAAGAAGACAAAAAATAAACAGCTTGTTTTTCTCTCCTACTCTGATTATCATTAGTATCAAGAAAGAAAATCTCTTTGATGGGAGAAGTCCCAGGAGACAGTATGGGATGAGACAGGGATGTCTCTTTCAACCAGTAAAGATTTTCCCTTAATCCTCAAATCACTGAAGAAATTGAAGTTTCAATGAGGGTTTAAACTGCAGAATGTGTACTATTTAGAAAACAATGGCCTCCAACCGTAAGAGGTGAAGTATAGCTGGGTCCCTCCCTGAGGCTGGGGGCGTGCTGTCCCGCTTAGCCAATCAGCAAATGCCTAGGGCAGAGATGCTGCATTTGGCGGAAGACACTCAACGTCGCAGCATCCCACACAAACAATGACCTTTCTGTTGAGCAGGTAACATACCAGGAGGCAAAAGGAGGAAGAGACACTAAGTTTTGAAGAACAAAAAGCCACAGTCACAGAAAGGGCTGATTTGGCCACAGTCTTGCCACTAAGGTACCCCTAACCCCATCCCCACAAGACAGGGGAAGGATGAGAAATACTCGGAGACCCCTTCATCAGAAGCCCCATCACTTGATTAGAATCGATACTGAGTAGAGAACAGAAGGTTAATCTCTCTAGGATGAGGTTTTTTTAAAAAAACGTATTCTATAAAATAAGAAGTGTGTGTGTGGGATCAACTATACTCTGATAAAAATTAATTCAAAAAAAAAGAAGTGCGGGGGGGTGGGGGGGAGAAGAATCTTTCTGATGTGAAACCTGTGAGTGAATGATATTTTCTAAAAATTTAGGGGCCGATAGGACAATTCCAAAAATAAACAAAAACGTTCTCAAGGGAAATTTACCCTGGATGAAACAAAACAAAACAAAACAACCAGCTCCAAAAATTAAGTTCTATACGCTCAGGGTAGTAAAAATAAATACTCAGACAGCCCTCAAGACATGTCTTCCAGCCAGGCAATATCAGAACAATCCCATGGAAGGTTCTGGAGAAAGAGGAAGCCCGAAACCACAGAGCAGAAGTAGCCCCAGGCCGCAGCTGTCACAGGGAAGCCGCGCCCAGTGGCAATCCCTGACCAGGTGACTGAAAACAGCCAGGCGGAGGGGAAGCGGAGGTGGCTGCGAAATGAACCGATCTGACGGGCAATCCAGATGGGAACCGGAGGGACAGGAGCCCTGGCTGTGCCCGTCTTGGCTCTGCGGGGCCCTGGGAGTGGCCATCACGCCTGCGGTGCTCACCATCCTCTCCAGGGCACTGGGCGTCTGGGCAGCCTTGTCCAGGAGCTCGCTGTACTCCAGCTCCTCACACAGCCTCTGCAGCGTGTTGAGGGGCTCATTGAGTTCCACCGGCATGGCCACCTTAGACAGGTCCTTCCCGATGTTCGTTCTCAGGATGTTCCACAAGCTGACGTTACCGGACTTGGGGCACGGGGCCGGCAAGCACGTTCTTCTTTTGGACTTGACTTCCCCTACACTTTGGAGAACAGGCTCTGAAAGGGAAATAAGTCTGGTTGCCTTATAAGGATTTTCATTTTATTTTAAAACGGAAAAAAAATCCACCTTACTGAGCAAGTACGCCATGATACTATTAATCTCAGTTATCCAGATTATGGCTGAAGTCAGGAAATAAAAAGAATTCTGAGCAGCTAAATGAAGTACAAAAAATTATAAGCACTAAAACTCGTGGACTTTATCCATGGGGAGGTCTTCATACTCCTAATCAAAGGCTAGTTCCTCATAGCTTATATGCACTTAGAATAAAACTGGAAACTGGATTGCTATGCCCAGAGCGGTTACTTTTAAACTCTTTTTAAAAGCACTTCAAGTTCTGATAAAAACTTTTAAAGTCTTTAAAAAAAATCGTTTCCAATTCTGGTAAAACAATTGTGTTTATATTATAGGAAAATTATAAAGGAAACAAAAGTCATCCAATAACCCACTACCCAGAAATAGTAGCCATTTATATTTTGGAGTATTTTCATTTAGTGTTTTCTCCATATAGCTGACAATGTTTGCATAGTTGAATGTTTTGCTTAATCAGTTAACATAAATATTTTTCCATGCTATTTAAAATTCTTCTAAAACATCATTTTTAATGACTGTAAAACAATTCCATGCTATGGATAAGCTATAATTTATTGAATTATTCATCTATTGTTGGACTTTTAGATTTGTTTCAATGTTTTGCTAAAAAAAAGTAGTGAATATTCCTATTCTTAGATATTTAATTATATCTGATTATTTTCTTAGAATATACAGAAGTGGGAATCATATACTGATTCATATGATCATACTGCTCTTCAAAAAGGCTGTATCAGTTTCCCATTTATCAGCAAGCATATACCAGTGTCCATGTTCTGAGACCATTCCAGGCTTGTCAGCACTCATTTTGAATTCTTGGCAAATCGTTAGGTGGACAGCGCTATCTCCTTGTTTTAACCTACATTAAAAAAATTCCTAGTGTGGTCTGGAATGCTTTCATGAACATTTCTTCTTTTCTGAATTGTCCGCTTTCCTATTGATATATTAAGACATAATCTTTTGTTTTTGTATTTGTTTTACAAGTTAATCCCCATTTGACATTTATCTTTACATTTGGTCTATGCAGTTTTTTAATGAATGAAACATTTACATCTTAGGTTTTTACACCTATCAATCTTTTCCTTCGTGACAACTTCCATTACCTCATGCTCTGGAATTCTTTTCCCACCCCAACATAGCCTATTTTCAAATGAAATCTTTTGCATGACATCAACATATGAGAAGGTGGTATTTTATTACAGAGCCGATCACTCTGAATAACGAGGTTGCTTTGATGAACAGGAGAATATGAAAGTGAGGTCATACTTTGAAGTCTCATGTTCATCTAAGCAACCAATTAAATTCTGAATTTGTTTTAATTGCTCAACACGGGCAAAAATCAAGTAAATAGTCGCAAATGATGACAGTCTTTAAAAACAGCATTCCATGTAATCTCAAAATACTTTCTTTGATTACACTAAATTTTGAAAGAATACTATACTACTACTACTACTACTAATGGCTAATACATACCTAGCTTTTACTCTGTGACAGCCTTTCAAGAATTTTACATATATTATCTCACTTATCCTTTGCAACAACCTCTTGAGATAAACAGAATTATTATCCCCATTTTACAGATGAAGAAACTGAGGCACAGAGAAATTAAGTAACTTGCCCTAGAACACATAACCAGTGAGTGGCAGGGCTGGAGTTAACCGAGAAATCTGGTCCCTGAATCTATATTCCTAACCACTGAACCTCCACACAGCACCCATCACAGTGACAGATCCTATTATGTGCCTACTGATTTGGGTGGGGGGGGTAAATTAATAGGAAACATTCTAAATACCTACCATTTACTAAGGGCTCAAAGAAATTCTAGTGTAGTAATTTATCAAGACCTGGATAAATCCTATTTCCTTCTGTAGGCAATACTGTGTCCTAAAATGCAAAGTTTATTTCTACATACAATCTTTTCAGTAGAGTACTGATGTGCAGAAATCTAATCTTCCAAATACTGCCAAAGAAGAAAGCTAGGTTTGGCCCAGTGTTTGTTCAAGCCAAGAAAATGTTGGTCAGTAATCTAGCAAAATGGCTGTGGAATAAGACAGAGAGACAGCCTTCACCTCTTATATGCTTTTCCTGGCTGGTGTCAACTCAGCACAGCTGTGGTCTTAGGTTCGGGGGCAAGTCCTCTGTTCCCAACTTCGACCTCTGAACCTCTACACCTCTGTTCCTCTTGGCCCCCTCCCTAAGGCCTCAAACAGAAGGAGGACTTCAGCATTTGTTCGTCTTCTTCATCCACAATGAGAGTTCCCATTTAGTGTGTGTGTGTGTGTGTGTGTGTGTGTGTGTGTGTGTGTGTGTGTGTGTGTGTGTTGTTTGCCAAGGGAATAAGTGATGCCTCCTCGTTTCTCTTTCAATTCGCCTCCTTATTTTTCTACGAAAACAAGTAGCGCATGAACGTGCTCCTATATTACTGGTCTTTGCCTTTAAATCACTGGTTCTCAGACTTTTCCACCAAAGGATTAATCTCTCCAGAAACAATTCAAGGAAGATACAGAGCATAATGAGCTTCTGACTTCTAGCAGGTGTGATGCTGAAAGGATATTCTTTCAGAGAACAGTAAATTTACCTGCCTTTTTTGTAGTCCCCCAAAGAGTAGGCTTTTTGACATTCAGATAACAACTCATCATCATCGTATTTCACATACGTACTGAGCTGGCAAGCACTGATACATCAAAAAGGAACTGACGTGGTCCTTGTCTTCCATGTAGATATAAAAATATGTGGTGTTCTGGCATAGATAAATCTAGAGACCCCAGGCATGCTGAGTACCAAGACTGGGAGTATTTGATGCTGCAGGACTCATATAGAGACCTGTCCAATGGGCAGATTCTTCTTAAGAATAGGTCACCTTCCTAAACAGGCTTCAGTCTGCTTACTGAACTCCTAAATCCGAGCTGTTTGGAGATAGCAGACATTCCAGGTACCCGCCACGGTCCCAACTAACATTTCCTGGGCATCATTTTCAGTCTTGGGTTCAACCAGTAATAAAGGGACATCTCAGGGTACCTTAAGCCCTACCCCCACAGGGGGAGCAGTTTGTTAACTCTCAAATGCGTTATCTTGAAGAATCGGAAGCTAAATTACCGCTTAGATCAGACCTTTTACAATATAAGTGCTATTGAATTCCTAAACTATGAAAACCACTAGAAACCTAAAGGAAAAAAGCTATATTCTAATATGTTTGCAGAGAGAATGTTGAACCAAATAAGGAACATCTGTAGTATTAATTTTTGATATTTATATGATAATTGGTATAACCTTACTTTATAAAATAGAAATTTGCACTAGCCAACAAATGTATTTGAATGAATAAATTTTTCACATGTGAGTGCCATGTCCCACCTAGATTATAAAACTTTGAGGGTGGGGACCATGTCTTAAGTTTCTGATGCAGAACTTGCTAAGTTCTCTGTTTGCAGCAGGTACCCTATGCATGCTTACTAGTATTCTGTAAAGATCCAAACACTCAGAGATCAAACAATTTAAATCTTACCCAAAGTCTGTCTCTCATTATCTAAATCATTACTGAGATTATCTAAGGAAAGGTTGTCACTTATGTCACTGACATATGAATCATCTTCAGACATCTATGGGAAAGAAGAAATAATATACATTAGAGTAGACAAGCCAGATTTCATAAAGCCTTTACTTCAAATGATCAAATATTTTAGACCACACATTATAAACCTATAGAAATGATTTTGGATGCTGTTTTCATAAAGGCCCATACACCAGTCTGCCTAGGGGATGCTCACAGAAAATATGTTATTAAAATTCTTATACATTCGTGATTCATTCTCACAAGGAAAACACATGTAAACCCCAGATTTTAGTTATTATAAAAATTCTTATTAATTCTGACTGCTTTTTCAGAATTTGTTAGCATTTGACTAGAAAGAGTTACAAATTGTCTTTTAACTATCTGTGAATAAAAGTATCTTCTATGGAAATTAATGGATAAAAAATATGAGAACTTCTATACCGAAGGGGTAAAATGATCAGTACTCACACTCAGAACATAATTATAAATTAATTATAACAACCATATTATAATAACTATAATAACCATAATTATATTATAAATTACTATAGAGCAAATTCAATGAGGAGAAAATATACAAGGTGCTAACTTCTGACCCTGTAGTGGAAATAATACATTATCAAACAGCTAATAGTCAAAATCATTAACCTACAATTGAAAAGAGGTATAACAAATCAAGTAACAGAAACCAGGATGTGCCCAACACCTACTTTCATAATTTTTGTTCCCGAAGATCTTGTATCTGTTTATGCTTTTTGAGGTATGAGTTATAAGAAGATCCTCAGAATGTAATGATAAAAAGGAGCCATTGAGTTTAGTGTTTCTAAATATGGGTATTTACTGAACAGGTAAAGCAGCAAAAGAGATTTTCGAGGCACCTAACTGAAAACAGTGGTCAAACCTCATTTTCTGAAGAGCTTGGAGACAACAGAACTTCCTGTGCATCAAAAAACTCTGAAAGAGAGTCAGTGATGGAGAGCCTGCTTTCGTTGGAAAGCTGATGGACCAGAGTTCGATTGTCATCTCTGGAGTTTTCCTATTTGAAACACAAAACCAAAAATGCATATATTTAGAAACAGTCTCAAGAGAAGCAAAATAAACAACTGATTTTGCTGCACAATACACACGGTCACAGGCCCAGGCAAACAGGCGGCTCAAAACAGAGGGCAGGTTCAAAGTTGAGGAGAAGCAAACCTCACACAAAACACGGTGAAAAGCCTAGGTCTCCCCCAAATGGGCACCTTGTTTACAGGCACTATCACAGCTCAGGCACACACAACAAACCTCAAAGCAAAAAAAGACTGTGCAGGTCAGTTTTTATTCCACTTAAGACGGGAAAAATTCCAACACTCTCTGAATCATATCCTCTTATTCTCTACCACTGCAGGATGTTTCTTTTCATCCTAAAATTTCCTCTGAATTGTACTCAATGCATGTCCTTGCATGGCTGGTTCAGAGCAACACAGCTTTCTTCTGCCTCAATTCTCTCGCAGAGGCCAGTGTGCTGCTCATGAGGCGTCCCTTGACAAATAAACAGTGTGTTTCGGTCCAGAAGTGCCCCTGGTGGTAGATCATTCATTATTCATGGATGAATGAGATAAATTCTCTTTGTCTGTCTCTCTCCAACCACACAGGCTGCAAGGGAAGGAAGTCCCCAATCCCCTTCCCACCCTCTCTGCAAACAACACAATAGAATATAGTGATTTTCTCCTCTTGCTGGCCCTCCATCCCTTGAGTCACTGAGTCTGGACTTTTCCTCTGGAAAGGACCTAAATACTTTGGGAATATGTTTTGTATGCTATTTGCAAGTGAAAATTCAATTTAACTCAAGAAATTGAGCAACTGCATTGTGCCTGTCATGGCGGGATACGATGATGAATAAGACAAGGTTTTTGGTCCGAGTAAGTGGTGTAGAGGGCGCATCCAACACACATGAGCCCAAGACGATGGAACAGAAAGCGCTACAGAAGCGGACAGGAAGGAGAGGTTGATTCTATTAGGGGGGCTTTGGTTGGGGAGGGCTTCACAGAAGAGGTGATGCCTAACTAGACCTTGAGGAATGAGAACATACTGAGGACGACATGATTTGATTCCTTTGAATCAGAGAAGACTGTCACCTGAACTTCCTGACAGCTCACATTTCTCACGGGGCTGATAAAGGAGCTGCTTATATATCCTTATGTTTTGGATAAATGAGTCGCAGAATAATTTGGGAAACAAAAGTTAACGCATATTATATCTTTCCCAGAAGTTTTATGAGTTCAGGACACACTCCTCAGCCTCATAAAATGGAGATGCTCTAACAGGAGGGCCCCAGCAGACGTTCATCATTAATAAAGGTCAAATGGTCTCTTTATGGAATGTTTACTTCAGGAACACATTGTATCCCTTTCTCTTCTAGACAAGGTATTCATTGAAAGATCCTACCCATTTTAATATCCCTACAGCCTTTTGAAAAGCAGGCTTCTTCTCCATGCTAACAAACAAGATCACTTAGGATCTATAAATAAGCATCACATCTGTCACCTTTAAAGGAAAGGTCTCTCTCCTCAAAAGAGGAGACGTGGTAATGAATAACTGAGCTCCCTTAATGTTCACTGAAACAACAGAACAGTCCTGTGTCTTTGCTGTGTCACTGCCACATAAGACTCTAATGATTTATTTACTTGTTCTCCTCATTAATTTATTAATAGTCGCTCTGGCTCTTTCTGTATTTCTTCTTCCTAGGCTGATGGGTCAGGAGGATTTCTTGCCTGATCAACAGTGAAAATAGCACGCCTGGCCCCAGCCCTTTCTGCTGTTCCATTACTCCAGCAACTTCCTATTGATAGTCACCGAAAACTCAACAGGACTGCAGGAGCCTCCAGCCCTCAGCCCAGTGTCCTGCACAGCCCAGGACCTCATGTATTAAAATATTAATCTAGTCAGTTCAATTTAATCATATCCCCTCAAGTTTGTAAGGTATAAGTGGTTGTTTATCTTTTTTTACATTACAAAAAGATAGAGAAAAAGGAGGGAAGGGAACACGCATAATCCCATCACACTAAATCAACCACTATAGGCATTTTGATACATTTCTCTCCAATCCTTCTTATACATATAGCTTTGCTTTGTTTTGAAATAGTTGTCATCTATCTATCTAATTTTATAAATTTCCTCCAAACAACATTGCTCCATAACTTCAGTGACATGGACATATATACACATAAATACACATATTTACCAAATGTAAAATAGATAGCTAGTAGGAAGCAGCCACATAGGACAGGGAGATCAGCTTTGTGACCACCTAGAGGGGTGGGATAGGGAGGGTGGGAGGGAGACGCAAGAGGGAAGAGATATGGGGATATATGTATATGTATAGCTGATTCACTTTGTTATAAAGCAGAAACTAACACACCATTGCAAAGCAGTTATACTCCAGTAAAGATGTTTAAAAAAAAAAAATTAAATTAACACTTGTTCTGAGGATAAAGGTAGTACGTGCTCAAAATAGAAAATACAGAAAGATGTAAATAACATAAATATCACTTAAAATCCATCACCCAGATGTGGCCCCTATTAACCTGTCAGTGTATTTTTTGTATTAAAATATTTGTATATAGATTTTTTTTTTAGTTTGAAAAACTGGGATCACACTGTACTTAGTCTTTATTTAGTCTGCCACATTCACTTAACATTATATTGTGAACTTCTCCCTAGGCTGCTAAAATTTCTCTGAGACAATGAACTTTACTTGATAGATTTACTATATATGTGTGTCACAGAGTAACCATGTCATTTATTGGAAATTAAGGGTGTTTCCAAATTTGTAAAGATGGTGAACACGTTTGCAAATGTGTCTTGCTCGTATGTCATTATTTCTTATAATCAGTTCTCAGAAGTAATTATTAAAAATGTTTAAGGCAGGGCTTCCCTGGTGGCGCAGTGGTTGAGAGTCCGCCTGCCGATGCAGGGGACGCGGGTTCGTGTCCCGGTCCGGGAAGATCCCACATGCCGCGGAGCGGCTGCACTCGTGAGCCATGGCCGCTGAGCCTGCGCATCCTAAGCCTGTGCTCTGCAACGGGAGAGGCCACAACACTGAGAGGCCCTCGTACCCCCCAAAAAAAAAAAAAAAAATCCAAATCTAGTCAACATTTCTTTTGTAATTTTTTCTATTGCTTCCACATTTAGGAAGTCCTCCCTACTCTAGCCATTTGTTAAACATTTAAATCAATATTTTTCAGTTTGAATTTCATTCATTAGTGATTCATTTTAGTGTGCAATGGAAAGATTTATTTATTTATTTTTTTTTTTTAAATTTTTTGGCTGCGTTGGGTCTTTGTTGCTGCCCATGGGCTTTCTCTAGTTGCAGCGAGCGGGGTCTACTCTTCGTTGAGGTGCGTGGGCCTCTCATTGCGGTGGCTTCTGTTGCTGTGGAGCACGGGCTCTAGGCACGCAGGCTTCAGTAGTCGTGGCACGCAGGCTCAGTAGTTGTGGCTCACAGGCTCTAGAGCGCAGGCTCAGTAGTTGTGGAGCACGGGCTTAGTTGCTTCGTAGCATGTGGGATCTTCCCGGATCTGGGCTTTAGTTTCCTTGTCTCTAAAATGAAACCACCGTCACCTACCTCATAGAGCTGTGGTTAGGATTTTGTGAGACAGTGCATTTAAGTGCACATGGAATACAGCAAACGAGCAATTAAAAGAATCAAAAGTCTTGTTTTAGAGTTTTCTTTCAAGTTCTTGCTTGTTTGGTCTCTTAAATGGACTTTAGATTTAGTAGGATATTATCCCGAAAGTCACTTGGCCTTTCATTTGGAGTCTAAAATAACATAAAATAATCTAAGCACTCATACTTCATAATAGTAAATGTTCAGATTCAGAAATTTAAAATAGAAGGACTTGATAGGATATGAGAGTAACTTTTGATAGGAGGGGAGATTTTAGAATCCAGGTAGATTTTAGAACACCAAAGATGGGTAATTTGTGCAGCTAAAAGGTAACAGAAGGGAAGCAAAGAAAGTAAGAGGGCCTAAAAACAGAGCACCCTGGGCTGACCCCAGTGTGGGAACTGTCATTCCCACAGTGTTTGAGAAGCCTGTGAGCTACCCAAGGAAAGGACATTGGAGTCGAGCTTTCAGGCTCTGGGGAGGCCATTTCCACTCACTCTCTTATTTCCTGAGGGCAACAATGACTTTTCCCATACTGTGAAAGTCAGCCTTTCCTTTTCACACTCTGTGAAAAGCAGGATAAAACACGGAAAACAGAAAATCACTGAAAGAGGAACTAGATCAGTGAGACAAGCAAATCATCAATTCAAGACACTAGCAGGCTGTTTTGGAAGCTGTGAGCTTTGAGGGATGTTATCACTCCTCTTCAAAGACAATGTACAGCATTTAAGCCTTCAGGTGCATTACTTGTGAGATCAATTTAAAAGCATGCATTTTAAAAGACCTGTGATTTTGGTTTCCTTTCCCAAATGTAAATAGTCCCAAGGGTACGTACGCATTGACTATAAATTTACAGAACCATAAATGAAGGGTCAACTTGCCATTTACCTATTTAATGGCTTGTTAAATAAACTAACGTAATTAGGTGATAATTTCAAAGTTAAGTGCTGCCTGGAAGCGGGCACCAAACCCCACAGAATGCCATTGCGTTTGGCAGCAAGCCACCCTGAGTGACGGCTGGCCTCAGTGACTCAGCCCTGATACAGCAAACCTGTATCACCAGATTCAGAGACAGCCCTCCTGGTAAGCATGTTTCTTTGCCTAGGCCTGAAATGAAGGCCCCTTTAGATAATGTTTAGGTGCTCAGTCTTGCAGGGGATTCAGTTTGGGTCTGGGCTAAAGGATAAATGTATATGTACAACTGATTCACTTTGCTGTACACCTGAAACTAACACAACATTGTAAATCAACTCTAATAAAAATTTAAAAAATAAATAAGGTGATTGAAAAGATCTCTTGGGGGCAGGGAAGATGCAGAATTTCATGGTCAACCACTGACATGTATCTCAGAAGTAATAAGAGGTCCTCCAGCCCTGCGGAGAGAGGGAACCACCCTCATCAGAAAAGGGTCCCATCAGCTCAGGACACAGCCTGTGCTTCACATGAAGGTGGATGCCTGGGCCTTTCAGTCTGATTGATTCCAGCATCTAATCTTCCCGTCGCCTGACACAACAACTTTCCAAGGAGTAAAGGAATTGTGTCAGGCTTTTGTTTTCTTTGAGGACAGAAAAAGGAGGACGATGGATTAAGATTAAACATTAGAAACTCCTTTAAAAAATCTACAATGCCCACCTCTTGTACCTGACCTTCCTTTTTTTTTTTTTTAATGCACTCACTCTAATACATTTGTTAATGAAAAATTTAGCACAATTGAGGCAGGCATATAAACGTAAGAGATTGCTAAAAACAATTTTGACCTTCATTACCCTTTTCTACTGATTTTTTCAAGTAATCCACTTGTATTTTTCTGAACTTCCTCATTTTAAACACAGTCAAAGAATATTTTGGATAAACATCCCAAGTCTTGAGAACAGACATTTTTAACATACTATGAACTGACCAAGACACTCAACTGTAATAATTCTCCCCCTCTGAGGGTAATCACAGGAAAGGGAGAAGGAAACAGCCACATAGAAATAGGACAGTGGTTCTCAGAGAGGGAGCAAAAGAAGCTGGCTGGGAACCGGGATGCTATAGGTTGGAGAAAGTGAGGGTTTTTTCAGAAGTAACAGGAGAAAACATTTGTCTCTGCACAGTCCCCACTCCAGTAATATCAAGAGAAAAGGGTGATCCTTAGGAGGAAAATGGGGTAAAGAAGTACAAAGGGAGGAAGAGTTCCAGGGGGAAAAAGCAGTTTAGAAATGCAGCTAGCAGCATACTTTCAAGGAAGCCTTGGAATCCTCAGCTGCCCGTGGTGAGGGAAGCACAACTCCCAGGGGCAGCAGGGAGGCCTGCGGGGACAAGGCGCGGCGACATTACCCACCTCTGCCAGACGATCACCCGACTTGGCAGCAACTGGGCGGTCGAGGAGCAGAGACTCAGCATGGATTCTGCATAAGCGTTCTTTAAGATCTGTGTTTTGTGCTAGGGCCTGGAACACGTTAAAAATAGTGGGGCTCCGTTAATAAATGGATGTTTCAGAAAAGCACAGCAGCGGGCCCAGTGTGGCGGAGCCCTCGGGGGCACTTCCTCGACTATTTTTCTTGAATGTTATCCAACAGGATACCCCTGAGATGCCTGGCAGATACAAGATATTAAACACTGGAAACGGAGGCCCTCCTCGAATCTCATTTCCAGGGATGGAAGTAGGGTTAGTAAGGCTTTCCTTTCGGTGGAGAAGGAAATCACAAACACCTACAGCTTTTATTACTCGAGGTTTCTCGGCCCCTCCTCCTTCCGAGCTGCCTTTAGACTCTGACTACCTCCCTCTAAAGATCCCAAGCTTCTCTCTCTCACCTTCAGTAAAAATGCTGCTCTTACCCCTTACGATTGGACATATTTTAATGTTATTTAATTATCACACTAGTTGAATTGGATCTTAGGAAGTGTGCTGAGAAGATTTTGTGGAGGATTAATTTTACTGTTTTACAGTATAGGTATTCATTGCTTTATATTCATTCTTCATGACTAAGATAGTTTATTTAAAAAAAAAAAAAAAAAAAAAGAGCTTACTTACCTGGGTAAGGGCTAAGGACCAGGGCCCTGGGAAGGGGGCTATGAGATGTGAGCTCATGTCAGCCCACCCAGATCTCTTATTTCTCCCTGGACAGGTGTGATTCCCTAGCCCATCCTCCCAACTAGGAGAGTAAAGGAAGGTGTTTCTTTCATGCTGGTATCCCCTGTGACCAACTGTTCTCCAGATGATCTGTTTTTAGAAAGGGACAACTTCATCTGATTCACCCACACACACTCCCACAGTCAGCTCCCCAGGTGCTTGTACACAGATCCATCCTGTCTGTCTGTCTTCCTGACTCTCTTCTGAGAAGCTCAGAGCCTTTCCCATCCATCAGGGCCCACAGGGTCTAGCTGCTGAGAGCATAGAATGATGTCTATATTTACCCACTGCCTGGATCTCAAACAAGAATTTTGGCTTTGTTTTTTAGTACTCACAGATGGAAAGGCTTATCGGGAAATTCTCAAGGGTCATTTAGGAAACACTGAGTAAATGTTTCTTAAATCACACAACTACATCTAATAACCTCTACCGGGCATTCACTTTGGCCAATATGTTGCTGGCGTCTTAGTGTAAGTGGCTAGAATCTATACCACTGGCTAGAATCTCCATATGGTCTGAAAAATGTGCTATTTTAGTAGCTTCTCTTTCCTTTGTAAGCCACAGGCAGAAGAAAGAAAAACACAAAGATTGCACATACAGCACAAACATATTCATTCTGATAGCCCTGAGATAACTCTAAAATTCTTATTTTTAAAAAACAAGTCTTGAATTTAATCAGGAATCCAAGACAAAAAGGAAAGGATCATTCTGTTTTATCTTAAGTTTCCAAAATCCTTACCATGGGTGAGGGAGAACTCCTTAGAGAAGGTAGTGACTCTGGACTAGGATATCATGGCCAGGTGGGTCTCATGGCCTCTACCAGACCAGCAGATTAATGAGGCCAGACCTCCACAGGAGGAGGGCAGGGGACAGGAAGACGACAGTGAAAAGGACTTTGGGGAGCCCATCAGAGGTACCTTCTAAGTGCACTAAAGGCCACCCTACTGGGAACAATAAGAAATGCTTTTACCACTAAAAGATAAACTTAAAAAAAGAAAAAGAAAAAAACCACCCTGCTTCCCTCAAACCAAAGCAGCACCCAGTGTGTGGCTGGCTGTCCACTACAATCCAAAAGGGGCGTTTCTATCTCTGGGTCTACAACATTAAGACTCTAAACATGGAGTAAATCTATGTTATTTTTTATTTCGTTCAAAGATAACCTACTGGAAATATTCAACTGAGCGAATATTCCTTAAGTATCTTACAATGACAGTATGTACCACTGGTAATGTATTTACCATTAACGTTACACCAAAAGCATTGCTTTACTTTTCTCAGTAATATGATGAGTAGAAAACATGGGTGGGTATTTTCTAGTTCTCTCACTGCCTGAATTGGCTTCTGAAAACAAAATCCTAAAATTCATCTCCCCTACCTGACCCTACATAGAAAGTTCAGTATTGCTTCAGATGGTAATTTCACATGTGTGCACGCACTCTCCCCCTTTTCACAATAAGTGTTCCACATACAAGCAAAGAGTAGGAGCAAATAAGTATGTTCTTTTAAAAGTTCTCCAGATTTTTTATAGATACAGAGATAATAGCCAGACATTGTCAGCTATTCAAAACAGAGTTCTAGGATACTGCACTTCAATGGAGTCCAGCTCTTCTGAGGAATAAACTGGAATCGATGAAAAAAAAGGAGAGAGAGTGAATGACAGGACGGCTTACTGAAAAACATCTGGGGCTTGGCAGTGATTTTTTCTGTTGTTATGAAGGCACAATGATTGCCTGACACTCCTTATGACATCTCTTTGTGCCCATGGGGGGAGCAGGTGGGAGCTGAACGTTTGTACTATCAAATCAAATCACTTTTTTGTCTTTGAAAGAGATGTGGTATAAACAGGTAGATAGGATCAATGCTGGGCAGCAGAGAAGAGTGTGAATTCAAAATTTCACTCTGTTGCCTGTACCTGTCAATACGGAAAGTCAATCTAAGCCTGTGAAGTCTTAGGTATGGAAATCTGCAGACTGTCAGACTTTGTAAGCATTAACAAACAAATGTCAAGACAACCATATAACGAGAGCTTCCCTAGTGGCACAGTGGGTAAGAATCCACCTGCCAATGCAGGGGAGACGGGTTCAAGCCCTGGTCGGGGAAGATCCCACATGCCGCAGAGCAACTAAGCCCTGTGCCACAACTGCTGAGCCTGTGCTCTAGAGCCCGCAAGCCACAATTACTGAAGCCCGTGCGCCTAGAGCTCGTGCTCCGCAACAAGAGAAGCCACCGCAATGGGAAGCCCACGCACCGCAACGAAGAGTAGCCCCCGCTCGCCGCAACTGGAGAGAAGCCCGCGCAGCAACAAAGACCCAACGCAGCCAAAAATAAATAAATTTAAAACAAAAACATATAACAAAAGCTTTACAGAAACAGAAAACTCAAGATAAATAGGAGGAAACCAAACAGAGTATCTAATGCTCAGTGAAATACTAGCTACTAAGATTTCGAGTAGGCTCAGCTTTGGTGTTGAGAACAAGCAGATCTGATGAAAGGTTAGAATGTAATTTGGATAATGTGTTTGGTTTTCTCATGAATTTTCAACACAACCTTGGAAATCATGAATTTTCAACATAACCATGGCAATGGAAAATATAAAATGTTCATGAGCCTGGACACACTGTCAGGCATTTCCATGACACAGACATGTAACTTACAGATGACAGGGCGTGCTTCAGACCAAGGACCTGGGCAGAGGGGGAGACAGAGACATCCTGCTCCATCAGCTGCTTCAGTTTCTCTCTCTCCGTTGATATGGTGTTAAAAGCTGACCTTAAAGTGAAGTAGACTATAAAGATATAATCATTATAAAAAGGAATAAAAGAGTCATAATTAAAAACAAGATATAGAGAGATGTATTTCTTATAAAAGAACTTAGAAAAGTAACAGCCATGAATATTTTGCGTCCAGCAAATGTGCACCTAATTGACTTTAAAAAATACATCTGAAATGTAATACCAAGAGTGAACCCTAATGTAAACCATGGACTCAGGGTGATAATGATGTTTCAATGTAGGTTTATTGATGGTTAACAAATGGACCACTCTGGTGGGATGCTGGTAGCGGGGGAGGTTATGTATATATGTATGGGGGAGTGGGTATGGGAACACTCTACTTCTTGTTCAATTTGCTATGAACCTAAAACTACTCTAAGGAATAAGATCTATTAAAAATTTGAAAATCACACATTATTTGTCAATTCCGAAGTCCCTATCCACTATAAAATTCCATGATTTTATGAGCTGTCACCAAGATATTTTGACACTTGAAAGGACTATACTTCTCAATTATCAACATTTAGTTTTGTTTGTATCTCCAAAGACTGGAAATGTTTGAAAACAGAACTTATTGGTTGTCAGAAGGAAAATGGTAACGATGCAGAGGAGAAACTAGACAGCACCTTAACTAGGTGTCCAAAATTAATCACTAGTGAGAGTCAGATGGACTTCGTGTACCTTGGGACTTTGTGTGATACCCTGAAAAAGACACACTATTGTTTTTGTTGTACACAAGCCAGAGATAGGCCATCTGAATCTGCTCAGGAGGAAACATCAGACAACCCCAAAATCAGGACCATCCTATTTTTTCAAATTGGCCTGTATTCTTCAAAAGTGTCAATTTCATCAGCGAGAAAGACAGACTCAGGAACTGCTCCTAATTATAGGAGACTAAAGAGGCATGATAACTAAATGCACTCTACGACCACAGACTAGAGCCTGTACTGAAGGGGAAAAGAGCTATTAAGGGATGTTATTTGGATATTGACAACATTTGAATACGGAAGGCAGAATAGGTAAAAGTACTGTTTCAATGCTAAAATTCCTGAATTTCATAACTAAACTGTGGTTAAGTAACGGAATACCCCTATTCTTAGGAAATATACATATAGCATAAAGGCATAAAAAAAGACATGATGTTTGATTCCTATTTTCACATGGATGAGAAAAAATAAATGCACACACATCTGCATATGTGTGTGTGTGTGTGTGTGTATATATATATGTCTGTGTGTGTGTGTGTGCGCGTGTGTGTGTGTGTAGAAAGAGATAAATGCAGCACAATATTAAAAATGGTGAATTTGGATAAAAGACATATGAGAGTTCTTTGTATTATTCTTGCAACTTGTCTATAAGTTTAAAATTATTTCCAAAAAGGTGTCACCTACCCTCTTCCTTGTTAGTCCTTCCAGCTGCCTGACCCAGAATTCCCCACCTCTCAACGTGGCATTCCACAATTGGTTCACTTTAGTGAGCGTTCAGGTACAATGAGAGCTCAGTGTTATTAGGCACTCAGATGCCTGAACTGAAGTTTTAAAAACCGTTATTAGGTACAGCAAAAAATTCACCAAGTTTTGATCACATAATGTACAAGTTACCTCCTAGGGATAAGGCAATTGTCATCCGAATTGATCATGGAAATCACGTGTGAATATTTCCAATCTCCTTTATTCTATTTTGTTTTAGAAAGACAGGAAGAAGGAAGAGGCTGAGACATACTTCTACTCCAATGGCCTGGCATAAGACTGAACTGCCTGGTGCTGCACTTTTTGAGGTACTGTTATTCCAGAGTGGCCGATTCAGTATCACAGAAACTAAATATGCATGACTGAATTACTCCCTTCATTCCACAGTCACGCAGACAACTGAACCTCTCTCGATAGGCTGTCCGTAAATTGTCTGAGGTTGTGGTGTTAAGCCACAGACTTAGAGCATCTTCACAAAATCACAGGACAAATAAGCAATTTGTTTAAATGCACACACAAATTATGGTGCTTCTGTTGACAGAAGACAGGGGTCAAGGGTCAATAGGTACTGAATTTTCTAATAGTGTCTATGGAACATGCTTAGCGCTTTGATTTAAACAATTCAGTTGAGCACAATAACAGGCAGCACAACAGAGCCACCAATAGTGTGAGTTCCCACATCAGCCCTGGGTTCTTCCCAGCTCCATCACTTACTCACTGCAGGACTTCGGACAGGTATATTATGCACCTGGACCCCAGTTTCCTCACTTGTAAATAGGGATAATAATAGCATTTACTTCATAAGATCATTATGGGGATTAAATCAGATAATGTAGGTAAAGCACTTAACCCAATGCATCGCATATAATAATAAATGCTACTGCAATAATAATAGTGGTGGTGATGAAAGAAACATACGAGGCTGAAAGTGGTGATGGCTGCAGTCTTTTGAAATATGGGCAGCAGTTTTAGAATACTTGAGTCTCTTGCTGGAACATCATTTTATAAATAAATGCACAGGGTAGAAGTTCTATGAATGAGAGATTGACCAGAATCTACGGAGCAGTAGAAGCAGTGGAAGCTCTCACCCAGAAAGCAACAAGCCCTGCAGTTAACTCACTCACTGCATCTTAGGTCCTTTTAGATAGGCACCCCTACGCCTTGCAACTCCACAGGATACCCATGCCCATCTGAGTGGGTCCCTGGGGGAACACCTCGTCACTGTCATTTTTGGGTAAGTTTACTTAGTATCTTACTACAATTCTTTTCTTAATTGAGGTATAACTGACATACAACATTATACTGGTTTCAGGTATACAACATAATGATTCAATACTTGTATACATTTGGAAGTGAACACCACAATAAGTATAGTTAACATCTGCCACTTTACATAGTTACAAAAAAATTTTTTTTCATTGTCATGTTTATTGCTCTAAATTAAACAGACATGGCACTCAGCTGGCTGCCACTTTACCAAATCAATTCCCTTGGCTTTCAGATGGCCTGCAGTAAAACAAGGCATTCAACCAAACTAGAAGATTACTATTGCTATTTGTAAATGAAGATTTCTCTCACTGCAAAGATTTTCCACAGGTTGCAGGAGATGTATCCCTAAAACCTCACTTTTTTCCCTTCCAAGGCAGAATGTGAATATCCACTTCTATCTGGAGTACCCTGACCCCAGTCCTATACTAGTCCTTGCTTTCCCATCCTAAATCTGCTCATCAAATATGGTAATTTTTGCTTGTATTACTAATAGAACACTCTCTCACAAAATCTCCTTGTAACAAGAAGCAGCAGCATGATTTCTGTTCAGTGGAAAACAATTAATCATAGAAGATAATTACAGAATTTGAGAGGCCAAAGAGTCAGGACAACTACTTTAAGACATTTAACAAATGAGGCAACTGAGGCCCAGAGAAGTTAATCAATGAGGTGAAAGTCCCACAGCTAGTCATAACAGAGGTGGCCTAGTTGAATGCAAGTTTTCTGACTTAGCTTGTAGAGAGGGTTAGCTCCAAAAAGACTTATTATTTACAATGTTTGCTGACATATGTTTCCAGGAACTTTAGTTCCAGAGAGATAATAGCTGACAGCAGTTTGGGGAAGAGGGAGGAGATTTTCCCTAACAACGTTGAAAATTTGAAAATCATTAAGTTAAACAAAGCTAACAGGCTTCTCTGCTGCAGGACTTCTCTTGGGCCTTGAATATTTACTGCTTCTTGTGTAAATGCAAAGCAGACTATAGTCAGCAGTGTTTCCCAAACATTTTAAATCGTGGAATTCTTCTGTTTTTTAAAGTGTTATATGGGCAAAGTGTTCCATGAAATACATTTTGGGATATGTAAAAGCTAATATATGTAAGGCAAATTACTTATGACTTTTAGACTTTAGTACATTTTGTTCTCTGTTTGCTTATATATATGTCAACATAGACACAAAGCCAGACACATGAACCAATGAGAATTAGTCCAATGATACACCATAAAAATCAAATTTATAGTCTAATATATACAACAAAGACTTTTTAGGATGGGTGTATATTAGTTGCTACCATTTGATCCAACTTCTATGAGACAGGGAGAATTCAGATGCATTTAACAAGCTGAAAAAAAGTAGGTAATATAAGACTATTTACAACAACAATGGAATTCTTGCCTTGAGCTCAGCTGCTCTGAAGTCATGGTCAACAGATTAGTGATGCAGTTAAGAAAGTACAGTAAAAACTGTCAGTAACAAAATCAGGCTTACAAAGGAAGAAAAGACAAGATGCTTCAAAAGTTTGAATGGAAGTGAGAAAGCAGGCAAGGTCACAGGACACAGGGAGAACCTGAGAACTGTCTTCATTTCATGAGGCCTCTGAATTACAGCCTCTGTAGAAGGGACTCCCCGAGATCTTTCAGTCTCTGCAAGTACGCTCTAAAACCACAGGAATGAAACAAAGCTTGCTGGGCTCCCTGTGGAATTCACTGTTTGCAAGCCCGTGGGGCGTGGCCTATAGTTGAATAGGTGTTCCTGGACTTTTCTCGGAGCACAAACCTTGACCTAGTCTAGGTATGTGGCAGCCCTGCAGCCAGTTGGTTTTCACAAAGCCCAAAAGACAGAACAGCTGGCTGAGGCCCATTATAAACCTTGCACAATGTCAGGCCCTTTGCAGGAGGACACGGTCAGGGGATCAACTCAATATAGCAAACTCTGTCCTTCTGAGGAAGCAGCTTCTTCAAGGCAGGTAAAATCAGGATAGCTCCCTTCCGCAGGGAGGCACTAGCTTCTCATTTTTAAAGAGACAGTGCATATTATTAAAAAGTAATGGCACTGTATAGGAATTTCCTCCCACAAAACCTAAAATGAAACAACCTAATTACAAGTGGTCCTTTAATACTAGAGAACCACACTGGGGTGTGTTAAGATCTTTAACGGGGTGGGGCACGTAATTCTTCCCATTTTACAGATAAGTTGTACTGCCAAACATGGACAAGGTTCTAACGGTCACTTGGACAAGAGTTTGAGGTAAGAATCTGTAAAGAGCATAAAATGGTTTCCTCATAACCAACGTGTTTTATTTTAAGTTTGTAGGGTAAGGGAAAAGAGCCAAAGGAATCAGTGATGTAAAGGAAGAAAAATACAGGGTGATGAGAGAAAAGCAAAATAGGAAACGTCTTCTCTCCTCCCACTTCAAGTACTGCCCTCCCATTTAAAAAATTTTAACTCGGGCTTCCCTGGTGGCGCAGTGGTTGAGAGTCCGCCTGCTGATGCAGAGGACGTGAGTTCGTGCCCCGGTCCGGGAAGATCCCACATGCCGCGGAGCGGCTGGGCCCGTGAGCCATGGACGCTGGGCCTGCGCCTCCGGAGCCTGTGCTCCGCAACAGGAGAGGCCACAACAGTGAGGCCCGCGTACCGCAAAAAAAAAAAAAATTTTAACTCATCTTCTCCTTTAAAAAGTGATAAATCTATGATAATTTTTTTTAAAAAGCAGAATAAGTACTCCCAATCTCCGTCACTAACATGCTGGTATGTATCCTCTCAGACTTTTTTAATATGCCTATATATGCCAGATTTATATACTTTATTTTTTCCAAAAAAAAAAAAGGGATCATACCTTATATTTTTTGCTCAATATGTTGTGTCAATCTTCCAATACCTATAAAAATAAAAATAACCCTGGCTACCCCATCTGTGAGGGCAGTGAGACACCAGGTGAGGAGCACAGACTCTGGGGTCAGGCAGGTTAGAATTCAAGTCTCAGGTTGGCTACTTTCTACCATGGGACCCTCACGAAGTTCTTTGGCTTCTCTAAGCCTCAGGTTTCTTACCTGTGCACAGATAAGAGGTTACAGTCATACACACTCTGAGGCTTGCTGCTAGAATTCAATGAAATACTGCATGTTAAGTGCTTATTAGCAAATACCTGACATGACACTGTGTTCGATATAAGGTAGATATTATTATTGTAGCTGTTGAGTATTCTAGTATATGATTACATTGCATTTTAAAAATCCAATCCCTCTACTGTCAGGCATTTAGGTTATTTCTAATTTTTTTTTAAACTTTCTATTGTGAAATTTTTATAGACTCACAGGAAGTTACAAGAACAGTACAGAGAACCCCTGGGTGCCCTACATCCAGTTTCCCATGGTGGTAACATCTTACATAACTTTGGTACAACATCAAACCTGGGAAATTAACATTGGTATAACCTACAGCTCTTACTCAGATTTCACCGGTTTGACAGGCTCTCACTTGTGAATATGTGTACACGTATGATGGTCAATGCAATTTTATTGTATGTCTAGATTCGGGGACCCACCACTAGAATCAGGATATAGAGCTTTCCATCACTACCAGGATTCCTCTTACTACCCCTTCATAATCATACTTGCCCTCCTCCTTGTCCCTGACCCCTGGCAGCCACTAATCATTTCTCCATCTCTATGCTTGTATCACTACAAAAGTGTTAATAAGTTCAATCATACACTATGACACCTTTTGAGATTGGCTATTTTAGGTCAACATGATGCCCTTGAGATCCCCTCCACTGTAGCGTGTATCCACAGTTCATTCCTTTTTATTGCTGAGTAGTGTTCCACTGCATGGATGTACCACCTTTTGTTTCACCATTCATCTGCTGAAGGACATTTGGGTTGTTCCAGTCTTTGGCTGATACAAATAAACCTGCTCTGAACAGTTGTGTATAGGATTTTGTGTGGACTTAAGTTTACATTTCTCTGGGATAAATGCCCAGGAATGTGAATGTTGGGTTGTATGGTAAGTACATGTTTGGTTTTAATATAAAACTGCCAAACACTTGTCCAGAGTGGCTGTACCATCTTGCATTGCCACCAGCAATGGATGAGAGATCCAGTTTCTCTGGATCCTTACCAGCTGTCAGGTTTTTTCCCCTAAATTTAGCTATTCTATTAGGTGCATGGTAATGTCTCACCATGCTTTTGATTTGCATTTTCCTAATGACGGTGAAAATCTATTTCTAATTTCTGATATGATAAACACTGCTATGATGGATATCTTTGGATAATTTTAAAATTAATTCCTATGAATGAATTCTTCAAAGTGGAATTGCTGGATAGGCAGACTTTTTTAAAACTTGAAACATGATGTCACATGCCCTCCAGAAGTACCAATTTACACTCTCATCAGCAGCATATAAATTGCTCAGCCTTTAAAGTATACTTAAGGCTCTCACCTTCCCCCCTACAGAGTTAAAAAGAAACTTCTTGCCAATACACTCTGTACTACCAGGGAAATAAAATAAAAATTAGATTGCCTGAAATCCTAATAGAGCAGAAAACAAACCAACTAAGATTCCCCTCTCCAAGGACATCCCACATTCAGATGAACATTTAACATTTTCATCAAACACATTAGGAAGAAAGAAAACTCATTTACCTTTATGGGCAATATGACACAGATCTTCTTGCATTTTAGAAAACTCTGATGAGGTTTCAGAGCCATCGGAATAATTTTTGTCTTCTCCAAAATCTAGTGTTGACAAATTAGGATTGGAGGAATGCAGTCTTACTGGGCCAGAAAAAGTTTTGGGGACCTGAAGTGACACCAAAGGGAGATATTTCTTTTTAGATACGAATTGCTTAGAATATTTACTTGTTTCTAGGACTGGAAAGTACTAAGAACATTCTACAGAAAAGTCTTTCTATTGAGTGATAACTTATAGGAAAAGACTTGTCACAGAAACTGTCACTGGCTTCTTGCAAAATAAAAATGGGTGAGAAATCACATTTTCCTTTGGAGGTGATCACAGCATTAAAGCTACAGGTTGAAAATGACAGCTAAAGCAGCCAGGCTGTTTCTCGTTTAAATTCATTTCCTTCCTCCTGGCAATAATCACCCAGGATCTAGGTTGCTAATAGTTAATGGGGTAGATTTAAAAATGTTTTCTTTACTTGCACCTGGTGCTTCTTACGAAACAAACCTCCTTCTCACATGTTTATATACAAATCACTCTTTGCTTTCAAAGTATTTAAGTTCACCCCATAAAGTGCTTTGAACCAGAGTTATTAATATATAAGAGTATAACAGTTTCTGTAAGTTTCTGATTTATTTTGACCCTGACAATGCTGCAATTTAATATGCAATGGCTGAGCTGCAAATCGTGGCTTCTGGCTTAGCCGCGCATCGGGAAAAGTCAGCGGCTAGCGTTATGCAGTGAACTTCTGATGGGGGATTGGAAGGTTGGAGACAAGAGGCAAGAGAAAGTCTGTACAGTGTCCTGCTCCCAGAGGCTCCAGCCAGTGGGCTCAGAGGGATGATGAATCCACTGAGTTGCAGCAGAAGAGGTGAGTCAGAGCACACGACCACAGCAGCCACAAATCAAGGCACACACCGAAGCAGGGAAGAGAGCAGGCAGGCTAAGCATTAAAGAAGGGGAAACCAAAACCCTTTACCCAATATTCATTACATGCTTATTCTAGTATTCAGAAAATCTTCCAGAAAATCTAAGTGACTGAATTCCTCTCTCTGCACAGGGTATTTGAGAGAATAACTACAGAATATTCACTTGTCTATTCTCCTCTTTGAGTCCAAGGAGTCCCCAGCATATGTCCATGAGGAAACCAGCCTGGGGAGGGAAGCAAGGGTTACCTGCAGCGTTCCTTTAGCGTCTTTGCCAACAGCTCTGGACCGCCATCTCCTATGTGATCTTTTTTCCTTTTTGGGACTTTCAAAAGATCCACCCTTTGTTTCAAAACAGGAAAGAGAGCACAAACAGTAAGGTCTACCAAACCCATAGGGAAAGACACACACCAAAGAGACCACCTCCATCCCCTTGAATCTGGCTGAAGCAACCAACAAGACAACTTCCCTGTTAGTGAAAGGCTGGGAGGAGAGAGGAAAGCGGAAGAGTGCCAGAATGAAACAGAAGCGGGATCTGGCTAACCTGGATGACATTGATAGCCGGAGCCGAATATGTCCGATGCAGGACGTCCATACTTTGCAGAAGCTGGCTCATCTCCACCAGGCAGTCATGACAGTTTGCCAGTTCTGTGGGAGAAAAGCAAGAGGAGGAGTCAAACACCCTTATCTTGCATTCCAGCTTCCCTCTGCTAGTGCCAGCTACTTTTCTCATTTATCTCTATTTGCTTTTACATCTCATAAGGATAGGAAACTTCACTTCCCTTCTTACAGGAGAGACAGTAGACCACTGTGGTTAAGGGCATACCTCTGGAGGACCACGCTGCCGCAGTTTGAATGTACTTTACGAACTGTGAATCTTGGGCAAATAACATAACTTCTCTGTGTCTCAGTTTCCTCATCTGGAAACCGGGGGTAATTATATACCTATCTCACAGGATAGTTGAGTTAAAAATGAGTTGATAAATGCAGAGTACATTTAGAGTACCCAGCATATGGTAAGCACTAAATAAATCAGTCTTCATCATCATCATCATCATCATCATCACCGTCACCATCATCATCACCAGCACCATCACTGTTACTTCTAATCTTTCAGGAACAGGCTGTCACTATCCGATTCTAAGGACCCAACACAAGTTAAATGAATGAAATTAAAACGAAGGGTGTATTGGTCTCTGAGGATAACGTTGTGAATCATGGACCTGCAAGAGGACCATGATGGTCCTCCACAGACTGACCTACGAGCATCCTCAGTCCAGTTCCTGGGTCACTAACTCAAAAGCTAGTCCTCAATGTGCTGTTCACTGGATGACGGTGGCTGTTTCTCCTGAGAAATCAAGGTCCAAAAGCCTAAAGACGGCGGCTCTCAAACTTTGGTATCATCAGAATCACCTGGAGAACTTGTTCAATCAGATTGCTGGGCTCCACCCCCCAGTTTCTGATTCAGTCTCTCTGAGTTGAAGCTGAGAATTCGTATTTCTAATAGGTTCCCAGGCCAGGCCAATGCTGCTGGTCCAGGGAAAACACTTCAGGGAGTACTGTCCCAAAATGTCACTCAGTGAAGCTCACATTTATTGGGAGGGCAACACTTATATGGCTCCAGGTGTGATAAGATCTGCATTCAACAGGCAAAAATGCAATTTTCAGGCATCTTTCTCTGATAGTGGTCCTCAATTGTGGCTACACTTTAAAAATCAACTGGTGAAATTTTTAAAATCACCTACGTCCAAGTCCCATCCCCAGGCAATTACATTAGAACACCCCCAATCCCACTGGTGACTTTTTTTTTTTTTAGTTCCTTGAGTGATTCTTAGCTAATTAAGGTTGAGAACACAGAGCTTCCATTCGGTAAGCGTTCTCAACCCTGGCTCCTTATCAGGATCACTTGAGGAAGTGCGGGAAAACTAGTGATGCCAGGGCCCCATCCCACACTAATTTAAAAAGATTCTTTGGGACAGGGGCCTGGGCATGCGTATCCTGCATTTTAAAAGCTCTCTTGGCGATTCTAACGTGCAGCCAGGGTAGAGAACACCCGTTTGGTGGGGATCTCCATTTGGTTCACCCACTCGCCTCTGGAACAGTGATTTAAATTCTTGGATGTGCATCAGATGCATTTTTGGCACTTAAAAAAATATAGCGAACTGTGCAGACCCCATCCCTGGATTCTGTGATTTAGTAGGCCATATGGAAATCAGGCATCAGTGCTTAAAGAACAGAAAAGGAAACCTGTCTCCATGCACACCCAGGGGAAGACATAAAACTCTAAAGGAAAGTGCTTTTTGTTGATCACGAGTGCAGACTTCATAAGCAAAATATGACAGGGAATGTAGACCAGTGAAGGGGGAGGATACAAATGCATCTGGGGTCTGAATACCAAACCAGTGTAATCTAAGAGCAGAGGTTTTGACAGAAAGAAACAGAGGTTTCAAGTCACTCTTACCTTTAGAGCATTTTTCCATGTCCTCTGAAGACTGTAACCATAATGGAACTCGAGTCTCACCACCACAAGAAAATGATAAATTGCTTCCGGTTTGAAACGAATTCTGCTTTGATATACCGCTATGCTGTTCCACAGATGACAAAAGCACATTATAAATGAAAACAGAGCTCGGTGGGAACACTTTAGGGTAAAGGATAATAAAGTGGGCTTGTAGCTAATGGAAGCCATCTGCCCATAATAAGGAAGAAGCTTCTAGCAAAGCACTCCCCTGGAGACCCTGAGACCTCCAGCTATTAACCGCGTGGCCATACCATGCTACGGGCCCCTGATTTCTCTTCCTGTCAAATGATAACCACACTGAAATAATGACACAAATGTTGGGAAAGATTTTGCAATTCTGTATGACTATAAGTGCACCTCTTGTATGTTACAAGCAGAAAGCCAACTGAAGTCAAACTGGTCAAGAGAAAGCTGGAGCTTTCAGGGATATTAAATCCCTCCGTACATGCTGTTCTCCAGTTACACTCTCGGCATTAATAGATGCCCTTCTGGCCCTCGTTCTGACTGAGTGGACACACAGACTAATGAAATCCCAGCTCAAGCTTACCCTGCTCCTCCCCACAAACCCTTCATTCCTCAGACACGGCCCCCGAGAGCAGACTCCTCCCCACACAAAGCCACCTTCCTTCAGATTCATTATCGGCAAATCATTACCTTCCTACTGGAAATGGTGTCCAAGACCTCAGAACCAGAGTCTGTGACAGCAGATCCTGGGAAAAAGTGATTAACTTCGTGTGGAAACATGGCGATTTCATTCTGACGATATATTCTGTGGTGGCGAAGTTTGGATACCCACTCATCAAAGACTTCCTCTGACTTCACCTAGATTATGTTGGGTTGAAAGGAGACGAGAATGTCAGTCACTCTAAGGAACAATTAGTCATCACACTGAGGTCACTCCTAGCACCTCTTCATGCTGTCATGTGTAGAAATGTGGAAATACCAGTTTACTGACTTCATTTACATTTATGTAGTCTATAGAACAAGCTGGAGAAGGAGATGGAGAGCAAAAATGGTCTTCATAAACTCTACATTTAGGCATTCTATGAAAGACTCCAATTGTTATGTTATTATTAGGAAATATTAAAGAACACATAAGCTGAAATTTACATTTATCCATCTCTTAAAGTGGTTCCAAATTCTCTTGTCCCAGTTTCTACTAACCATACTAAAAATATTAGCACCATTTTTAAAAAAAACTCTTTTATAATTCAGACTTTTCAGACCAATCTTCTCTGAACTGGAATGAATTAATAAATTCTTCCTAAAATATTTAATCTTGTTAATCTTCTCTGACAAAGAATATGGTGCTGAGGAATATATGTTAATGAATGTGAAGGTTACTTAAAAGAACATTTCTCCCACTCTTAGAAAACAAAAATCTGATAAAGTTTTATCAGTGATTTCCAGGATTTTTCAAACACACATACACAAACTTTTAGCCATTCTCTCCAGGAGTGACTATCAAGGTATAGTTTCTATGAAGAGTAATGTTTGTATCTAGTAACTTTTATTATAAAGTATTTCAAATGTGCATAAAAGTACTAAAAAGAATATAATAAGCACCTATGCACCATAGATATTTCTTAATAGCCAATATTTGTGTGTGCATGATGGTGTATTAATGCTTTCAAAACGAAAAATGATAGATATCTATACACGAGAACACAGAGACTCATGAAGTGGCAATTTAAAAGACCTCAAAAGGATGTATGGTAGGTTAACTTCCAAGAAGAAAAATCCAGGTCAATTCAGTTAAAATCTTTACTAATGCTGCTACTGAGAGCAAGGATGTGGAAATAAACGTCAGCAACATCCTTCACGTAGGAAGTGTTCGGTCGGCGTTTATGTTTGCTATGTTGATTAGAAGTACACACAAGACTTAAACCCCTCCAGGTGCTATTGGATGTGTCGTTTACAAGTAGAAGCAACACAAACAGACTCACATCTATTTGTCTCCTTTAAATTATGTTCTTGAAATGTACTTCATTTCCCAGATGTTGTTAACTGACTGCCCAGGACAGTCAAATATGTACTATTCCCCAAGCCTAAGCCCCTATGCCTGTGGCTGTAGGTAATTGCGTACAGCAGGGCTTCTCACCCTCGGCACATCGACAGGGTGGGCTGGAGACGTCTTTGCCGTGGGGGCAATCAAGCCCATGTATGTGCTAAGCATGTATTTGCCCAAGTACTACGATGTGCTATGGGGAGGACAGGGACACATTAAAATGGGGAGTTCATAATCTCATGCTTTTATTTTCCCAAAGCACAGCCCCCACTCCCAATATTCCAAGTAATTTGTCCAAGTAAGAAAAGACTCTTAACATTTTCTCAATTAATTTCTAACACTCGGGTACCACCTAATAGTTATATATAATACATAAACATATTGAGCTTACTGTGGGTCAGGCATTATGTCAAGTTTTCTACATGCAGCCCTACAAGACGAGCACTGGAACTCCCATTGTCGGGGTGGGAGGGTGGTGAGAAAACTGAGACTTTCAGAGATTAAATCATTTGTCAAAGGCTGAAAGCTAGTAAGTAACCAGGCAGTCAAGATCTGAACCAGATTTGTATCTCCAAAGCTCTTGCTTCATGCTTTTAACTATCTATACCACCTGCAGGAGAAGGGGCAGAAGAGGGTAGTGAAGCAGCTTTCAGAGATACTATTTGGAGACCCATCCTTTAGGGGAAAAATTTTTGACATCACTGTGGTATGAGAATTTTAATGGAATCCCTATAAATTTAGTCGAAGTTGTAAGATGGGGCTTCTCAGACTGAAGATCATATTTTATTTCAGGAAACATTTTTTTTTTTAAGAAGATGTTGGGGGTAGGAGTTTATTAATTAATTAATTAATTTTTGCTGTGTTGGGTCTTCATTTCTGTGCGAGGGCTTTCTCTAGTTGCGGCGAGCGGGGGCCACTCTTCATCGCGGTGCGCGGGCCTCTCACTATCGCGGCCTCTCTCGTTGCGGAGCACAGGCTCCAGACGCGCAGGCTCAGTAGTTGTCGCTCACGGGCCTAGTTGCTCCGTGGCATGTGGGATCCTCCCAGACCAGGGCTCGAACCCATGTCCCCTGCATTGGCAGGCAGATTCTCAACCACTGTGCCACCAGGGAAGCCCAAGGAAACATTTTAACCTATAGTAAATGGTTCTTCACTAAAGATGGTACTGCCTGGGGGTAGAGGGGGTTTGTATTTGGAAACATGAAGTTTTCTGTTTTTTGTTTTTTTGTTACTGATGTCACAATCACAAGGGAGGGGGGGATTTAGGGCATAAGAGACAATGAGGCTAAATGTTCAGCAGTGTAAGAGACAGTCCTACACAATGAAGAACTGTCCCATCCAGATATCAATAGATATATCCTTAGAAATACTTTCATAATGAAGATCTTCTACATGTTGGCTGGATGTTTTGAAATTCAAAAGGCATCACCAACGGTACTATAACTGACAATCCTTTCACAACATAAAGGAACAGGAGACAGCATCTGGGAAGCAGTGTCACCTTCAGATGATAAATGTGCTCCTCGGTGTCTAGATCTATGCACTTTGACGACTTCTTCACAGACATCACCGAGAGCCCGACATCAATGCAGCCATGCAGCTTCTCTCTCTCTATCTGCAGAGGCACAAAGGGGGCCCCTTGAGAACCATGGTGTTAAAAACCATTGGAACATCCTTAACACTCTTTCCCTCCACCCTCCCCTTCCACACCCACTAACAGTAAACATAATAACTACACTTCTCCAGTACTTAGCGTGAACGAGCACAGAGCTTGGTGCTATACACACATCATCCTATTTAACCTGTGAGGGAGGAAACATCTCCCCTTTTACAGACGGGAGACTGAATTACAGAGGGTTAAGTAACAAGCAGTTTGCACATTGCAAAGTGAGGAAGCAAGGAGGTGAGGAAACTAAAAAGTTAGCCCCATGGTTCCTATGACAGTGAATTCACCTGTTAACTTCACCGCCTCCTGCAGAAATAGTTTCCGGTGTCTAAATTCATTTGGAAGTGACTTAAAAAGAGGAGTAGGTTTGTTTTCTACATCTGTGACTCCATTTCTGTTTGGTAAATAGGTTCATTTGTACCATTTTTTAGATTCCACGTATAAGCGATATCAGATGATAGTTGTCTTTGTCTGACTTACTTCACTCAGTAAGACAATCTCTAGGTCCATCCATGTAGCTGCAAATCGCATTATTTCATTCTTTTTTATGGCTGAGTAATATGGTTACCAAAGGGGAAGGGAGGGATAAACTGGGAGCCTGGGATTGACATATACACACTACTATATAAAATAGATAACTAATAAGGACCTACTGTATAGCACAGGGAACTCTACTCAATACTCTGTAATGACCCGTATGGGAATGGAATCTAAAAAAGAATGGATATATGTATAACTGATTCACTTTGCTGTACAGCAGAAACTAACACAACATTATAAATCAACTATAATCCAATAAAAATTAATTTTAAAATTTCTTTAAAAGCTGAAGAAACCAAAAAAAAATTTAAAAATAAAAATTAAAAGAGGAGTAAGGAAGCTAATACAGGCCACTGTGGGTCAGGCACTATGGCACGTTTCTGTATTTGCCCCAACAAGGTGAGCACCGTGAGAGAGGCGAAGAGAGGAAGACGGGAGAAGTGCTGGGTGAGAGAGGGACCCCTACGAGGGCAGGACCAGTAGTCATTCTGAGTCCTCAAGGGCTGTCCGCCTGGTGTTCACACACAGGGGAACCTCCCGTCACCTTCACCAAGGGCCTTCTCCACTAAACCCCTCAGTCCCCATAACAGTGGGAGGGACACGCTCTCTGTTTTGTTCCTGTTAGCTCACTGTGAAGAGGTCTCCCCCACCCAGAGAACCCCACAGCACAACCCTAAGACCAGAACCCATGCCTGGATACCCAGTAGGGTGTTGATAGGGGCTCCTGCACCTCTACTTGGTGGGTGAACTGAGCCCACCCAGAACCCAGAGCAAGGACAGTGGGGAGCAGATACCTCTGTTCCCTGAGAGGGAACCACCACCCCTCCCTGATCTCCAGTTTAGGGAAATGCAATTCTCAAACATGCACAATCTCATCCATGAGCTGACAACCACTAGCCCTTTAGAATTCTTCAGTAGCATACTGGATTAACAAGACGACTTACATCACTTTGGTTCTTGGCATATTTCAAGATTCCTTTGTCCAGATAGAAGAATCTCTGTGGGGAATAAAGCAGAATTCATTAAGACATTCCCAGGACTTCCCTGGTGGTGCAGTGGTTAAGAATCCACCTGCCAGTGCGGGGGACACGGTTTTGATCCCTGGTCTGGGAAGATCCCACATGCCACAGAGCAACTAAGCCCGCGCGCCTAGGACCCATGCTCCGCAACAAGAGAAGCCACCGCAATGAGAAGCCCGCGCACCGCAACAGAGTAGCCCTCGCTCGCCGCAACTAGAGAAAGCCCGCGCGAAGCAACGAAGCCCCAACGCAGCCAATAAAAAAAAAAAAAAAAGACATTCCATTTAAACATCCTTCTCTTGGTCTCCATGCTCAACTTCAAATTAAATGTAAGTGCTTAAGAACCGGGTCCTGAGTGGGGAGTGTAGGTGCAAACGAAGGTGCGTCCCAGACCAGTTCTTACCTTGTGCCAGCCTTTCAAGGGCCATTTCCTTTTTTTCAGCAAAAATCCTTTCTGAATTGGTGGCTCCTGGGTGTAATTCACCTCTCCCCTCAGTCCTTCCACCACTTCCCAGCTGTCCTGTTCCAACAAAAGAGTTCAGGCTCAATGGCTATCTTTAAAAAAAATAGTAATGTTAAGAAGCACTCGATCCCATCAGTCAATCCATCCAAGATGATGAGACTGGCTGGGTGTGTTGGGAGAAGAAACTCAAATTTAATTTATGTACAGTTCTTTGACGTTACAGATTTAATGCTATAATTTAGTGGCATCAAATTTTTTGTTGTTGTTGTTTTTGAAAAGCTCTCTCTCAGAAGGGAATGTCTCTGTCTTTTTTGGTGCTTGAACCTTGACAACCACAGCTAAAGGTAAAGACTTTCCTGTAAGTTCTATTTTTGTTCCCTTTGACATCATCAGTAATTCTCACTCACCACTAGACTTCGGTCTGAATTTGAACCCAAAGCTACATACATCAGGATGGAGGCTGGGCAGGAGGGGTAGGGGTGGCTGGGAAAATTGGCTGAAAAGTGTGAGACTGCATGCAAATTGGTAAACACAACACGTTGGTCAAAATGATGATTTAGTCACACTGCCTCCAAATTCTAGGTATTTAAATGTTGGAAATCTTGAAGCATCAAAAAGGTGGTTCTGCAACAAGTATTTTCATCCTCTTTGCCCAGAAGTTTTGTTTTCTCCTCCTTTCTTTTGTTTCACAAACTTTGGTGAGGGGAAGGTGCAATTATTGCTCTACTAAGCTGTTTGCAATTTTGAGGTACAAGTAGTTATTACTATAAATCTTCCACTGTTAGCCATTTGGGTTATTTCAAGTAATCGACTAGAAAAGAATTTTAAAAGGAATACTAAAGAAAAACACTAAAAATTTATTTTTAAATGCTTGAAAATGCACATACCATTGCAAAATTACCCCCAGATAGACCAAAACTGACAACACTTCAGCTGGTTTTTATTTATTATTATTTTTACATTTTTTGTTGGGATATAACATACATGGAATGCGCAAATCTTAAGACTGTAACTTGAAGAATTTATATACCTATACCTACCATCCAGATCAGAGAGAAAACTTTTCCAACACAGGATAATTACGTTTTGACAAACATGTCTTTCCCCTCCTCGGGTTTACTGAGATATTACTGGCAAATAACATACGTAGGTTTAAGATGTACAATGCGATGATTTGATACACCTCTATTCCCTCACAGAATATACTATTTTTTTTTGTGTGTGATGATAACATTTAAGATCTACTCTCTTACCAGCTTTCAAGTATATAACATTGTTAATTATAGTCACCATGCTATACATTAGAGCCCCAGAGCTTATTCATCTTACAGCTGGAAATTTGTACCATTCGACCAATATTCTCTCCATTTCCCCCACCTTCTGCCCCTGGTAGCCACCATTCTACTCTCTCCTTCTATGAGTTTGGCTTCTTTAGATCTGAATATAAGTGAGAACATACAGTATTTATCTTTCTCTGTCTGATTTGCTTCACTTAGCATAATATCCTCAAGATCCATCCATATTGTCACAAAAGGCAGGATTTCTTTTTTTATGGCTGAATAATATTCCATTGTGTATATGTATATATATGGAATATACGGAATCTTACATTTCCAGGGGATACATATACATCTTACATTTTCTTTATCCATTCACCCATCCAATGGGCACTTGGATTGTTTCCATGTTGTGGCTATTGCAGATAATGCTACAACGAAAACTGGGGTGCGGATATCTCAAGAGACAAACATGTCATCTGGGCCAAATTTCATGTTGAATAACTTGCTCTTAGTCAAATCTCCAGCCTGCAGTAAGTGGTACAGGCAGAGGCCAGAGGGGCTGGGAGATGGACCTTAATAACCTGGGAGCAGAAGCAATTAGACCCAAGTCCCAGGCAGCAGACGGTCTAATGGGGAGGGCATGGAACCACAGAGAGTCCTGGGTGCTCTGGCTTGGTGTCTGTGTTGTCCTCAAGTTCAAGATATGGAAAACACCTGGTAGCAAGACCATTTTCCTACCTTAGTGGCTGAACACTTTGTATAACCATCCTGACAGATCTGCCTTATGTCTGATTGCACCTTACTCTCAATAAGGCTTAAGGTACATCCCAGAGCTCTCAAACATAGCACTGGTTGAAATCTGGAGTTGTAAAAGTTGAATTCTTCAATGGAAAAACCAAAGCTTAGATTCAGCTCCTAAATTAGAGGACTTTTTCAAAAAGGTAAAAATGTCAAACGAGATTCTTTGTAGCAATGATTACCAATTATTCAGTCACTTAATTACATCCAGACAATAAATGGAGAATGCATAATATTAAGTGATGGGAAGCCACACACACACAAAAATTCTGCTCACATTTATTTCAGCTCAAAAAAACCAGTCCTCAAAAAGTGTCTTGCTTGTCAAGATTTTACTGAATCGTTAAAATCATCAAGTTAAAAATTTCACCTCCTCCAGGAAGCCTTCTTCAGAGGAAAGTACTATTTCATCCCAGAGACTCCATCAGTATTTCATCTCACCTTCTGCTTATGATTGTATATGTGAGGTTTTATCATCCCTGGACTGGATAATAGACACCTTGAGGCTCTAAAGTGTCTGTTCACTTCTGATTTCCTCAATGTGCCTAACGTGTTATCCTGTGACTAGTATGCATCTGATTGACAAACGGATAAACTTGGTCCTGGAATAAGGCTGCAAACAGATTTATGTTCTTGGAATATCATTCACTGGCTTGCATTTGAAGTATGCCCAATATCTTTGGGCTAAATGACTATTTACAAATCAAATACAGCACATTCACATTTGTGAAAGAAGGTGTGTGTGTGTTATCACTGTTAAATGAAAATCTAAGGCTTGAAATCTTCTAAAAAGTACTCTAAGAAAATCAAGCCCTTTTGATTTGTTTAAGACTCCCAAGCAAAAGGCAACAGGCAGAGTGCTAATACTAGACCATCGTGCACATCTGCTGAAGACATTCAATTGTGCAAAATGCAAATGCCAAGAGGGATTAGACGTTATTGCATACTTTACAAAACTGAAAAACAAATGGAATGAGATCACACCTATAGTTTAAAGGATAACAAGGCTTAAATCTCAAAAATGTTTCAAGGATTCGTGTTAGAACTAGATTTCTCCTGAACTCTTGAGACACAGTATATGCCTACCAATGAGCCAATGTGGAGGGCAGGGGATTAGACTGGGTTTCTTGGCTCTTAAGGTAAATAAGTCAAACAGGGTTTGCACTTAGTACTACGAAATATCATCTTTTTTCCCTCACTTTCTCTTCTATCTGGGCTCAGAACTTGAAACTCTTACGAGGTTGGAAGAGCCAGATTTGAAGAATTTAAGAAAGTGAAGGCTCTCCTTGACTGAGGAAGAAAGCACTGCAGCCAACTCCTTTTCTGGCTCAACATCCAAATCCTCCCCCTCCCAACTTCCTTATCTGTCACCGTCCTTGAGTCATGAGGCTGAAACCTAAGAGCCAGCATCCAGCCAGTGGTTCTCAGTGGGTACTCTTCTCTCAGGCTGTGAAACCTTGGGGGCACTTTTAGTTGTCACAGTGATGGAGTGGGTGGTTGGTCTCTGGCATCTAATGGCTGGGGGCCAGGAATGTCAGATGTCCTGAAATGTCTTGGTCTTGCACAATAAAGAAGTTGTCCCACATCCGCAAGATTTTCCAAAGTGCCAAGAGACATTTTCAGAGATGAAACCCGTTTATAATTATTCGAGCACAGAACTTAACTCTGTTTCATGTACTTACCAAAGTATTTTTGCATGTTTTTTTTTTTTTTTTTTTGCGGTACGTGGGCCTCTCACTGCTGTGGCCTCTCCCGTTGCGGAGCACAAGGCTCCAGACGCGCAGGCTCTGCGGCCATGGCTCACGGGCCCAGCCGCTCCGCGGCATGTGGGATCTTCCCAGACCGGGGCACGAACCCGTGTCCCCTGCATCGGCAGGCGGACTCTCAACCACTGCACCACCAGGGAAGCCCTTTTGCATGGTTTTTAACACACTCTGAATTCTTGGGAATGCAACTACTGAATAATTGAGATAAGACTGTACTTCCTCCTGTTTGGGACTTTAGCAAGAGTCACCCACCATTTTGCAGAATCGTGTCACTGAAGCCCGTGCCACTTGCGGTATGTGAGTTATTAACACATCTCTATGGGTCTGCATTAGTAGCCGTGACCCCACATATAGGTGTATCTGACCACTTCGTTATGTCCTCTGGTATAGTCATGTCTGGGCTTTTACATATTATAATGTATACTTTGACCACTTCTCTGAAGTTTCCTTTATTCACAGTAAAGTGTTATGTTGATATTTTCAAAATTATGTGGGCAATTATATTAAATTAATAATGAATTTCATTTGAGGAGAGTAAAGCCTTCACTGAAATACTGGTCATAAAAAGGGGACATTGGTATGATGGAGTTAAGAGCCACTGCTGATCCCGACACCAATTCTGTGAGAAGGAATGCCAGACCAGGACACAATATAGTGAAATCACTTTGAAACTGTAAGGGCTTGATTATTATAAGTCAGTCCTGTTAGTTTCATCTTCAAAATGTGTATCTTCCATGTCCCTTCTCCTCTGTTTCCCCGCCACCACCCGCCGATCTCATCAAACCTGATCTCCCAAGACTCTCCACTTCTACAATCATTTATGGGACCTCACTAGGTCCTACTCTCCATGCAGTGTAAAAATGAATACAACATAATATTTGTCATTTCCACTGCTGTGGTTTACTTGTGTTTTTCCAAGCTCCCAGAATCTTCTCTTGTTCTTTTCCATCCGTACAAATGCTTCAAGATTTTAGTTCAGTTTTCTCTTTCCATGAAATTCCTAAGTTACCCAAACGACATCAATCATGTATTCCTGTAAATGACAGTAGTATTGCTGTCCATTACCAGGTAGTTTAGTATTTTATAAATTTTTTTTCCATTTTTATCCCCAGTGCTTTGCTCTTCTGTCCCCAAACAGTTGTAGGGGCCATCTTTTTAAGTTGTTTAGAACCCCAGCAAAGAACTGAGTATATAGTAAGAAAGAAAAGAATTCTCCTGGGTTTATTCATTGTTGGGGTCTCAAACAAAGAACATAGATTAAGGTCTCAAACCAAGTAAATGGCACTGGATGGTTGGTCAACAAGGAGATATTAAAATGTATCCACACTTCTAGGCAGGCTGCCATTCAAAACACAAAAGAATAGTGCCTCAGGAAACACTATCCAGTGGGGTAGATTGAAACAATATATAAATACAAAAATATAAACAACAAAAAGATAAAATGATTGAATACTTTCTAGCCCATGAAAGCAGGAACCTTTTCTGTCTTGTTCACTACTTAATAGTGCATAGTATATGAAAGTGGTTAAGAATAAATCCTGGGATCTTTCATTGCGGTGGGGCCCCTCCCGAGTCCTCACTTCGCGCTGACCGGAATCCGAGGAGATGGCGAGCCAGGTTATCAACTGCAAGGCTTCGGTTGCCTGGGAGGCTAGAAAGCCTCTCTCCATAGAGGAGATAGAGGTGGCACCCCCAAAGGCTCATGAAGTTCGAATTAAGATTATTGCCACTGCAGTTTGCCACACTGACGCCTATACCCTGGGTGGGGCTGATCCTGAAGGGAGTTTTCCAGTGATCTTGGGACATGAAGGTGCTGGAATTGTGGAAAGTGTTGGTGAAGGAGTTACTAAGCTGAAGGCAGGTGATACTGTCATCCCACTTTACATCCCACAGTGTGGAGAGTGCAAATTCTGTCTAAATCCTAAAACGAACTTTTGCCAGAAGGTAAGAGTCACTCAAGGGAAAGGATTCATGCCAGATGGCACTAGCAGATTTACTTGTAAAGGAAAGACAATTTTACATTACACGGGAACCAGCACATTTTCTGAATACACAGTTGTGGCTGATATCTCTGTTGCTAAAATTGATCCTTTAGCCCCTTTGGATAAAGTCTGCCTTCTGGGTTGTGGCATTTCAACTGGTTATGGTGCTGCTGTGAACACTGCCAAGGGGGAGCCTGGCTCTACTTGTGCCGTCTTTGGCCTGGGAGGAGTTGGACTGGCAGTTATCATGGGCTGTAAGGTGGCTGGTGCATCCCGGATCATTGGTGTGGACATCAATAAAGATAAATTCACAAGGGCTAAGGAGTTCGGGGCCTCTGAGTGTACTAACCGCCAGGACTTCAGTAAACCTATCCAGGAAGTGCTCGTTGAGATGACTGATGGGGGAGTGGACTGTTCCTTTGAGTGTATTGGTAACCTGAAAGTCATGAGAGCAGCGCTGGAGGCCTGCCACAAAGGCTGGGGCGTCAGCGTGGTGGTTGGAGTAGCTGCCTCAGGTGAAGAAGTTACCACTCGTCCATTCCTGCTGGTAACAGGCCGCACGTGGAAAGGCACTGCCTTTGGAGGATGGAAGAGTGTAGAACGCGTCCCAAAGTTGGTGTCCAAATATAAGTCCAAAAAAATAAAGATTGATGAATTTGTGACTCACAATTTGCCTTTTGACCAAATTAACGAAGCTTTTGAACTGATGCATGCAGGAAAGAGCATCCGAACTGTTGTAAAGCTTTAAATTCAAAAGAGAAAAATTCTTCCATCCTTGTAACTAAGTCTTGTGGTCTGATTGGAGCAGCCAGACAAGCAGGAAGGAGCTCTTTCAAGTTCACAGCTTCTTAGACCTTCATTAACTGACTCTGGGGAATAATGTTTTGTGAATAAATTCATAAACGTCTAATCAAGGACAAGGCTAATACTGTCATAAGTCTGTTTTCTGGACTCTTCTTCACATAAATAATTGCTGGCTCATTAAGGAATATTTTTAACATAATAAAAGGAACTTCTGCAAAAAAAAAAAAAAAAAAAAGAATAAATCCTGGGCTTCCCTGGTGGCTCAGTGGTTGAGAATCTGCCTGCCAATGCAGGGGACATGGGTTCAAACCCTGGTCTGGGGAGATCCCACATGCCGCGGAGCAACTAAGCCCGTGCACCATAACTACTGAGCCTGCGCTCTAGAGCCTTTGAGCCACAGCTACCGAAGCCCGTGCACCTAGAGCCCGTGCTCCGCAACAAGAGAAGCCACCGTAGTGAGAGGCCTGCTCACGGCAATGAAGAGTAGCCCCTGCTCGCCGCAACTAGAGAAAACCCTCGTGCAGCAACGAAGACACAACACAGCCAAAAATAAATAATAAGTAAAATAAATAAATTCTTTTAAAAAAGAATAAATCTTAAGAGTTCTCATCACATGGAAGAAAAAATTTGTTTCTATTTCTCTAATTTTGAATCTATCTGAGATGATGGATGTTCACTAAACTTATTGTGATGATAATTTCATGACGTATATAAGTCAAATCATTATGCTGTACACCTTAAACTTACACAGTGCTGTGTGTCAATTATATCTCAATAAAACTGGAGGGAAAAAAATGGTCCATGGTAGATATGAATAAATATGTTGACCAAACTAATGAAGCAATTACAATAGCTAACATTATTAATAATGTTACTACTTATCATCTATCAGGAAGTGTTCTAAACGCCGCGTGTACATTGTTGCGCTTAACCTTTTCACAATCTTGCAAGGTTGGATTTATTAGTATATTTTTTAAATGTCTTTATTGCACCTTCATTTTTTTTTGACATTTTTAAAACTAATAGACTATTTTTAGAGCACTTTTAGGTTTATAGGAAAATTGAAATTACAAAAAGTTCCATACACTTCCTCTCTCGCCACACACAGTTTTCTGTTATTAACATCTTGCACTGATGTGCCACATTTTTTAAAAAATAGATGAACCAATATAATACATCATTATTAACTGAAGTCCATAGTTTACACTAGGGAGTCACTCTTTGTGGTATACAGTTCTATGAGTTTTGCCAAATGCATAATGTCACATATCCACCATTTCAATAACATACAAAATAGTTTCACTTCCCTAAAAATACTCCTCCCTTAACTTTCATCCCCTCTCAGTCTTCCTGGAAACCAGTATTTTTGGAATGTGGAAACCAAGGAAGAGAGAATAGGTAACTTTCCCCATGCTATAAAGTCACCTGACTACAAAATCGATATTTTCAATCATTCTGCTACATATTACAGCACATTGTATATTCTACTGTAATTTAAATATGTACATTCTGATGATGAACAAAGAGTAAATGCCATGGGGCAGGGGGACGGAGGTGGCTAAGTCCAAGATCAGAAGCCATCTGAAGGAGTCAAGAAGCCCTGCCCTACAGATAGAGACAAGCAAGGCTGGGATCCTGAGCACAGCTGCCACGTCTCCCATCCTGCATCCCCCTGAACTGGGGCGGGAAATCAGCCTGTGCATTTTAATGCTGCCAAGTCTTTGCTCATTCGCTGTCTTATATCTGGAACATCTGCCCCACCTACTTCTCAGCCTGGTGAATTCTCACCTAGCCCCACACCACCTCCTCCTTGGGGCAGAAATTCTCTCCCTCCTCAGCACTTGCAGACCTCACTTGCACTCTCTGTCTCCCTAGCTAGAAGGTGGGTACCGTGAGGACAGAGACTGAGGCTGATTTCTTATCACCTCACTACCTGTGACATAGGCGCCCTAAATAAATATTTGCTGAACGAATAAGTCTGAGGAGCAAGAGGCTATAAAAAAGGGCCTCACAGAGCCCTTGGGGTCAGGGACTTTAATAATATGTGCTGGATTGGAGTGAACTGGTACTCAGGACAGAAAATGCAGAGATGTCACTTTCTCTCGTCTAAAGGCACCGGGTGGCAGGAAGTGGCTTCTACTATGCTTCACATACCAGTGACCCAGGAGGAGGACATGCACCCTGAGCTGAGTGCCCTGAGAAACACAGTGCAGGTGGACCTGGGCCCAGGGGAGATCAGGCCCTGCTGACTTAGCCCAACACAACTGGGCTGATATCTGCCCTGGGGGCGTCAGGCTTAAAGCTCCCCATGAATACCAGGTGGAGAGAGAAACAGGACAGGGTAGGGGGAAGCGGCTTCTAAAGGTCTTTGCTTGAGTTTAACTGAAGACAGTCTGGTGCTGTCATCTGGCATTAAATTCAGTCTGTTTCACTGAACATCTAAAAGTGCCAAATATAGAAAGCTGCTTTGTGGTGGGAAAGGCAACTAAGGATTTATTCATGCTCATGAGCTGGCAAAGTTCATTTCCATATTGCTGAGTGCACAAACTGAAAGCACTTCCCTCCAGTACAGCTGTTTCCACAGCATACATCTCCTCTGCACCTTTCAAATGCTGGGTTCTCAGTCACTGCCCTTACAGTGATGTCAGAAATAGAAAACGATTTAAAACTTTAAATTCTTCCTGCAGCTGAAGAGTGTTGTGAAAGGAAGTTTTGTGGTTGCCTCTGTCTGCCATGACTGGAAAGTGGGCTGTTCTGATTATTTATTTAGTCTGTTTATCAGGCTTTTAAAAGTCACAAGGCAATCCCCAGCATTAAATCACATGAAACACAATTTAACATGACTTTAAAGTCATGTGTAATCTTCTAAAGCCTCAGGATCATCAATGTCATCTTTTATGACTGTATTAGGAACACATGGAAATGCTTGCCAACAGATTTCCAGTTAATGTAACGATAGCTTTAACTGATGTCAGACCAATTCTGGACTTATATTTCAATCACTGACACTTGGAGTTGTTGCTTCTTGTCAATTGTTTCTTCCTCAACTCAGAGTTTTTGAACACCAACAAACCTGATAGAAAGAAAAATGAAAAGAATAGAGTGGGGGTGGGGTGGATATGCAATCTAACGCAGTGCTTCTCAACTGTAACGTACCAATCACTGAAGATTTTGTCAAAACACAGAGTTCAGGTTCGTAGGGCTGGGGCGAGGCCTGGGCTTCTGCACCTGCACAGGTGAGGCTGCTGCTTTTGCTGGACCACAGAACCACTCCAAGCAGCCACACTCTAGGAGACCAGCCTGCCTTGAAGAACCGGGATTTGACTCAGTAGGCTCTGAGGGTAAAACCAGGGCCAATGGGTGAGAATTATAAGGCCCTGGACTCCACCTCTGCATAAAGGATGATTGTCTGATAATAGTCAGTGCTATGAAAAATAACAGAAACGACAAGGGCTATGAACGAGTACGTTCCCTAGTCACTGGGGAACTCTGTCAGAGGCTGGCATAGGTGCTGCAGAGGGATTCCTAGACTAGGAAGGAGGTCAGGATAAATGAGCTTGAGATCCCTTCTAAATCTTATATCATAACCTCATGTCTATTAACTGGGTATAAAGTCTCAGTTATGCGAGGTAAGTTCTAGAGATTTGCTTACGACATTGTGCCAGCAGTTAACAATACTATTGTATTGTGCACTTAAAAATTTGTTAAGATAGATCTCGTGTTAAGTGTTATAATAAAAATAAATAAAATGAAATAAAAGAAAATAAAATATTGGCTGATAAAGTCTCCCCAAAAACAAATTAAAAATGAGTAGTATTGGGCTTCCCTGGTGGCACAGTGGTTGAGAGTCCACCTGCCGATGCAGGGCACACGGGTTCGTGCTCAGGTCCGGGAGGATTCCACATGCCGCGGAGCGGCTGGGCCCGTGAGCCATGGCCGCTGAGCCTGCGCGTCCGGAGCCTGTGCTCCGCAACGGGAGAGGCCACGACAGTGAGAGGCCTGCGTACTGCAAAAAAAATAAAAAATAAAAAATAAAAAATAGGGCTTCCCTGGTGGCGCAGTGGTTGAGAGTCCGCCTGCCGATGCAGGGGACACGGATTCGTGCCCAGGTCCGGGAAGATCCCACATGCTGCGGAGCGGCTGGGCCCGTGAGCCATGGCCGCTGGGCCTGCGCGTCCAGAGCCTGTGCTCCGCAACGGGAGAGGCCACAACAGTGAGAGGCCCACATACCGCTAAAAAAAATAAAAATAAAAAATAAATAAAAAATAAACATTCTTATCCTTGATCCAAATCATCAGTGACTTTCTTTCACCTCTCTGTAAGAATAACTGGTTCTCATCATGAGAACCTAGCAACAGATTAAGATCCCGGAGAGCCTCATGAATCAAAAAAGGAATGGCTTTTGTGTTATGTAGGTTATATTCTAGTTATAACTGAGCTTCTATTTAACAGGATAGTCTCTAACTCAAAGGTCTAAGGCTTAGCACCATATAGGTACTGGAGATGCAAAGATGTGAAACCAAATGCTGGCCTTCAAACAGTTAACGTACATTAAAAATAGAGACACCACACGGTTGAAAACTCGTAAATGCCGGATGCGAGTCTCACATAAACCTGCTACAGACTCCTGTTCCAGGGCAGGCACAATCTCACATAGGGCTGGGTCCACCTTAGTGAAATGACTTGAACTGGGATATGAAGAAAAACTGACACAGTGTGAGAAAGCAGGGCTTCTGAGGCTACCCTGACAAACTACCACAGCGCTGGTGACTTAAAGCAACAGAAATTTATCCTCTAACAGTTCTGGAAGCCAGAAGTCCAAAATTAAGGCATTAGCAGAGCTATGCTCCCTCCAGAGACTCTAAGGGAGAATGTGTTTGTCTTAACTTGGGTTGCTGTAACAAATACCACAGACTGGGAGGGTAGTCCAAGATAAAGGTGCTGGTAGATTCGGTTCCTGGTGAGAACCCGCTCCCTGACCTGTAAACAGCTGCCTTCCCACTGTCTGCTCTTCCTCCACGCCTAAGAGCAAGAAGCTCTGTCGTCTGTCCTCTTCTCATAAGGGCATTCATCCCAGGATGAAGGCATCACCCTCATGACCTCATCTGAACCTAACTATCCCCCAGAGGCCCCACCTCTAAATGTCATCATATTGGGGGTCAGGGTTTCAACATATGAACTGGGGTGGGGCGGGCACAGACACAAACATTTGGTCTATAATAGCGTTCCTTGCCCCTTCCGGTTTCTGGTGGCCTTGGCGTTCCTTGGCTTGTATTCCCATCACCCAGATCTCTGCCTCTGTCTTCACACACATCACCTTCTCCTCCGTGTCTGTCTTCTCTCTGTGTGTTTCTTATAAGGACACTGGTCACTGAACTTGGGGCTGACCCGGATAATCCAGGACGTTCTCCTCATCTCAAGATTCTTAAATTTATTACATCTTTTACCAAATAAGGTAGCCTTCACAGGTTCCAAGGACTAGGATGTAGATATATCTTTGGGGGTGGGGGAACCATTCAGCCTACTACACAGGGCAAGAGGGACCACTAGGCCAGAGACTGCCAGGAAATCGACTCATCTGGAGTGAGAATAGAGAGGAGGTGATTTTGGTTGTGGTGGGAGCTTGTGTAGAGGTGCAGAGGGAGACACAGCTGGACTCGATGGTAGGGCCAGGGTGTAGAGGACCTTAGAGAGATGTCAGATTATTCCAGGGAAGTCTCCTGTTTTGCCTAGGTCCTACTTACACTGTCACTTCTCGGCCTTTAGTATCAATATTTTAATAGCATCACATCACTTAAGTAGACTCAGACTTTCCCCTCCCTGGGAAAGAACTGTTGAGTCCCTTTGGTTCACATTTGCATCTATAGCTCCTAGAAAAACATCTAGTAACTGCAAAGCTAGTAAGCTGTGCTCTCAACAAAAGCATCTGAATCGGTTCTGCCTTCCTGTATCCTGCACTATGGCCAATGCCAACCGTGAATAAATACGCTGATTCTCTTAAGGTAACCATGTAGTTTCTATCAAACTAGTGTTTCTAAAACCCACCAAAATATATTTGCTATGTGTGTTATTCTGGAATTGCAGAACAGTTTGGATGGATCAGTAACTTCCAGAAGTGTTTTAAGAGTTTGGTTTCTCGTGCCCTTCAGAGTGTGGAAGGCAGCTGTCATTTGTAGACATGCAAAGCGACAAGCAAACCCTGACAATTCAAATACATCATTTTAGCTGAAGTTTTCATTTCTTCCTGTATCAAATGTTTGTTTTTTTCTTTACAAGACTTACTCAGAGTAGAAATATATTGAGAATTGAGTGCTGGGTCTTTGCCCTTCCTACTTTCAGTGCATAATGTCACAACCATAGGTGTGACCAAAAGGTAGGCAGTAAGGAGAAATAAAAGGCTCAGAAAGGGGGGGGATCTGAAAAACTAAGATGGAACTATATAGTTAATTATTTTTCTCTGTTGGAGCCACGAGAAAAATAACAGTTCTGGACAAACAGACCTGGGGGATCCTTATGGCTGCTTCCCTCATCTGTGTTACTCTTGCCCCTGCATTCACAGAGTGTTGGCTTCTGGAGGTGTGTTTAAACAACAATCATTTGTACATACGGCACGTGGAACTTGAATTAACTTCTAAAGAAGCTTTCTAGCATCTAAAGAAACTTAGTGTTCTTCAAATAGATGGCTGCCTGACCCTCTACCACTTCTTAGCTGTGTGACTCTAAACCGGCAGTTAATTGGGCCCTGTTTTCTTTCTAAAGTGTAGAAAAAATACAGACCTCATTGGATTGTTTTGAGACTCCAAAGGAGAGTAGGAGAGGATCTCATGAGCTGCAAAGGTGCTATCAGATGCTTGTTAACTTCTAGAGTCCCTTGCTGACTCTTTTCAGAGCAGCCTAGACAGAAGCCAAGCCATCTGCCTCTGTATAGGATGAAACAGGGAAGCAGTCACCATGTGGTACTGCTTGAGGGCTCCTGGGACTCCTGCTTCTCGAAGGTGAATGGCTTATGTGTCAAACACTTACATAACACTACATGCTGGCTCTCTTCTAACTGAAGCAACTGTCACAACCTTACGTGACACAAGGCACAGGGGGATTAAGGACCTTGCTCAAGGTCAAACAGCTTATAAACAGCCCAAGATTTAAACTCAGGCTATCTGGCTCTCAAGCAACTTCTGTGACCATCATAGAACAATGTGACACAGTCATGCCATTCCCAAGCCACTCTTCCTTGACGGGTCTTTATCGTGGTGTTTATTCAGCCCATACTTACAAAAGGCAGCTGGTAAATCTCAGTGTCTAAAGACACAATGAATTAAAAGAAATAAAGGGAACTACATATTTTCAATACCCAGAGAGCTGAAATTATAAACACCTGAACATTATAGCGTTAATTCACTCTTTCTGGCAAATTCTCTCCCATTCAACTCCTGTGTCTTATGGGTTCTGGCAGCAAGCCCAGCCACCCTCGGCTCCCTGGAGTACAGCATAATCTAAGAGTCTGCATAAATAAATTCTCATCAGGTGACCCTGGCAGAGCTCAAAGGCCACCTCAGATTGCCCCAGGGACAAGAGGGTGACAAGAATAAATTGCATAATTGTATGGAGACCTCTCCATTTCAAATCCCCTGCAGTAATGAGAGAAGCACTTGTTAATTATTTTGGAAGGATTCAGTTCCAGATTTCTGACTTACACAGCAAATTAAAAAAAAGAACGGAAGTCATGCTCTCTTTACAATCCACAGTCTTCCCGATCAAAGTTGATTTCTTATTTGTAGTGATGTGTTCAGCTGTCCTATCCTTAGTAGCTTCACATCTCCCGTGTTCAGCTGTCCTATCCTCTTAGTAGCTTAACATCTCCCTGCTCATGGTCTCTTACTAATAGGTTCTCAATGGATATTGGTTGAAGAAATAAAAATTAGGGCATATAGAACTCTTTCAAAAAAGGCAAAACCTATTCATTCATCTCTAGCACAGTCTGGCTTCTGAAATGCGTTACTTTGAAAGTTCTAGGAAGGAAATGTAAGGGGCAGTGGGAAAAAGACAAGAGGAAATTACTCATAGTTTACAGGTATTGAAATAGCAATTCTCTCTCCCACTTAGACATCCCTTAACCTACTTAATATATGTATAAAGCTTTGTGAATTGCAGTCTTTCTACCTAGCAACCACATGCTTATTCATTCATTCATTTAATCCACACTTACCGAATGTCTACCGTGTGCAGCCCAGGTACTCTGTATTTATTATTTCATTTAGTTTGCAAAAGGAAGCAAAATTATCTACATTTCACAGCTGAAGAACCAAGCCCAAGAGGTTTTCTACAACATGGTAAGGTCGTCCAGTTAGCAAAAAGCAGAGCCAGTGTGAATACAGGTCAGTTAAAACGAAGACAGTCATTACTTCTGTTCCATACTGTCCAACAAAGCAGTCTGTCTGGAGACCCCAGGTTTAGAAAGTATTTAGGGATTTCATCATTTTCCAGGAAAAACTCAAATGGAGACGTCTTTGTTCATTTTTTGAAATCCTCATATGTCTGTCTCCGGAGTGAGGGAGCTGGGGAATTTGTGGCTTTTTGCTCTCATTCTCCACATGTACCTGCCCATGCATTTCAACCTGCCCTCGATAGAGGGATATTTGCTGCTGGTGTGCAGCAAACTCAGCCCAGTAATTTGCATCTGCCATGTGCAAAGCCCCGTGCCAGTGCCATGAGAGCTCAAAAGATATGTAAATAGGACCCAGGACTCAAAGAACCACACACTCTTTCAAACCAATGAATTAATCAAAAGAGAGGACAGAACAGGGCTGTGTTAGGCATGGCATTAGCCAAACTGAAGGTTCCCAAACAGAACATTTGTGAAGGCCTCTCTCAACTCCTGTCTGGTGCCTGGCAGAACTGGGGTACCCTCTTCCTCTGTTCTTATTTTCTCATGAACGGACTTAAACCAGACTTTCATGCCCACCACTCCAAGGAAACCACCCGGCAATGTCACCAGTGACCTCCACAACCAACGGTCATTCTCAGCTTCACTTTACTTGACCTATCAAGCAGCCACTTAAAACTAAAGTATTGCAATTCACATAGACTGCATGTATGTTGGAAATGATCTACAGAGAGCATATATTATTTTTTATAAAAATTATTTTTAAAGGGCTAAAGCAATAGATGAAGATTCTTTTCAAGAAAATCGCAAAATTCAAAAGGGCAGAACAGTTTCCTATGATTTAATCTAGCTAAAGGGGATAGCTGAGCCAAAGCCTGGGATGGGGAAGAAAAGTGAAGCAAAGACTGACTTAGAACACTACAAGGAATGGGGTGTGATGAAGACAGTCAGAAGGGACCAACAACCTATTCTCTGTGTAAGCTGGGTTCCTTTAGTTGGAGATTTCCTGCAAGGAGAATAGATTCCTATCCAGTAAAGGTGCTATATCTAAAGGATGGTCTATTTCAAAGAGATCTACTTCTTGTGCAGAGTATCAGTGTTCTTGAAACAAGGACATCTCACTTCTGGCTCCAGAATTTGCCAAAGTAAAGGGAGCTCATCAGTAATTGTTTCTTAAATTTACAGAGGACCTTTCTCCAATGAGCTTCAATGGCTTTTAGCCAGTGAAAATACTAAATTTTCTCTCACGACGTCCCTGCAAAGGAAGTAGAAAATGGAGAACTGAGGTGAACTTCACTTGCCAGAAGTTCCTCCAACAGCAGAATATAAAGACTGTAATAGCTTTCCCTTTATTTCAGCCCTCTAATATCACTAAGGGGTGACAAATGTGGCACCCATGCTGTCACTCACCCTGTGTATGCCCATGAGCCATTACTGAAAACATGGCACTCTTTCCCACTGAACCCAGACTCAACTGCAGAATCCTTCTCAACACAATGCTCTAAGCAGCTACTACCAATAGATAAGTGAATGCATGGGGAAAGGACATACAAGGACACTCATGTAAGGACAAAACCCAGCAGAACAGAATGGGATAAGAATTTAACGCCTGGGACTTCCCTGGTGGTGCAGTGGATAAGACTCCGCACCCCCAATGCAGGGGGTCTGGGTTCAATCCCTAGTCAGGGAACTAGATCCCACATGCATTCTGCAACTAAGTGTTTGTATGTCACAGCTAAGGAGCCCAAGTGCCGCAACTAAGGAGCCAGTGAGCCGCAACTAAGGAGCCCATGTGCCACAACTAAGGAGATGCAAGCCGCAACTAAGATCTCACACAACAAAATAAACAAACAAACAAACAAATAAATAAACGAATTTAACACTTTTTCCACTTGCTTTAGGTACAGGTTATGTCCTATGTTCAAGATATCAAATGTAGCTCATATATTAAACATTCTGTACATTCTTCCCTAAAAGTACTTTGTTAATATGTATAAAGTAAGATACATTTTAAAGTATACATTCATATATACATTGTATAGTTTTGTGGACCTTTGTACAACACTAACAAGGTATGGGTTGGTACACGTATGATGCCTGCCAAAGTTTCTGGGGGCAAAAAGTACACCTACTCACTATGAAAATTTAGGTTTTCCACATACAGGAATGAAATTCAAATTAATGTTAACTATAATAATAAAAATAAATGTTAATATTAACTCAGCACCTACTATGAGTCTGACCCTACATTAAATGCTTTAATTCTAATCCTCACAATAATCGTATGAGAAAAGAACTATTCTTATTCCAATTTTATTGATGAGAAAACTGAGGCTTAGAGAGTTTAAGGTTACAGAATTATTGCGTGGAAGCAAGGTTGGAGAGTTCAAGCTCTAATCACTAGGCATACCTTCCTCCTAAAATTATCTTGATAAAATTATATTTAAAGGCTGTTTCCACATTGACAAAATGAGGCATAGTATATTTAAAATTTCAAAAGCCCTAGTATTTAAGTTAAAAGATGACAGCACCCTTCTTGGGTTTTCAAGGCTGTAAGGTGTAAACTTTGTCTTAGGTTCAATTTGTAGAAATGAAAAACACAGATCACACGTAACACCCAGGCCTCATCATTTTGTCCATTAAGGAAGCAAGCTCTTCTAACACAGATATTTGGAAAGGGGAGTATCCACACATAAATGAGGGCTGCTAGAGATTTACATGAGGAGGCTCTGGGATAGGAAAAACAAGTTCAAGTTCAGTTCAAGAAACAAGGACAAGGGCAAATCAGTGCGAGGAAGTGAAAGAAAGCCAGTGTGGCTAGAGTACAGAGAACCAATGTCACCTGGCAATGGTGGATGAGAATTTAAACGAAAATGACTCCAGAAGACCAAGTCTTTCAGCCAAGGTTGTACCCTAAGTTTATGCATTTAGTGCCCCTTCCCTGTCACCTCACAAGCTCCAAACAGCAAAAATATATAAAAATATAAACATGTAGGGTTTTTTTTTTTGCTATGTCTGTGTGATTTGGAAAAAAACAAAACAAAACAAGATTCAATCTCATGGATAAGACACAAAATAGAAATGCATAAGATACTGCAGACAGAGGCATCCAGGAGTCCTACTTCAGTGGGCTAATGAAGCTACAAATATCCCCAGGAAAAGGCTGGGATCTGAGCTAGCTTATTGCTGGAAACCAGAGAATGTGGAGGGGGAAGCCCCACACCATGATGAAAGGAGGCTTTAACAATCTGCCTATCCAGATTGATGGTGGGATGCAGACAGTCTCACAACCAGGACCTGGCCATGCTGCACGCTGGCCTGGTGGTGGCTCTTATATACTCCTGGTTGATGTGGAACAGAGGCCCCAGCTGCAAATATCAGACTTGGCTCTGGGCTGGGGTCATCAGAGGTAGGAAGTAGGTCATAGAAAATCACAGGTGAGTGCAGAGAAAGGACACAGGGAAAGCAGGCTCAAGATGGCGCCCTAAACTGTAATTCCAAAGTATGTGAGAAAAACTAGCATTAAGGAAGATGGTCAATAAACTTAACATCAGACTTATCTCCTCCAGATGGAATGAACCTAAAAATGACTTTAATCTGGAGCTTTAAAAACAAGTCGGTTTTTGCACAGATTATCTTCATTGGTTATATTTGAACATTCCTCAAATTAAATAAATCATATAAATCTTGAAGTTTTAAATGGTGAACTTGTACCTTCCAGCAAAGTGACTGGAAACACAGCATGGTCGCTACATTTAGCATCCAAGAGACCCCTGGATATGGCTGTGTTCCCTAAGAGCCATGAAGTAAGAACTTCCAAGGTCCCTGTATCACTGTGGCACGTTCAGAAACTAAAAGACAGTCTTGGGACAGTGTGTGATGTGGGATGGACCTGGATTGCCGAGGTAGACAACACAGAGGGAAAAGCTGAGCCAGTCCTGCGACCGAACACCTTTCTTTGACAGAAGGATGGGAAAGTGGATTGAATAAGAAAATGGTTCCTGAAAATTAAACCTGGCTTTATAACTAGACTCAGGCTAAAGCTGGAATGAACTTATTAAAGTCTCCATCTTCTCTGGCACAGAGGGAAAATAAGTGTTTATGTGTATAAAGCAACATTACATGCAAATTAAAGTGAGAGATCCTAAATATAAAAGATGACCAATTGACGAATGAACGGCTGAGTGACCAACCCATTCTAAGTCAGAAAAAAGGTGAGGCCTCAAGCACATTCCTCTTACTCTTTATGATGTAACCTCAAAAATAAAAGCTCTGTGAAAACCAACTCAATCAATTTCAAATAACACATCAAAAAAAAGTTTCTATGGTATTCAGTCCTAGAATTTCATTCATTGCACTGCTCCAGTTGCTATGGTGTTATAAGCACTGGCTGTTTGAATGAATCATGTGTTCTCCCTTTATCCAAGGAGGACATGGCAACAGGTGCTACTAAGTGCAAAGGACTGGGGGAAGATCACATACTAGGCTCTAATCCCAACCAGATTTTTGGCTTAGGGAGAGAAACACCCCCGTGGAAAGCTGCCAAAGTGGGTGAGATTAGCTACCCTCATGAAACTAGAACTCCCACGGAGCCATGATACGTTAGCCAAGGAGTAACCTTAGTCATTTTTTTTTAATCCCAGAAGGAAGTGATAACAGTGATGAAAAAATTGTTCTTCCCAACCCCTCAGGGGAGACCTTGGAGAGGTCCCCAAACGCCCCTATGGCAAAATCTAATTGGTCTAGAATTATAGATTCTAATGCCATGAAGCAGTGTTGAGAGGTGGCAAGCTCCCTGTCCCAGGCAACGTTGGAGCGGAAGACCCGTGGTGATGCGTCATAAATGTGTGGACTTGCCTGAGGTGGGAGGCTACTTGACTGTTGCTTCCAATCTGGAACCAAGGACTCAGAGCCAATTTAGGCCAGTGCGTCCCATGGAGTAAAGGCAAGGCCAACCCAGCCAGCAGACACTGAAAAGGCTCCGAGACCACTTCGGTTGTAAACCCACAGCTTTTGGGCAGCCCACTCTCTTTTGACGTAACTGAAGGTTAAAGAATTATAATAACTAATGTGCATTTACTGCCATGGATCTAAAACCAGCAAATTCTGCTAACAGAGATTTTTTTAGAAAGGAAATCAAGGAGCAACATATAATTAGCTGAGAGTTATTTAGGAGTTAATTATTCAGTCCTTTGTTTCACTTCCTTCTTCTTCCTACATGATTCCTGTTGACCACTTCTCTGTTGACTTGCTTCCCTTGCCCGTTAGAGAAGTAAAGCAGGTGAGACCCAAAGTTATAACGGGGCATTCTGTGGTTGGAAGCTGTCATAAAAGGTTTGGTAAAGTGAAGGAAGAAGAGGGCGTGAGGATATTATAATCACTGAAAAAGTGATTGTTAGCTTTTTTGTTTTGGTTAGTAGGGTATAAAGGAAAGTGTGGGCTCTGGACTCAAACAGAATGAGCTTTGGTTTCTTGTTTCTGCCACTTAATAGACTAGCTATGTGTCCTTGGGCAGATAATTCAGTTGGTCTGACTCAGCTTCCTCACAGAGAAAACAGGAATATCAATATCTGTGTTGGAGGACAGTTGCAGCGATTGAGTAGAATAATCCAAAGAGACAAATATATTTCTTCCCATCCAGTAGGCTCTTGAGCTGCATTATTAAAATTATCTAAAATTTACTCTTCTTAGATAATTAAGATATGACTAAAAGCAAATGCTCTTAAACTGAGAAGCAGGAGTGCCCAAGTAAACGTACAGATTTTAATCTGCAAACTTCTTGATTTAAATTTGCATCTTAATATTTGCATTAAACTTTACCTGTCGACTTCCCTGCTTGGAAGAGCAACTGCTTGTGCTCCTTGAAGGTGAGGCCAATTTGGGGGACACCCCAAGGCTCTTCTCATCACTCATCATGAACGGCAGGTCCTTGGCCTTGATGGAGTCAAAATGCCATAGAAGACAGTGGAGCACAGAGTATGGCAGTCCGACACGAGCAGGTGGCTCAGCTTTTATCCGATATGTTTTAAAAGCATTTTGGATGACCCAGAGGAAATCCCTAAAACAAAAAGAAAAGAATTAGAGAGAAGGTACAAGGCATCAGACATCATCTATAATTAGCACTGATTGCCCACAAGTGGTTTCTCTACGCTACAGATTACAGAGCCACGATGGTTACTCACATCAGGGGCTGTGAAGGAAAAGACGCATTATACCTATCTCTTATTGGAAATTACGTATAGGCGGTTTTTCGTGTAACTTTGCAATATAATAGGCTTAAGAACGTGAGTGAGAAAATTTGAGTCCAGACACATACAAAATCTGTACTATAAAAACCATCCCAAACCACGAGATACCACTTCATACCAACCCTGATAGATACAATCAAAAAACTGAAAAATAACAAGTGTTGGAAGAAACTGCAACCTTTAGGCATTGCTGCTAGGAATGCAAAATGGTGTAGCCGTAGTTGAAAACAGTTTGGCAGTTTTTAAAAAGTTAAACATAGAATTATCGTATGATTCAGCAACTCCACTCCAAGGTATATACCCGAAAGAACTGAAAACAAGTAGTCTAACAAAAACTTGTACAAGAATGTTCACCACAATGCTATTTATTCACAACAGTCAAAGGTAGAAACAACCCAAATGTCCATCCACTGATGCATGGATAAACTACATATGGTATACATGCTATGGTCTGGATGTTTACACCTCCCCGCTAACTGCCACCTCCACCCAGATTCATATGTTGAAATCCTAATGCCCAATGAGATAGTATTAGGAGGTGGGGCCTTTGGGAGGTGTTAGGTCCTGAGGGCAGAGCCCTCATGAATGGCATTACTGCCCTTATGAAAGAGATCCCAGAGCTTCCTGGCCCCTCCCACCATGGGAGGGTACTGTGATAAGCCTGCCACCCGAAGAGGGCCCTCTGACCATGCTGGCATACTCATCTTGGACTTCTAGCCTCCAGCACTGTGAGGAATAAATTTCTGTTGCTTATAAGCCACCCAGACTGTGATATTTTGTTATAGCAGCCCAAACAGACTAAAACAGCATATTCACACAGTGGACTATTATTCACTTCTGTTATACATGCTATAACGTAAATGAACCTTGAAAACATTATGCTAAATGAAAGAAGCCAGACACACAAAAAAACACATAATGTATGTTTCTATTTATATGAAATATCCAGAGTGGGCAAATCCATTAGAGACAGAAGGCCAATTAGTGGTTGCCAGGGGCTGGGGGATTTGAGGAATGGAGTCTAGCTATGGGGTTTCCTTTAATGGTGATTAAAATGTTCTGGAACTAGATAATGGTAATGGTTGTACAGCATTGTGAAAGTGCTAAATGTCACTGAATTGTACACTTGAAAGTGGTTAAAAAGTTAATTTTATGTTATGCATTTTACTAATTAATTTTAAAAAAATCCCTTTCTGGTTTCTTGGGGGATAGAGGTGGGTAATTTGTTCTACCAAAGGTTTCTGGAGACATCTTATAAAAAAAAAACTATAACATGATGTGACAGAAACTATATGGGGGAAAGCAGGATTTTCCATACCATCTATTAGCATATTAGTAATTAAATCAATGATCATTTGTTGAGTCCATACTACTTACTGCCAAGCACTATATATTTCCCACACACAGTGTCTCATTTAATCAAAGTCTGATGGGATGGGTATTACCTGCATTTCACAGAGGAGAAAGCCAAGTTTCTGAGAAGTTAAGTCAGTTGCCTAGTCATGAAGCTGGCGAGAGACTGAATCCAGGCTAGGTCCCAGGCCTTTAAGCTTGGTGCTGGAAATGAACATGCCTTGATGGCCAGGTCTGGTGATAACAGCTACTGCCCCATCTTTGGGACCTAAGAGAACTCAGGAGCTGAACTAGGAAGACTCAGGAGGGAGCACATCATAAGCCAGCTTTGAAGAGGCAATGCCGCATTCTCTCTACAGCACAGCATGGATCTCCAAGATGGCGAGGATTTCTGGTGGGGAAGGGGATTGACCAGGGCGTTGGCAGAGACCCCTTTATGAAACTGAGTCTCTCTGCTGACTTTATGATTAACCTCTCTATCCAAAACTTTATTCCCTTTCTTGTTTTGCAGCTGTGCCTCCTCAGCAGTGAGCAGCATCAAAGTGACAAAGCAAGAGCCTGTGGAGCCTTCTCAGGACAGACCCCACTCCCCATGTCCTCTGCCTGCCTCTTGTTTATACCGAAAAGCTTAGTCTCCCAGGCCTCCCCTGAGTATCAAAAGGCTGGCTCAAGAGTTAGTGATTAGGAAATGTGAAGATGTAGAAACAAAGAATAGCTGCTGTGACAGGAAACTGGTAACAATTTAGACCATAAATCAGCAGTCGCTGAACTCCCGGCTCCTTGAAAGATATAAAGGCCTGACACACATTCCTGAGTTGTTTCTACAGGAAGCAGACCCTCACCAGATGAAAACTGCTGACCTTAAGCACGGAGACCCCAGGCCAGTTGAAACTGGAAGATGGACGATGCTCAGAACTTCCCCTTGATGCCAACCAATCCGAGGATTCTGCACGAGCTGCTCATGCACGCTGCAGCCCCGTCACTCACACTGTCTTTAAGACCTTTGTCTCCTAACTGGCGGCTTGGAGATGGTCTTAAGACATTAGTCTACGCCTTCCCAGATTGCCAGCCTCCTGAATAAAGCAACTTTTCCTTTTCCACCAACACTTATCTCTTGAGTACTGGCCTTTGGAGCAGCGAGCAGCCGAACTTGGTACCTGCCTCATCTGGTTACATTTACAAGTAGTTGGCTGGGCTGCCACCCCTGTAGCTCTTTAGGGGTGAACCACTTCCTTTACCCACAGCCCTGAGTTAAGGGTGACTAACATGTTTAGGTTTTGCCTTCAGACTTTTATTTGACACACTAAGTAAATGCTACAACTTTCCCAAGCATGTTAACAACAATAAAAAAAAAGTTTTATATCTAATTCATTTGGTTCTCAGTGTTCACATAGTCTAATTTTAAAAGAAGGATGTTATACAGCTGTCCAGGAACCAGCTAGTTAAATATTATATCAAACTTTTGGTTAATTATTAAGTACTCAAGTCTCCTATGCCTTTCACTAACACTTCTTAAATAATGAGCATGCTAAGGCCATAAACTAAAACCAAGACAATGCAGAGAAATAACAAAATCTCAGAAAATAAAATTAAGGTACCTGTAGGCATAGAACTCAATTCCCATGTTGCTTTCTATAGAACCACCCCCCCTCTGCCACACTCACACACAAATCTCTGTATTCAGAGTACTGAATCCAACAATAAATAAGACTAAAAGCAAACCAACACCAGCATCTTCGTAAAGTTAGCTTTACTTATGAGGCATGACTAATTGTACCTGAAATTAGAAGCAAATGCATTCTAGTTAAAAACTGCCAAGAGCGGCTGTTAAGCTATATTCATAGTTTGTTTAATAGCAGTGTTGGCGGTTGCTGTTTAAGAAAGAGAAAAAAGGAAACACCTGATGGAAACCCCAAATGATGAAATGTCTGTGGGGACAGCCATTGCTATGACAATCGGTTCCACAGTGAATGAGGAATACCAACAAAGGGACTCTGCTTGTGTGTGGAAGGTTTTTGTTTTGTTTTGTTTCAAGGCTGAGATTCTGATAATGAGAGCATGGGGTTGAGAGGTGGTGTATGACATGTGCAGAAGGGATAAAAAAAGAGCATTTGGGCCATAAAGTAAGAGTAACGGGAATTCTGAAACTGTGTCAGAACAGAAACACCATAATCCTCTCCTAGAGGCAGTTGATTAAAAGAATGATCGTCATCTTTTAACCCTGCCAAATTTCACTTCACAGGCAACGGACAGGAAGGCCAGGGCTGTGAATAGGCTAAATCCCATACTCATTTAAATTGGTACTTTGAGTTAAGGCCTCTGAAGGTACCACCTGCTGTGACTTCTGGGAAAAGAAAGGGTGAGAATCTACAGCCCTTCCCACATCCATCACCAGATGAGTTTAAGATTATGCGTAGGGAAATATATCTCTTTCATCCCCCAGAACCTTCCTGCCTAGCTTCATCAGAAATTCAGTCAAAATTACCAGGGGCAGCTTAAACGGCAAAAGAATTCAAATTCTAGGGAAAGGATATGCTTAAAACAGGGCGGCAGCAGTAGCCCAAGACTAAGGTACTGGAGAAGTAAGGCAGTCACGTGGAATGAGGCATCTATTGTGTCCAACCTAGGGGACCCTGCAGGCTGGCCTGGGGGCATCACCACAGTAAAGACCTTGACGGGAGTCCTCAGAGGACCCTGACAAAGGGAAGTCACATGGAAGTCTGGTGTCGTCTACTCCAATTAGCTGACTAAGTAAAATGGCAAAGAGAAAGCCCTGCAGGGAGACAGACTCTAGCCAGGGGCCAGGCCATGGATCCAGGGGTGTAGTAGATCATAAAGCAGGTACACATGAAAGACCCTTGGTGCTTTCACCCCTCCCAGTGACCCTTCCATGCACAACCTCTAACTCGAGAGGATTACTGCTTTGAACAAAATACAACAGTTTCCCTGCTCACAGACTGAACAACCTAAGGTCAATAATTTATTTCCTCCTTTATTTTTCACTGAGGCATAACTTACATACAGTAAAGTGAACAACTCCTTTTTTTTTTTTTTGGTAACATCTTTATTGGAGTTTAATTGCTTTACAATGGTGTGTTAGTTTCTGCTTCATAACAAAGTGAGTCAGTTATACATATACATATGTTCCCATATCTCTTCCCTCTTGGATCTCCCTCCCTCCCACCCTTCCTATCCCACCCCTCTAGTTGGTCACAAAGCACAGAGCTGATATCCCTGTGCTATGCGGCTGCTTCCCACGAGCTTTCTATTTTACATTTGGCAGTGTATATATGTCCATGCCACTCTCTAACTTTGTCCCAGATGACCCCTCCCCCTCCCCACATCCTCAGGTCCATTCTCTAGTAGGGCTGTGTCTTTATTCCCATCTTGGCCCTAGGTTCTTCACAACTTTTTTTTTTTTAAGTTCCATATATATGTGTTAGCAGACGGTATTTGTTTTTCTCTTTCTGACTTACTTCACTCTGTATGACAGACTCTAGGTCCTTCCACCTCACGACAAATAACTCAGTTTCGTTTCTTTATATGGCTGAGTAACAATCCATTGTATATATGTGCCACATCTTCTTTATCCATTCATCTCTCAATGGACACACAGGTTGCTTCCATGTCCTGGCTATTGTAAATAGAGCTGCAATGAACATTGTGGTACATGACTCTCTTTGAATTATGGTTTTCTCAGGGTATATGCCCAGTAGTGGGATTGCTGGGTCGTATGGTAGTTCTATTTTCAGTTTTTTAAGGAACCTCCATACTGTTCTCCATAGTGGCTGTATCAATTTACATTCCCACCAACAGTGCAAGAGGGTTCCCTTTTCTCCACACCCTCTCCAGCATTTATTATTTGTAGATTTTTGATGATGGCCATTCTGACTGGTGTGAGGTGATAGCTCATTGTAGTTTTGATTTGCATTTCTCTAATGATTAATGATGTTGAGCATTCTTTCATGTGTTTGTTGGCACTCTGTATATATTCTTTGGAGAAATGTCTATTTAGGCCTTCTGCCCATTTTTGGATTGGGTTGTTTCTTTTTTTGATATTGAGCCATATGAGCTGCTTGTAAATTTTGGAGATTAATGCTTTGTCAGTTACTTCATTCACAAATATTTTCTCCCATTCTGAGGGTTGTCTTTTCCTCTTGTTTCTGGTTGCCTTTGCTGTACAAAAGCTTTTAAGTTTCATTAGGTACCATTTGTTTATTTTGTTTTTATTTCCATTTCTCTAGGAGGTGGGTCAAAAAGGATCTTGCTGTGATTTATGTCATAGAGTGTTCTGCCTATGTTTTCCTCTAAGAGTTTGATAGTGTCTGCCCTTACACTTAGGTCTTTAATTCATTTGGAGTTTATTTTGGTGTATGGTGTTAGGAAGTGTTCGAATTTCATTCTTTTACATGTAGCTGTCCAGTTTTCCAAGCACCACTTATTGAAGAGGCTGTCTTTTCTCCATTGTATATTCCTGCCTCCTTTATCAAAGATAAGGTGACCATATGTTTGTGGGTTTATCTCTGGGCTTTCTATCCTGTTCCATTGATCTATATTTCTGTTTTTGTGCCAGTACCATACTATCTTCATTACTATAGCTTTGTAGTATAGTCTTAAGTCAGAGAGCCTGACTCCTCCAGCTCCGTTTTTCTTTCTCAAGATTGCTTTGGCTATTCGGGGTCTTTTGTGTTTCCATACAAATTGTGAAATTTTTTTGTTCTAGTTCTGTGAAAAATGCCAGTGGTAGTTTGATAGGGATTGCACTGAATCTGTGAGTCACTTTGGGTAGTATAGTCATTTTCACAATGTTGATTCTTCCAATCCAAGAACATGGTATATCTCTCCTTCTATTTGTATCATCTTTAATTTCTTTCATCAGTGTCTTATAATTTTCTGCACACAGGTCTTTTGTCTCCTTAGGTAGGTTTATTCCTAGGTATTTTATTCTTTTTGTCGCAATGGTAAATGTGAGTGTTTTCTTAATTTCACTTTCAGATTTTTCATCATTACTGTATAAGAATGCAAGAGATTTCTGTGCATTAATTTTGTATTCTGCTATTTTACTGCAATTCATTGATTAGCTCTAGTAGTTTTCTGGTAGTATCTTTAGGATTCTCTACATACAGTTTCATGTCATCTGTAAACAGTGACAGCTTTACTTCTTTTCCACTTTGGATTCCTTTTATTTCTTTTTCTTCTCTGGCAGCTATGGCTAAAACTTCCAAAACTATGTTGAATAATAGTGGTGATAGTGGGCAACCTTGTCTTGTTTCTGATCTTAGTGGAAATGGTTTCAGTTTTTCACCATTGAGGACGATGTTGGCTGTGGGTTTGTCATATATGGCCTTTATTATGTTGGGGAAAGTTCCCTCTATGCTACATTCCGGAGGGTTTTTATCATAAATGGGTGTTGAATTTTGTCAAAAGCTTTCTCTGCATCTATTGAGATGATCATAGGGTTTTTCTCCTTCAATTTGTTTATATGGTGTATCACATTGATTGATTTGCGTATATTGAAGAATCCTTGCATTCCTGGGATAAACCCCACTTTATCATGGTGTATGATCCTTTTAATGTGCTGCTGGATTCCGTTTGCTAGTATTTTGTTGAGGATTTTTGCATCTATGTTCATTAGTGATATTGGCCTGTAGTTTTCTTTCTTTGTGAAATCTTTGTCTGGTTTTGGTATCATGGTGATGGCGGCCTCGTAGAATGAGTTTGGGAGTGTTCCTCCCTCTGCTATACTTTGGAAGAGTTTGAGAAGGACAGGTGTTTAGCTCTTCTCTAAATGTTTCATAGAATTCGCCTATGAAGCCATCTGGTCCTGGGCTTTTGTTTGTTGGAAGATTTTTCATCACAATTGCAATTTCAGTGCTTGTGATTGGTCTGTTCCTATTTTCTATTTCTTCCTGGTTCAGTCTCAGAAGGTTTTGCATTTCTAAGAATTTGTCCATTTCTTCCAGGTTGTCCATTTTATTGGCATATACTTGCTTGTAGTAATCTTTCATGATGCTTTGTATTTCTGCAGTGTCAGTTGTTACTTCCCCTTTTTCATTTCTAATTCTATTGATTTGAGTCTTCTCCCTTTTTTTCTTGATGAGTCTGGCTAAGGGTTTATCAATTTTATCTTCTCAAAGAACCAGCTTTTACTTTTATTGATCTTTGCTATTGTTTCCTTCATTGCTTTTTCATTTATTTCTGATCTGATCTTTATGATCTTTCCTTCTGCTAACTTTGGGGGGTTTTTTGTTCTTCTTTCTTTAATTGCTTTAGGTTTAAGGCTAGGTTGTGTATTTGAGATGTTTCTTGTTTCCTGAGGTAGGACTGTACTGCTATAAACTTCCCTCTTAGAACTGCTTTTGCTGCATCCCATAGGTTTTGGGTCGTAATGTTTTCACTGTCATTTGTTTCTAGGTATTTTTTAATTTCCTCTTTGATTTCGTCAGTGATCTCTTGGTTATTAAGTAGTGTGTTGTTTAGCCTCCGTGTGTTTGTATTTTTTACAGATTTTTTTCCTGTAATTGATATCTAGTCTCATAGCTTTGTGATCAGAAAAGATACTTGATAGGATTTCAATTTTCTTAACTTTACCAAGGCTTGATTTGTGACCCAAGATATGATCTATCCTGGAGAATGTTCCATAAGCACTTGAGAAGAAAGTGTATTCTGTTGTTTTGGGATGGAATGTCCTATAAATAGCAATTAAGTCCATCTTGTTTAATGTATTATTTAAAGCTTGTGTTTCCTTATTTATTTTCACTTTGGATGATCTGTCCATTGGTGAAAGTGGGGTGTTAAAGTCCCCTACTATGATTGTGTTACTGTTGATTTCCCCTTTTACGGCTGTTAGTATTTGCCTTATGTATTGAGGTGCTCCTATGTTGGGTGCATTAATATTTACAATTGTTATATCTTGGGTTGATCCCTTGATCATTCGGTAGTGTCCTTTTTTGTCTCTTGTAATAGTCTTTGTTTTAACCTATTTTGTCCGATATGAGAATTGATACTCCAGCTTTCTTTTGATTTCCATTTGCATGGAATATCATTTTCCATCCCTCACTTTCACTCTGTATGTGTCCCTAGGTCTGAAGTGGGCCTCTTGTAGACAGCATATATATGAGTCTTGATTTTGTATCCATTCAGCCAGTCTATGTCTTTTGGTTGGAGCATTTAATCCATTTACATTCAACGTAATTATCAATATGTATGTTCCTATTAGCATTTTCTTTATTGCCTTGGGTTTGTTATTGTAGGTCTTTTCCTTCTCTTGTGTTTCCTGCCTAGAGACATTCCGTTACCATTTGTTGTAAAGCTGGTTTTGTGGTGCTGAATTCTCTTAGCTTTTGCTTGTCTGTAAAGGTTTTAATTTCTCTGTCAAATCTGAATGAGATCCTTGCTGGGTAGAGTAATCTTGGTTGTAGGTTTTTTCCCTTTCATCACTTTAAACATGTCTTGCCACTCCCTTCTGGCTTGCAGAGTTTCTGCTGAAAGATCAGCTGTTAACCTTATGGGGATTCCATTGTATGTTGTTACTTTTCCCTTGCTGCTTTTAATATTTTTTCTTTGTATTTAATTTTTGATAGTTTGATTAATGTGTGCCTTGGCGTGTTTCTCCTTGTATTTATCCTGTATGGGACTCTCTGTGCTTCCTGGACTTGAATAACTATTTCGTTCCCCATATTAGGGAAGTTTTCAACTATAATCTCTTAAAATATTTTCTCAGTTCCTTTCTTTTTCTCTTCTTCTTCTGGAACCCCTATGATTCGAATGTTGGTGTGTTTAATGTTGTCCCAGAGGCCTCTGAGACTGTCCTCAATTCTTTACATTCTTTTTTCTTTATTCTGCTCTGCAGTAGTTATTTCCACTATTTTATCTTCCAGGTCACTTATCCGTTCTTCTGCCTCAGTTATTCTGCTATTGATCCCTTCTAGAGAATTTTTAATTTCATTTATTCTGTTGCTCATCACTGTTTGTTTGCTCTTTGGTTCTTCTTGGTCCTTGTTAAACGCTTCTTGTAGTTCTCTATTCTATTTCCAAGATTTTGGATCATCTTTACTATCATTATTCTGAATTCTTTTTCAGGTAGACTGCCTATTTCCTCTTCATTTGTTAGGTCTGGTGGGTTTTTACCTTGCTCCTTCATCTACTGTGTGTTTCTCTGTCTTCTCATTTTGCTTCTCAACTTACTGTGTTTGAGGTCTCCTTTTTGCAGGCTGCAGGGTCGTAGCTCCCGTAGTTTTTGGTGTCTGCCCCGAGTGGCTAAGGTTGGTTCAGTGGGTTGTGTAGGCTTCCTGGTGGAGGGGACTAGTGCCTGTGTTCTGGTGGATGAGGCTGTTTCTTGTCTTTCTGGTGGGCAGGTCCATTTCTGGTGGTGTGTTTTGGGGTGCCTGTGACCTTATTATGATTTTAGGCAGCCTCTCTGCTAATGGGTGGTGGGGTTGTGTTCCTTTCTTGCTAGTTGTTTGCCATAGGGTGTCCAGCACTGTAGCTTGCTGGTCGTCGAGTGGAGCTGGGTCTTGGCGTTGAGATGGAGTTTTGTGAGAGATTGTCACCATTTGATATTATGTGGAGCTGGGAGGTCTCTGGTGGACCAATGTCCTGAACTTGGCTCTCCCACCTCAGAGGCCCAGCCCTGATGCCTGGCTGGAGCACCAAGAGCCTGTCATCCACATGGCTCAGAATAAAATGGAGAAAAAGAGAAAGAAAGAAAGAAAAAGATAAAATGAAATGAAATGAAATAAAATAAAGTTATTAAAATAAAAAATAATTATGAAAAAAATTTGAAAAGTAATAAAAAAAGAAAGAAAGAAGAGAGCAACCAAACCAAAAAACAAATCCACCAATGATAACAAGTGCTAAAAACTATACTAAAAGAAAGAAGAAAAAAAAAACAAACAGACAGACAGGACCCTAGGACAAATGGTAAACACAAAGCTATACAGTCAAAATCACACACAGAAGCATAAACATACACACTCACAAGAAGAGAAAAAGGGAAAAAATATATATATATCATTGCTCCCAAAGTCCACCTCCTCAATTTGGGATGATTCGTTGTCTATTCAGGTATTCCACAGATGCAGGGTACATCAAGTTGATTGTGGAGCCTTAATCCGCTGCTTCTGAGGCTGCTGGGAGAGATTTCCCTTTCTCTTCTTTGTTCGCACAGTTCCTGGGATTCAGCTTTGTATTTGGCCCTGCCTCTGCGTGTAGGTCGCCTGAGGGCATCTGTTCTTCGCTCAGATAGTTTGGGTTTAAAGGAGCAGCTGTTTCGGGGGCTCTGGCTCACTCAGGCCGGGGGGGAGGGAGGGGCACAGAGTGCGGGGTGAGCCTGCGGCGGCAGAGGCTAGCAGGACGTTGCACCGGCCTGAGGCGCACCGTGCGTTCTCCCGGGGAAGTTGTCCCTGGATCGCGGGACCCTGGCCATGGCGGGCTGCACAGGCTCCCAGGAGGGGAGATGTGGAGAGTGACCTGTGCTCGCACACAGGCTTCTTAGTGGCTGCAGTAGCAGCCTTAGTGTCTCATGCCTGTCTCTGGTGTCCACGCTGATAGCCGCGGCTCGTGCCTGTCTCTGGAGCTCGTTTAGGCGACGCTGCTAATCCCCTCTCCTCACGCACCAGGAAACAAAGAGGCAAGAAAAAGTCTCTTGCCTCTTTGGCAGCTCCAGACTTTTTCCCGGACTCCCTCTCTGCTAGCCGTGGCGCACTAGCCCCGTTCAGGCTGTGTTCACGCCGCCAACCGCAGTCTTCTCCCTGGGATCTGACCAAAGCCCGAGCCTCAGCTCCCAGCCCCGCCCGCCCTGGCAGGTGAGCAGACAAGCCTCTTGGACTGGTGAGTGCTGGTCAGCACCAATCCTCTGTGCGGGAATCTCTCCGCTTTGCCCTCCGCACCCCTGTTGCTGCACTCTCCTCCGTGGCTCCGAAGCTTCCCCCTTCCGCCACCCGCCGTCTCCGCCCGCGAAGGGGCTTCCTAGTGTGTGGAAACCTTTCCTCCTTCACAGTTCCCTCCCACTGGTGCAGGTCAGGTCCCTATTCTTTTGTCTCTGTTTATTCTTTTTTCTTTTGCCCTACACAGGTACGTGGGGAGTTTCTTGCCTTTTGGGAGGTCTGAGGTCTTCTGCCAGCGTTCAGTAGGTGTTTTGTAGGAGTTGTTCCACGTGTAGATGTATTTCTGATGTATTTGTGGGGAGGAAAGTGATCTCCGCATCTTACTCTTCCGCCATCTTGAAGCTCCCCATAAGTGAACAAATCTTAAGTGTACAGACAACTCTATGAAAGTTTACATTTTTCATTTGCAAATACTGACATAACCACCATATGGATTAAGAAACAGAGCAGTTGCAGGCTCCCCAGAAGGCTCCTCCACCCCCTGGCCATTGATCTGCCTGGTGGGGAGCTGGTCCTTCTGCTCCTGCAAGCAAGTACTTGTCAATGTGCCCCAGGGACAGAGAGCTGCGACTTCCCTGAGCTTTCAGGAACAGAAAGTATGACTGCTCTTGCACCTTCTGCCTAATACAAGTGTTTGTTGCACAGCAGAACTCACTCTGGGACCTGCTCTCACTTAACAACCCGCCTGGTAGCCAAATCCAACAGGGATAAGAAGCTTGATGCATTTAGGTCTATTCAAAAATGCTCTTCTTGGGCCATTGAGATGAGCTGGGTCCTCTCTCACCACTGTCACCCACCTGGAGAAACAGTAGGGTCATGCCCAGGTGAAAATGGGGCTCTAGTTACAAGTCCAATGGGCATAAGATGTGCAAACATATGCCATCCTGAGGCTCAGTTAGGGAAGAGAGAGCTCCTATTTCTACCAAGAATGGGGAAGAATAAAAGACCAAGGCACTGCCAAACATTTGGCAACAAAGGCTATTTTAAGACCTATTTTGGAAATTTTCACTAAGAAAAGAATACACAGTTTGGGAAAAGACACAAAGAAGACATACACATCAAGACCTATGTGCCTTCATGAAAAGATGGTCAACATCGCTAATTATTAGAGAAATGCAAGTCAAAACTACAATGAGGTATCACCTCACACTGGTCTGAATGGCCATCATTAAAAAGTTACAAACAACAAATGCTGGAGAGGGTGTGGAGCAAAGGGAACTGTCCTACACCGTTAGTGGGACTGTAAACTGATGCAGCCACTATGGAAAACAGCACAGAGGTTTCTCAAAAAACTAAAAATAGAACTACCATATGATCCAGCAATCCCACTCCTGGGCATATATCCAGACAAAACTATAATTCAAAAAGATACATGCACCCCTGTTTATAACAGCACTATTCACAATAGCCACGACATGGAAAGAACCAAAATGTCCATCAACAGAGGAATGGATAAAGAAGATGTGGTACATATGTATAATGGAATATTACTCAGCCAACAACAAAAAAATGAAATAATGCCATTTGCAGCTACATGGATGCAACTAGAGATTGTCATACTAAGTGAAGTAAGTCAGAAAGAGAAAGACAAACATCATATGATATCACTTTCATATGGAATCTAAAATATGGCACAAATGAACGTATCTACACAACAGAAACAGACTCACAGACGTAGAGAGCAGACATGGTTGCCAACGTGGTGGGGGAGGGATGGACTGGGAGTTTGGGGTTAGTAGATACAAACTATTACATGCAGAATGGATGGACGACAAGGTCCTACTGTATAGCACAGGGACCTATGTTCAATACCCTGGGATAAACCATAATGGAAAATAATATAAAAAAGAATGTATATATGTGTAAAACTGAGTCACTTTGCTGCACAGCAGAAATTAACACAACATTGTAAATCAACTATACTTCAATTTAAAAAGAATTTTTTTAAAGACCTACGTGCCTTGGAAGGAGCAAGACTTAGGTTTGAACTGGCGCTCCTTAATTACAAACTCTGTGCACCTTGACAAATATATTAACCTCTCCAATCTTCAGGGTTTTGTTTTTTTGTTTTTTGTGTAGGAAATAGGGAATTGTGAGGATTAAATGAGAAAATGAGGATAGAAGTCCTGCCTTAAAGGGAGAAGACACTCAACGGATCTTACTTCCATTTCCTCCTCTCCCAGCTTCCTGAAAGTGGAGTACACACCAAAGATAAGATCCTCTACTCCTCTTGCAACCAAAAACAAATAAGCACTCTACAGAATTTTGAAACATTTTTGTCTTTCAATATATTAACATTTTCCAAAATCCATAACACGAGTGTGAACAGATTTTTTAACTGTCAAAGCAGCATGCTTACTTTGGGACAAGACATAAATGCAGAAAGATTAAAATCGTGTAATTCACTGCCATTGGCTGCCCAAAAATGCAACTTAATATTAACTTGTAGGTTTGAAACAGCAGCATATAACATAACTATTTATTGATCTGTTAGGCCTGGGGGTCTGCACTCATACGCTCAGTCATGTTTTGCTTGAGAAACAGGTTTTGCTTCCAGCCTTGGAAACAACTCACATGAAGACCAGAGAGCATACAGTTCCCATTAGTTTAAAATTTCCCAGTAAGATATGTCAACTAAAGAAGGTCCCTTGCCACCCAGTTCAAGGATTAGCCACTGTAGTCATTGACCTTCAACACACGCTGAAAGGATTTTGGAACAGAATTAGGAATGAGTCACTCTGTGCTCTGGGAAAACTGGCAGAACAGGCCTTCAGATAGTTAGATATTTTATCCACTCAGTTTCTTGCATCTTCCCATAATTAGAAAAGTACTAAAACCATTAACTAAGACATATGTTCCTCGTGACTGGCAGTAACTTTCTACCAAGATGTGTGCTTGATTGCATGTACCCCTTCTCCAAAATCACATACCTACTGACCCGTGCCCCTAGCTCTTCAAAGCAGTTCCTCAGAGCTGAGAGGCTGTCTCCCAGGCTACAGTCCTCAGTAAGCCCCCAAATAAAACTGAAACTCATAGCTTTCACGTTGTACGTTTTTAATTCAGTCCACAAATATATAGGTAAATTATGTACTGAGGGGCTTCCCCAGTGGCACAGTGGTTAAGAATCCACCTGCCATTGCAGGGGGCAAGGGTTCGAGCCCTGGTCCAGGAAGATCCCACATGCCGCGGAGCAACTAAGCCTGTGCACCACAACTACTGAGCCTGCGCTCTAGAGCCCGTGAGCCACAACTACTGAAGCCTGCATGCCTAGAGCCCATGCTCTGCAACAAGAGAAGCCATGGCGATGAGAAGCCCATGCACCACAATGAAGAGTAGCCCCCGCTCACTGCAACTAGAGAAAGCCCACGCGCAGCAACCAAGACGCAACGCAGCCAAAAATAAAATAAATTTATTTTTAAAAAAATTATGTACTGAATTAACACGAAAATATGTATAATGGAATAACCATTTCTGGTCTTCTTTGGTAAAGGAAAATTATTCAGATCCTCGATATACATCTTTTTGGAAATGATGCCCTCTGAAACACCTTGATTTCCAAAATGTTACATGATCAAAAGTAGGGCTTTGGTTATTTGGCTATTAGCTCCAAAATGATCAGAGGTTTCTGGAAGCTAGTTCTAACCCTGATGCCCTTGGACAGCTGGTCCTGGCCCTCTGTGTGAAATGTTGGCCAATCTGCATTAACAATCTGGACGGCTGGCCTGATCCTGGGGCTCTGACATCTGACTGTTCCTGGGGGATGAGTATTGAGGCTCAGAGGTAAACGATTCCCCACCCCCTCTCCCCTATGGGCAAACATAAACTATTTGCTGTTGTCTTCTCTCCCCTCTGGGAAGACGGGGGTCAAGAGGCCTAAAGATTCAAATGCTTACTCTGTCACACTGAAACAGAATCTCCATTTCTACCCCCTCATGATCCATGCAAAGGGTGTTATATGCCCTTTGCAATCCATTTCTTCAGAGAGGAACAAGTTATTGCTCAGAGTTCAATCCAGCAACAGAAATGTATGGGAACACAGACTTGAAGTGTGGCAGCTTCCGTGAGACAAACAACTTGACAGTGACACCAGATTGTAAGTTTTGCTCAAACCATTTATTTACCACCACTGAGTGAACAGAATGAAAAGCCCAAAAATACTAGTCAGTCATTGCACAGAATCATAGAACCTCAGAGTGAATTCTAGCCCAACTTCTCATCCAAAGCAAGAATCCCGTCGGTAAATTGCTAGGTCATCCCTGCTTGACCATTTCCTATGTCAGAAACAGGGCAACCCATGTCATTTTTTGTTAAAGGAGGTTGTTTTTTGGTTTTTGGGTTTTTTTTGCAGTACACGTTGGAGAGCACAGGCTCTGGACGCGCAGGCTCAGCGGCCATGGCTCACGGGCCTAGCCGCTCTGCGGCATGTGGGATCTTCCCAGACCAGGGCACGAACCCGTGTCCCCTGCATCGGCAGGCGGACTCCCAACCACTGCGCCACCAGGGAAGCCCCTAAAGGTGGTTTTTCACTTAGAGTTGAACTTTGTCTCACTAGGACACATGGGTCCTAGATCTGCCCTCCATCACTACAGAGAACAAGATGAACCACTTCTTCCACCATAACCTGCATCAGAACTACCATCACTGCCACCTCCCACCCAGCAAATCTTTTCTTCTCCAGACCAAACAGTTACATTTTTCATCAGCCATTTCTTATTTGATCCTCATAATCACAGACATCCAACTCTGATTACACTTCAATTTGTCTATACTTTCCTGAAAACAGTGCCCAGATCTAAAGACAAGCTCCAGGTGTGGTCTGGGGATAGCAGGAAAGAAGGAAGCAATCCCCTTCCTTGCCTTATACACACTGCAGCTGTTATTATTGCCTCAGTTTGTCCTAGCTTTGGGGACACACACACCTCTTCCTAGCACTCACTGCCCTTACATCTAGGACTCTGATGTACATCTAGGACTCTGATGTGGTAGGAATTGTGGAGAAGCTGAGTTTCCTTTTTTCTGAGCAGGACTCCTTTACTTCCTTTAGCTGAAATTCAAGACTTGATGGTCCTCTATTATTATTGAATTACCTCATATTAGTTTTGACCAATGATTCCAGCCTGTCAAGGTATTTCTGGGGAGTGACTATCATTCTATGTGTTTGGCTGACTTTTCCTTTGTTTGCGGCATTCAGAGACTGCATAGGCATGTGAATTCTGTCCTCACCCAAGTAAATCATACAGGGAGATTTACTAAGAAGAGTGTCAAGGGCACTGAAGTTTTCTCCATAGCTTGATGATAATTTGTTCATTACTTAGCATTTCTGGGACCAAATCTGCCAACCCACTGCAAATCCCCATAACCATACAGTCATGTCTAATTTCTCCAAGTGTCCAGATCCACCTTCTTCAAAGTCTCATGGATCCTTGTTGAAAAGGCAGATTCTGGAAGCTCCAAAACCTTCTTTTATTATCCTAGGCCTGTGGTTTTCAAAAAGTGGTCCTCAGACCAGCAGCATCAACATTACCTGGGAGCTTGTTAGAAATGCAAATTCTCAGACCCCACCACAGACTTGCGGAGTCCGAAACTGAGAGTGGGGCCCAGTAATCCATTTTTAACAAGTTCCTCAGGTGACCTGATGCACAGGTTTAAGGACCACTGCCATAGGTGAATACTTTATCTGGGCATAGAACCTTGAGGCATCTGGTATACCTTCCATCAGGGAACTGGAGTAGACCCTGAGCTCTTTTCTAAGGAAGACGCTGTCCCACTTCTTAGCTTCTCCTTTAAGCCACGGATGGCAAATGCCAGATACATGGGCTTCCAGTCCCCTCTCCCATGCTTAATTATCACAGCAAGTTTTCTCTAACAGCTTTCCAGAAAACTAGAAGACAGTTGGCTGGACAGATCCTACCCTGCCAAGGTCCACACAGGTGTGGTGGGGCAGGTGGACGTCCAGGCGTCCCCTCCTCCTGATCAGGAGCCTGGATTTCACAAGACATTCACAAGAGTCACCACCTACGGATCTATCCTTGATTCTCAACACAAAGCATCAACCCTCCAGGCTCTTACCAAACATTATAACCTTGAACATTGTACTGTCTGGACTTTATAGAGCAAGGGATCTCAACTCTGACTGAACATGAGAATTATGTGGGGAACTTTCTAAAATGCTGATGACCAAGCCTAGATCTATCACGTTGGAACCTGAGGTGGGGTCAGGATTTGAAAAATCCTAAAACCTCCACAGGTGATTCTGATGTGGAAATAGGGTTGAGAGCCACCAGCAAATGATCTAGAAATATATGTACACCTAGCCCAAGTCAGATCATCAGATGGACGAGCTGGTGGAACTGCACTGTTCTGATCTAGGAAGAACCGCTTTCCCCGCACTGTCCTCTGGCCTTAATGCCCTTGACCTACAATGAAAGAGATTTCATGTGTGTGTGTGTGTGTGTGTGTGTGTGTGTGCGTGCGTGTGTGTGTGTGTGCGCGTGTGCATGTGCGTGTGTGTGTGTGTGTGTGTGTATAAATAACTAACCCATCAACCCACCTGAGGATATTGGGAAATTCTGTAGAGTAGTGTGATAATTAAGACTATAAGCTCTGGATTCAAACGGCCTGGGTTCAAAGCCAGCCTTACTATGTGGCTTTAGGCAAGTTTTCAGCTTCTCTAATCCTCAGCGTTTCATCTGACAGATGGCAATAATTAAAGGATTGCCCCAAAGGGGTTGTTGAGGTGATTCAATGAGCTAATCATATAAAAGCATAGAAAAGGTGACAGGGTAGTCATCTCTAGATGAGTTCGTACAGAATGTTGTGGTCACTATCCTGCCAACATCACAGTGGCTGCTTTTCCCTTTTAATCAGAAAAATTAAAAGGATATATACAAATATCCATATTCCTACCACCCCAAATTAATAGGTCTCCATCGGTATTTATATAAATATATCTATCATTTTTCTGACTTTTAAAAAATTTTGCATAATAAATAGTTTCATACCATACATTTCTTTCTGCAACTGGCTTATTTTCACCCAAAATTATTACACACACATACACATATACACTAGTTCATTCCTACCACATAGTTCCATGGTATGTCTCTGCCTTGTTTAACGTATTCTTCCTTTAGGTTGTTTCTGATTCTTTGTGCTTAAAAACAGTGCTGCAGGATCTGCTTCTTGTGACGCTGTGGCCTGATTTTTTAAAATAAGTGGAACTGCCGTATCATGAGGTAGAACTAGTTTTAGTTTCACCAGATATTCCAAATTGCTCCTCCAAATGGCCAAACCAATCAATTCATACAAGACAAAGGTTGCTTTACAGGACCTTTATAAGCAAATATTCAGGTCTCGGTATCAGAGTGCCTCTCCTAAGGGACTGGCTTGTTCTTGGCTTTTAGACACTGAGAATTTGTATATGAGAACATATCCCGTTTTGTCTGGGGCACCAGGATGGATGAGTCAGATTCATGGCGGTACTGCTGGTAAACCTCAGTGGCAGAAGATGAGCCCTTCCGTGTGCCTGGCTTACCTTTATTGTCCCTGCGCTTCAATTCTCTCAACTACCCACTATTTCCCGTGTAGTGTGTGTATTCTTAGAAACCACTTCAAAGGCTTGGTGAAATAAGACGATGTTTAAATAAATTATCTTTTTTTTAAGCTAGAAAGTTGTACAAGCTGCTGCTGGGTTGTTGGCAAGATGTTCTGACAGCGGGTAGTTTTCTACTTAGCTTCCTACTGTAGGCTGCCTTCCATTGTATCTACCTGGGTGAGCCCTAGCCTCCAACTGCCTCAAACATCCTTAGAACAAGCGAGAGGGAGGGAGGGACAGACACAAATACTAACCCCAGCACACAGAATCAGAAAGCAGCATGTCAGTGAAGAAAGGAGACGGAAGATTGGGAGAGACCCCCCAAGGAGCTTACTAGTAGCCTTTCAGAAGTTTACAGATGGACATTCAGAGCTGCCAGGATTTCTAGGAGGCAGCACTTGCAGGCAGATGTGGAGAAGGAGGTACAGGTGATTTCCAAATGATTATTATGAAAATCCCATGTTCCACACCTAAACAAATCCTACTCTTCACCAGAAGAGAAGCCATTGACTTAGACCTTAATTTTCCACCTTGTTCACAAGGATATCACGAGACAGTTTCCTTATCAAATACTTCAAACAGACTTTCCAGAAGTCTGACATCCTTAAAAAATGGGAAGAGCTTGCGATGCATAAACACTCTCGTCTTGCAATACCGGCTGGCTGCCTTGATGCCCAGGGCTTGGCTCCAAAGCTGAGCCCCTACTCTTGGTCACATGGGCTCCGCTTTGAGCACTTACACTCACACCCCATAGCACAGATGTCCCTCGAGACAGTGGCTTTTGCTGCTGGCTCGACTTCATCAGGCTGTGTCCTCCTCACCAGCTACCATATTCTCATTAAACATTCTGTATCCCATTGGTCGTTCCCAATGTTGAAGATCTCACCTATTCTTCCCTCCCGCCAGCCCTCCTGAGACAAGTTCCCAAGCTGGGGATGATTCTCCCCCCAATCCTCAGGTGTCAACTAGTAGAAATAAGATCTACTGTGCCTGTGGTATTTCTATGACCGAGTAACCTAAACACAAGGGGAAACTAGAGAAATTCAGCATGTTTTGTCTTAAGTGAACCCAGACTGGCTCCTTTTCTAATGTGAACTGTTCACCTCTTTAGTAACAGTACATTCAAGAATTCTGCAGTGGATGGACAGAACTCACCTGTATGGAGTGTGATTTTTTTACCCCTGGATGCTTGTCAGAGTGTCCTAAGGGGTGGCATAAAGTTCTTCTACCACTGTTATCCTGAACTTTGGGGGTGGGATCCGGCAGCACTATTTTTAAGGGCTCCCCAATAGATTTCAACGTGCACCCAGGGTTGAGAATCGCCGGTCTAGAGTTTTCTGAAATTTCCTTTCTCTTTCTAATAATCTTGACAGCACCTGCCTGTCCTTAGGCTTGGGATCTCTTTCATCCGGCACAGTTTACTCTCAGAGGTCCTGTGCAGACTGAAGTAATTCAGTCCCCTGGTGTGTTCTGGGCTGAACTGGAACCCAGAACCTGTTTAGCAGAGACAGATACGTGGTTCCCACCCCTTCACCTGTCTAAGGTTCCAATTCCCTCTCCTCTGCGTGTATTCAGTTCTTTTCAGTTAGTACTTCTCCTTTAGGGAAAAAAACAAAAACAAAAACATGGGAAACACGTAGAATTGGAACAATTCTTTTGACTCCTGATGTTTTGAGCAGAGAAAATGTCCACACCCAGAAGATTATCTTTTACTTATTCATGTAGCTCTGGATACACATTTGCAAAGCTGTTTTATAGGTTTTAACCACCTTCTGCAAGTCTCAGCTCATTCCTGACGTTAGTTCTGCAGACTTTCTTCTATCATGTTTGTGTAACACTTAATACTCTTAACTGAAGTTCTTCCTAACTTTAAAGTGTGGCTTACCGGCTCCTCTTTCTCCCTCCCAGTTAATACATAGGCGTTCACCGGTGTTTTTCCCTCCATCCACTTCTCTCTATGAGCCTTAGCTCTTGATCATCTTACCCACGCCCATACCTCCTAGTAAGATAGCTTTCTACTCACTCTGCTGTCCTCACCCTCCTCCAGCCCACAGCCTGGTGGATGGCCCCTAGGTTTATCACTAGAACAGGAAGCCTACTGCTTACTTCAAGAGCAAACCTATCGCTCCCTCATGCTGATAACCTGTGCTGACTGCCCTGACTCTGATTAAGACAACCACTCCTCTCCAGGTCCACCCCAACTTCCTCTCCCAGATCCCCCAATACAGCAGATCCTAACTCTGCCCTGACACTCATCTCCTCACCCCAAAACTTGTTTTCTGTTCTTCCACACCTACAACCAGCAATCCATTTTAGGTGCCCATTAGGGGGTCTCCACTTTTTCTTTCCCATCACTTCAATCTACTCTACATTTCCTGGCCCAGTTCATCTTTCCAAAAAGATGTCTCTCCTCTACTCCAAATTCCCACTGGTCACTGAACTTCGTTAAAAATCCTAAGCCCTTCACAACGCAGTTAAATTTAAATGGCTTCGGACTCTGGTTCTATCTACCACTTACTGTGTGTTACTAAACTTCTGAGTTGTTTCCTCATCTGAAAAGAGGGTCAATTGACAGTACTCAGTTTTTGTGAAGACTGACTGAAATAATACAGGTCACACACTCAGCACAGTACTTGGCAGACATCAGTCAATTATATTGCAGCTGTTATTACTCAAACCTCAACTCTAAAAACTCACATATACACACCTTACATTGTACACTCTCCTGCAGTCAACGTCACTCTGCCTTGGTCCTTGCTAGTTCTTCTCTGCAAAGCACCCTCTAACACAATGCCTCTCCTCCATCTGTGGAAATTCCCTCCACCCTCCAAAGAGCATTGCAAGCATCACGTGCTCCATGAAACCCTTTCTGAAACCACCCTGACCCCTGGTTTTGTTTCTCTTCTGAACCCCTGCTTTACTTTTGTGCCTCAAAGTATGTCATAAGTTGCCCACATTTTGAGGTTACTCTTTGTAATCTTACCACTAGACGTTAGGTCTACATCACGCTCAGTGACTGCATTTTACTCATCTTTACCTTCTTGTGGGAAAGCAACTTAAAGATTAGTAGTAATGATTGTTAAGCCAGACTGAATATCCTTCATTAACCTGAGTTAACAGGGAAAAAGTCCTCTGTGTAAGCACACTGATCTATTTCCAAGGAGCCATCCTCCTTCCCTCTTCACTGGAATTATTTGGGATTACATGTGTATTTCAGAACATTTTAAGTATCCCTTCCTTTTGAAGTCTCCTTACCATTTTCTTTGGCCACAAGAGAGATCCTTTCTTTCTTTTCTCTGAACTGTTTGAAATGTTTCTAGTGTCCATAGCTATGCCCAAAGCGTGCTTCTTTAGGGATTTCATCACTTTTTATCACTGGACAATGCTTTTTGTTGGGTCAGAAAGAAATCCAGAGATATCCTTCCTTGCATTATTTTCTCAGTCTTCTTAAAAATGAAATGATCAGCAAAACAAATCAAGAGTTTATAAGAAATCAGCAGAATAAAACTGCCAGTGGGTTTTATCAGCACATTTGGCATCCCTTCCAGAGTTACAGTCTCTGGGGAGAAAGCATCATCTGTAACCAGTCTGGCAATCCATAATATTGACCCTACTACAACATACTTTCTGTGGTTTCTCTCTCCCCAAACCCCTTACCTAGAAATTTATCTTTAGGCCTGGATTTCCAAAGTCCTGCTTCTTTAAAGCAAAATATTCCCTTCAGGGCTTCCCTGGTGGCGCAGTGGTTGAGAATCTGCCTGCCAATGCAGGGGACACGGGTTCAAGTCCTGGTCTGGGAGGATCCCACATGCTGCGGAGCAACTAGGCCCGTGAGCCACAACTACTGAGCCTGCGCGTCTGGAGCCTGTGCTCCGCAACAAGAGAGGCCGCAATAGTGAGAGGCCCACGCACAGCGATGAAGAGTGGCCCCCGCGTGCCACAACTTGAGAAAGCCCTCGCACAGAAACGAAGACCCAACACAGCAAAAATAAATTAATTAATAAACTCCTACCCCCAACATCTTAAAAAAAAAAAAATTCCCTTCTAGAATCATATTTTCATCATGAGAACCATCCTAACTTTCTTGGTGAGACAAATTGGATGATCAAATCTATGCCCCACTTTTAATGTTTACTTTGCTTAGTCCTCATAAGCTGCACGATGGCAAACAGCTACAGGTATTACTATAAACTCCCTGCTTCCCAGGTGTTTTTAAATGAATTACTGAAGTTCTCCTCCTCGGCTACTGGTCTTCTCTTTGCTATGCGTATTGTTCTCTATCCAATCAAGTTTCAATGGTTTTTCCTTCCCATCAAATTTCAGTTGAACTCTCTTGATCAGGTTAGCAGATCTCTTGCCAAACACACTTGTCCTCAGAGACGCCAAGAGTCTTCCCCGCACACCAAACCCTGTTTGTCAACACTATCTGTGCGACAGTTATTTGTACACTTTCTGCATCCTCTTCCAACTCGTGGTCTACCTTCCCCAGAAAGGTAGGAATACCGCACATCCCCCTGGAGGTCTTCAGTTTCCTAGCATGACATCATAGCACCAGAGATACATATGTGGTTTCTTTTAGTGTATTTTTATGCAAACCAATGAACAGGGTGATGGTTTGTAGATCTGATATTTTGGCAGCTCATCATGTATGCCTTGGCTTGTTGTTCACCACTATCCATTTTCCTTCCTTTAATCACAGAACTCTCAAGTTTAGTTGGGCACGAGCTCATCTAATTAGAGGCTACATTTCCAGCCTTCCTTGCAACTTGGTGGGGACCAATGAGATGTGAGTAGAAGTTGTGCTAAAATGATGTGCACATCCCCTGTCCTTTCCCCATTCCTGAGGACTGAGAGATAGCAACAAGTAGACCCAGAAATGAAAGCCACTGGTTGAAGATGTCAGTGTCACTGTACAAGCCAAGGAATAACCATATCTGGACAGTTACATGAGAGAGAAATAAACTTCAATCTTGTTACAGCCACTTAATGTGGGGGTCTCTCAGTTACAGAGATTTAGTGCAAATAATGCAGGCCCTAAGAAGGTAGCAGGTCTTACAATCAGGAATCTTGGGTCACCTCTGTACCCTTCAACAGGAAGTTGCCAACCATCTCTTCAATGGTCAGCTTGCTGGGCCCAGAAACAGGAACCCTTGAACCACTGGCAGTAAGAATCCTCACTGTTTGAAAAAGCAAAGAAAGCTACTGTTTCCAAGTTCCAGGAGTGTATTAGCTCCTATAACAACCCCCTATTCTTCAGTAGGCCTTACAGTAGAGATCCACCCTCAAATCATTTCACCTTCTCCAGCAGGACGGGCCCCCTGTATGTTGCATGTGTCACCCACGTGGTCCTGAGAGCCACTCTAGAGCAGGAGCGCTGAATGTTCTGGGTGGAGAGGGATGAGTCCACAGGGCATATGCCCATCCCTCCATTCTTGAATATGGTAAAATCAGAAACAGGCTGAGTTTGCTTCTCCTTCTGCAGTTTAGCCACCTGACTTGTCTCTAGAGGAAGAACCACTGATGGGCAAAGGTGGGCTAATAAAGGAAGCTATAGTGAAAGACAAGAGGATGAAAGAGAATAACTACGCTGATGACAATTCAACTCAATTCATATCGATTAAGTCCCTATTAAGTGTCCATAGCTGTGCTAACCCTAAATGATAGAAACAAGTGACAACTAAGCAGTAGTTTAATCCAAGGAGTAAACTGCTCTGATCAAGGAGATAAGATGTGTGTAGATGAAATGAGTCAGAACACGGTTCAGGGTGGGCTATCTAGTAGGTTTGGTGGACAGTCACAGGGAAGAGTTCAGGGGGGCTGAAGCTGTGAGCTTTGAAAGAAGTGGCCTGAGGGGAGCCTTAAAGATGTGGACAGGACTTGACTAGGTAGAGAGGAATGTGGAGGGCGGGGAGGGCACCTCACACAATATTTCCCAAGCCTGGCTGTATGACAGGATCACCCTGGGGAGCATCTACAAATACCAAAGTGTGGCCCCACTCCATACCAAGTCATCCAGATGCTCTGGGATGAGGCCCGGGCAAGCTCCCCAGGTGACTGTGATGAGACACGAGGGTTGAGAACCACTTCCTAATCTTGTAACCAGAAATGACAGATTTACTCCACAAAACTTCCCTCTTTCATTTTAGCATTTAATTTCATTTTAGTATCTAATGCCAGACCTATGTCTACTGCATCTAATTTGTACCAAATTAAAATGCAGAGCAGGATGTGACTTAGTTTAAAGGGTAAGAAGAGAGAGCGCCACCCAAAAACTTAAAATAACATCTTGTGGTTTGAATTTTATCAGTGGGTGTTGCGATCCTCCCTTAACTGACAACTGCTGGCGGAAGCAGGGTAGATTTTAACAATTGGCAACCACAGAAGGCATTTCATTATTGATCTAAAGAGACTAGCCATTGAGTCACTGTAAAATGTGAATGTGATTTCTTAAAACTTCTCTATCTCCCATAAAAATCTACTAAAGTCTTTTCAGCAATGGAAACATTAAGCTAACAATGAATAATGCTCCATCAGCGGTACCTGAAAGCTCTCAAATAACAAGAAACGAAATACCTAGTGGTTGTGGTTAAGGTATCAGATATACACACTTCAGGTTGTTTGTCTCCTTAACTAAAAATAACCCTAGGACTGAACCCTAGCTAAGCTTCAAACAAATTCTGTAAAAGAATTCCCCGATATATATTCGGGGAATATTGCCAGGGCAATAGTAAACAATCCCTTGTAAGAGGCCCAAAAGAAAGCAACAAGTCGGTAACTTAGCAAATGTAGGTGGGAAGGATAAAGGACACAGGGAGCTTTCCTCTCCTAGGGGATGGACTACTGCAAGAAAATGAGCATGAGACACTTTAAACCAGTACAAACTGAAAAACAGTTATAAGGAGAAACAGAATGAAAAGGCAGAGAAAACAGGTTTAAAAAAAAAAAATGAAGTGGTTATTGGTAGACTAAAGCTAAAAAGGCAAGAAAAAGGTAAGAGCAGCTCTGCCGCTAGTGCTAACCATTCATGGCTGTTTTTTCCCTCCAGTAGAGCACGTAGGTCAGAAGCAATTTGAAGATTGTGTCTAACTCTTGCTTTGTTTTTCAATTTCCTACAACTAGCATGGAGCCTGGCATGTGGCAGGTTATTTATCAAATTGATGCTCAACATCCAAAAAACAGAACAACCCAATTCAAAAATGGGCAGAAGACCTGAACAGACATTTTTCTAAAGAAGTCATGCAGATGGCCAACAGGCACATGAAAAGATGCTCAACCTCATTAATCATCAGAGAAATGCAAATCGAAACTACAATGAGGCATCACCTCACACCTGTCAGAATGGCTATCACCAAAAAGGACACAAATAACAAATGTTGGTGAGGATGTGGAGAAAAGGGAACCTTCATGCACTGTTGGTGGGAATGTAAATTGGTGCAGCCACTGTGGAAAGCAGTATGGAGGTTTCTCAAAAAACTCACTACAGAACTACCATATGACCTAGCAATTCCACTCCTGGGTATATATCTGAAAAAAACAAAAACACTAATTTGAAAAGATACATGCACCCCAATGTTCATAGCAGCGTTATTTACAATTACCAAGATATGGAAGCAACCTCAGTGTCTATCAACAGATGAATCAATAAAAAAGAGGTTTTATATATATATATATATATATATATACACACACACACACACACACACACACACACATACACACACAATGGAATACTACTCAGCCGTAAAAAAATAAGAATGAAATTTTGCCATTTGCAACTACATAGATGGACTTAGAGGGTATTATGCTAAATGAAACAAGTCAGACAGAGAAAGATAAATACCGTATGATATCAGTTATATGTAGAATCTAAAAAATAAAACCAGTGAATATAACAAAAAAGAAACAGACTCACAGATATAGAGAACGAGTGGTTACCAGTGGGGAGAGGGAAAGAAGGAGGGGAAAGATAGAGGTAAGGTATTAGGAGGTATAAACTACTATATATAAAATAAATAAGCTGCAAGGATATACTGTACAACACAGAGAATATAGCCAATATTTTATAACTATAAATGGAGTATAATGTTTAAAAATTGTGAATCACTATGTTGTATACCTTAAGCTTATATAATATTCTACATCAACTATACCTCAATAAATAAATAAATATAAAAACAAAACTGAATTGATGGACTGTGTCCCCTTCCCCTTCCACTAGCTTCTAGAAGATTTTATCTCAGAAATAGGAAAATAAATACTCTAAAGTATCCATTTATGAAACTGAAAAAAATTTGTAGAAAGATGGATCCTAATTGTTTAGGAGTTTGTATCTAATGAGAATGTAACAAAAAAGTAATAAGTAACAGAAATTACAAATAAGAAAATCTAAGTCAAAAGTGAGATGTAAATTATCAGAACTCTAGCTGGATTCCAACAGGCTAATATTTGAAATAATTTTCAGCAACCAGGACTCTGCTCTTCACTCAATTCCCCTATTTGTGTATTCATTGTAGATATCAGTTGAACTAGAGGGGTTAGCACATTTGAGGGTGTTTCAACACACCATTCTGTATTTAGACAGCATCTGTCATCAAAGAAGTCCCGGTGCTATGCAAATGGCAACTCCCTCACCTCACACCCAGAGGACGCCAGCAAGGCAGGATGGAGAGCAGTGCTTCATCATTTGAGTTGGAGCAGAATGATTGAAAGCAGTAGGAGGGAGGGAGAAAAGACAGGAGAGCGCTCATTGAGGCTGTAATGAACCCTGAATGATCATGAAATAAAACTGCAGCATGTGAACTAGAGCTAGCCAACAGAACTTTGGGTGCTATCTGACACTGCAGCCTCTAGCCACATGTGGTTACTGAGCACTTGAAATGTGGCCAGTGCACCTAAGAAACTGAAGTTTAAATCTTAATTTTAAATCGTTTATATTTTCATAGCCACATGTGGCTGGTAGCTACCATATCAGACATCACAGCTTTAGACCACACCATTCTAAACCACTTATTTTCTCCCTCCTTTCCCTAAGCACAAAGTGAGAACACCTCGGGATATTTCTGCCTCCTGAAATCCTCCAGGTGTGTTCTCACTCTTACCAACTCTGGAAAAGTCAATGGCTGGTAGACGGCTGAATCATCATTGGTATGGTGGTCAAACTTAAATGTATTCAGTCATCTGGGAAAGTTTCTTCCCCATTCCTTCCATTGTTTGGAGACAATGAATTAAAGAGTGAAAGAGGCTACTAGTTTTCTACGTGAGGTGAGCAGGGATTTTTAGTAATAAGCCCAACTGAAACTTCCAGGTACTTCAAACTGTGTCAGTACAGAGATTAGCTTCTCCAACAGACAGCTCCAATGGAAAACCACTAGGAATGTTATGAAAAGATATGTGAAGTTCACGTGTCATTTAGGAATGGCTTATAATGGCTGCTCAGTTTAAAGACAAGGGTCTGTGACATGAAGCACAAGATCATATTTCAGAACAAAAAAAAGTATTTTCAATTCAAACAATTATCAGATGCCAATTTTTTTAGTAGATGAACATATTTACCACTTTCTGCTATCTTCAGATGGCAAAAAAACTCCATCTTCAGCCAACCAGGTGCCCTTTCACAGAGAGTGGGGAGGAAGGGGGAGAGCCTTTTAAAAGGGTTCCTGCACAATTTGCAAAGTCCTAGAAACAGCTCCACAAAGCTGCCCAGTAGTTATCTTTTAGCCTGCAGGAAAAAGCTGTTGTTACTTTGGTGAGGAAATGAGAAATCCACTAAGAAAACAGCCAATTTCCCAACATTCAAGTGTTTCCATAATCTGATATTCGATTACCAGCTCAAATGTATTGCCCAATGTAATTCCACCATTTCAGGCAAACAGATACTCTTAAGAGTTCCCCATTCAAAACAGGCATTCTCATAAATCGCTAATAAAATATAGATTGGTATAACCTCTTTAGGAGGCAATTTGGCAATAGAAAAGTTGTCTCTCAAAAATAAAGGCAATAAGCAACAATTCCCAAAGATAAAACAACTCAGGAAATATGGCTTCCAAAAGCCTTTGCCAAAAAACCCTTAATGATGATGAACCCCATCAAATGTTAAATTATCAAGAATGACAAAGCCATGGAAAAAAGACCAATGGTTAACAGTGCATTGATTGGGGTCAAATAAGTGGGGGAATAACCAGGGGAAGTAGAGCTACTAAGTGTTAAAAGTATAAATCCTAGGGCTTCCCTGGTGGCACAGTGGTTGGGGGTCCGCCTGCCAATGCGGGGGACGTGGGTTTGTGCCCCGGTCCGGGAGGATCCCACATGCCACGGAGCGGCTGAGCCTGTGAGCCATGGCCGCTGAGCCTGTGTTCCGCAACGGGAGAGACCGCAACAGTGAGAGGCCCGCGTACCGCAAAAAAAAAAAAAAAAAAAGTATAAATCCTAACAAAATGAAAATAAAACAAACAACAAACATCTGATATCAGGGGAGGGTTGCTGGGCAAAAGAGTCAGATTGTTTATTACATCGTTACATCTTGCCCAACCCATTCTCACTCCCAGGCCCTCAGAGGTTTTCATCTCTCCTCTGAATTTAGAGAACTAATCCTCTTTGGATAAAGAATAACTTTTCAACAGACTAGCCATTTTTTCCTTTTGTTAAATTCAAGTAAGATGAAATAGGATATTTTACTTTTAAACCTACGTTTAGCTTGAGCTCAGTCTTGGACAATTATTTCTGCCCCTCATTTATTTCTCTCTCCCTCTATGCATCCCTCCTATTATAGGTACAGAGCCAAGCCTGAAATTAATGTTAACATTGGTTAGTTTATGGTTGAGATTTTTGCGTAATATTTTAATTTCTCCTTTGAGCTTTTTGTTTGTTTGTTTTGCTTGATCTTTAAAAGTGAGGAACACATATCATTGAAATAAATGTAAAATAGTAATTACTTTTCTGATTTGTATGGTTCATTTTCCTAAAATGGTCACCTGATCTGTGCTTCTCTTATTTCCCTGACACTCACCAATCTCAGATTCTGACTCAAATACCCTCACCAGTCCTCTTCAGCCTCTGACCCTCCTTTCTCTGGCTGTGCTTCCGTTTTTAGAGGAACACTACACTTCAACATGAGAGAACTGTCCTTTGTCATACCTCCCCACAGTCGACAGGCAAGGTAATGCGGGCCTCCCAAGAACGTGGAAAGTGTAGATAAGAAAAACAGCAGGTCTGGGGTCTTTTAACTGGAGGTGTGAATGGAAACTACTGACGCTGGGAATCCCAACTGTGCTGTTGTTACACATCAGTGGTGACACACCAACACACACAAACTGGATTTACTGGAAGTGAAGGCAGTTATACCACTAAGACCTCTTGCAATACCTAGACAGGTTCTTTCTTTTCTTCTTTCTTTCTTTTCTTTCTTTCTTTCCTTTCTTTCTTTCTCTTCTTTTCTTCCTTCCTTCCTTTTCTCTTTCTTTCCTTCTTTCTTTTCTTTCTTTCTTTTTCTTTCTTTCTCTCTCTTTCCTTCCTTCTTCCCTCCCTCACTCACTCCCTCCCTTCCTTCTTATCTATCCATACATCCTTCTCTTTCTCTTTCTATTTCTCTCACTCTCCCACACACACACTCTCTCCTTCTCTTTCTCTCTCTGCCCTCCCCCCACCTTAAAAGAAACCCTTCCTCCCCTTAAAGGAAAGTCAAATAAACAAAGTCTATTAGGTGACTTGGAGGAAGAAGGAGGGAGGGTGTTTGGGTTGAGGGAGGGAAGATGGAAGAGCCATTAGGAGCATAGGGTAGCCGCATCCACATTTGTAATTGGATACAGTCTGCTCTACCACAGAACTCCAAGAATGCATTCCAGGCATGACAAGCTTATCTGACAACTCAGAACAAGGTAGCTGTTCACGTTTTTTGTTTATTCCATAGCAAAAGTCAGTGATCTTGTTTGGTATGGGTCCTCCTCCTCCTGCCTCTTCCTGTCCTCTGTCTTTTAAAAGGTGTATCAGAGCAAAAGCTGCAGAAATCAAATTTTACCAGTTCAAAAGATCACGGCTCATCAGGTACCACACAGACCAAGCTAAACAAGTAACATATTCAAAAAAAGTCAGATCCTGAAAGGTAAGGTATTTTATAAGTTATCTATACATATATGCAATGCTTCAGGAGTTTGATTTTAGCTTCTAATTTAAGCTTTCACTTTTTTGACAAGTGAGACAACAGACACAGTCAGCTTCTATGTAATATACCAGCAGTCATGACCCTTCCTAGAAACAGCAGCTCAAAAAGACTAAGAAATCAAATTTCATGACTGAAAAATAAAGTTGTTATCCTGGGTCATAATTATTCAAAATGTGCTATGCCAAATAACAGTCTCACAGGGCTGTCTGTGGGAGAAAAAGCAGGTCCTCACAGACCGGTCCCCTTGGGAAATACTGCTCCTATATTCCCTCTGGAAGACACAGTGTAATATGCATTGGCTCATTGAAGGTTCTGAGAGGTCCTGCGGTTAAAACAAGCAAACCACGATAAAAGCCAAATGGGTTAACTTTGTTCAACCCGTTCCAAACCTTTCTGACTATGGTATCTATTCTCTGAGGTAATACTTCGACATTCCTTCAGCCTGATGATCCAGTCTAGCTTGAAAGCTCAATTATCCTATGAATGCATGAAATGAACTGAACTCTTAACCTTTAAAGGCTGGCTTATCTGTCACACAGATAAGAGCCTAACACACACAGGCACCATTCCTTGGCTGTGAATCAGGCTCATAACAGCCAGGAGTAACATTTGGATACCCTTTGCTTAAAGTTTCATGTCTAGACTTGAGAAGTCTAGAGAATCACGAAACACCATGATTGTTGCATAAAAACCATAAGCAATGTTCAGAGACTGGGAACGTGCTTCCCTATTTGACCCAATCTTCCCTAAAAGTCCCTCCCTGGTCTCTCATTATCACTTATCGTCCTCCAAACCCAACTTCCCCACTCCCCTTCCTCCTTGCTTTCTGTAGTTTACTACGCAGACTCGATGCTTCCCATTTCAGTCTGAAATTATGCTTAAGAGAAAACATCTGCATAGGAAGTCCAACATCATTTGGAGGAAAGAAGTACCACCCCGGGGAATGAAATTCTCGGTTAACTGGACAAAGTGCTCAAAGAAATCTTGGGGAAAAGATCTCAGAAATTACTCACACAACTGTTGTGCAGGACTACCTTAAACACGTATCTCCTCTTAATGTGCACTATATTTTACCCAAGTACACAAGAAATGGGATCAACATTTAGTATTCATTTAACAGATGTTTATTCATCACTTACTATTGGTTAGGCACAATTCTAGGCATTGGAGATAAAGCAGTGAAGAAAGTCGAAAACACTACACTAGAAACAACACCACAGAACAGACTAGCAAATTCAGTAATACCAATCCATATGATGACTTTGGGGAAAACAATTTCTAAATGGAAGAAGGCTGACTTTAAGAATTCAGAACCGGGCTTCCCAGGTGGCACAGTGGTTGAGAGTCTGCCTGCCGATGCAGGGGACACAGCTTCGTGCCCCGGTCCGGGAAGATCCCACATGCTGCGGAGAGGCTGGGCCCGTGAGCCATGGCCATTGAGCCTGCGCGTCCGGAGCCTGTGCTCCGCAATGGGAGAGGCCACAACAGGGAGAGGCCCACATACCACAAAAAAAAAAAAAAGAATTCAGAACCATCTTACAAGGTACAAGGAAAGTTTCTGCATCCATGAGGACGTGGGAAAGGCAACAGATATTTATTTTCTATCTATCATTTCTCAGGCATCATGCTAGATACTTGTATAAATGTTACGTTTTTTAATTATCAGGACTATCCTTTGACTTAGGTCCTAAGCTTTATATTACAGTTAGAAAAATGAGACAGAGCTGGTGGTCAAACTTTTGTAATCTACCTGACTCCAAATCCATACCTTTTATACAAGAATAGTGAGGTTAGACCTGAAACTGAATTCATGGCTACCTCAAAGTTACATTTCTAATGTGACCTCATGATGACAGAGAAAAGATATCTCAAAGTACAGTGAGGTAGAAGAGTAAATATCAACATCACATCAAAAAATTATCTTCATGGGGCTTCCCTGGTGGCGCAGTGGTTGGGAGTCCGCCTGCCGATGCAGGGGACACGGGTTCGTGCCCCGGTCCGGGAGGATCCCACATGCCGCGGAGCAGCTGGGCCCGTGAGCCATGGCCACTGAGCCTGCGCGTCCGGAGCCTGTGCTCCGCAACGGGAGAGGCCACAACAGTGAGAGGCCCGCATACCGCAAAAAAAAAAAAAATAAATTATCTTCACAAATTTGTTGAACTCACACCTCCCAATTTTAAAACTAACTACAAAGCTACAGGAATCAAGACAGTGTTTACTGGCAGAAAGATAAACATATAGCTAAAAGGAGGGAAGTAAGAATGCAGAAATTAAACTCTCACTCTTATGGTCAATTCATTTTGACAAAGGTACCAAGATGATTCAGTGGGGGAAAGAAGAGTCTTTTCAACAAATGGTGCTGGGAAAAGGAGATATTCACATGCAAAAGGAGGAAGTTGGACCCTACTTCATACTACATACAAAAATTCACCCAAAATTGACCAAAGTCCTAAATGTAAAAGCTAAGACTATAAAACCTTTAAAAGAAAACCCAGGGGTAAATTTTCCTGATCTTGGATTAGGTCAGAGTCTCAGATATGACACCTAAAGCAAAAGCAACAAAGAAAAGAAAATAGGAAGTTGGACTTTATTACAATTAAAAACTTCATGCTTCAAAGGATAAAATTAAGAGAATGAAAAGACAAGCCAAGAACAGGAGAAAATACTTGCAAATCATATAGTTGATATGGGTCTATTATTTAGAGTATAGAAATAATTCTTACAACCCAACAATGAAAAACTAACCCAATTTTTTAAGCGGGCAAAGAGCTTGAATAGACATTTCTCCAAGGAAGACATACAGGTGGTCAATAAGCAGATGAAAAAACATGCTTAACATCATTAACCATGAAAGAAATGCAAACCAAAATTACAAAAAAAAAAAAGAGAACCGCCTGGAGGGGTGGGATAGGGAGGGTGGGAGGGAGGGAGACTCAAGAGGGAAGAGATATGGGAACATATGTATATGCATAACTGATTCACTTTGTTATAAAGGAGAAACTAACACACCATTGTAAAGCAGTTATACTCCAATAAAAAAATAAATTTAAAAAAAAAGAGAGAGAAGCAAACAAAAAGGCAGACAATAACAGTGGTTAGCAAGGATGTTGAGAAATGGAAACTTTCATGCTCTTTGGTGGCTATGTATACTTTGAAAAACAGTCTGTCAGTTCCTCAAAATATTAAACGCAGTTACCGTATGAGGCAGCAATACCACTCCTAGGTATATACCCAAGAAACTTGAAGATGTATGTCCACACAAAAACTTGCACGAGAATATTCACAGCAGCAGAATTCATAATAGTTAAAAGGTAGAAAAACCCCAATATCTATCAACCGATAAATGGATAAATAAAAAAAAAATATCTATATGGCATGGACTGATTGATTGTGTAGTCCCAGAATTCATATATTGAAGCCTAATCCCCAATGTGATGGTATTTGGAGATGGGGCCACTGGGAGGTAATTAAGTCATGAGGGTGGAGCCCTCATGAATGAGATTAGTGACCTTAGGCTTGCTTCCTGTCTCTGCTCTCAGCCACGTGAGGATACAACAAAAAGATAGCCACCTACAAACCAGGAAAGGGGTGCTTACCAGACAGCAGATCTGCAGGCACCTGGTCCTTGGACCTCCCAGCCTCTAGAACTGTAAGAAATAAATGTTTGTTGTTTAAGTCACCCAATCTATGGTAATTTCTTATAGCAGCTTGGACTAAGATACCATACAATGAAATATTATTCAGCTACAAAAGGGAATGAAACATTGAGTCAAGCTACAATGTGGGTGAACCTTGAAAACATCATGCTAGGGACTTCCCTGGTGGTCCAGTGGTTAAGACTCCGAGCTTCCAATGCAGGGGGCTCATGTTTGATCCCTGGTTGGGGAACTAAGATCCTACATGCTATGCAGTATGACCAAAAAAAAGAAAAAGAAAATATTATGCTAAGTGAAGGAAGCCAGATAAAAAAGGCCACATATTGTATGACTCCATTTACATGAAATGCCCAGAATAAGCAAATCTATAAAGACAGGAAGTAGATAAGTGTTTGCCTGGGCTTGGGATTTGTTTTGAGGATGATGGAAATGTTCTGGAACTAATTCCAGTTGCACAATTTTGTGAATGTACTAAAAAATATATCACTGACTTATATACTCTGGATTCTACATATAAGTGATATCATATGATATTTGTCTTTCTCTGTCTGGCTTACTTCACTTAGTATGATAAACTTATATACTCTAAAAGGGTGAATTTTGTGGTATGTGAATAATATATCAATAAAAAATATCTTACCCTCCTAAAAATAATCTTTGAATCAAATAGAATCTGATATTAGTTATCTATTTTCTCCCACAAAACCCACTGGCATTGAGGTGAATCTACTTTTGCTGAATCAGATATGTAACACCAGGATCTAGTCCTAAGATTCAAAAAATAAAGAACTATTCTGTGCACTGAAAGATAAATAAACTTCAATAGGAAAGTTCTGAGAACTCCACCATGACTAAAATAGCATACTCAACTGAAAACAAACAAAATTATATCAACGTGGGAGCCTATAACTTCAGATTGGGCTCTATAAAGTCTTCAGAATCCATATGCTCTAGTGACCTCATGGAAAGGAAAGAATGAAATAGCAAGTCAAAGGTCAAAGTCAACTCCAACACATGGAAACACCAATATGAATTATGTCAAGACTTGTCAATCCTGGCTGCCACATTAGTCATCCTAGAACTCACAAAAAGATTGTGGAGACTCCTCTTCTGAGAGGCTGTTGACAATCATATCCACAAATGAAACATGGGTCCTCCAAGACCTCAAAAGCTTTCTTCTATCATGGTAGGCAGTACTGGCTTAGGTCACTGAGGGCCTATTTACAAGCAATGAGGGGTCTAATTAAAACCCTTACAGAATGACTAAAAGCCAAATCTGGACATGATGTTAAAAAGATGACCTTCAAGCTCAAATCTGGATGTGACGTTAAACTGAACTTGAAGCTCCAAAACGGTTGGTTGATCTTTGATCTGTATGCTTGCTTTACATTTAGCAATGACTCAGGCCCACATTTAAAAAAAAAAAAAAAAAAGAGTTACTACATCTCTAATTCTCAGAAATACCACCATGTAGGCTAAGATAGACATGCACGTGTACACACATACTCACACAGACCAACCCATCACAAGTCAAAAGAACCACCCAAGCTAATGAAAAGCCTGCAATTCATTGTCTGCAGTCAAAAGAGCAAGATAGATGGAGCAATCACAGATAATTCCAAATTTTGAGAGGTTATATTCCCAAAAGGTAGTTATAAATCAGCTGTTTGAAACTTGAAACACATTTTCTCATAGAAATCTGTTAGCTTGTGGTCACATACCCAGGTGAGACCAGGGAGACCAATGCAATGCATGTGAAGCAGAAAGTTGATGGCACTTCCTAGAGGGGGAAAATGTCTTCCAAGTTCAACTCCTAACGTAGCTCAACAGTGGCAGTGCCCCGGCTGCAGCATGGGGAAACAGGGTGCACACTCTCTGGTCTTGTCCTTCCCCAGATATCCTAAACTGGTGAACAAACAGGCCCTGGGCCACATGGGAAACCCACCCCACTCCCATTCAGACATATGAATCCTTCACAGGGGATCTCTCTGTGACTGCGAGGGCCTGTGGCTTTTTGCTGCTCTCCCAAAGTTTTAATTTCAGTAAGTGTCTGCTTATCCAGAAGTGAAAGCAAACAAGACTTCTCATTACAGAATTTTAAAAAATATTTTTTAGTTGAAATACAGCATGCATACAGAAAGTCAAATTACTGGATTTTTAAAAAAATGTACTTCATAGGGAAGATATATGAAAAGTAGTGACTTTCAGCAACTTCTCAATGTCTCTTGTGGTCTATACAAATTCTGTTTTTCATCACCCTTGTGTCCTACACCCAGCACAGAGGCTGTACATAGTGGGCACCTCAAAGACGTGTGGGATCTCTGTACCTTTAACTTCATTAGTATTGTGGATGTAATTTATTTTTTAAAATACCTTAGAATAACTTACATACACTGTGATAGTGACCTTGAGCAATTTGCCTCTTTGTGCCTCAATTTCCTTAACCAGGGAATCATTCTCGCCCAGGGAATTGTGTGGCTGAGTGACCAGAGTAGGAAGGAAATTAAATTTTCAGTGGATACCTTGGTGCCTTCAGAATGTGGTTTCACAAATACATGTCACCCATTAAACAATCGAAACGGAATGCATTATGTGAGTCATCATTACAGTAAACCCCAAATGAGAACCGGGAGCGTGTAATAACTCGGGACGCCCTCCCTAGCCCCCTCCCGCCATCTCATTGTCCCTCCTCCGGCCCTCCTCAGACTTACACTGAGCTACTGGCTCAAGCCCCATCCTCAGTCTGACCTCATTCTAGCCTGACCACCTGGTTCTGATTCACAGCCTTGCTGTCAACCCTGCTATTTGTGCTTCATTCTCCAGTCCTGCTTCAGAATTTCAGGTCAAGGATCTCTGTTCCTCCTCTACCAACCAGCCACACTCTCACTGACCCAGAGTTTCTTGGGTGAAAGTGATGGATCATCCTCCTTACAGAAAACCACAGGGCTAATTCTGAATTCAAAGTTTGCTTATTACCTTAGGGTCAGTACAGAAAAGGGAGTGGGGTGGGGAAGGAAGGGTTGAGCGACAGTTTTAGAACCAGAAGAAAAAGCAAACATACAAGTGTGACCATCAGGGTACTCTGCAGTATTGCCCCACACCCCCTTCACACACACAGTATCAGAGAGGGACCAATTAAGCCAATTCCTCACCTTAGGGACAGCAAATACATTCCTAGAAGATAGTTTCTGTCAATCGTGATAGATTATCTATCAAGAAAGGGTCTTCACTAATCTCACTTCTTTCTTTAATAGGCCCACAAAAGAACACAGGGCACACTTGCAGAAGGCAGCTCATCATGTCTGGGGGGTCAGGACTACAGTCTTAGTACAGGCACTTCAACAGGGCTCCTCTCCTCAGCACCCTTCTGAGAACCAGCCTCGCCCCGTGCCCTGCCCCTCCCTGGCCACTGGGATGACCCAAACCAAGGGCAGCCACTGCACTGACCAAACTGAGCCAACCAGATTCTCTTTGTCCAGAATTCATAAGTAGACACAGGGATCAAGGCAGCCTCTGACGGCCACTGATCTTAAAGACAAGTGGGACCGCCGGGGAAAGGGGTCGGGGGGCTGGGGGGAGGTGCTATTTTTCACCAGGTGCTGGGAAAGCAGAGATGAGAGGGAAAAAGCAGGGAAAGCAGAATGGCAGGGCCTGTAGACAGAGATGGGCAGACCAGAGACACAGAGAAAGGCAGAGCGAGACACACAGGAAGACAGACAGACAACACACACATGCAGTGAGACAGAGCTAGAAGCCAAGTAACAGATGCACAGAGAGACAAATCAGATGGGGAGGCCAGCGGGGGTGGGCGGTCTGGTGGGGAGAATGGAGGACCGGATGGATCTCTGCTGTGTCTGAGGCCCTGCCAAGTTCCAGCTGTGCCTCTAGCTTCCTGCCCAAGGGCTCTGTGAGCTACGCCTGCATCAGTCCAATAAAATCCCCCCTTTCCTGATCCAGCTTGAGATACTATTTTTCACATATGAAATAAGAAAGTAATTTCAAGTATCAAAACCCAACGAGAGGAGGGATTGGCAGATTTTGACACATATTGCTGAGAGCGGCATAAATAAATAAAAATGTTTGGGAAACCTATTTAATGACTGTTATCAAAATGCTATAAAATAGTCTTACCCTATTATGAATCTTACTCAAGGTTCATAACAGGCGAGAAGTGGATACAACCTTAATGCCCAACATTAGAGGATAAGTTGAGCAAATTAGGACTAGAATATATTATTTTATACAATAAATAATATTGCTTCTAAAGATATTTGTGAAGAATATAACATGTCAATTATTCGTGTTTAAAGAAAAATACTAAGTATAAAAGTGCACATTGAAAATAAAAATCACAGGAAATGCTCAAAGAGATAATAGGGGCTACATTTGGATGGCAAATCAAAGGGGGTTTTTCCCTCTCTTTTGCTTATTAATTTTCTGTAGTTTCAACGTTTTTATAATGAGAATATATTCAAGATGATATATTTAATCACTTAAAATCAAATGGTAGGGGGAGTAGTAAGAGTCTACCCCTTACACTTTTGTACTTGTTTTTCTCGAGTCGTAACTTTCCTATTACTGTAGTATCCAGTGTGGATTCCTACACAGAACTGCCAACTTGAAGAAGCAAGGTCACCCAGTTAAGCTCTTGTTAATACTGTCACTCTGACATTAATTTCCTAACATTTCCTCAGTGCCAGCCTACCTTGTGTCAGGCTGGGTTTAACTGGTGTGGATACTCTGCTGGGCAACTTATGACTTTCTGAGTCAGCCAATTCCATTTTTAAATGTTTTGACAATGTCAAGGATCTCCAGCTTAATCAGCTGCCCCGAGGCCTATCTGAGCATTCACCAACCTGATGGTGGTCAGAAGACTGTTCCATGTCCAAAAAGATCCCCTTTCTCCCAGGATATTTAGATCTATGACTGTGCTGCTCAAGGTTCTGCTTAGGAATCAGAGCTGTCCTGTCACAAGCTGGTTGGTTGTTTCCTTTCTTTAAGGATGATACAAATCAGCTATAAAGATTCTCTTTCTCACTTCTTTTTTATGTGCATATGTATGTATATGCAAAGGGACAAGGGAGGGGGCATAAAAATGTATCACTTTTATATATGTCTTCGGATATTTATAACATAAGAGCACAGTGAACCCATACATATAATGAACGCTCAAAAAATGTTATTAAAGATTACTAAATGGCATGAATACAGAGTGTGGTGTTTTAAATTCCATATATATGAACACAGAAACCAACAGCTGAGTCAGAAATTATCCTGGTAGGCCTTTCACTGACCTATGGCTACCATAACAAACTCCCCTCAGTTTCCCCTTTTAACATAAATCCCAGAAGCGTGCGGAGAAGGTGAGGTCGGTATATTTACCTGACTTTGTTAATTGCTGTCTGGACCTTGGAACACTAGGAAGGATGCCCACCTATAGTAATATGTGGCCAGACACCTTTTCAAGAACAGAAGAAATAGTCCAATTCCAGCCCAAATACTCTAAGACCCAAGATGGTCTCCACATCTCTCCTGGCCGGGCCTCTCAATTCACAACAAAAACTTTCTTCCTTCCAAATGGCCAGTAGGCAGGCCTGCTTGAAGGGAGAGGTACTGAATGTCTCAAATGAGTTCTACAAGGATGGCTTTCCTTCCAAGTTAAACTCCTGAGGTAGAAATCCCTCCCTGCAAGAGCTATCTCCAGCTTCTCAGAGCTACAAATGCATTCAGGGTCCCCATTCAGATGGGAACGTATCACTGCCTTTCTCTATCACTGTTTGTAGCAAACAGTATCACTGGGTTACATCCAGGAGGAGAAAAGCGGGAAGAGAGGTGGGTTTCTCCTAACGGTGTGTTTAAGTCAGGCTTCCTCCTTTACACTTTACTGTGGTTACAGTTCAGAGAGCTGGCTGGGTGGACAAGTCCAACTTCACAGCCATTACTGTACCCACCTTTGTGACATGGAAAGGTTGAGCAGAATAACTGTTTTGGATTCCGTGGATCACTTCTAAGACAGGATGGCAGAGCTGGAGTTAGAAAGATAAAAAGCTTATTCTGTTTCATCAAAGTGATCCTTAAATAGCTCCGGAGGGAAACCTTATCAGCCCTCAGTTTTGCACTTGTGTGATGAAGAGGAAGACACAATTACTAGATGTGCTCCTATAACAGGGATTGGTATGCAGTGGTAACCAGAACCTATTATTTCTTTATATCTAGAACAATTACCGCCTAAGTGTAATCTGAATTGAGGAAAATGATAGCGACCTATTTTCAGCTACAGAAGCAGTGGACAACAGTTCATAAAAAGCTCTCTAGCCTGCAGTTTGAACAAGTCAGGTCATGTCATGCCCCTGTTCAAATTTTTTCAGTGTTCACTTATTACCTACAAATAATAGATGTCTGGCTGCAAACCAGAATCATCCATAGATTTATTTCATTTCAGACTGTGCCACCACGCACAGCTTGTGGGATCTCAGTTCCCTGAACAGGGATTGAACCCAGGCCACAGCAGTGAAAGCCTGGAATCCTAACCACTGGACCACCAGGGAAGTCCCATCCATGGATATTTAAAAAACAAAATGCACACTCACATCCTCTTCCTGAAGGTGGCAATTCAACAGTCCTGGGTAAGAACATTTTTTAAAAATCCTTCCAGATGACTAAAATGCACAGGATTGAGAGCTACAGACTTACAAAAGGAAGTCTCTGGTCTTCTGTGCTACACACGAGGCTTGATTCCCGTAACTATCCACCTCACATTTCACCTTCCAGCAACACTAATCCACTTGCAGTTCCCCACAAACCACCCCAGAGCCTTTGCAGCAGCCGCCCTGCCCCCAATGCACACATGGCAGAGTAGTCCCTCTTGAGGTTGCAGCTCTAATGACGCTTTCTATCCACTCCTCCCTAACATTCCCAGACACACAAAAGAAAAAGAGAAAGGAGTATCAGCACACTACTACAGAAAATCATCAAATCACAAAGTAAGAGAGCAAGAGAAGAAAAAAGGAACAAAGGAATTACAGAACAACCAGAACAGAATTAACAAACCGGCAATAAGTACATACCTATCAATAATTATTTTGAATGCAAATGGAATAAATTATCCAATCAAAAGACACAGAGTGGCATGGCACAATGAATTAAAAAAAAAAAAAGACCCATCATTACTCTGTCTACAAGACACTCACTTCGTATGCAAGGACACACACAGACTGAAAGTGAAGGGATGGAAAAAGATACTCCATGCAAACAGAAACCAAAAGAAAGCTGGGGTAGCAATACTTATATCAGACAAAACAGACTTTAAGACAAAGGCTGTAATAAGAGACAAAGAAAATCATTACGCAGTGATAAAGGGGTCAATCCAACAAGAGGATATGATATTTGTAAATGTTTATGCACCCAGCATAGGGACACCTAAATATATAAAGCAAGTATTAACAGACCTAAAGGGAAAAAGAGACAGTAACACAATAACAGTAGGAGACTTTAATACCCCACTACATTAATGGATAAATCTTCTAGATAGAAAATCAATAAAGAAACACTGGCTTTAAATGACACATTAGATCAAATGGACTTAACATTCCCAGGCTGGCACACACCAAGCTGCCCTTGCACATACTTTATTCTAGCAACTGTATTTAATACAAAGAAAAATTCTGTTTGCATGTCTGTCTCCTTACTGAATTGTAAGCTCCTGGAGGGAAGACACTGTTCTTTTTCATCTTCATACCCTGTAGCCTCACAAAATACTTGTCATACGGTTGGTACTTAATAAATTTCCAGTGAACTAACTAATAAATGCACCATGTGAAGGCAGTGTAGCCAAAACTATAACGAGGAATACTGATGACATTATCTTGTTTTAGTTGAGCAAAAGAAAACCTGAGTGAATATAATCACTAATTTTTACTCAATTAGATTCTCCATTGTGTGCCTTGGGTTCTAAGAGTTACGTAATAATCCTCAAGTACACTAAAGAGAAAGCTCTTGGGAATCTTTGATTCAGTTAGAAGCAACGCTGCTCTCATCTTATGTCCAGAACTTATTTCAAGGGGAACCACATGACTTCAATTCCAGCCTTAGATATTGATGAAAGAAATCTCTGAAAGAAGCTGGCAGGGGAGTTGGCAAGACGAAGATATATTGTATATGCAGTTTAGAGATTTCTGAATAGCATTTTGCAAAGCTACAGGCTTACAGGATTTAAAATATGACTCAGAACACCAACTGGGACGCCAACGTTTTTATTTTTAGATTTTTCTAGCAGAGAATATGGCTATAAATTCAACCTACTCAGTCTACAAATCCTCTAAACTTCCTCCTAGAGAACAGAAAAACACTTGGCATTTCTCTGGGTATTATTTTATTTGCATATATAGTTATGCTGGTGAAATTCTGGTAACTAAGGAAGAATTAATAATGGAAGCTCTAAATGATTCCCATGATTACTGTTTAAGTTGGCAAAGTATCCTCAAGCACAGAAGAAACTCGCTCGTGGAAATGTGCACGGGCAAGTTGTTCAGTTTTTTCCACAATGGTATGCTGGCTTGTAGTTATATGTGTTCTCAGACAAGTGGCAAGGGGACAGTAACAGAAGGACCACAATTCTGAGAGAGAAAATGGGACCAGAGAAAATTCAATGGCATGGTAAAAATATTTTATGCTTTATACCATCTGTGCTTTGCTGTTCAGTACCTTAACTTCTCATTGTCCTGTCCCTTTAAAAAATCACTTTATTGAGGAATAATTTACATACAATAAAATGCCCCCTTATAATGTACACTTTGATGAGTTTGGACAAATGTATTATGCCTATATGACCACCACTTCAAGCAACATATAGAATACTTCCCCCACCCAGAAAGTATCCTCATGCCCTTTTGCAGTCAACTCCCACACTCCCACCTCTGATTTCTATCACTAGGATTAATCTTGTCTGTTTCAGGACTTCATGTAAATGGAATCATGCAGAATATGCTCTTTTTGTTTCTGCTTCTTTCTCTCAACAATGTTTCTGAGTTTCAGCCACTATGTTGCTTATATCAGTGGTCCCTTCTTTTCCACTGATGAGTAGTATTCCATGGAATAAATAAATATACCACAATTTGTCTCTTTACCAGTTGATGAACATATGGGCTGTTTCCAGCTTTTAGTGGTTCTAACAAAGCTGCTATGAACAGCTGTATAGAGGTCTTTCTTGGGCAAATGCATAGGAGCAGAACTGTTAGGCTGAAGGGAAGTGTGTTTAATGTTAGAAACTGCCAGTTGCTCTCCATGTGGCTGTGCCTTTTTACACTCCCCCCAGCCAACCCACCAGCCATGCTGACAGCTCCAGCTGCCCCAGATCCAAGCCAACGTATAATAAGTTTCAGCCATGCTGGTGGGTGTGCAGGTCTACCTCACTGTGGTTTCATTTACAAGATTATGAAATCTATGTCCTTCAACTTTCAACCTTTTCCTCTTTCTATAGAACACAAGCAATATGATATAATAAAAGATCACTGGGTCCGTTTCTGGAGTCTTGAATTTTATCACCAACTTTGTCACTAAATAGTTGCATGATGCTATAAAGAACACCTATCCTGACCTCAATGTTTTCCTAGCGATAAAGTGGTTAAGTCAGACCCAGTGAGACTTATATTTTTGTTCTAAACAAAAATGAACATAAATGAGTTCTGTCGAAAGCAACATATTCCTTTCATAATAGTTAAGCATTATTTTTGCATAATGTCCCAAAGTTTTCAAAGAGGTTTTGTATATATCCTATTTAATGCCAAAGGAATAACTCTCTCAAAACACCACACATTAACAAACAAACAAAAAAAGGAAGAAGAACTCATCAAGAAAGGAGATTTTATTTAATGTAAGGCTCCCTCCTCTGCCTGGTACATCAGATCTGCTCTGCCAAATCAGTGAAGCTTAAACTCCCTTTCACAGTCATCAGAGCTTAATTCCAAATTGCACCTGTTTTTAAAAAACCTTTATGATTCAGGAAGCATAAATAATCCCCTTTGGTCATTTATGTTTTACTCACTAAGCTTTAAATTGTATGGAGTGAATCAAACAGCAAATCATTGGGTTTCACTCGCTATTTTGCCTTATGCATACACAATACTCCTTTACTCTTGTTAAGCTTCACACATCTAGCAACGTATGGAAACTAAGCAAATTCCAAGTTAGTCCTCATCCTTTGGGTTCCCATAAGGCAAGGTGAGGCAAAGTTAATGATAAAGGTAGGAAAATACCACACATTCTTTATGAGGAAACTTAAGGAGTCAGAAGAAAGGGTAAACGGTGATCAAAGGTGAGAGGGAAAGGCATGACAAGACATTAAAGGAAATTAGTTTTCAGTTCCAAACAAATATGTGCTGGAAAAAAATGCCAATGAAACATCTGGTGTTCAGGGGGGTTTGGGGGTGGTGGTGGGGGAACAACACTTTTTATCTTCAATTCCTGTCTAAACGAATTATATATTGCCTATCTAAGAAACAGATTACACTTAACAAAGGTTTCCCAAATCTCGTTCCAAAGATATCTCAGTATATGCCAGCAGAAATAGAATAAAACTTTTATTGCTGACAGCAAAAAAGACATGGGCTTCAGTGGGATGTCTATTTCAATATGAATGGGGAAAGTTGAGTTGCAGCTAAAAAAAAGATCACATTACATGTGAAAAAATATATGCAGTGTACTTCCAAGGTCCTTTTACCTATTGGGGAAATGGAAAGCAATCCACCCACCATCAATTCAGTTTGTCATTAACCTTTCCTGGGTCACTAACTTCTTTAAAAATCTAATGAGAGGTATGGTCCAGTCTTTCCAGAAAAACAATCATATGGCTTTTCACAGCCCCAAAAGATCTAGCTCCATGAAGGCCTTCCATGGAAACTTTAAGGGACCCTAGGTTTAGAAGGACCCCTGATTAAACAAATTCACCAACGATATTTCTGCTAACAATAATTCAAATATGACCTATATCCAAACAGAGGCAGGCAAATCCCTCCTAATCCAAATCCCAAATACATACATGGTAGAATCTGAACTTGACTTTTGTAAATTCCAAAAATTACTTAACATTCTCACAGGAAGCACATGTTCCGAGGTACAAAGTGGGCTGTGGAAATGCTCCCAGAAATACATTCCCCAACCACTGCTGAGAAGTATGAGCAGTCATCTGAGTGGGTGGTGTCAGTGCCTCCCATTTCTAGAATAGGTCTAGTCTAAAAGAAGAAACTTATGGGACACAGAGGGAGGAGAGTAAATGGCTAGCAAAAATGTATGTGAGCAGACTGGTAAATGTGACTTAATTTGGAAACATTCAGAACTAGAGGTGAAAAAGAAGGAGTCTGGGAATTCTGGGTCGTAAGGCAGGTGTCTGTCTGTAGTAGGTAGAAAAATGGCCCCCAAATACATCCACATCCTAATCCATGGAACCAGTGGATGTTACCTTTTATGGCGAAAAGGACTTTGCAGAGGTATTATTAAGTTAAAGCCCTGGAGATGGATTATCCAGGATTACCCATGAGGGGCAAGTGTAATCACAGGGTCCTTATGAGAAAGAAGCAGGAGATCAGAGTTAGTAGAATGCAATGTAATGAGATGTGATGATGGAAAAGGAGATGTGATGTGGGACCTTGAGCCAAGGAATGCAGGCAGCCTCGAGAAGGTAGAGAAAGCAAAGAAGAAGGTTTTCCACATGAGCCTCCAGGAAGAGTACAGCCCTGCTGATGCTTTGACTTTAGACTCCTTAGACTTTTGACCTCCAGAACTGTAAGGGAATAAATATTTATTGTATTTAGTGGTTTTAAGCCACTAAAATTGTGGCTTAAAACAATTTAGTTTGTAACAGCAGCAACAGGAAGCTAATACGTTGTGTGCTATCTTTCTTTTTTAAGGGGTTAGGAAATGAAGAGAAGTACAAAACAGCAGCTTATGGAAAAAGTATTTTCTGATGAATGACAAATACCTCCATCAATAAGGCTGAGAACAGTTCAAATATGGCCCTGAACCAATAACACATGGGGAAGTTATGTGGTATAATGGAAACACATTGGACACGGAGTTAGAAAAGCTGAGTTCTCACCCTTGCTTGTCCATGTAGAGCTATGTGCCATCAGGCAAGCACAACCTCCTTGGGTCTGAGGACTTCCCCTGCTGACCAGTGGTCAGTTTTCCCATTAACTAGTTCTTACATGTCTTATCTTCATCCCTATAACAGCCTGTGAGGTTGGCCACACTTTGCCTATTTCAACCTAAAGGAGGTCATTTGCCCACCATTGCTGAGATTCAAATGCAGGCGTGTCTGACTGGGGGCCTCCTCCTTATCCACTGTGTTATGCTGCCTTTCCTGGTCAAGGTTTGCACTGTGGGTCTACGGATCTGAGGCAGTTCAGAATACAAGAGCAAGGAGACTACCAACCCAAATCAGGATCATGGACATGCTAGAGAAAGTGAAAGAAAAGGGGGTTGGGGGTAGGGAGACCAAACTGCCTTACACTCAAGCAGTTTAAATGCTAGATATTCAAAAATAAAACTTTTCTTTTGAAAAACAAAAGAAAAATGTCAAGACACCAAGTGGCCTCAATGGGCAGCCACCCTACTGTTCCGTAAGGTAGGATGCTCTATTACAAACCAGTGACCCTTCCTTCCTTCACATTCCGATTCCACACTGGGACTATGCTGCTGCAGCAGCTCCAGCCTTCATGGTTCATGGGAGGAGAATGGAAAGGCTGCTACCCAAAATAGTTTAATAAGGCCAGCAATGATTCCTGGAGTAATAACAGGCCAGGCAGGCAGCTGCCTGCAGAATTGGGCCCAGCTGAGAGGGGGTTTCACAGCTCAGGTTTAAAATGGAGAATAAAGAGGACATTCATTACACGTGTTCAAGGAGGGAACGCTCATTAGTACCATCTGCAAACTCCCAAAAAGGGAGTCAAATATGAGGCGATTCAGCTTGACAATTTATTAACACTGTCCCAGAGTTCAAAAGCAACTGACACGTGAAGGCAAAAAGCAACCATGCAAACACAGACCTTTAGAACATTCTCTCTCTCAATGGACTCTGATTTACTCCCAAAATTTACCGAAAATTTTCATGGGCAAAACAGCATCTGAAGTTTATGAATAGTTTAAAAGAAGCAGAACATGTAAAGGAGAAGAAAAACATGAAGAAAACTATAAAGACGCTGACAAGCATAGGCCACTCTAAAAACCCAAACTAGTTTTACCCCACAATACAGAACACTTAGGTTGTCAATGATATTTCTGATTATACTTCTGTTCCCAAAGAAAACTAATAGTTGAGCAAAATTTTAAGGATGGTATGCAAAAGAAAATTTGCTTTTCCGTAATTCATTTATTTTAAATTCCAGTTTAGGCAAGTATTTGCAAATGCTCCCAGTTCTTATCCGAGGTCAATGGTTACATAATTAGTTATGAGAAAAGAAAAGAAACAGATGGGTAATTCATAAAGTTAATAACTACCTGCTTTTGCTATCAAAATTTGGAATTTCAGCCAAAGATACCTATACAAAAATATATGTAAGAGTTACAAATGGCATAAATAGAAAGGGTAAAACAATAAATTCTAAGGTTTGTTGGCATTACATTGGTTCAGTCTGTAAATAGCTCCACGGATAAAATGAGAAAAGCAAAGTTTAAAAGAAGGAAAGGACAGAATGCAATGGGGCTGATGAGAAAAGGCAGACCATATGTGTAATTGCTCTAAAATGAGAATATGAGAGACAGTCCATTTTTCTCAGCTGGAATCAAAAGTAAGAGTGTGAGGGCTTCCCTGGTGGCGCAGCGGTTGAGAGTCCGCCTGCCAATGCAGGGGACACGGGTTCGTGCCCCAGTCCAGGAAGATCCCACATGACGTGGAGCAGCTGGGCCCGTGAGCCATGGCCGCTAGGCCTGTGTGTCCGGAGCCTGTGCTCCGCAACGGGAGAGGCCATAACAGTGAGAGGCCCACGTACCACAAAAAAAAAAAAAAAAAAAAAAGTAAGAGTGTGAAAGTGATAGAAAGTAAGATCATGTGAGAGAAGTTTTTTATGTGTAAAAAGTTAAATCTCACCATTTCAATGCAGGTCTCATTTGAAAAGCACCAATATCAATTACCTCAACAAATTTTTATTCAAATATTACACAAATAAACACAGCATACTTATCACCAATCTTACTGACAAGTGTAAGTCTTCTTTGCTGGATATGAGAAGCAATAACGTTTTCATTATATTCTTCTCATGTGTCTGAGTTAGAAGCTTTAATGACAAATAACCAAGTTCCTTGGATCAAAGACAAAATTGTCAGTAATAAAATAGAAGTGAAATGAAAACTGTTGTCAAAAAACAGCAACAAGAAAAAATAACTTCAGCAACTATTAGAGTATAAGGTACCTGCAGGGCCCAAAAGGGAAACAATCTTCATTTAACATTTGCTTTGCCAAAAACATACCTATCTTTGCCCTTGATCACTGAGAAGTAACGTAAAGCACATTATGGTTTCAAGAAGCCTGTGTCCATGCTGATCTTCTCAAAATCCGATTAGAAATTTGGATGAACAATACAGGAAAATTTGGCATAACTACTCATATGGCTTTATCCTTGAAATAAAGACTAAAACTGAGTTTGCCATGCAGCTTACCTTTGAATGAATCTTTTCTAGAAATATTTTACGCTTACATTGAGAAGCAATGTAAGGACCTGTGTTTGAATTAGGTAGCACTTTCATTTATATCTTCTATTCCTTGGAGCAGGGTTCAACACCCCTCATCCTTGGCAACAGGCAGATGGAAAAGCCAGAAATTATAATAGCTGAAATACCTTCTACCTAGGACACTTAATTATCCCCACTGGACAGGCTTGCCTCATTTTATTTAACGCGTGATCTTGAAAATTGTATATAGTCATTGGAAAATGACTTAAAAGAACCTTATAGTGACTCTTTCTTTTTTAAGATAAGAAAATACGTAAAATGTTTTTGAAAAATATGTACAAGGTTGCTCATCACAAAGTTGCTTGTACTAGTCAAAACTCTGGATAGAGAATTGGTTAAATAAGTTATTGTATATTTAGACAATAACCTATAAGACATCCATTAAAAATAATAAAACAGGGGCTTCCCTGGTGGCTCAGTGGTTGAGAGTCCACCTGCCGATGCAGGGGACACGGGTTCGTGCCCCGGTCCGGGAAGATCCCACATGCCGTGGAGCCGCTGGGCCTGTGAGCCATGGCCGCTGAGCCTGCACGTCTGGAGCCTGTGCTCCACAACGGGAGAGGCCACAGCAGTGAGAGGCCCACGTACAGCAAAAATAATAATAATAATAATAATAAAACAGGAATAAGGGAATTTTTTTTCTAAGTTAAAAAATCTACGGAATCACAAGAAGTTGCCAAAATAGTGCAGAGTGGTCAGTGTAAATTTCACCTAGCTCCTACCAATGGTAACGTGCTATATATAACTGTAGGCAAAAACAAGAAATTACCATTGGCACAATACAGTTAACTAGACTACAGAGTTTATTTGGATTTCACCAGTTTCTACGTGCACTCATTTTCTGTACCTGTGTATATGTGTGCACATATGTGTATTGTTCTATAAAATTTTATCACATGTACCTTAATTCATGTAACCACCACCAGAACTGTTACATCATCACAAAGGAACTAAAAGAGAGCCTTCCGCAGTACTAGAAATGTTCTGCAACTTGCTGTGGGTGGTGGTTATGCTGTGCACATGAGATTTATACAATTCAGAATATAAGTTATGCCTGAATTTAAAAAGAACGATGATGAAGCTCAACTGCTTGATATAGATACATGTTCAAGACAGATCAGGTTTTTTAAAGTTACAAAACAGTATTTATAACAGGATGATCCCATTTTTGTATATGTCTCTATGTGCCCAGAATAAAAGTCCCAAAACGCCGAAGTTTAATATTCTTCTAAAAATTCTATTTCATTTTTCTGATGTTTATTTTGCAGTGAGTAAGAATTGCTTTAATAACTCAGGGGAGAAGACCCCACAGAAGCATATATATTCTCAAGGAAGGAATTTTTTTTATCACCACCTAATTCACTCTTCGGTTTCTCCTGGCTGAAAAGTTAGCCTTGAAATCCCCAGTATAATCCTTCCTATCACCCCCACAAAACACAATATCAATCATCTTTATGGTTCTTGCAAAAGATGAACTTGAAAACGCCTTCCCCCTGAAGTTCAGTGTGTTAGAATATGTGTAAATTTTTCAAAGGAAGCTGAGACATGAGTACAAACTGTATTCAGGGCTAACTTTTCCTCTCACAATTTACAAAAACAAAAAAATTCTTTTAATACAACCTTCAGTGACCACAGACCCTGTGCTAAAATTATGCAAAAGGGTTCCAGGGTCCTTGAGATGCGCAAGACAAAGATCCTGCTCTTAACAAGGTCAAAATTGTAATACGCCAAGCCACATCCATATACCACCGGTGAGCATAGAGTCCTGGGAGTAGATGCAGGAGTCAATAACCAATTCTGTCTAGGAGCGGGAAGATGGAAGGATTCTGGACAAAGAGTGACCCTGGGTCTGGTGCTTGAAAGCTTATATTTGAGCTTCTGCCAAATGAAAAAGGGGAAGAGTTGAGAGTCACTTGAGTCAGAGAGACTGCCTGCAGGCACAGAAAATTTAAGGACCTGCTGGAGAACAAGTTCATACAGGACAGGGAAGAAAACAAGGGAGATGATTCTAGAAACAATCTTGAACACCATGCTAAAAGCCTGAACTGCATTATCCTACACACGGTAGGAAACCCAAGGGTTTTTGCAGAGCATTAGATTGGTGGCAGTGTTGAAGGTGAGCTGGAATGAAGAGAATGGAAAAGGAAGGTAAATTATTGAGCTCTTAACAGTATATACCAGCTGAAAAATACTGAGACCCTGATTAGGGGCAGCAGCAGCAGCAGCTGTAATAGAGAAGAATACTAATTAAATTTTTCTATTTTTTCAAACTACATAAATGGCATCATGCTTTATTTAACTCACAACTTGTTTTTGTTCAACACTATTCTTAAGATTTACCCATAATGACACATGTATTTCTAGTTCTTTCATTTTAATAGCTCTATAGAATTTAGTTGACTGAATACACAATTATTCATTCATATCTTGTTCATGGATATTGAGGTCACTTCTAATGTGTTTTTTTTTTTTTTTGGCTGCACCACATGGCTTGTGGGATCTTAGCTCCCCAACCAGGGATCAAACCTGTGCCCCCAGCAGTGAAAGCACGGAGTCCTAACCACTGGACCACCAGGGAATTCCCCTCACTTACAAATTTTTGCTCTAACAAACACCAGAGCAGTGAATAGAGCACACATACCTCCCAGTACACGTGTAGGATACTTTTACATATCTGGAAATAGAACCGCTGGTTGTTGAAGTTATAAGGTTTGAACACCTTAAACCTAACTATTATACTTCTTGCCAAATTATTCTCTAAGAGCGGTTGTTCCGAATGATATTCCCCATCAATAAAATATGAGTTTTCATCCGACATGTCCTTGCCCACAGCTGGTATAGTCAAACTGTTTACTTGGAACAAATGTATGAGTGTAGAATGGGTATACTTGTCCTGGTTTTATATTATGTTTCCAGGATCTAGAGCTATTTCCAAAGTATAATCTATGAATTAGGATGTGGGTAGAAAGGGACAGGGAGGAAAACTATGGAGTGTGCTGCTTAGGTAACAAGACTAGAAATATCTGTTAGGAACTGTTAAAAACAACATTAAGCTACAATTAACAGAGAGTAACCCCCCCAACACACACACACACACACACACACACACACACACACACACACACACACACACACACACACACACACACAAATGGTGGCCTAAATAAACTAGGGCTTACTTGCCATGTAAAAATCCAGAAGAAGGCATTCCAAAGCTGATATGGCAGCTCTATGATTATAAAGAACCCAGCATCTTTTTGTCCTAGATTCCATCTTCATCACTGCAGGGTCCAAGATGGCTTCTGAAACGCTAGGCATCATTCAGATTTGAAGGCCAGAGGAAGGAAAGAGATATGAGCAAAAAGGGCATACCTCCCAGCTGAGAGAGATATGTCTTCCCTGGAAGTCCCACACAATACTCCTAAGTAACACTCACTAGGCAAATTTTAGTCAAATGACCTACCTAACCGCAAGGAAGACTGGATAATGAGGTTTTCTTGCTGTTGGCTTTGTGTTTGTTTTTTGAGATAATGTGCCCTGTTACTAACGGGAACACATACAATGGGAGGAGACCTTCTTTGCCATAGTAAATGGTATGATTAATCAAGATACAGAACACAAGAAGAGATGAGAAGAAAGGAAACGGAGCTCAAGAGATAGAGGTCAGTGTGGATCTAGATTTAAAAATGGTCAGCATACATGCATCAGATTAAATCATAGGAATAACTAAGTCCCAGGAAACACCGCTGATCAAGAAGAGATGGTGAGGTCACTACATCAGGAAAGCCAAGATTTGAGAGGAAGAAAGAGGAAAAATCAATGAAGGAAACCAAGATGTAGAGAATATTCAGAGAAGGAAGAAGATCGGTGCTCATAATTCAAGGAAGCAAAGCCTTTCCGCACTGAGGAGGCGGTTGTAGAAGCCACTAGTAATTGTCTCCCCAGTAGCTATTCTCTCTGTGCTTCATTGCTAAGAATTCCAGTTTTGTTCAGCTACCGAGAAGTTATATACTTGAGGCGAGCCTGGGCTCTCTCCATGCCTAGGCTGCAAACCTTGACAATTCTAAACCTATCAGATAATCCCATTCCCCTGCGGTCGACTGGCTTAGGCAAGGGCATGTGATGTGATCCTGGACCCTAGGATGTTTGGAGAGAAAATAAAGTTAACATGCTGTGAACGGCAGGGAGGAAAGACTAAAGAAACTGGGTCCTTGATGATGCTGTCAAGCCATAAATTAAGCAACTCTGGAACAGTCTTACTTCCAGACTTCTCTCGTGTAGCCTCTTATTTAAGCCTCTTCAATTTGGATTTTCTGTTATTTGCAGCCAAATCATCCCAACTGATAAAAGAGTCAATAGTTTCAAAAGTTATAGACAGGCCAGGAGGCCTTGAGGAGGCCCTGGGAAACAGTTAGCATTTAGAACGGAATGACACAGTTCCATCACTGAGGGCGGGGGGGAATATCAAAAACTCTGGGGGCTGTACGTAAAGTTGGGAGGATTTCTTCCTAGTGACCTCTGTTGCCAGATAAACGGAGGACAAGTTCAAACGCTGAGAATGAGGTTGTGAAAGAAAGTTGTATACTTGAAGAGACTAATAAAGGTTTGGAATCACTGTTAAAGAAAATGGGAAAGGGTGTAGACAAATAGATCTCCAAGTAACATCAGAGGTTCTGTTAACCTGAAAATCATACGTCTGTAAGGGAGTCAGTAATCAGTTATAGAGTTATCCATAACTCTATAACTCTATAACTGAGCACAGAGATCGAAGTAGACTGTTGCTTTGATTCAGAGTTGGAGAAAGAAGTGAGCACTTTCTGAGAGACTCAAAGGGATGAGGAGGTGACTACAGGTACATCAGGGAAGAAGTGAAGTGAGTGGGGGAAGGAAAGGCCGGACAGACAGAAAACAGGGTGGGAATCAAGGGAATAAATTCAGAGTCAGAAGAACAGGTTTAGTGAGAGAAAGCAGACAGGAGAGAGGGGAGCTCTGACCAAGGGAAGGATGTTTCAGAGGTACCATCTCAGAGGGAGAGAAGGAGGGTGTGGGCACTGAATGGGTTGCTGAGGTGTTATAGAAGGGAAGGTGGCTAAGACCAAGGAGATGAGAGGCAGTGAATGAGGATGTCAGGTTGGTCTGAAAATGGGCACCACACAGGCAGGAGCTCAAAGGAAAACCGGAGTCAGCTACAAACTGAGAACTGAGTCTCCCGACTGAACCACTCCTCTCAGTGTTCCTTATGGAAACGAACCCTTATGAAATCCAAAGATTCCTTAAGGAGAACTCTGCTAGCATAGGCAACGGTTTCAGGCAGATAACCTTTTACGTATGTATTCAAAATGTGGCCCTGAGCCCTGAGGAGATCCTAGAAAACCTGGTCTGTCATCAGACAACCCCTTCTAATTGGGTCTTCCTTCTCATCAATTTAGAAGTGCCCTTGAGGAATAAAATAAGAAAAGTGGAGACAAATCAACTGCTTTTAAAATATTTCTTAAAGTTTCTGCTTCCAGCATTTCCCTTTTATTTTCAATTCCTACCACAACCTGCCAGGTTCAGGTAGCAATTACTGCTTCTCACCTAGATAACTACAATAGCTCCCACCCAGCTTGTCAACTACTGGGCTCTCCCTGCTCAAGCCATGCATAAACAGTTTCCAAAATAATCCTCCTGGAGCATCTCTCCAATCACGTCACTCCTCTCTGCAAAGATCTGCAGTGACTCATCACCACCCAGAGCACTGGCTTTCAAGTCCAGCTCCTACAGCGCCTACATCCCATGAGATGGGTCAGCGTGTTCCCACCACAAAACTCAAATGACGCAATTGGTTCTCGAACTGCAGAAAGAAAAAACATAGATGTAATAGATACTTTTCCTCCATTTTGTTTCTCTCCCTTCACATTTTCATCATGTGAATTTCATTTGGCACCAACTTTCACTTGTCCATATCAGCATCTAGTAGAAGAGATACTTAATCTAACGTAATACGTTTGGTTATTTGAAGTGTAACACATATCATCACATGGAATTCTTCTACATGCAAAATTAGCGTATATCATTTGATACACAAAATAAAGTCCAACTCTGCAGTAGCAACATTCGAGGCCTTCCCCAATTCTGACCCAACCTTCCTTTCCAACTTTCTTTCTCACACTTCATTCCACTTGTCGTAATTGCAAAGCTAGACTGTCTTAATAGTTACTTGTATCCACATCTATGGCTCTATGGACACTAGGCTGTATCTTGCTCACATTTCTCTACATAACACATAACACAACAAGAAGGAATAAGATTTGTTCCACAGGCCCATTGCTTATCTGCATGTACTTTGGGCACCACCAGAAACAGACGACGAGTCCATCTGACCCAAGTAACCTTCCCTTTAAAATCTCAAGGGTTTTTTTTAATGTAACTTTATGAAGAAAATAATGAATTATTTGCAAAGAACAGAAATCACACAACATGGAAAAAATTATACCAACTTTGCTAAGTAGTCAATTTAAGTGTAGACATTCTTGTATACAACTAATATAGTGAATACATAGTTCTAAGTAAAACCAGCAGGCACCCATCCTGACCAAAGTACCAAAGTACTAAGTCCACTTGAAGCTGAGGATGCCTAGATCCATCCATGGCTGCCAGCCCTATCCAGACACTTTGCTCCTTTCATTTCCTTGATTTATAATTTATAATGGGATAGAAAGAGGCCATTATAATCCACATACTCCACACTGATAGTTATCAGAATAGGAACATCCTGATATCAGGTCTCATCTACTTAATAAGAAAGAGGGTTTCCCTGGTGGCGCAGTGGTTGAGAGTCCGCCTGCCGATGCAGGGGACGCGGGTTCGTGCCCCGGTCCGGGAAGATCCCACATGCCGCGGAGCGGCTGGGCCCGTGAGCCATGGCCGCTGAGCCTGCGCGTCCGGAGCCTGTGCTCCGCAACAGAAGAGGCCACAACAGTGAGAGGCCAGCGTACCGCAAAAAAAAAAAAAGAAAAAAAAAGAGAGAGAATTCAGAGTCCCTGAAATATGAAATTAGGACAAATGCAACTTACAAACATTTCTGTGTTTCTATGTTGATGGCCATTCTTCTTCCTGTTAGGTGCAAGCCTTAAGTTCCTTTTCTCAAAAATTTGAGGCCAGAAATATTTAGAATTGGTTTTGTTGTTTTTAATTTCAGAAAGGTAATATGGTACATACATCATATAATAACAGCCCTAGCAGGACATGGAGCAGCATCTCATAGTTAAATACATCAATATTTTTGTAACAAAATGTATGAACATTCCTATTAACTTGAATAAAAACCATAAATAGCTTCACGTCAGTTCAGATCAGACTTAGCAATTAAATGAGCTACCAAAAAAAATTTTTTTTTAATTAAAAAAAACTCACCAAAACCCTGTTGCTACTCAGATTTCACAATTGTGGTAAGAGACTGAATTACAAATAACTGTACGATGCTGGAGCTTAAGGAGGTGACCACTGCTATCGCTCCTTCTGCAAAGATAAGAGGCTACGGCAATGCCTGCCTAGAAAGGCCATCCTCTCTGTGGCTCACAAGCTAGAATAAACTTCTGGGTGAAATGTAACCTCAGAAAGTCTTCCCCCGTAACTTACCCAATTTCTTCAATTTATTGGTTATTTGAAATGCCACTAATTCCTTATCACAGTCCATCCCAGGTATGGCAGTATGGCAATGTACCGTATGGCCGCCCAGGGTTCTGTGATTTAACCAATTTACGCCACTTCCACGGTTGTGTTCACACAGCCCATGCCCAGTGTTCTATAGCAATATTTACGCTGAGAATCTGACCCTCTGGGTCCGACCACAGCAAATCATGACACAGTGAGGGACACAAGAATGCTCATGACGGAGAGGCTAATTTACATATCTGCTTATTAACCTTACATAGATTTAAAGGAAAAGACAGGATACATTTCAGTATGTTCCTTCAGTCATTTCATACCAAAACAGAAGTAACACAAAAGGTTTCTAGCTTCTAAATTGGGCCTCCTCTGCCCAAAGATTCTGAAGCAGGACAGGCCCACTCAGGATGTTCCTGAGACCCAGTTTCTTGGCCCTCTAGGAGTTGCTGTTTAGTAAACAGCAAGTTCATCAGCATCAAGTTAAAAAAAAAAAAAAGGAAGTGAGCAAAAATGGGCCAGAAAAAAAATGGGGCATATGCATACGCAGAGATGTAAATTAAGAAGTCTGGGGCTCCCCTGGTGGTCCAGTGGTTAAGACTCTGTGCTTCCACTACAAGGGGCACAGGTTTGATCCCTGGTCAAGGAACTAAGATCCCACATGCTGTGAAGCACGGCCAAAAAATTAAAAATAAATAAATAAATATTTGTAAAAGAGTTCTGAGTACACATTTTTTGAAACGCACAACTGAAGAAAACACCCTGAAAGCTGTAAAAATAAAGTGTTTATGTCAGATTGGTCCCATTATGATGTCAGTTTGCATTGCCAACTGATCAGGTTTCAGCATAACAAAGCACACCTGTACCTGGCTTAGTTTGGAGGAATCATAGCCCAATATTAAAATACAAAAACACAAACCAAGCTCAGTTCTTCTCTGAGCAAGATATCACAAATTCGCTCCCAGCCTCCCTCTAAACTTCTCTAAAGTCTTCAAAGTTTTATACCTGAGAAAACAGAATCCTTTTTCTCTTATCAATAATTAGAAAATGTCAGTTATATGCTCACTGTCTTTCAACAGTCATGAATCCCTTAAGTTGCTGGGATGGAGACTGGGATTTACCAGGTACACTGATCCATATGGTCTGTTCCTTTTGGAAGACCTATCTGTAGTGACACCTAAAAAGGCTGTTATATCCCCTAGTCCTCACCCCCACCTTCAAATTCACCCCTGTAGCAAAGCAGGAATTCACAACCAGAAATTTATCACCTCAAATCTTATTTCCATAGCTTCTATATTAGCTTTCGTGGAATCTTTTTTTTTTTTTACATCTTTATTGGAGTATAATTGCTTTACAATGGTGTGTTAGTTTCTGCTTTATATCAAAGTGAATCAGTTATACATACACATATGTCCCCATATCTCTTCCCTCTTGCATCTCCCTCCCTCCCACCCTCCCTATCCCACCCCTGTAGGTGGTCACAAAGCACCGAGCTGATCTCCCTGTGCTATGCGGCTGCTTCCCACTAGCTATCTATTTTACGTTTGGTGTTGTATATATGTCCATGCCACTCTCTCGCTTTGTCACAGCTTACCCTTCCCCCTCCCCATATCCTCAAGTCCATTCTCTAGTAGGTCTGTGTCTTTATTCCTGTTTTACCCCTAGGTTCTTCATGACATTTTTCTTTCCTTAGATTCCATATATACGTGTTAGCATACAGTATTTGTCTTTCTCTTTCTGACTTACTTCACTCTATATGACAGACTCTAGGTCCATCCACCTCACAACAAATAACTCAATTTTGTTTCTTTTCATGGCTGAGTAATATTCCATTGTATACATGTGCCACATCTTCTTTATCCATTCACCTGATGATGGACACTTAGGTTGTTTCCATCTTCTGGCTATTATAAATAGAGCTGCAATGAACATTTTGGTACATGACTCTTTTTGATTTATGGTTTTCTCAGGGTATATGCCCAGTAGTGGGATTGCTGGGTCATATTGTAGCTCTATTTGTAGTTTTTGAAGGAACCTCCATACTGTTCTCCATAGCGGCTGTACCAATTTACATTCCCACCAGCAGTGTAAGAGTGTTCCCTTTTCTCCACACCCTCTCCAGCATTTATTGTTTCTAGATTTTTTGATGATGGCCATTCTGACTGGTGTGAGGAGATAACTCACTGTAGTTTTGATTTGCATTTCTCTAATGATTAATGATGTTGAGCATTCTTTCATGTGTTTGTTCGCACTCTGTATATCTTCTTTGGAGAAATGTCTATTTAGGTCTTCTGCCCATTTTTGGATTGGGTCGTTTGTTTTTTTGTTATTGAGCTGCATGAGCTGCTTGTAAATTTTGGAGATTAATCCTTTGTCAGTTGCTTCATTTGCAAATATTTTCTCCCATTCTTAGGGTTGTCTTTTGGTCTTGTTTATGGTTTCCTTTGCTGTGCAAAAGATTTGAAGTTTCATTAGGTCCCATTTGTTTATTTTTATTTCCATTTCTCTAGGAGGTGGGTCAAAAAGGATCTTGGTGTGATTTATGTCATAGAGTGTTCTGCCTATGTTTTCCTCTAAGAGTTTTATAGTTTCTGGCCTTACATTTAGGTCTTTAATCCATTTTGAGCTTATTTTTGTGTATGGTGTTAGGGAGTGTTCTAATCTCATACTTTTACATGTAACTGTCCAGTTTTCCCAGCACCACTTATTGAAGAGGCTGTCCTTTTTCCACTGTACATTCCTGCCTCCTTTATCAAAGATAAGGTGACCATATGTGCGTGGGTTTATCTCTGGGCTTTCTATCCTGTTCCATTGATCTATATTTCTGTTTTTGTGCCAGTACCATACTGTCTTGATTACTGTAGCTTTGTAGTATAGTCTGAAGTTAGGGAGCCTGATTCCTCCAACTCCATTTTTCGTTCTCAAGATTGCTTTGGCTATTCAGGGTCTTTTGTGTTTCCATACAAATTGTGAAATTTTCTGTTCTAGCTCTGTGAAAAATGCCAGTGGTAGTTTGATAGGGATTGCATTGAATCTGTAGATTGCTTTGGGTAGTAGAGTAATTTTCACAATGTTGATTCTTCCAATCCAAGAACATGGTATATCTCTCCATCTATTTGTATCATTTTTAATTTCTATCATCAGTGTCTTATAATTTTCTGCATACAGGTCTTTTGTCTCCTTAGGTAGGTTTGTTCCTAGATATTTTATTCTTTTTGTTGCAATGGTAAATGGGAGTGTTTTCTTGATTTCACTTTCACATTTTTCATCATTAGTGTACAGGAATGCAAGAGATTTCTGTGCATTAATTTTGTTTCCTGCTACTTTACCAAATTCATTGATTAGCTCTAGCAGTTTTCTGGTAGCATCTTTAGGATTCTCTATGTAGAGTATCATGTCACCTGCAAAGAGTGACAGCTTTACTTCTTCTTTTCCGATTTGGTTTCCTTTTATTTCCTTTTCTTCTCTGATTGCTGTGGCTAAAACTTCCAAAACTATGTTGAATAAGAGTGGTGAGAGTGGGCAACCTTGTCTTGCTCCTGATCTTACTGGAAATGCTTTCAGTTTTTCACCATTGAGGACGTTGTTGGCTATGGGTTTGTCATATATGGTCTTTATTATGTTGAGAAAAGTTCCCTCTATGCCTAGTTTCTGGAGGGTTTTTATCATAAATGGGTGTTGAATTTTGTCAAAAGCTTTCTCTGCTTCTATCAAGATGACCATACGGTTTTTCTCCTTCAGTTTGTTAATATGGTGTATCACATTGATTGATTTGCATATATTGATGAATCCTTGCATTCCTGGAATAAACCCCACCTGATCATGGTGTATGATCCTCTTAATGTGCTGTTGGATTCTGTTTCCTAGTATTGTGTTGAGGATTTCTGCATCCATGTTCAACAGTGATACTGGCCTGTAGTTTTCTTTGTGACATCCTTGTCTGGTGTTGGTATCAGGGTGATGGTGGCCTCGTGGAATGAGTTTGGGAGTGTTCCTCCCTCTGCTATATTTTGGAAGAGTTTGAGAAAGATAGGTGTTAGGTCTTCCCTAAATGTTTGATAGAATTCGTCTGTGAAGCCATCTGGTCCTGGGCTTTTGTTTGTTGGAAGATTTTTATTCAAAGTTTCAATTTCATTACTTGTGATTGGTCTGTTCATATTTTCTATTTCTTCCTGATTCAGTCTTGGCAGGCTGTACATTTCTAAGAATTTGTCCATTTCTTCCAGGTTGTTCATTTTATTGGCACAGAGTTGCTTGTAGTAATCTGTCATGATCTTTTATATATCTGCAGTGTCAGTTGTTACTTCTCCTTTTTCATTTCTAATTCTATTGATCTGAGTCTTCCCCCTTTTTTTCTTGATGAGTCTGGCTAATGGTTTATCAATTTTGCTTATCTTCTCAAAGAACCAGCTTTTAGTTTTATTGATCTTTGCTATCGTTTCCTTCATTTCTTTTTCATTTATTTCTGATCTGATCTTTATGATTTCTTTCTTTCTGCTAACTTTGGGGGTTCTTTGTTCTTCTTTCTCTAACTGCTTTAGGTGCAAGGTTAGGTTGTTTATTTGAGATGTTTCCTGTTTCTTAAGGTAGGATTGTATTGCTATAAACTTCCCTCTTAAAACTGCTTTTGCTGCATCCCATAGGTTTTGGGTCGTCGTGTCTCCATTGTCATTTGTTCCTAGGTATTTTTTGATTTCCTCTTTGATTTCTTCAGTGATCACTTCGTTATTAAGTAGTGTATTGTTTAGCCTCCATGTGTTTGTATTTTTTACAGATCTTTTCCTGTAATTGATATCTAGTCTCATAGCAGTGTAGTCGGAAAAGATACTTGATACAATTTCAATTTTCTTAAATTTACCGAGGCTTGATTTGTGACCCCAGATATGATCTATCCTGCAGAATGTTCCATAAGCACTTGAGAAGAAAGTGTATTCTGTTGTTTTTGGCTGGAATGTCCTATGAATATCAATTAAGTCCATCTTGTTTAATGTATCATTTAAAGCTTGTGTTTCTTTATTTATTTTCATTTTGGATGATCTGTCCATTGGTGAAAGTGGGGTGTTAAAGTCCCCTACTATCAATGTGTTACTGTCAATTTTCCCTTTTATGGCTGTTAGTATTTGCCTTATGTATTGAGGTGCTCCTATGTTGGGTGCATAAATATTTACAATTGTTATATCTTCTTCTTGGATCTATCCCTTGATCATTATGTAGTGTCCTCCTTTGTCTCTTCTAATAGTCTTTATTTTAAAGTCTATTTTTTCTGATTTGAGAATTGCTACTCCACCTTTTTTTTGGTTTCCATTTGCATGGAATATCTTTTTCCATCCCCTCACTTTCAGTCTGTATGTGTCTCTAGGTCTGAAGTGGGTCTCTTGTAGACAGCATATATATGGGTCTTGTTTTTGTATCCATTCAGCCAGTCTGTGTCTTTTAGTGGGAGCATTTAATCCATTTACATTTAAGGTAATTACCGACATGTATGTTCCTCTGACCATTTTCTTAATTGTTTTGGGTTTGTTATTGTAGGTCTTTTCCTTCTCTTGTGTTTCCTGCCTAGAGAAGGTCCTTTAGCCTTTGTTGTAAAGCTGCTTTGGTGGTGCTGAACTCTCTCAGCTTTTGCTTGTCTGTAAAGGTTTTAATTTCTCCATCAAATCTGAATGAGATCCTTGCGGGGTAGCGTAATCTTGGTTGTAGGTCTTTCTCCTTCATCACTTTAAATATGTCGTGCCACTCCCTTCTGGCTTGCAGAGTTTCTGCTGAAAGATCAGCTGTTAACCTTATGGGGATTCCCTTGTGTGTTATTTGTTGTTTTTCCCTTGCTGCTTTAATATGTTTTCTTTGTATTTAATTTTTGACAGTTTGATTAATATGTGTCTTGACATGTTTCTCCTTGGATTTACCCTGTATGGGACTCTCTGTGCTTCCTGGACTTGATTAACTATTTCCTTTCCCATATTAGGGAAGTTTTCAACTATAATCTCTTCAAATATTTTCTCCGTCCCTTTCTTTTTCTCTTCTTCTTCTGGAACCCCTATGATTCGAATGTTGATGCGTTGAATGTTGTCCCAGAGGTCTCTGAGACTGTCCTCAGTTCTTTTCATTCTTTTTTCTTTATTCTGCTCTGCAGTATTATTTCCACTATTTTATCTTCCAGGTCAGTTATCCGTTCTTCTGCCTCAGTTATTCTGCTATTGATCCCGTTTAGAGTATTTTTAATTTCATTTATTTTGTTGTTCATCGCTGCTTGTTTCATCTTTAGTTCTTCTAGGTCCTTGTTAAATGTTTCTTGCATTTTCTCTATTCTATTTCCAAGATTCTGGATCATCTTTACTATCATTATCCTGAATTCTTTTTCAGGTAGACTGCCTATTTCCTCTTTATTTGTTAGGTCTGGTGGGTTTTTATCTTGCTCCTTCATCTGCTGTGTGTTTTTCTGCCTTCTCATTTTGCTTATCTTACTGTCTTTGGGGTCTCCTCTTTGCAGGCTGCAGGTTCGTAGTTCCCATTGTTTTTGGTGTCTGTCCCCAGTGGCTAAAGTTGGTTCAGCGGGTTGTGTAGGCTTCCTGGTGGAGGGGACTAGTGCCTGTGTTCTGGTGAACGAGGCTGGATCTTGTCTTTCTGGTGGGCAGGTCCATGTCTGGTGGTGTGTTTTGGGGTGTCTGTGGACTTATTATGATTTTAGGCAGCCTCTCTGCTAATGGGTGGGGTTGTGTTCCTGTCTTGCTAGTTGTTTGCCATAGGGTGTCCAGCACTGTAGCTTGCTGGCCGTTGAGTGAAGCTGGGTGTTGGTGTTGAGATGGAGATCCCTGGGAGATTTTCGCCATTTGATATTACGTGGAGCTGGGAGGTCTCTTGTGGACCAGTGTCCTGAAGTTGGCTCTCCCACCTCAGAGGCACAGCACTGACTCCTGGCTGCAGCACCAAGAGCCTTTCATCCACACGACTCAGAATACATGGGAGAAAAAGTAGAAAGAATTAGTAGAAGAAAGAAAAGAAAGAGAGAAAAAAAGAAAGAAAGAGGGAAAGAAAGAAAAAGAAAGAAAGAGGATAAAAGAAAATAAAGTAAGATAAAATAAAGTTATTAAAATAAAAAATAATTATTAAAAAAAAACGGACGGATAGAACCCTAGGACAAATGGTGAAAGCAAAGCTACACAGACAAAATCTCACACAGAAGCATACACATACACACTCACAAAAAGAGGAAAAGGGGAAAAAATCATAAATCTTGCTCTCAAAGTCCACCTCCTCAATTTGGGATGATTCATTGTCTATTCAGGCATTCCACAGATGCAGGGTACATCAAGTTGAATGTGGAGATTTAAACCGCTGCTCGTGAGGCTGCTGGGAGAGATTTCCCTTTGTCTTCTTTGTTCGCACAGCTCCCGGGGCTCAGCTTTGGATTTGGCCCCGCCTCTGCGCCTCTGCGTGTAGGTCACTGGAGGGCGTCTGTTCTTCGCTCAGACAGGACGGGGTTAAAGGAGCCGCTGATTCGGGGGCCCTGGCTCACTCAGGCCGGGGGGAGGGAGGGGCACGATGCGGGGTGAGCCTGCGGCGGCAGAGGCCGGCGTGACGTTGCACCAGCCTGAGGCGCGCCGTGCGTTCTCCCGGGGAAGTTGTCCCTGGATCCCGCGACCCTGGCAGTGGCGGGCTGCACAGGCTCCCCGGAAGGGAGGTGTGGATAGTGACCTGTGCTGGCACACAGGCTTCTTGGTGCGCAGCAGTAGCCGCCTTAGCGTCTCATGCCCGTCCCTGGGGTCCGCGCTTTTAGCCACGGCTCGCGCCCGTCTCCGGAGCGCCTTTAAGCAGCGCTCTTAATCCCCTCTCCTTGCGCACCAGGAAACAAAGAGGAAAGAACCTTTCGTGGAATCTTTTAATTACCTAAGTAAGAACATACTTTTCTAAGAATTCCCTTAAGCTAGATAAGATCAGGGATAACACTATAACTCTATATTCATGCATATATCCAAGGAAACCCATCTAATATTAGAGCCACGCTAAGAAACAAATTCAATTTTGAAAGAAATCACGCCAGTAGAATTTAGTAAAATGGAAACTGGACTCTAAGAAGAGCTTTCACGTTCCCTGATGCTGCCAATATCTTCACTATGACACAACTAAATTGGGATGGACTATTGAAAATGTCACTACCTAGAATAAATATCATAAACAATGTGACTTTGGTTGGTCCATTCTGAATCTTCCTTGACACTTATCATTGTACTCCAGGGAAGTCAATTTATGAAGTTTACCTTGTGTTTCAGGTTAAACACCAACTAAAAGAGATAATAATAGTTAAATTAATTCTTTACTCAATCAGTCTTCCCAACATGGATAAAAGACTATAAATAGCCAATAATCTTCTTTAATACACAAAAAAAACAAGGAAGAAATTAAAGATTCATCAATATGAAGTCTAGAATAATTTAAGAATTTACTGGGGAGAAACCAAAGATTAAAAAGTGATCTTGACTCTGAGGGATGATCAGATTCTATATATTCTAAAATATGACACTCTGGTTACAAAAGTGGCTGTAACATCTCCTAAACTTATTATGAAACTTGGAGCAAGAGCTTCTGTTTTCTTATTTGCATTAAGCTTAACCTGACTCAATTACTGAGACTACAGTGGTGATGCTGAGAAGAAACTCCACATGTTAAAACTGCCATGACAACATTATAGAATTAAAAACCTCAATAAATCAAACCCTCTCCCTCCCAAAAGAGAAGGAATGCCAAGGGATCTTCTGTACGCTCTACTTTATCCAAAGGTTTGTACCACAAAATGGTATTTGTGTTCATATTTTTCTCATCTGGCAAGGGTACCTAACCCCTCCATGTGGCCCTTCTTATTCTCTGTAATAGTGACATTTCAAATGAATCAAGAACCTGCATCTACATCGTTGACAAAAATGTTTTAGAAACCATAAAACATGAAGCAATAATTCTGGCACAATAAGTCAACGTCTGATTTTTTTTTTCCTGATGAATTCCATCATTAGCTTCTTTCTTGTATTTGAACAAGCAACATCCTTTAGCCAAAAGAGCCACTGCCAAGTTATCTGATAAACCCCACCTAGGCGTCATTTGATAAAAGACAAAAGAAAATCCACTTTATTTCAAATCTAGCACTATTTCTTTTCCACATAATAATCCTTCCCTCCTTCAAGCAACTCCTCTTTTTTCCAGGCTGAACATCTCCCTTTAATTCCCTCACTCTCCCATAACATGGTTTCCTGCCCCTTCTCCATCCTGGTCACTCCCCTAAGGACAGACTCCATTATGAGAACATGCTCTGACCATCCAACACAGTGTTCTGTTTCTATTCATTCAACAAAGGCTTAGTGAGCACCAGGTATGATTCTAGGAACTGGGGATACATGATTGACAAAGTCATTGTCTCTTGAAGCTTAGCACCTCATCTTGTACCTAGAACAATGCCCAACACAAAGTAAACACTCACTAAATATTTGTTGAAAACATCCCTAATGTAGTACCTGAATGTGAACACAATGATTCTAAATGTGATTTAACGTGTTAAAAGTGGCACATTCGGGCTTCCCTGGTGGCGCAGTGGTTGAGAGTCCGCCTGCCGATGCAGGGGACACGGGTTCGCGCCCCGGTCCGGGAAGATCCCACATGCCGCGGAGCGGCTGGGCCCGTGAGCCATGGCCGCTGAGCCTGCAGGACCGGAGCCTGTGCTCCACAACGGGAGAGGCCACAACAGTGAGAGGCCCGCGTACCGCGAAAAAAAAAAAAGTGGCACATTCAGATGTGGTGAAATGATACTGGCAGCAAGAGAAAAGGAAAACCTTGAAGTATGCATAAGACTTCACAAGCTGAGCAGTCTACAGCTTCTCTGCAACTCACTGTGCAGCTCAAAGACATAACTACATTAATCACAATGTAAGATACAAGATGTTCACTGTCCTGAAGATGTTCAAATTATGTCTACACTCTTTTTTAAAAAGTGTAGATAGTACATTTTAGAGAGGTGCAAGACCCAGCTGATTTATACTTTATGTCTTAGTACTTGTTCCAAGTACTAGTACTATGTAACAAATCACAGTAGCAACTTTAAACAACTTTTTTTTTTTGGTTCACAATTTGGGGTGGCGAGAACTTAGGAAAGGCTTGGCTGACAGGTTCTGGTTCAGGGTCTCTCAACGGCCTGCAATCAGATTCCAGGTGGTGCTGGAGTCATCTGAAGACCCGACTGGGTGGGTGTCAAGATGGCCCCCTCACAAGGCTGGCAGTTCATGCTGGGCGTCAGCTGGGAACTTGGCTGGGGTTGTTGACTGGGGTGCCTACACATGGCTTCTCCAGCATGGAAATCTCAGAGTAATCACATTTCTGTTTAGCAGTTCGCTTTCCCATGACTAACATTCCAAGAGAAGCAGGCAGAAGTTGTATGCCTTTTATGACCTAGTATTAGAAGTCATATAGTGTCATTTCTGCCATATTCTATTGGTTGAAGCAGTCACAAGCCCATAGACCCACACCGATCAATGTGAGGAGATTTCTGGCCATTTTTTTAAAAACTGCCTCAGTTTTTAAAGGGGTAAGTTTCAATTATTTAAAAAATATGTTTAGGTAGACTGCTGCATTCTAAATAAGTGTCGTTATGAGGGAAATATTATGTTACTTTGTTCAATCCAAATATCTTCTTTTGTTAAATAAACTAAGCTTAACTAATTGATTAGCTTAACAAGAGAGGCAAAGAACAGCTTTTGGACTTCTGGACTCTTAAGCAACAAAAGGCCACGTAAGCACAGGAGTCCTGCCCGTTTCTTAAGGGCAGGCTCGGGGCCACCTTACCTACTCCAGGTGCAGTGATTTACCCCTCTGCTGCTCTGCTCACTGGTCATCATACACCTTGAATTGGTGAGCTGTAGTAGCAGGTGAGGGGAGGGGTCGATGAGAGAGAAACTGACCCCATCTATATGGTTAGCTTTGTGAGGATAAGAACTGTCAATTCTTTCCCTTTCCCACAGAACCCAGCAGGGACCCAATAAAGGTTTGCTGTTTGGCTTGTATAAAAGTAAAAAGGATGAGCCTTACTGTTCATTATTCTTGCCACATTCATACCTTTGAATCATTAAAACAAAGAAGACAAGCTGTATCACAGGAAGCTGGACTGCTGAGTTCAAGGGAGACTCAGAGGTATCCAAAAACAAAGACAGGAGGTCCCTATCCCTGATGATGGTCAAGCCAAGGAGTTTAGGGAAGATTAAACCATCAGACAAAGGCTGGACTTGAAGTTTTCTGAGGTCTCTTCCAAGTAAGACTTCCATAATTCAATAATATAGGATTTATAAAATAAAAGCAAAACTGAATTCCTATACATGTGTGAAATGTTATCATTCACTATCCTCCTTCCAAAAATGTATTAAAATAGAGAAAAAGACACCTAGGAAACTCTGAATAAAGCCCTTCAGGTGTGATGCAATGGTCTAAAGAAGGAATCCACCCACAGAATATATGCAACCTGGCTTTACCAGAAACCTCTGAAACAACCAACTGCTGCCCTCATTCCCCCCGCGGCTACTCCTGAAAGTTAACATACTCTAATCTCACAGGAAATACCTTTCCACAGTTACTATCAAGGAATGAATCTCAAAGTCTCATTTTACAACGAGGTTTTACCCCTAAATGTACCAACAACTTATTTATACGTGGAGGGAGGAGGTCAAGTGTTGCCTAATCCATCTATGAGTCACAATTTCTGAGTAGATACAGAATGTTTCCCCATGCGAAGCAAACGATATTTCAAAACACAATTTGAACATTAATAATAAGCTAGAAACTAAACCATGACCTGAACACTAGTAATACACCAGGTTCTGTGATGGGTGTTGGTGATTTGACAGTGGACAGGCAGACACTATAACAGCCCCAAAGAATTCTATCTACTCATGGTGCCTCAAAGATGCAAGAGACTGTATCACAGATTAAACATTAAGAATAAGAAGGAATTTTTAAAAATCCAATATTCACTCACTTCTAAATCTTTTACTGGAAATAAGAAAATCAAATACCATACAGCAAACTCACAGACCTATAGAGAAATCCCTTGAGCCAGAGCTAGAAAACAAGGATGGACCACAGAGAATCACAGTCTCCAATAGCTACCAGAGAAACAGAAAACTCTCAAATGGTTTCAAGTCTGGAAATGTCACCTAAAAAAGAAAGTCTTCAGAGAAGACAAGGTAGCTATTTTCAAATATTTGAAGCATTGTTGCACCGACGACATCATTCTCACTCTACTTCAGGAGACCCAAGGCTTATGGGTAGAAGTTAAGCAGATTTACCTTGAAAAAAAAAGACCCTTCAAACAATTTGATAGCTCATAGCTGGAATGGGTTTCACAAAATGGTGCTGAATTCTCTATCACTAAAGAACCTTTCAGAATCTAAATGCTGTCTGCAGAGTTGTATACATTACAGGACCTGATAATGTACTGGATTGGAGGATATTTAAGATCCTTTACTCCAACTCTAAGACTCTATTACCCATTTCGTGGAAGAGGAAGTCTCCATCTTTCTTTGAGTAGATAATCCCCAAATCATCTATTAAAACTCTTGAGATCCTCAATTCTACATCTTTATCTGGATATTCATCTGCCTAGGTCAATACTGAAGCTAGCTAGTGTCACTGAGCCCTTATCATCAAGGGTGGAGAAGGGGTCAGAAGCATTTTGATTGGGAGGGGATAAGGGGGACTCTCTGGGAAAAAGCTTTTCTGAGATGTGTATACAAAGCATATGGTTGCACATGATGCAGCAAAGGAGACCAGTTGTTCCTAGTGGCAAAGCTGCTCCCCAGTCAGCAGAAACAGTTATTAACTGAGCAATATTCAGAAGAAGGTTTTAGACCTGACTTTCATGATCTGTCAGTGACTTCACAAGTCAGGATTTCTCTGGGCCACTATGTCCTTATTTCTTTTTTGTCAGTTTCATGGTAACACATACATTCTCACCATGTAAATATCATCAGTCACCTCACCACACTGTGGAGAATTAATGTTATCAATTTGGTGTGAATCCACCTAGATTGTATTGATCTGTTTATTTACACATTAATGGAATAGTCTACATATTGCTGCATGTAATGTATTCTGCAGTTTTCACTTAAAACACATTCTGGAGAGGGCAGACAGCAGAAGCAAGAAGAACTACAATCCTGCACCCTGTGGAACAAAAACCACATTCACAGAAAGACAGACAAGATGAAAAGGCAGAGGGCTATGTACCAGATGAAGGAACAAGATAAAACCCAGAAAAACAACTAAATGAAGTGGACATAGGCAACATTCCAGAAAAAGAATTCAGAATAATGATAGTGAAGATGATCCAGGAACTCAGAAAAAGAATGGAGGCAAAGATCGAGAAGATGCAAGAAATGTTTAACAAAGACCTAGAAGAATTAAACAACAAACAAACAGAGATGAATAATATAATAACTGAAATGCAAACTACACTAGAAGGAATCAATATCAGAATAACTGAGGCACAAGAAAGGATAAGTGAGCTGGAGGACAGAATGGTGGAATTCACTGCTGCGGAAGAGAAGAAAAACAAATGAAAAGAAATGAAGACAGACTAGAGACCTCTGGGACAACATTAAACGCAACAACATTCGCATTATAGGGGTCCCAGAAGGAGAAGAGAGAGAGGAAGGACCAGAGAAAATATTTGAAGAGATTATAGTCGAAAACTTCCCTAACATGGGAAAGGAAATAGCGACCCAAGTCCAGGAAGCACAGAGAGTCCCATACAGGATAAACCCAAGAGGAAACACGCTGAGACACATAGTAATCAAATTGGCAAAAATTAAAGACAAAGAAAAATTACTGAAAGCAGCAAGGGAAAAACAACAAATAACATACAAGGGAACTCCCATAAGGTTAACAGCTGATTTCTCAGCAGAAACTCTACAAGTCAGAAGGGAGTGGCATGATATACCTAAAGTGATGAAAGGGAAGAACCTACAACCAGTATTACTCTACCCGGCAAGGATCTCATTCAGATTTAATGGAGAAATCAAAAGCTTTACAGAGAAGCAAAAACTAAGAGAATTCAGCACCACAAAACCAGCTCTACAACAAATGATAAAGGAAATTCTCTAAGTGGGAAACACAAGAGAAGAAAAGGATCTACAAAAACAAACCCAAAACAATTAAGAAAATGGTCATAGGAACATACATATCGATAATTACCTTAAATGTAAATGGATTAAATGCTCCAACCAAAAGACACAGCTTGCTGAACATATACAGAAACAAGACCCATATATATGCTGTCTACAAGAGACCCACTTCAGACCTAGGGACACATACAGACTTAAAGTGAGGGGATGGAAAAAGATATTGTATGCAAATGGAAATCGAAAGAAAGCTGGGGTAGCAATACCCATATCAGATAAAATAGACTTTAAAATAAAGAATGTTACAAGAGATAAGGAAGGACACTACATAATGATCAAGGGATCAATCCAAGAAGAAGATATAACAATTATAAATATATATGCATCCAACATAGGAACACCTCAATACATAAGGCAAACTGATAAAAGCTATAAAAGAGGAAATCAACAGCAACACAAAAACAGTGGGGGATTTTAACAACTCACTTGACAGATCATCCAAAATGAAAATAAATAAGCCAACACAAGCTTTAAATGAAACAATAGACCAGATAGATTTAATTGATATTTATAGGACAATCCATCCAAAAACAGCAGATTACACTTTCTTCTCAAGTGCGCACGGAACATTCTCCAGGATAGATCACATCTTGGGTCACACCTCAAGCCTCAGTAAATTTAAGAAAATTGAAATCATATCAAGCATCTTTTATGCCCACAACACTATGAGATTAGAATTCAATTACAGGGGAAAAAACGTAAAAAACACAAACACATGGAGGCTAAACAATACATTACTAAATAACCAAGAGATCACTGAAGAAATCTAAGAGGAAGTCAAAAAACACCTAGAGACAAATGACAATGAAAACACGACGATACAACACCTATGGTATGCAGCAAAAGCAGCTGTAAGAGGGAAGTTTATAGCTATACAACCCTACATCAAGAAACAAGAAAAATCTCAAATAAACAATCTAACCTTACACCTAAAGGAACTAGAGAAAGAAGAACAAACAAAACCCAAAGTTAGCAGAAGGAAAGAAATCATAAAGATCAGAGCAGAAATAAATGAAATAGAAACAAAGAAAACAATAGCAAATATCAATAAAACTAAAAGCTGGTTCTTTGAGAAGATAAACAAAATTGATAAACCATTATCCAGACTCATCAAGAAAAAGAGGGAGAGGACTCAAATCAATAGAATTAGAAATGAAAAAGGAGAAGTTACAACAGACACCTCAGAAATACAAAGCATCCCAAGAGACTACTACAAGCAACTGTATGTCAATAAAATGGACAACCTGGAAGAAATGGACAAATTCTTAGGAAGGTATAACCTTCCAACAGTGAATGAGGAAGAAATAGAAAATATGAACAGACCAATCACAAGTAATGAAATTGAAACTGATTAAAAATCTTCCAACAAAAAAAAAAAAAAAAAAAAATCTTCCAACAAACAAAAGTCCAGGACCAGATGGCTTCACAGGTGAATTCTATCAAACATTTAGAGAAGAGCTAACACCTATCCTTCTCAAACTCTTCCAAAAAACTGCAGAGGAAGGAACACTCCCAAACTCATTCTATGAGGCCACCATTACCCTGATACCAAAACCAGACAAAGATACTACAAAAGAAGAAAATTACAGACCAATATCACTGATGCATATAGATGCAAAAATCCTCAACAAAACACTAGCAAACAGGGACTTCCTGGTGGTGCACGGGTTAAGAATCCACCTGCCAATGCAGGAGACACAGGTTCAATCCGTGGTCAAGGAAGACCCCACGCCATGAAGCAATTAAGCCCATGCGCCACAACTACTGAGCCTTTGCTCTAGAGGCCGCGAGCCACAACTACTGAGCCCACATGCCACAACTACTGAAGCCTGCATGCCTAGAGCCCGTGCTCTGCAACAAAGAGAAGCCACCGCAATGAGAAGCCCGCGCACTGCACCAAGGAGTAGCCCCCGCTCGCCACAACTAGAGAAAGCCCGCACACAGCAATGAAGACTCAATGCAGCCAAAAATAAATAAATAAATTTATTTATTTATTTTTTAAAAAGTACTAGCAAACAGAATCCAACAATACATTAAAAGGATCATACACCATGAACAAGTGGGATTTATCCAAGGGATGCAAGGATTCTTCAATATACACAAATCAATCAATGTGATACACCATATTAACAAACTGAATAATAAAAACCATATGATCACCTCAATAGATGCAGAAAAAGTTTGACAAAATTCAACACCCATTTATGATAAAAATTCTCCAGAAAGTGGGCACAGAGGGAACCCACCTCAACATAATAAAGGCCATATGTGACAAACCCAGAGCAAACATCATTCTCAATGGTGAAAAACTGAAAGCATTTCCTCTAAGATCAGGAACAAGACAAGGATGTCCACTCTCAGCACTATAATTCAACATAGTATTGGAAGTCCTAGCCACGGCAATCAGAGAAGAAAAAGAAATAAAAGGAATACAAATTGGAAAAGAAGAAGTAAAACTATCACTGTTTGCAGATGACATGATATACTATACATAGAGGATCCTAAAGATGCCACCAGAAAACTACTAGAGCTAATCAATGAGTTTGGTAAAGTTGCAGGATACAAAATTAATGCACAGAAATCTCTTGCATTCCTATACACTAATGATGAAAAATCTGAAAGAGATATTAAGGCAACACTCCCATTTACCACTGCAACAAAAAGAATAAAATACCTAGGAATAAACCTACCTAGGGAGACACAAGACCTGTATGCAGAAAACTATAAGACACTGATGAAAGAAATTAAAGATGATACCAACAGATGGAGAGATATACCATGTACTTGGATTGGAAGAATCGATACTGTGAAAATGACTATACTCCCCAAAGCAATCTACAGATTCAATGCAATCCCTATCAAATTATCAATGGCATTTTTTACGGAACTAGAACAAAAAATCTTAAAATTTGTATGGAGACACAAAAGACCCCGAATAGCCAAAGCAGTCTTGAGGGAAAAAATACAGAGCTGGAGGAATCAGACTCCCTGACTTCAGACTATAGTACAAAGCTACAGTAATCACGACAATATGGTACTGGCACAAAAACAGAAACATAGATCAATGGAACAAGATAGAAGGCCCAGAGATAAACCCACGCACCTATGGTCAACTAATCTATGACAAAGGAGGCAAGGATATACAATGGAGAAAAGACAGTCTCTTCAATAAGTGGTGCTGGGAAAACTGGACAGCTACATGTAAAAGAATGAAATTAGAACACTCCCTACACCATACACAAAAATAAACTCAAAATGGATTAGAGACCTAAATGTAAGGCCAGACACTATACAACTCTTAGAGGAAAACATAGGAAGAACACTCTTTGACATAAATCACAGCAAGATCTTTTTTGATCTACCTCCTAGAGTAATGGAAATAAAAGCAAAAATAAACAAATGGGACCTAATGAAACTTCAAAGCTTTTGCACAGCAAAGGAAACCATAAACAAGACGAAAAGACAACCCTCAGAATGGGAGAAAATATTTGCAAACGAATCAACGGACAAAGGATTAATCTCCAAAATATATAAACAGCTCATGCAGCTCAATATTAAAGAAACAAACAACCGAATCCAAAAATGGGCAGAAGACCTAAATAGACATTTCTCCAAAGAAGACATACAGATGGCCAAGAGGCACATGAAAAGCTGCTCAACATCACTAACTGTTAGAGAAATGCAAATCAAAACTACAATGTGGTATCACCTCACACCAGTTAGAATGGGCATCATCAGAAAATCTACAAACAACAAATGCTGGAGAGGGTGTGGAGAGAAGGGAACCCTCTTGCACGCTTGGTGGGAATGTAAATTGATACAGCCACTATGGAGAACAGTATGGAGGTTCCTTAAAGAACTAAAAATAGAATTACCATATGAGCCAGCAATCCCACTACTGGGCATATACCCAGAGGAAACCATAATTCAAAAAGACACATGCACCCCAATGTTCACTGCAGCGCTATTTACAATAGCCAGGTCATGGAAGCAACCTAAATGCCCATCGACAGACTAATGGATAAAGAAGATGTGGCACATATATACAATGGAATATTACTCATCCATAAGAAGGAACGAAACTGGGTCATTTGTTGAGACATGGATGGATCTAGAGACTGTCATACAGAGTGAAGTAAGTCAGAAAGAGAAAAATATATTAACGCATATATGTGGAACCTAGAAAAATGGTACAGATGAACTGGTTTGCAGGGCAGAAATTGAGACACAGATGTAGAGAACAAACGTATGGACACCAAGGGGTGAAAGTGGCTGCGGGGGGGGCGGGTGATGGTGTGATGTATTGGGCAATTGGGATTGACATGTATTCACTGATGTGTATTAAACTGATGACTAATAAGAAAAAAAAAACACATTCTGAATATCTTTCCATGGTAAGACATATAGACCTACAGCATGGCTTCATAGTATTCATTATATACTGTTCCATCAATTCTAGAAAATGCATTTTCCAACATTTTAACATCTCTGATATTAGGCACGTCTCACGTTTAATGGCCATCACAGTTTACTTAGCAGCATATTTTTCTTCCTTAGTGGTACATTTTCTTTCTTAGTACCACATAAATTAATGGTGGATCTTCCAATTAATAGTCTTTGATTCAATGATACAGTTGGCTGTACTTTGTGTAATCAATCCACTTTTGGTGTTAGTGTTGGCAGCAGAAACTGTTTTTTTTTTTCACTTTTTATTTTATATTGGAGTATAGCCAATTAACAATGTTGTGATAGTTTCAGGTGCATAACAAAGCGACTCAGCCATACATATACATGCACCCATTCTCCCCCAGACTCCCCTCCCATCCAGCCTGCCATATAACATTGAGCAGAGTTCCCTGTGCTATACAGTAGGTCCTCGTTGGTTATCCTTTTAAATACAGCAGTGTGAACATGTCAATCCCAAACTCCCTAACTATCCCTTCCCTCCGCCCTTCTTCCCCTGGTAATCATAAGTTCATTCTCTAAGTCTGTGAGTCCATTTCTGTTTTGTAAATACATTCATTTGTATCATTTCTTTTTAGATTCCACATGTAAGCAGTATTGTAATATATTTCTCTTTTTCTGTCTGACTTACTTCACTCAGTATGACAATCTCTAGGTCCATCCATGTTGCTGCAAACAGCATTATTTCATTCTTTTTTATGGCTGAGTAATATTCCATTCTATATATGTACCACATCTTCTTTATCCATTCCTTTGTCAATGGACGTTTAGGTTGCTTCCATGTCTTAGCTATTGTAAACAGTGCTGCAATAAACACTGGGGTGCATGTATCCTTTCGGACCATGTTTTTCTCCAGATATATGCCCAGGAGGGGGATTGCAGGATCATATCGTAGCTCTATTTTTAGTTTTTTAAGGAACCTCCATACTGTTCTCCACAGTGGCTGTATCAATTTACATTCCCACCAAAGTGCAGGAGGGTTCCCTTCTCTCCACACCCTCTCCACCATTTATTGTCTGTGGATTTTTTGATGATAGCCATTTTGACTGGTGTGAGGTGATATCTCACTGTAGATTTGATTTGCACTTCTCTAATCATTAGCAATGTTGAACATTTTTCATGTGCCTCTTGGCCATCTGTATGTCTTCCTTGGAAAAATGTCTATTTAGGTCTTCTGCCCATTTTTTGATTGGGTTGTTTGTTTTGATGATATTAAGCCACTTGAGGGCAGCAGATAACTCTTGATGTCCCTTGTCACACTCCCTCAGCCCAGCCCTGGTTTCAGGCTTAGCCATGGTGGGGAGTTCCTCGTAGGGTGAACTCAGGCTGACAGCTCCCACCACAGGCAACACAGGTGTCTCCTTTGTTCTCTGGGGTCTTTTCTGAAGCTAAGCATCAACTCAGCCTAAAGGCAAGGGCAGCCCAGAAATGTGGAAGCATTAATGGCCAAGGTTACAACCTCAACCAGGGGGCTAAACGGGCAGCTGTATCCATGCTCTGGCCTCCTATCTTTCCAAAGGAGGAATCTGGGTGCAGAACGGAGCCCCAAATGCCTACGGCACCAACCTTCATAACACACTTTTATATTGGCTTTTCCTCCCTCCCTGCCTTTCTCCCTGCTCCCTCACCCCTGCTTCCTGGATCCTTCCCAAATAAACAACATGCACTCAACTCCTTGCTTCAGGCTATGCTCTCAGGGGAACCTGAAATAATGCAGTGGTCATTTAGGCTATTTCTAGGTCTCAGTTTCTCTATCTGCAAAATGAGAAAATGGAAATAAAATCCTTTCAAGCTTCCACATTTTAGGACTCCAGAGGATCTCCTCCTTTTATACATCACAATGCGGGTGACCTTTTCAACACAGAGAAGCAAACTTGTAAGACTAAGTCATTAAACTTTATGGTAAGTATAGGACCAGGCCTTTTTCAAGTGGGACAAAGAAGAAGAGAGAACCACTGAGAGATGCTATACTTGGTGGATGTTCTGCTTCAGAATGTTGATAACACATTAATGAACTCAACTGACATGTCCTTATCACCGAGATACAGCCCCAACTGGAGGGCCCTGTCTTCTTGAACTATTTAAACAGTCTTTAGTTTTCAAGTACCTTGGCACCCAAAGTATGTTTGCAAATCAACTGCTTGGTATTTCCAAGTAGTTTTTCCCACAGAAATGCTATTAGAAATGGTTATGTTCCCAAGCCAGGCCATTAAGAGTATTTAGTCTATAAAAGCCCTAAGTACCAGCACAAAAGTTCCTAAGAAAGTACATAACTTGACCACATTCATTTCTTTACCAGAGAAAATATTTAGTAATGCAGTCAAGACTCCAGGAACAAATATTCACCCACGCCAACACATACACACAAAGATACATAAACACACACACAAACACACATACTGGTGAAAAGGAACTTCTCAAGAATCAAAATGCCTGCACAGATGTTCACTTAAGTCCTTATAACTAGTCTTGATATCAACACAGACCAAAAACAACGACAACAACAACAGAACCTTAAGCTCACCAAAGCGCTCAAAGGTTAACGTAGCAACAACTGAGTTCAACATGCAAAGAATGTAAAATTTCTTGGCCAAGGATAAGAGTAAAAGGAGGGAAAGAGGGCAAATCAGAACAACTGAGATTAAAGAAAAAATATTCTTTCCCATTTTTCTCCATGGAAGGGCTGACAAAAAGCACCACAGGGGAGAAACCTGTATTAATTATCCTCATGGTTTGCAAGAAAAGCTCTTTATTAATTTCAGTCTAAACAAATATAAATAAACAGACAAAACACTCTAGACATAAACCTGTTGCAAGAGCTCTCCAAAACCAGACATAACACCCATGGTACATCTTTCAGCTTGAATGAATAAACCCTTCCAGCGTGACCTCCAATGGTTTCATTTTTTTAAACATAAAAGGGAATCATTTCACTCAAGCATGAGACTGGAGAGAGCTTTTGTATTGTTGATAGCAACACTGCTTGGGGATACGATTAACTGGATTATATCACCTAATAATCAAAAGGAAGAACAGGAGTGAATGTAGTGGGGCATTTCATGCTTTGAAAAAGGAGCTCAGACATGGTAAAGTTTTAGAATGCAATAGTCAAGAGGCACTTTAACTACCCAGGCACCAATATGACACACAAAATTCTATTCGACAAGACTAATATTTGATTTGGGTTAGGATCAAGGATCTAAACAGAATTAAAGAAAAGAATTTAAGTAGCTAAGCAAAATAGAAGTGTCCCTTTTATTTCAGGGACAAGGAAACTAAGGCCCATGGGCTCAAGATTTGCCCAGTGTCATGTTATCACTAACCGTATACCCAGTTACTTAGGTCTACCTGGAGAATGCCTTGAGGCTCAATACCATGCACTGTAGCAGACTGAACCTCTGAAACTTTAGGAGGCATGGTCTAATTAATCTTCCATATCTAAAAAATCATTTTTAACATCCTTGAACAAAACATGAAATAGGATGAAATTTTAGGTGTTGCTCTACCAATAAGGAAAGCCTCATATGAGCCACTTAAAGATATTACGTACTAAATTTTTTCATCCAGTTTAATGTAATTCATGGCAGGCATTTGTATAATCATAGACAAAATCCTACTACATTCTTAACTCTGTATATCACATCAGCCCTAGGGAGATTGTGGTTAGGTAATTTCCAGGATGGCCCAGCCGTTACAATCTGTAAACCATTAGCTGAATTTATTAACCAGAGTACCAACAGGATTCCCAGATTTAAAACATTTCTCCACCCAATTCCCTTCCCCTCCTCCACCTCACCTAAAATAACTCTGAGGTTTTTCAAACGTAATACTATAATATTTTAAAAGATGACATCCTTCATTGCAGTAGTTTCATTTCACCCCTCTAATTGTTCTGGCGACCCATCTACAGCTGGATTCCTGATAACCAACCATTTGTCAGCTTTGCCAGGGAGTTAGACCGTATCTTTCCAAACCAAGCAACTCTTCCCTGAGGTTTCTTTCAGGTAAGATTATACGAGCAGTTTCTAATTTCCTATCCCTGCAGGAAAGGTTGCTCAGACCTTGATTTTAAATACCTCTTATTAAAGTATTGCGTGGCTGCTGAATTATGACCAAATTTTCAATCTTCATCCTAAATGGGACTTTATTAGTTGGGCAGTTGTTATTATTCTCAGTATGAAAACCAAATAGATTAATAGAAAAAGGATTAGGCACATTAAAAAGCAGTCAGATTGTATTACTGATTAAGTAGTTCACAGCCAAGGAAGGAAGCTCACTTTAAACAGAAGCTGCAGATTTATATCCACTCCCTATTTCAGGACCTGCCACCAGAGATGCTCAATAAATGTTGAATGAAAAGCTTTTTCCCATCCAAAACCTTTCTTCCTCTTTCATAGTATTCTACTCTTCTGCCTTCCGCAAGAATTACAGCTTTCATGTGAGCAAACGAAGGAGCTATAATGTCCAAATATACAGTCTCTCAAGCCAAAACATTGTCCCAAACCCCAGGAGTCATCTAGCTGCTTTATTAAGTTATGAAAAGCCTTTCTAGTCAAACACTTGGATTAATTTATTTTGCAAATTAGGATATCTTTAGATATGAAGTTATTATTTATTCTCTGCACCAAGAGAGACTGTTACTTTTTAATCCTTTCTCCATAAGGATGTCAAAATTTTTCAGTCACAAGGTAAGACATCAGACCAAAATAGCTTTAAAAGTTCTGTATAATTATGAATGTCATTACAGTTACTCTATGTCAAGAATCATTCATGCTATTTGAATTCATATAAACACATTCACTTAGAGACCCATTTAACCGGGGCGTTTCTGCCCCAAAGAAAGTATGTAGACAAACAGCACTCTTACCATTCCAACCATATTACTTTTCAGTACTGCCTGGACAATTCTCTTACACAGATCAGAAAAAAAAAAAAAAGCGGGTGGGGGAGGGGGGGTTGGCAGGAGCAAGGGGTTGGTACAAAGAGGCAAGTCCTACAAATAAACTTAGGTTCTGTCCAAATAATTAAAAGAATTAAAATTTGGACCCTAAGCAAACACAAAATCATTCTGCATTGATAACTCTTTTTAATTTCAAACCTAGAAATTTTTTTTAGCAGGAATATGGTGACCAAACTATGTTACCTAGAAATTATAAGGGTGGAAGACACTTTGACAGGTTTTTTTTTTTTAAGAGTGTAAGAAATATCACACTGGGTCTGATAAGTGGTTTCTCTGGCCAAGGGTTCTTGCCAATGGTACTAAAGGGATGGATGGAAATAGAGTGAAGGATAAAGCAATTGGGCTGTTAAGGAACATGTAATCATGCCCTCCATAATCATGACTTCTAAGACCCATGATATGATGTCCCTTGGTCACTAGAAGTTTCAAGAGAGCAGGGATTTTATGTTTTCACTGCTCTACCCCAGTACTTGAACAGCATCTGGCACACAAGAGGCTCCAAACAAATTATTTTTGAATTAATACATTGTTACAACACGATCATTCAGGCATTTGCTTAAAGCTGAGAGCACATTAAGTTACCAGTTAGTTCCCCACTAATAAAGCAAAAAACACTTAAACCTTCTCCATAATGAGACTGGGTGCTGCCTGTCATTCAGGGACTCATTTATTCCGGCAACGAAAATGTACTGAGCACCTGAGATGTGCTAGGAAATTTTGTTGGCGCTGGAGATGCAGTGGTGGACAAGACAGGCAGTTCCTGCCCGCAAAGGGCATCCATTCTAGTGATTCTCTCTGGCTGCTACGTGGAGGACAGGCTGTTGAGGCGGAGAAGAAAAGCAAAGAGGCTAGTTAGGGAACCTGTGCGGACTAAAGGTGAGATGATGGTGGCCTGCACCAGAGAGGAGTCGGTGAAAAGGAACTGGACTCAGGCTATATTTTGTACATTTATAGGTTGATGGAGATAATCCAGGAGGTGAAGAAATTAATGACATAGGAGAGAAGAGATAAATCCATAGGCAAAGAAAGAGAGGTTGAGACCTGTGAGCCGGTGCATGGCCTCAGACAGGGGCAGGGGCAAGTGATTCACTGTCACAGGACAGAAGACAGAGTGTGGGTACCATAATTTCCTAGTACCTAAGTCTGCAATAAAGGAAATTCTCATCTAAACAAAACCCATTAGACTGCAGGGTAATCCCATTCTCTTCCCTGATTAAGAAATGTAATACATGGTCACTGTATTTAGAAATTTTAGAAAATACAGAAAAGTATTAAAAACACCCATTGATATCACCTGGAATTTCACCCTTGATATCACCTGGAATTTCACCCTATAGTGATAACTATTACAAACTTTTGTTGCATTTCATCCCCAAATGTTTTCTAGTTAACCTATTTATTTTTGTCATTGGGTTCAAACTGTATAAAAATGATTTTACATCCTGGTTTTCTCAGAAGCACTTCCCATTCCACACTCATACATTTCTTGATTTAGTAGAAGGGCTGACCCAGAATCACAAGCATTGCTCTTGAGTCTCAGCTCTGCCGCGGACAAGCCTTTGACTCCACAAATGGCTTCACAGCTCTGGCCTCTGGGACAGCTCTGATGACCTCTGGGGTACAAGGGGCGTCCTCACTCTTGTCCTCTTCCTACCGCTCTGGAGGGAGGGTCAGTCTCCATTACCAGCCTCTTTTCCTTCTGCACACACCTAAATGGTTTTCAGTCATGTTCCCGTGCTACATACGCTCCCTGGGTCTCCTGCCCATCCCTCAGTTTAAAGATGCTTCCAGACAAGTACTCTTTCGCGGACTAGACTCTTGCTCTGAACGTGCCAGGGGATGTCTCTTTTCTCTACCTGTATGCACTTCTTCCCATAAACTGCTCCTGGTTATGTGATTACTCAAGCATCAACCATCTAATTACTCTGCCACTGTTTTCTAATATATGATCTCTCACGTGCATTCTACCTGCTAAGTCTACTTTCTCTGGCCCCTCCTCATAGTCAACATTCTACATTTCTTTTCATACCTCTTTTATCTCCTCTGCTACTTCTCCCCACTTCGTTCCAGAAAGGTACACTGGGCCCCTTGTTATTCTTCAAATATTCAAGTGCCCTTCTGCCCCAGGGCCTTTGCACATCCTGTTTCTTCTACCTAGACAACTCTCTCCCCAGACATTTATGTAGTCTGTGCTCCCTCTGTCTCTTCAGGTCTCTGCTCAAATGTCGTCTTATCAGAGAGGCCTTTGACTACTCTATATAAAATCAAATAGCAACCTGTCCTGAATACTCTCTAACCCCTTAGCCCTGCTTTCATGTTCTCCATGGCACTTAATATCACCTGGCATATATATATAATTTGTTTATAACGCAAACTCCTCAAAGGCAAGATTTTGTTCACTGTCATATCCCCAGGACTCAACAAGGGTCCTGGCACATTCATGAGCGTTCAATAAATATCTAAAGAATGAATGTTTTTGAAAACACACAATCATTAAGCTGCCTCAGCACATCCATTGCCGTGCAGCATCATCACTGTGGCCTCACGGATCTTCTTCGCTCAGACTAGCTCTTGGCCCTGCAGAGAAAAGCCTGCACTTGGAGCTTTGAGATCAGGCTGCTGCCCAACCTCCAACTTACCAACTGGATGCACCATGTGAAAACTCTAAGAGCTGGATTCCCACTTCGTATCCCAGACCACGAATAAAAATGTCCGTTTCCTTGAGGACACGGAGAAGGGTAGGCTGGGACGAAGTGAGAAAGTGGCATGGACATATATAAACTACCAAATGTAAAATAGATAGCTAGTGGGAAGCAGTCACATAGCACAGGGAGATCAGCTTGGTGCTTTGTGGGAGGGAGGGAGATGCAAGAGGGAAGAGATATGGGGATATAGGTATATGTATAGCTGATTCACTTTGTTATACAGCAGAAGCAAACACACCACTGGAAAGCAATTATACTCCAATAAAGATGTAAAAAAAAAAATCTATCCTTTAAAAAAAAAAAAAAATGTCCATTTCTACCAGGCCTTGAATCAATCTCCATGGAAAATACTGACTGACCCCCCCAGGGTGCCAGGGGCCTATAGCCCACACCTGAGTGTGAGCTCGGCGCTGACTCCCATCATCCGGAAACCCACTCGGTCATAGAAAGGCTTTACTAAAACTGTTGTGTGACTGAAATACTGCAAAGCCTGTTCCAGGAAGACCCCTGACCCAGCCTGGAGGGTACCAACCGGGCTCCCAACTAACCATCCCGTTTTCTGTTCTGAGCTATTTCTACCTCTGCACAAGATGCCAATGGGTAGATGATTTTATCAACTAAAGCATCTAGCCACTCAGATTAGAATATAGCTAATTTTAAAAAATATCCTTCATCAGTTTTCCCCGCTCCGGCTTTCCCACCTGCCCATTCCATGTGTTTGTCGCTATGAAGAACAGAATGGTAAAGCACTAGAATATCTATTGCCGTTTTCACGTCTTCTCTTAACCATCAAATGAGCATCTTCCTTTATCTCTGTCTTGTGCACACAGTGCACACATTTCTCATAGAAGGTTTTTCTGTTTGTAAAGTTGGTCTCATTATTAGAATTAAAACTGTTGGATTTTTTTTTGCATTCTTCTTTGTGAATCTGATCTTTTTCTACATTTGTGATTTCCCCACCTGTCTTTTAGCTCCTCATGTAATATCATGTTAACAATCAAATTTCAGTTTTCAATGAAGATACATTCTTTTGTTCCTCTATTGTTTTTTGTTTTTTTAACTCTTTCACCCCTCAGCCATTACTTTCTTCTCATGGATCTCCTTTGGTGTGGTAAAATTCCTTTTTAAAATAGGTTCTCTTTGTTTCACTGAATTTCTAGTTCCCGACTTCATGGTCAGCTCCACTGACTGTAGCGGGGAGATCTTGGGCCTATCTGTTCACATACTTTCACATTTTGTGTCTTTCCTCATTGACGCCTTGCCCCCAGCCCCCCGCCAATATTAAATACTCAATAGAGTGGTCTAACTGCTCGTCAATAGAAATGTAATAAGTCATATTCTATCTGCCTTGCCTGGTGCTGTGAAGGTCAGATAAGATTAAGTGGTAATCAAACCATTCTAGAAAGTTCCAGTCTGTATACTTGAATAGGCCCTTTGCTTTTGTTAAAAGAGGAATTTAACACTGTGAAAGGAAAGGCTACTGAAGCAACATAATGCACTCATGTGGTCTTTGCCAAGATCCTGGCAGAACAGACACAAAGAGAAAAAATTCACCATCATCACCTAAGGTTGTGAGACACAATCCTTCCCATCAATAAAAAACATTACTTTTCTACACTTCCAAAACAAATCCAGTCTGCATTACACAAAAACTTGTCAAGCCTTCAACCACCTCTTTCTTAATGAATTTCACCTTTTTCACTCAGTGATCGAGTTTGAAAACAAGCTCTAATCTAGATTGAACAGCTGAGCCTTATCCCAGTGCTAATACAGTACGCAGGTAAAGATCTAGATAAAAATTGCTAATAAACACTTCTCAAATCACTAAGCTTCAACGACTTTTAACCAGTACATATTCATTCATCCTAAAAGTACTCTAGTATTTTGCCTTTTATCCTTTAAATAAAATTCTAGTAAATGACGTTATTTCTTAAACAATACACTTGATGTTCTCGAATCTAATATCAGCCACTGAAAGATTTTGTGCAAATTGCTTAAATACCTGAGTCTCCGTTTTCTCATTTGTAAAACAGAAATACGAAATGCTTTGTCAGTTGGTTATCGCGAAGGTTAAAGGAGGGAAAGCACTTGAAAGAATTTATAAACCCTAACAGACTACACAAAAATATAACTGTTAGACGGCAATTCAAAGTCCTCTATGATCTCATTTCCTAATTTTTTTTTTTTTGGAGGGGAGCAATTTTATTTACTTTGATTAGGTAATACATTCACATGGTTCAAAATTCCAAAGTTGCAAAAGGGTATTCAGTAAAAAGTCTTTCATTCCTTTCCGCCAACCACCTAATTCTCTTCTCAGGAATGTAATCAACATCTTATTTATTTTTCAGATGCATGTGGATTTTCCCTCAATTTTTATACAAATGCTATCTTATTATTCACTGTTTTACATCTTCTTTTTTCTGCTTTAACAATGTATCTTGGAGATTGTTTCATATTCATATATCAACAGAGAGGGAGCTCCTCCATTCTTTTCATTGGCTGCCTGAAACGCCATTGAGTGGAGGGACCATGATATATTTAACTGTCCTACATTTAGGTTATTTCCAATCTTTTACTGTTAATAGTCTTTGCTCATGTATAAGCATATTTGTAAGGTACATTTCTAAAAGAGAACTGCTGGGTCAAAAAGTATACACATTTTCAATTTTGAAAAAGATTGCCACATTGTCCTTCATAGAGGTTTACAGAAATTTATTCTCCTTCCAGCCATAAATGGAAACTATTTCTCCACAAAATTGTCCACATAATCTCTTGTCAAACATTGTTGTTAAATCTCAGCCAATAGGATAGCAAAAAATGGCACCTCCATGTGTTTTAATTTGCTTTTTCTAGTGAGTTTTTGGGCCTTTTTTGCTTGATAGTCTCTCTTGAGTAGCAAGAAAATTTAATTCACTCCCTTTTACTTTCTTCCTCTACACCCCTCTGCACATCCTATGACCCAGCCATCCTGAAATACCTACTATTCTCCAAATAGACTACATTTTGGAAAATGCCTATTCCTTCCACCTCTAGTCACAAAAATGTTTGACAGTCAAATTCAAAGGCGTTTCAGTGTTTATGAAATGTTCCTGTATTGCTCTCATAGGACTTAATCCCTCCTTTTTCAGGGTGTCCAAGGCACACTGTTAAAGCTTCAGAACAGCATCAATTCACTCTGCCATGTACATATATGAGCTTCTTAAAGTCTGAAAACAAATTCTCCATCTTAGCACCCTTTATGATATCCAACACATTCACTCAATTAACGTGGAATGGAAGACTGAATTAGAAATAAAAAACTGTGACTTTCTAATAATTGCAAATGTGTCCTTAAACTTCCAAAGTGCTATAAATCTAGTGATGGGGATAATAAAATATAGTGAAGCTCTGGAGACTTGCTCTTTGGCCTAGAAGTTCATATTACAACTTAATGCTGATAAATCCTTCTTCTAAGTTTTTTGTTCAACGTTTGTTTTAACACTGAAATCCTGGTTGTGAGTTAAATGACTAAAGAACATAACTAAGATCAAAGCATTTTTTAAAGCAATGTACTAAGGTCTAGTAAACCCATGAAAAGGTGGTTGACTTTTTTACTAATCAAGGAAATGCAGTTTAAAAATCACAAGAGGGCTTCCCTGGTGGCACAGTGGTTGAGAGTCCGCCTGCCGATGCAGGGGACACGGGTTCGTGCCCCGGTCCGGGAAGATCCCACATGCCGCGGAGCGGCTGGGCCCGTGAGCCATGGCCGCTGAGCCTGCGCGTCCGGAGCCTGTGCTCCGCAACGGGAGAGGCCACAACAGTGAGAGGCCCGCGTATCGTAAAAAAAAAAAAAAAAAAAAATCACAAGATACCATTAGACATCCAACAGAATGACTAAAGTGGAAAAGACAGAAAATGTCAGGTGTAGATGTAGAGCAACCAGAATTCTCATAAACTGTTGGAGGAAAATGGTATAAGCATTTTGGAAAACTGTTTGGGAGAACCAACTAAAGCCACACATATGCCAACCCTGTGACCCAGAAATTCTACTCCTAGGTATATATTTGATAAAAAAAAATACATTGTTCACACAAAGCTATGTACAAGAATGTTGGCAGTGGCATTAATTATAACAGCATACAGTGGGAAAAACCTAAATGTTTATCAATAGTAGAATAGATGAAGTATGGTATCCATACAGTGGAATTCTAACAGCAATGGGAATGAACCAACTATACAACTTCACACCAAAATGTGAGAGAATCTCACAGACCCTAAGGGTCTACACACTTCTATTTACATAAATACAAAAACTAGCAAAGGTAACCGGATGCTGTTAAAAATCAGGAGACCCCTATGGAGTAGGCATGGGGACTGGGGAGCACATGAGGAGGCTTCTAAGGAGCTGGTAATATTCTCAGTTTGGTTACACAGATGTGTTCATCTTGTGAAAACTCATTAAATGATACAACTGTGCTTTGTATACTTTTCTGCATGAATGTTACATTTCAATAAAAAGTTTACCTAAAAGAAAATAGGCTAAAGCTCCAAAAGGGAATATATTCCTTTAAAAATACCTTTCATGAATAAATGTTTTTTAAATGTCATGGTGATTATTAGCCAGTTTTGCAAACCCAACTGACTTGCACTGGTTTGACCCAAGAGCCTATCAAAAAGAGATCCAAAGAAAGCAGTTTTCTATTTCTAAAACAATGCAGGAGCCACAAATGGTATTCAGGATGGTTTGATTAAGGAAAAAAATGAGGTGACCAGAGATCAGCTCTAGGGAATAAGCAAAGATTGCAGAAAAAGATGAAAAGAAACAAAACCACCTTAAAATGGTACCAAAATATCAATTACTCTTAAATAAGCCTTCTGTTGAGCTACTAAGGAAAAATAACCAACAACTACTTATTCCAATGCAGACATGTGCCTCAGTACCCCGCTTCCCTTCCAGTATTACGTTAAAACACTGCACAAGAGACAAAGAGAGAGCACCATGGGAGTAGTAATTAATGGCAAACGCAGGTGTCTGAAAAGAGGGAAACCAAGGGAAATGAAACACAAATTCTTCCACCTCATTAGTCTTCTAAAAATACTCCCGTAACACAAAGGCATGCCCTGCTTATGTAGTATATAAATGAATGGGAAACCTAATCAAAATGGTTTTTGTGAATCTTGACCATAGCCCAGATACAGGTACTTTGGAGATTTAAAAAAGGAAAAGAAAAATTGATGGCACTGAACTAGTCGAGCAGTGCTTCAAATAAACACAGAGATGGACAAAATAAAATCAATGTATAGTAAATGCAATTGTCAGTGTCAATGGAGACAGATGTTTAAAAAGCTCTTCTATTGGCAGGGCAATATAGAAATAACAGGCACTCCAGGGCTAATGTCCAGACCCAAACACTTATTCTTTTCTGAACCTAGCATTAATTCATTTTTAACTTGATCTCGATTGGACTCAAGAAGGCAGCAAAGGGAAAAGATCAGACGTCAAGGCAACCACCAGAGAGAGGTGACTTTGCAGCCAACTTTCAACTTCGTGTTGTAAAAGGGTATACCAAAAAGATAATTAACTGAAATTCACAGATAATCGATCGCATTTCACCTTAGTCATGGCACAAAACTGGTTTTGCACAGAACTGTGCCAAGTAGGCAGCCCCTACAAAAAGAAACAACAAAAAAAGGTGGGATGCTGTCAAGGTTTTAATTACGGCTCTTGATCTTACATTGTCCACCTTCAGGTAAAGATGCTAATAAGCAGTGAAATTTGCAGAAGGCAAGCAGCAAGAAGGAAAACAAGCCAGAGATTTGAATAATCAAACCTTCAAATAAATTTTTTAAATCTGGAACTAATCATTATTGGCTCATGTAGTGATTAAAAAAATTCTCTCCCCTTATAGAAGGTAGGATTAGAATTAACCACTAATGATCCGAGCTAGGAATGGCATCAAGGGAAAAAGAAAGATCAGAAGTTGACTCCTGGGCTTCCCTGGTGGCGCAGTGGTTGAGAGTCTGCCTGCCGATGCAGGGGACGCGGGTTCGTGCCCTGGTCCGGGAAGATCCCACATGCCGCGGAGCGGCTGGGCCCGTGAGCCATGGCCGCTGAGCCTGTGCATCTGGAGCCTGTGCTCCACAACTGACCTGGTTAAACAGGTTCAAAGAGAGGATCACCATCAGCTAGCCATGACCCGAAATTAGACTTGAAATCAGCAATAGGGACACAGCAAGAAGAGCATTTGCTGAGGGCCTAACAAGGGCTGGCAATTCAAGTGAGTACACTAATCAAGGAATGACTAGAAGGTCTCTCTAGAAGAACTCACAAGTCCAAGAAATAAATGAGTAGCTTGGGAAGAGGATAAGTAAACAAACCTATGGATAGCGTCAGAGATGAGTATTTATTCATTCATCAAGCATTTACCCTGAGTGTTCACAACACTGCGAAAGACAGACAACCATTATTTTTGTTTGTCCATCCAACTCATCCTTCTGGTACCAGCACCTCATTCTTCAGAGGAAACATCCCTTCCCCTGGTTCCGCAGGGAACACCTGACCCACACCTGGCCAGTGACAGTCCTGATAACTCTGGTACCAGTAACTGGTTCAGGGTTAGGGGCATGACCAAAGGCAGGGACAATCAAAAGCAACAAGCATCGGCAGAATAGAGTTATTTAGTGTAGAAAATAAGCCCTCTGCTCTTAAGAGGTTCTCACATGGAGAAAGTTGGCTTGAGAATGAAGCCAGATGAAAACAGACTAGGAAATGGCAAGAAACAGGGCCCTGATGATATGATTTGAGCCCCTAGATCCAGCCATGCCTGAAGCTAGCATTCCTCTTGGACTTTTTAGCAACATAAGCCAATAAACTTTCTTTTAAATTGTCCCTAAACTGGATGGGTTTTTGTTGCTTGCAAACAAATTCTCTAATCCATGATTACTGCCTTATTCCCTTAAATCCCTTTACAGCAAGGGTCCCCAACTCCCCCACCCCCAGGCTGCACAGCAGGAGGTGAGCAGCAGGCAAGTGAGCGAAGCTTCATCGGCGGCTCCCTACCACTCCCCATCGCTCGCATGACCGCCTGAACCATCCCCCCACTCCATCCCCGTCCGTGGAAAAACTGTCTTCCATGAAACCGGTCCCTGGTGCCAAAAAGGTTGGGGACTGCTGCTTTACAGGAATAATTCTTCAGCCAGAGTACCCACCGTCAATTATTAAAAAATCAAAAAATATCTTTTGAAGTGGGACACTCTGAGAAATTGATATGAAATAAGTTTGTCTTTATTACTCCCTGCATGTTAGGAACCTTTTGATGACAGAACCATTTCTTCCCACAAAGGAAAATAAGCTTTTTTGGTGTGATTGATTATTCACACCAGATCCTAATACAGGGTTGGTTGGGCCTTTAGAACACCAAAGGCCTGTCTGCTCAGCTCTTTGTGGGCGCCAGGAGTTCGTAGGACAAGGTGAAATTTGAGGGGTTTGCTGCTTGAATTCACTTCTTTCTGCCTCCCCCATGGAAAGGAGAACCCAAATGAAGAGTGTGTGGATTCTACAAGCCTCCCTCGGCCCCCACTTTCCCACAAAACAGAGGCCAGTCATGTGGCCAAAGCTCAGTTACAAAGTGCTGATAGCAGCAGTTACATTCTGTGGGTTTCACCATTACAAAACCCCATTCTGTACATACGTAAAATAGATAGCTAGTGGGAAGCAGCCACATAGCACAGGGACATCAGCTCGGTGCTTTGTGACCACCTAAAGGGGTGGGATAGGGAGGGTGGGAGGGAGGGAGACGCAAGAGGGAAGAGATATGGGAACATATGTATATGTATAACTGATTCACTTTGTTATAAAGCAGAAACTAACACACCATTGTAAAGCAATTATACGCCAATAAAGATATTAAAAAAAAAGAGTTAAGAGAAGTCTGAGAATTTGATTTAAGATTGCTGAGGAACCAGTGCTACCATTATATGAGAAAAAAACAAAAACAAAACACCATTCTGATAGGCAAACAGACTTGCTGAGGCCATCTCCACAAGGAATCTGGCCAGTACACTTTGCCCCTTTTTGCTGATCTCTGTCCTGAGTAGACAGTAGCACATCCAGGTGAGTTCACATCAGATTGCCTTCACCCAAGGATGTGAGTGAGGGGGAAGTATGCTGACCCAGGTTCTGAATGTAGAATGTGCCAGCACAGAATGGTAGAAAAGGCACAGGACTAGAAGTCCAGAGGACCTGGATCTGGTCCTGGCCCCGGCTTTGCTACCAGCTACATGTGATCTCAGATAAGCCATTTCACCTTTCAAGGTGCTGATTTCCTTACTGTGCAAGTGACGGGTGGAAATGGATCTGTGTTTTTCCACTGTGGGTGGTGACTTAGGTGGATGGTGAAACCAATTTAGTGGATCAAGACCGACATTAAAAACTTGATTCTAGGGCTGAGCAGGAATTATACAAGATGAATCTAGAGCATCCGGTAGTGCCAGAAAGTAAGAACATGCTCAAAAAAATCAACAATGATAGGCTTATGTCAAAGGGCCACGGGAGCCAAATTAAAGGGCTCCTACTGGCCAAAGCTGAAAAAATTTGAGCACTAAACTAAATAAAGTACTACTGGATTACAACCCACAGTATAAAACAAGAATCCGTGAATCCACACCAATATAAATATTGATTAACTAAATACATCAATAAATGGGGGAGGATAGACAGACCTGCCATACAGAAAAATGCCAAATAATCTACGTAGGGGGTAGAACATAACTCCCCACTGCTTAGGTGGGGCTGCACAGTGGGCAGTAGAAAGAGTAACTTTGCAATAAACAAACGTAACAAACACTACCTCAGCCAAAGGATCAAGGTCAACATGAACAGTGATAAAACACATTGATGGTATGTACTTTCAACATGTGATAAATGGCATTTTACCTCTGTGGTCTTCCGCCCCAAAACCCATAACCCTAGTCTAATCATGAGAAAAACATCAGACGAATGCCAATCGAGGGACATTCTACAAATGCCTGACCTTGAAACTGCCTTGAAACTGTCAAGGTCAACAAAAACAAGGATAGTCTAAGAAACCGTGACTGCCAAGAGGAGTTGAACGAGACACGATGACTAAACACAATGTGGAACGCTGGATAGGATCCTGGAATAGAAGAGGGACATTAGGTAAAAACTAAGAAAACGTGGATAAAGTTTAGACTTTAGTTAACAAATCAGAATGTATTAGTATTGGTTCATTAATTGGGACCAATGTACTTTACTAATGTAAGATAGTAATAGTAGGGGAACTGAGTGTGGGGCATATGGGAACCCTCTGTACTATCTTCACAGCTTTTCTGTAAATCTAAAAGTGTTCTCAAATGAGAAGCTGTTTTTGTCTTGGGGGGTGATTAAAACAAACTTTGTTATGGGAGAAGATGATCGCTAAGCTTTCACTAGCAACACAAAAGGAACACTAAAGCTACGCTAAGGAAATCTGAAATCTAGATGCAAAGGTCCGCTCTGCCATTTGCCCTTTGGGTAAGTCACTCACCTTACCGGAGGTGCTCAGTCGGATTTACCACAAGGTAATACCTGTCCTGCTACGTCACAGGGTTGTTTTGTTGTGGGAAGCAAAGTATATTAAAGTAATTTACAAATGTGGAAATGCTATTTAAAATATGGGGCTTATGATAACCTAGTGTGAACCAGAATTCTCTGGTTCCTCCCCAAATCAGAGTGGGCTCAGGGCTGCTTGAGACTGAGTCTTTTGCCTGCTGCAGCAATGCTTGGGTTTTCAAAGGGGTCCCTGGAGCAGCAGCATCAGTATCACCTGAGAACTCATTGGAAATGCAGAATCTCAGATCCCACCACAGATCCATTAAATCAGAAACTCTGGGGTGGGGCGCGCAATCTGCTTCAACAAGCCCTGCAGGTCATTCTGGTGCTGCTGAAGTTTAAAACCCCAGAGAAACTGACAGATAACTGTGAGTCCCATTCACACGGGCCACACTCCTCCAGCTGGTTGCCCGTGCAGCTAGCAATCACGCAGCTCTCACTTCCTCCAGAACCCCCTTCACATCTATTGACACTTGGCTAATAACTCCTCTGGGGGCGGGGGGTGGAGGGGAACAGTACCATGCACAGGAATGTAGAGAAGTCCATGACACGCTAAACCTCAGCATGAGTTAACCAGCTAGAGCAAGACCCAAGAACATGGTTATTTTGCCCAACTCATCTGTGAAGTTCTCAGCAGTGGTTGTTGTATGTGACTACCAGTCACATTGATGAAAGCACATTCTCCAGAGCAAACACTTTTGGTGGGTCAAAGCCTCGCTCTATTAACATCCTTCCCAGAAGCTCTCTTCCATTTATTCTTTGGAATTATCCCCCTTCCCCATTCACCAGCAATCAGGGAGTGGCTGTGAGAATTAAATCAGGTGATGTTCTCTAAAAAAGTACTGAACATAGTGGCTCACTTTTTATAGACAATCCATAAAAGAAAGCTACTATGATTATCGTTATAAGGTCCTCCTACCTTTGTGACTACTTACCCTTCCCCTACCTACCTCTTGTTTGGCATTCCGCAAGGTACCACATACATCCCCTTTCCTCTTTTGGGACCTGCCCGAAAGGTTAGACAGGTTGGGCCTCCCTTGGAAACCTCCTGAACTGCTATAATTTCAACAAAACTGCCAACTCCCAGGAGTGATCCCCAGTTTTGCCCTCTCTTCTGAGTTATCTGCTGGACATCACTGATATCAACCACACACTTCAAGCTCAGCATGTTCAAAACCAAAAGCATCCTTTTTCCCTAAGATCTATTCATCTTTCTATTTTCTTCCATGGCATAATCAACGGCACCTTAAATAACAGTCACATAGGCCTGAAACTCTGGAGTTACTTCTTGGTTTGCTTTATATGCTTACTGCAGAATAAGGAACACCTTAACTTGGAACAAAATTTCAAAGATGCAATTTAAATCTCACAACTGTCCTTTTATCTCCCATTATCCCCTCCTTGGGGAATCTGATGTTACCCACTTCTTGTATAGCCTTCAAGAGGTATATTATATTTATGACACACAGGGAGTACTAGTAAATGTTTATCAACGAGCTCTCTGGAAAAACAAAACAAAAACCCCGATTTCTTTCCTTTGCCGATTGCCATGGTGTAAATACTCCCACCTTGGCCAATTTCAAACGACCACCACAAAGTCATTGACCAAGGAGTTGGGGAGAGATATACACAACCGGTCTCACAAGCCAGTGCCATCTGCCTTCAGCCCACCCCCTCCCCCAGTTTATGAGTATGTGTACCTATGCATAATATGTACATGTTTACATATATAAACATGTAAAATATATATTAGCTATGAATATATTTTTTCTCACATGGAAGCATCCCATACATACCTTGCTATATATGGTATGTATGCCATAAATCTATGTAGTCTACACTTTGTTGTTTTTTTTTAACTTAACTCAGAGATTGTTACAAATCAGTAGATGTAGAGATGCTTCATTTTTAACTGCTCCATTACTCATTAACCAGTTCCTACTGATGGACAATTAGGTTATTTGCAATCCTTTTATTCAAACAATGCTTCAATAAATAACTTTGCACATATATCATTGTGCACATTTACTTATCTGTAGGATTAAATTCACAGAACTGTTACGGCTAGTTCAAAGGGTGCATGTGTTTGCAGTTTTGACAAATACTGCCAAGGGCTCTACACAGAGCTTGGACCAATTTACATTTCCATCTACCATGAATACCTGTTTCCTCAAACCTCTGCCAACAGTTACCACATTTTCTGACATTTGCCAATCTGATAGGTGAAAAGCATCTCACTAAAGTTTTAACTTACCTTTCTCTTTTTATGAGTGAGGTTAGAGTTTTCACATGTTTAAGCATCATTTGTATGCAATTTTGTGAACTATTTGTTCAAATTCTTTGCCTCTACAGTAACTGTTCTTTCTCTTATTGATTTGTTGTAGTTCTTTATATATTGATGGAACTAGATCTTTGTGACATGAATTGCAATTACTTTTCTAAATTTATTGATCGCCTATTGACAGTTAAAAACATTTGGCCCTGCAAAAATCATATATAGTCAAATAAGTCAATATTTTGTTTTATATCTTCAAAGGCTTTTCTATCTCCATTATTATTAAAATGGTATTCTATTTTTTACTAGTTGTTTTCATGTTAAACTTTTGACCCATGTGAAATTTATTTTGATGGAAGCCATGGTGTAAGGCTCCAACATTTTCACCTGATTGTACCACCACCACTTATTATCTCCCAGAGAATCATCTTTGCCTTCTCTCTCAACCCTGGACCCCAATTTCCTAGTGCCTAGGGGCTGTCATTCTAACTTTCCAATATTTTTTGCTGTCTTTCCTTTCTTCTCCCACTGTGACCACCCTAGTTCAGGTCTCACTGTGCTTATACTCCCAGCCTCTGACCTTCTCTACCACCCCTAGAATACTTTCTCTAAGATAGCTCCCACCACGTCACCTCCTTGTTCACTTTCCACAGGATAAAGTCCAAACCCTTACTATAGGATTCAGAATCCACTCCATTTGCGCCCCAACCTACCTCCCCATTCTCATATCCTGTCACTATTCCCATTTAAAACAGTCCTTCTCATCAAACTGGAGGGTTCGTCACTCCTCAAAATGCTACGCCTTGAGCAAAACAAATAAATGTATACAGCAAAACAGAAAGAGACTCACAGATACAGAAAACAAACTAGTGGATATCAGTGGGGAGATGGAAACGGGGAGGGGCAAGAAAGTATAGGATTAAGAGGTGCAAACTACTATGTATAAAATAGATAAGCAACAAGAATATATTGTACAGCACGGGGAATTACAGCCATTATTTTGTAATAACTGTAAAAGGAATATAACCTACAAAAAGACTGAATCACTATAACTTTAAAGGAGTATAACCTACAAAAAGACTGAATCACACCTGAAACTAATACAATATTGTAAATCAACAACACCTCAATAAAAAAAAAATGCGGGGAGGAGCTTCAAGATGGCGGAAGAGTAAGACATGGAGATCACCTTCCTCCCCACAAATACATCAGAAATACATCTACACGTGGAACAACTCCTATAGAACACCTACTCAACGCTGGCAGAAGACCTCAGACCTCCCAAAAGGCAAGAAACCACCCACGTACCTGTGTAGGGCAAAAGAAAAAAGAATAAACAGAGCCAAAAGAATAGGGACGGGACCTGCACCAGTGGGAGGGAGCTGTGAAGGAGGAAAGGTTTCCACACACTAGGAAGCCCCTTTGCGGGCGGAGACTGTGGGTGGTGGAAGGGGGAAGCTTCGAAGCCACGGAGGAGAGCACAGCAACAGGGGTGCGGGGGGCAAAGCGGAGAGATTCCCGCACAGAGGATCAGTGCCGACCAGCACTCACCAGTCCGAGAGGCTTGTCTGCTCACCCGCTGCGGCGGAAGGGGCTGGGAGCTGAGGCTCGGGCTTTGGTCGGAGCTCCGGGAGAGGACTAGGGTTGGCGGCGTGAACACAGCCTGCAGGGGGTTAGTGCACCACGGCTAGCCAGGAGAGAGTCCGGGAAAAAGTCTGGAGCTGCCAAAGAGGCAAGAGACTGTTTCTTGCCTCTTTGTTTCCTGGTGCGCGAGGAGAGGGGATTAAGAGTGCTGCTTAAAGGAGCTCCAGAGACAGGCGCGAGCCGCGGCTATCAGCACGGACCCCAGAGAGAGGAATGAGACGCTAAGGCTGCTACTGTTGCCACCAAGAAGCCTGTGTGCAAGCACAGGTCACTCTCCACACTTCCCCTCCCGGGAGCCTGTGCAGCCCGCCACTGCCAGGGTCCCACGATCCAGGGAAACTTCCCCGGGAGAACACACGGCATGCCTCAGGCTGGTCACACGGCATGCCTCAGGCTGGTGCAACGTCATGCTGGCCTCTGCCGCTGCAGTCTTGCCCCGCATCCGTACCCCTCCCTCCCGCAGCCTAAGTGAGCCAGAGACCCTGAATCACCTGCTACTTTAACCCCGTCCTGTCTGGGTGTGGAACAGACGCCCTCATGTGACCTACACGCAGAGGCGGGGCCAAATACAAAGCTGAACCCCAGGAGCTGTGCGAACAAAGAAGAGAAAGGGAAATTTCTCCCAGCAGCCTCAGGAGCAGCGGATTAAATCTCCACAGTCACTTTGATGTACCCTGCATCTGTGGAATACCTGAATAGACAATGAATTATCCCAAAATTAAGAAGGTGGACTTAGGGAAAAACTATATATATATTTTTATATATATATATATATATATTTATATATATATCATATGCTTCTGTGTGTATGAGTATGCTTCTGTATGTGATTTTGTCTGTATAGCTTTGCTTTTACCATTTGTCCTAGGGTTCTGTCTGTCCGGTTTTTGTTTGGTTGGTTTTTAGTATACTTTTCAGCGCTTGTTATCATTGGTGGATTTGTTTTTTGGTTTGGTTGTTCTTTCTTTTAATTACTTTTAGAAAATTTTAATACTTATTTTTTGCTTTTAATTTTAATAACTTTTCTGTTTTACTTTAATTATTTTATCTTTTTCTTTCTTTCTTTCTCCCTTTTATTCTGAGCCATGTGGATGACAGGCTCTTGGTGCTCCAGCCAGGCATCAGGGCTGGGCCTCTGAGGTGGGAGAGCCAAGTTCAGGACACTGCTCTACCAGAGACCTCCCAGCTCCACGTAATATCAAATGGCAAAAATATCCCAGATATCTCCATCTCAACGCCAAGACCCAGATCCACTCAATACCCAGCAAGCTACAGTGCTGGACACCCTATGCCAAACAACTAGCAAGACAGGAACACAACCCCACCCATTAGCAGAGAGGCTGCCTAAAATCATAATAAGTCCACAGACACCCCAAAACACACCATCAGACGTGGACCTGCCCACCAGAAAGACAAGATCCAGCCTCATCCACCAGAACACAGGCACTAGTACCCTCCACCAGGAAGCCTACACAACCCACTGAACCAACCTTACCCACTGGGGACAGACACCAAGAAAAACAGGAACTACGAACCTGCAGCCTGTGAAAAGGAGACCCCAAACACAGTAAGTTAAACAAAATGAGAAGACAAAGAAACTCACAGCAGATGAAGGAGCAAGGTAAAAACCCACCAGACCAAACAGATGAAGAGGAAATAGGCAGTCTACCTGAAAAAGAATTCAGAATAATGATAGTAAAGATGATCCAAAATCTTGGAAATACAATGGAGAAAATAGAAGAAACGTTTAACAAGGACCTAGAAGAACTAAAGATGAAACAAGCAACGATGAACAACATAATAAATGAAATTAAAAATTCTCTAGAAGGGATCAATAGCAGAATAACTAAGGCAGAAGAATGGATAAGTGACCTGGAAGATAAAATAGTGGAAATAACCACTGCAGAGCAGAATAAAGAAAAAAGAATGAAAAGAATTGAGGACAGTCTCAGAGACCTCTAGGACAATATTAATCTCACCAACATTCGAATTATAGGGGTCCCAGAAGAAGAAGAGAAAAAGAAAGTAACTGAGAAAATATTTGAAGAGATTATAGTTGAAAACTTCCCTAATATGGGAAAGGAAAGAGTTAATCAGGTCCAGGAAGCACAGAGAGTCCCATACAGGATAAATCCAAGGAGAAACATGCCAAGGCACATATTAATCAAACTATCAAAAATTAAATACAAAGAAAAAATATTAAAAGCAGCAAGGGAACAACAACAAATAACATACAAGGGAATCCCCATAAAGTTAACAGCTGATCTTTCAGCAGAAACTCTGCAAGCCAGAAGGGAGTGGCAGGTCATATTTAAAGTGATGAATGGAAAAAACCTACAACCAAGATTACTCTACCCAGCAAGGATCTCATTCAGATTTGACAGAGAAATTAAAACCTTTACAGACAAGCAAAAGCTAAGAGAATTCAGCACCACAAAACCAGCTTTACAACAATGTTAAGGGAACTTCTCTAGGCAAGAAACACAAGAGAAGTAAAAGACCTACAATAACAAACCCAAAACAATTAAGAAAATGGTAATAGGAACATACATATCAATAATTACCTTAAATGTAAATGGATTAAATGCTCCAACCAAAAGACATAGACTGGCTGAACGGATACAAAACCAAGACTCATATATATGCTGTCTACAAGATACCCACTTCAGACCTAGGGACACATACAGACTGAAAGTGAGGGGACGGAAAAAGAGATTCCATGCAAATGGAAATCAAAAGAAAGCTGGAGTAGCAATTCTCATATCAGACATAATATCAGACATAATAGACTTTAAAACAAGGACTATTACAAGAGACAAAGCAGGACACTACATTATGATCAAGGGATCAAACCAAGAAGAAGGTATAACAATTGTAAATATTTATGCACCCAACATAGGAGCACCTCAATACATAAGGCAAATACTAACAGCCATAAAAGGGGAAATTGACAATAACACAATCATAGTAGGGGACTTTAACACCCCACTTTCACCAATGGACAGATGATCCAAAATGAAAATAAATAAGGAAACACAAGCTTTAAATGATACATTAAACAAGATGGACTTATTGATATTTATAGGACATTCCATGCAAAAACAACAGAATACACTTTCTTCTCAAGTGCTCATGGAACATTCTCCAGGATAGATCATATCTTAGGTCACAAATCAAGCCTTGGTAAATTTAAGAAAATTGAAATCGTATCAACTATCTTTTCTGACCACAACACTATGAGACTAGATATCAATTACAGGAAAAAAAATCTGTAAAAATTACAAACACATAGAGGCTAAACAATACACTACTTAATAACCAAGAGGTCACTGATGAAATCAGAGAGGAAATCAAAAAATACATAGAAACAAATGACAATGAAAATACGACGATGCAAACCTATGGGATGCAGCAAAAGCAGTTCTAAGAGGGAAGTTTATAGCAGTACAGTCCTACCTCAAGAAGCAAGAAACATCTCAAATAAACAACCTAACCTTACACCTAAAGCAATCAGAGAAAGAAGAACAAAAAAAAACCCCAAAGTTAGCAGAAATCATAAACATCAGATCAGAAATAAATGAAAAAGAAATGAAGGAAGCGATAGCAAAGATCAATAAAACTAAAAGCTGGTTCCTTGAGAAGATAAACAAAATTGATAAACCATTAGCCAGACTCATCAATAAAAAAAAAGGGAGGGCTTCCCTGGTGACTCAGTGGTTGAGAGTCGGCCTGCCGATGCAGGGGACACGGGTTCGTGCCCCGGTCCGGGAAGATCCCACATGCTGCGGAGCGGCTGCGCCCGTGAGCCATGGCCACTGAGCCTGCGCGTCCGGAGCCTGGGCTCCACAACGGGAGAGGCCACAACAGTGAGAGGCCCGCGTACTGCGAAAAAACAAAACAAAAAAAAACAAAAAAAAAGGGAGAAGACTCAAATCAATAGAATTAGAAATGAAAAAGGAGAAGTAACAACTGACACTGCAGAAACACAAAGCATCATGACAGATTACTACAAGCAACTATATGACAATAAAATGGACAACATGGAAGAAATGGACAAATTTTTAGGAATGAACAACGTTCCGAGACTGAACCAGGAAGAAATAGAAAATAGGAACAGACTAATCACAAGCACTGAAATTGTAACTGTGATTTAAAATCTTCCAACAGAGAAAAGCCCAGGACCAGATGGCTTCACAGGCGAATTCTATCAAACACTTAGAGAAGACCTAACAGCTATCCTTCTCAAATTCTTCCAAAATATAGCAGAGGGAGGGACACTCCCAAACTCATTCTATGAGGCCACCATCACCCTGATACTAAAACCAGACAAACATGTCACAAAAAAAGAAAACTACAGACCAATATCACTGATGAACATAGATGCAAAAATCCTCGACAAAATACTAGCAAACAGAATCCAACAGCACATTGAAAGGATCATACACCATGATCAAGTGGGGTTTATTCCAGGAATGCAAGGATTCTTCAATATACGCAAATCAATCAATGTGATACACCATATTAACAAACTGAAGGAGAAAAACCATATGATCATCTCAATAGATGCAGAGAAAGCCTTCAACAAAATTCAACACTCATTTATGATAAAAACCCTCCATAAAGTAGGCATAGAGGAAACTTACCTCAACATAATAAAGACCATATATGACAAACCAACAGCCAACATCGTCCTCAATGGTGAAAAGCTGAAACCATTTCCACTAAGATCAGGAACAAGACAAGGTTGCCCACTATCATCACTGTTATTCAACATAGCTTTGGAAGTTTTAGCCACAGCAGTCAGAGAAGAAATTAAAGGAATCCAAATCGGAAAAGAAGAAGTAAAGCTGTCACTGTTTGCAGATGACATGATACTATACATAGAGAATCCTAAAGATGCTACCAGAAAACTACTAGAGCTAATCAATGAATTTGGTATAGTAGCAGGATACAAAATTAGCACAGAAAACTCTTGCATTCCTATATGGTAATGATGAAAAATCTGAAAGTGAAATTAAGAAAACACTCCCATTTACCATTGCAACAAAAAGAATAATATTTCTAGGAATAAACCTACCTAAGGAGACAAAAGACCTGTATGCAGAAAATTATAAGACACTGATGAAAGAAACTAAAGATGATACAAATAGATGGAGAAATATACCATGTTCTTAGATTGAAAGAATCAACATTGTGAAAATGAGTATACTACCCAAAGCGACTTACAGAATCAGTGCAATCCCTATCAAACTACCACTGGCATTTTTCACAGAACTAGAACAAAAAATTTCACAATTTGTATGGAAACACAAAAGACCCTGAATAGCCAAAGCAATCTTGAGAAAGAAAAACGGAGCTGGAGGAATCAGGCTCCCTAACTTCAGAGTATACTACAAAGCTACAGTAAAAAAAAAAAAAAAAAAAAAATCTACAGTAATGAAGATAGTATGGTACTGGCACAAAAACAGAAATTTAGATCAATGGAACAGGATAGAAAGCCCAGAGATAAACCCATGCACATATGGTCACCTTATCTTTGATAAAGGAAGCAGGAATATACAATGGAGAAAAGACAGCCTCTTCGATAAGTGGTGCTGGGAAAACTGGACAGCTACATGTAAAAGTGTGAATTTAGAATACTCCCTAACACCATACACAAATATAAACTCAAAACGGATTAAAGACCTAAACGTAAGGTCAGACACTATCAAACTCTTAGAGGAAAACATAGGCTGAACACTCTATGACATAAATCACAGCAAGACCCTTTTTGACCCAGCTCCTAGAGAAATGGAAATAAAAACAAAAATAAACAAATGGGACCTGATGAAACTTCAAAGCTTTTGCACAGCAAAGGAAACCATAAACAAGACCAAAAGACAACCCTCAGAATGGGAGAAATATTTGCAAATGAAGCAACTGACAAAGGATTAATCTCCAAAATTTACAAGCAGCTCATGCAGCTCAATATCAAAAAAACAAACAACCCAATCCAAAAATGGGCAGAAGACCTAAATAGACATTTCTCCAAAGAAGATATACAGATTGCCAACAAATACATGAAAGAATCCTCAACATCACTAATCATTAGAGAAATGCAAATCAAAACTACAATGAGATATCACCTCACACCAGTCAGAATGGCCATCATCAAAAAATCTACGAACAGGGCTCCCCTGGTGGCGCAGTGGTTGAGAGTCCGCCTGCTGATTCAGGGGACACGGGTTCGTGCCCCGGTCCGGGAAGATCCCACATGCCGTGGAAAGGCTGGGCCCGTGAGCCATGACTACTGAGCCTGCGCGTCTGGAGCCTGTGCTCCGTAACGGGAGAGGCCGCAACGGTTAGAGGACCGCATACCGCAAAAAAACTAAAAAAAAAACAATCTACAAACAATAAATGCTGGAGAGGGTGTGGAGAAAAGGGAACCCTCATACACTGTTGTGGGAATGTAAATTGATACAGCCACTATGGAGAACAGTATGGAGGTTCCTTAAAAAACTAAAAATAGGGCTTTCCTGGTGGCGCAGTGGCTGAGAGTCCACCTGCCTATGCAGGGGACATGGGTTCATGCCCCGGTCTGGGAAGATCCCACATGCCGCAGAGCGGCTGGGCCCGTGAGCCATGGCCACTGAGCCTGCGTGTCTGGAGCCTGTGCTCCGCAACGGGAGAGGCCACAAGAGTGAGAGGCCCACGTACCGCAAAAAAAAAAAAAAAAAAAAAAAAAAAACTAATAATAGAACTATCATACGACCCAGCAATCCCACTAATGGGCATACACCCTGAGAAAACCATAATTCAAAGAGAGTCATGTACCACAATGTTCATTGCAGCTCTATTTACAATGGCCAGCACATGGAAGCCACCTAAGTGACCATCGACAGGTGAATGGATAAAGAAGATGTGGCACATATATACAATGGAATATTACTCAGCCATAAAAAGAAACGAAATTGAGTTATTTGTATTGAGGTGGATGGACCTAGAGTCTGTCATACAGAGTGAAGTGTGAAAAACACATACCGTATGCTAACACAGAGTGAAGTGTGAAAAACACATACCGTATGCTAACACATATATATGGAATCTAAAAAAAAAAAATTCATGGAGAACCTATAGGCAAGACGGGAATAAAGACGCAGACCTACTAGAGAATGGACTTGAGAACACGGGGTGGGGGAAGGGTAAGCTGGGACAAAGTTAGAGAGTGGTAGTGTATATATGGACATATATACACTACCAAATGTAAAATAGATAGCTAGTGGGAAGCAGTCACATAGCACAGGGAGATCAGCTCGGTGCTTTGTGACCAGCTAGAAGGGTGGGATAGGAAGGGTGGGAGGGAGGAAGACACAAGAGGCAAGAGATATGGGGATATATGTATATGTATAACTGATTCACTTTGTTATAAAGCATAAACTGACACACCATTGTAAAGCAATTATATTCCAATAAAAATGTTAAGAAAAAAAAATGCTACACCTTGGTTCATTCTGCATTCTCTACCTGGAGTGTCCTTTCACCTAGCTCTCCATTCCCTTCCTTCGTCTCAATCCTACACGTCCTTCAAGGCTTGGCTCAGATGCCCCCTTCCCTGCAGAAGAGTCTCCCATGGCCTCTCTGTGCTCCCACCACACCTCAGCATCTTGTTTACACCAAGTGTTACACCCCTCCTTGTCTCTCACATTGTGTGTTTATAACTGTCCCTCCCAGCTGGAGGGAATGTTCCTTGAGAGCAGGGGCTGTGGCTAATCCATTATTATTATACAGAATAAATAGTATTTAATAAAACGAAAATGCTTTAGCCTAGTGGTTCTCAAACTTTAGTGAGCATCAGAATCACCCGAAGAGCTTGTAAAAACAGAGAGCTGGGCTCTCCCCTCAGTTTCTGATTCAGTAGGTCTGCGGTGGGGCCCGAGAATTTGCGTTTCTAACATATTCCCAGGTGATGCTGATCAGCAACTTGTGGAACCGCACTTTGAAAACCACTGCCTCAGGCTACACCTCAAACCTCAAACTGCAAACCTTTGAAAACGTGAACACAGTCACGTGTCCAAAAATCTCCTGCAGGAGGAAATCCTCTGGAGCTGGGTGTCCTTTACATACATGTAGATTTCATCGTGTCCAAACAGTTCAGCCTAAGAAGGCAGTGATCAGCTCAAGGCCACAGAGGCAGAAGCACTTCCGGGGCTGGATTCATCCTCTGATTCTCTGACTCCCACTTCTGTGCTCTCCACCACACAGAGGGGCCTTCTGGTCAATGACCCGACTACACCACAGCTCTGCCACCCAGCCCCTTCGTGACTGTGGGTAGACTACGTAAGCCCCCCTAGGCTTGTGATAGTCTGGGGTTCTTTGAGTGGAAGCAAGAGAAAATATGCCGGCAACTGAAACAAACAAAAACATGTACTGGGAAAATATTAGTTTCAGGAAGTAAGGAGGGGCTGGAGGGGAAACACGGGCACAGCTTCATGGGACCTGGAGCCAGACTCTAACAATGCCATGCGGACAAGAATGGTTGGGTCAGGACACACCCTTGGCAGCAGAATCTCCATGACCCTCGGCGTTGGACCCAGATTCCAGCCAGAGGTATCTAACTGGTTTGGCTCCCAGGGCCACCCACAGCCAGGGAGAATGGGGCTCCTCGTTCTAGACCCTAAGGCAAGAAGTGATCCCTCAAATGGAAATCAGGAAGGGTAAATGGATGCTGGACAACCAAAGAGCAAGTAATTGCTCCCCAGCCTCTGTTCGGTCATTGGTAAACTGTTATGCTGACAGCCACCTCATACGTTATTGGAAGATCTAATGAGATAGTATAAGTACAGCACTAAACCTGGCACAGAGTAAGTGCTCCACAGTTACCTGCTGCCATTGCTATTATTACTGTTCTTTGCAATTACCATCACCCCCTTTAAAGTCAGGATGGTTCCCCATTCCCTAAAGACCCCAACAAGCTCCAAAGGACACTTCAGTTAATTCTATAGAAATCTGCTTGAAGCAACTCTGAACCCATAAGAAAAACCCAAGTGGGTCTTCCCTGCATTCTTTGAGGTCAAGTACCCCTCGTCCACTTCATCTCAGATGCTAGACAACAGAACTACACTCCAATTGGAGCCAGCAAGTTATTTTAAGCCACTTCCGTGGCCATGCTGGAGAACAGGTTGTTAGATCTCATTCGGTTTCAGTTACAAAGCTGGTAAGAACTCAACTTTGGATTCAGTTCCCAGTAGCAAATAAACACACCTGTGTGTATCATCACAGCAATTCAAAACCTCGGGAGAGGAATTAAACCCCTCCTCCTACTCAGTTCCACCTGGCCTCCGGCAATCGGCAGAAAGACACAGAAAGGGCAGGACTTCACTCCTGTCATCCCCCTCTGAGGATTCCCTTTCCTCCTCCTCCTTCAGACCATCAGCACCCTGAATCATGACCTACAGAAAAATGGAATTTTTCTCTCCAGGGTCCCAATTAAAATCCAGACTCATTCCCTTGGAGCTACAGATCCTCGCTGTAATTAACAAATTCTCTGTGACTGTTTACTATCTCCTTGAAGGGAGGTTCCACATCTGTCTCAGTCATCACCATATCTCCCCTGTACCCAGTCTGGTGTCTGGCACACAGTGCGTGCTCAACAAACACGCATTCAGTGTATGGACAAAGATCATACTGCATGCTTTCCTTCTAGAGAGGCATTTACTTCAAGTTTAATCATGTTTGTGAGATTAATAAAATACATTATTTAGCTTCTGCTTCTAAACATTTCAGATCACTGCCCACCACAAATGATTCGGAGAGGGATATTTGTTTCATAAGACTTAAAGTATAAATTTCTTGTATTACAGCATTTGATATCAAGATAGAAAAAAGTAACGGAATCTTTCACAGTACTATCTTTTAATACACAAGTGGAGAAATGTTATATTGAGAAGTGTTTGACCCGCACAACATTAAAAACAAACAGATTTTAATATTTTAACCATAGAGAGTAAACAAAAGAGTAAACTTGATTGTATACTGGCAGTCACAGATCCTCTGATGGTCTCTTTTTGGGGTCCTCTCTGCAATTTAATTCTGTTCTGCTTTATATTCAAGCTACTTTTCAATTCAGGTCCACTGTCTCATGATCTCAGAAATCACAGATGGGGAAGAATATCCTCTGGGGTTGTCCATCTAGCTTTACACCCCCTCAGAGAGCTGGGTTTATTACCTCGGCTATTCTTTTGTGAGTAAATACAGACACCTAGACAGCGACAGAATGCTCATCTAAAGAAATTTTATATGAAAGCAATTTGTTTCTCAGCTTTAAACCCACATATTATCATTATTATTTAAGAATCATTTTCCACTCATATTCCAGGGGTCTTGGGGTGTCTAGAAACAATCATATTCTGGCTCCCAAACAAACAGATTTAAGCAGAGTGATTATAAAGCAAGTCCAGCGAAAATTCAATTTCAGGGTATAAACAGTGCGACTAAGAACAATAAAATTACCAATGCACTTTCCATATTTTTTCTAAGATGAAGGAAATATTTCATCAACTCCAAAACAAAAGAATCAGACAAATAACTAAAGGAGCACTTCTTCTACTCCTTCATGTTGCTATTCCATTTATGATAAAAGAATTTTTTAATTTTCACATAGATGAAGTAAGCCCAGGAATGACATTGGAAGGCTACAGTCTGCCTGCTATAAGCTTCTACAAAGAATCATCTTGGAACAAATTAATATTTTTCAATCTTTTCATATAAGGGGACTTCTTTGTGAAAAATATTTTGCTCCAGACTTTTAAGAAATTCAGATATCTTTCATTTTTAACTGACTATGAAAAAGTTCAAACGTATACAAAACTGTACAGCAGCACTGTCCAAGAGAAATGTAATATGAACCATATAAGCAATTTTAAGTTTTTAAGTCGCCAATTACAGAGTAAAAGAAAACAGGTGAAATTAGTTTTAATTATGTATTATAGTAATCCAAAATGTTACCATTTCAGCATGTAAGCAAACAATAAAAAATTATTGAGATAATTTTACATCCTTTTTCGAACGAACTCTTGGAAACTCAGTGTGTATTTCATACCTACAGTACAGCTCACCAAGAATTAGCCACACCTCAAGTGCGCCACCACCACATGTAGCCAATGGCTGCCCCAGGGGCCAGCAGAGATGGGGAAAAGCATTAAAAAGCCCGTGAACTCACCACTCCGCTTCAGTCAACTCACACACAGCCTGGTTTCCTCTATTCTCCCTCTCCACCCCCAGGATATTTTAAAGCAAATCCTAAAAATAGTACCATTTCATCCATGTTCAAATTTCCTTGATTGCCTCCTAATATTTTTTTTAACAGTGGATTTGTTCAAATCGGGATCTAATCAATCAACTATGAGGATCTCTTTTTAATGGCAATGTTTTTTGATGACAGCTGCATAACAGGAGCTATACTTTTAGTAAAATGCTTTATTCATTCAGATGTTTATTACACATCTGTCTTGTGCCAGGTACTGTTCTAGCCCCAAGACACAGCAGTGAGCGAGACTCAAAGGAACTTCCAGCTTAACTCCTGCCTGCACAGTCGGATTGTTTGGGGAAGGTTTAAAAAAAAATTCCAGTTCCATCTGGCAAATGGATAAATAAAGCGTGGTCTATACAAACAACAGGTTGTTATTAGGCAATAAAAAGGAATGAAGCACTGATTCATGCTACAACAGGGGTGAACCCAACTATAACATGATAAGTGAAAGAAGCCAGACACAAAAGCATGATTCCATTTTCCTGAAATGTCCAGAATAGGCAAATACATACACACTTAAAGTAGACCAGTGGTTGCAAGGTGAGTAGGGAAACTGCTCACAGGGGTAGATTTCTTTTGGCAGTAATAAAATGTTCTAAAATTAATTACAACATGACAGTTGCACAACTGTGAATATACTAAAGACCATTAAATTGTATACTTTAAATGGGTGAATTGTATGAAATGTGAGTTATAACTCAATAAAGCTTTTATTAAAAAAAATAACTGGATAAAATATGTTACATTCACACAATGGAATACTATCCAGCTGTAACACAGAATGAGAAAATGTCTTTAAAAAAAATTCCATGGGCTTCCCTGGTGGCGCAGTGGTTGAGAGTCCGCCTGCCGATGCAGGGGACACGGGTTCTTGCCCCGGTCTGGGAAGATCCCACATGCCGCAGAGCAGCTGGGCCCGTGAGCCATGACCGCTGAGCCTGCGCATCCGGAGCCTGTGCTCCACAATGGGAGAGGCCACAACAGTGAGAGGCCCGCATACAGGAAAAAAAAAAAAAAAAATTCCAGGGACCAGCCCTCTTCACCCCATGCCACTTCATTCAGAAACTTTGTGAGATGGGCCTAGGTAGGGAAAAGCTTTTTAGATCCCTAAGTGATTCTAATGTAAGCCAAATGAGAGTCAGATGTTCCATGGAAGATTCAGTCAAGTGACCAGTTACACAACGGTACGATAACTGCTCCCTCCAAAACAGATAGGCACAGAGTGCCATGCATGTTTTCCAACTTCAACTTGGAGGCAGCAGAGGAAGTCTTCCTATAAGTGACATTCAGGCTGAAATGTGATGGATGAGTGGGAACCAGCCAGGTGAACAGGGGTGTAAAGAGGACATAACTTCATGCGGAAACTGGGAGGCCAGAATACATTATTCATGGCCCTGGCGATATAGGTGGGGAGCTGAATTTAGTTCAGTGTGACTAGAACACACAGAACGAAGTGATGAGCTATGACCCAGAGGTGATTCATAGAAGATCTAGTAAGTCAGGTTTAAAAATGAGAAATATTCATTGATCAATAAAACATTGATGAAAATTTAGTTTTGATTCCATAACAGTTTTAATATACTTTTAATAACAACTTTACCATATATATGAAAAAATAGTGTATATAAGATGCAAGATATTTACCCTACAGAAAATGCTTGTTTATTTTTATGGGTTTGAGATCTCCTTACAATATCTGCAAGGTGAAAACAACCAGAATAAGTGCTTTTCGTGGATTTAAATAATTAGGATTTCTATTGCTTCATCATAAATTGATGAAGGTATTACAGTATTGTGGATCAAAAAGTAGGAAACAAAATGCCACATTCCAATTACTTTTTTCACAAAATATTCTAACAGCATATAACCATATACAGTTGTTTCTACTCTCTTTTTAATTGTGCACCTACTATGGATAACATACGAGGCTTAGCGATGTGGGGATACAAACAGAAGGAATAGATACTAGTCCTGCCTTCAAGGCATCTACAATGTAGTAAGGGAGCTAATACATTTGAATAAATAACTAGGCCAGAAGGCACTGGGGTGGAGGAATGTGTGGGGTGGGTATGAAAGAAAGTGCTGAAGAGTGTGTGTTTTAATGCTATGAGAGACTGAGTTCAGAGAGATGATTCTGGCAGAACTGGTTTATGAGTTCAGCCTTGAAAGACCTGGGGTTTCACAGGTAGAGGCAATGAAAGAGCTTTCTAGGCAACAGCAGTATAAGAGCAAAGGCAAAATGCCCTGTTGCTGAATACAGTTCAGGCTGGGGAACAATGGGTGAAGGCAGACGCTGAGCCCAGGCTGCCGGATCCTGACTTTAGGCTAAGGGGTCTACCTTAAATGGGGAGAGAAAGGACCAGGGGGTTGAGTCTCAACTCCACCTTGTATTACTTGTAAAGTAGTTGCAAACTTAACTTCTCCTGGTCTCATCCAGAGATTGGGGGTATAATAACAGTGCCTGCTTTGCTGTTGCTCTGAGGATAAAACACAATTTTAAATCCACGTAAGGTACTCATGACCGTACCTGGCACAAGAAGGTCAACAGCTACTGCTGCTGTTATTAATATTATAATTATTATTAACTATATAAGCCACTCAAGAATTTTTAGCAATATAATGACAGGATCTAGAGAATTTACCTGACTATGATATGAAGGCGGGGCTGAGGGAGACAATGTAAGCTATGTTAGGACAGAGTACAGAAGTCCCTAAGACTCTGAGCTAAGATGCTGCAGGGGCAACTGGAAGGCGTGGATGTGAACGACAAGAGGGAGGAGAGATACGAGCTGGGGTGAGTATAAACATGGTCTAAACAGTAGTGACTGGGAAGTTAAGAAGGACATTTCCAGAGAAGGGGGATAAAAGCTGATGAATAAGATATAGACAGGAGGGACTTCCCTGGTGGTGCAGTGGTTAAGAATCCACCTGCCAATGCAGGGGACACGGGTTAGAGCCCTGGTCTGAGAAGATCCCACATGCCATGGAGCAACTAAGCCCATGTGCCACAACTACTGAGCCTGAGCTCTAGAGCCCATGAGCCACAACTACTGAGCCTGCGTGCCTAGGGCCCGTGCTCCACAACAAGAGAAGCCACGACAGTGAGAAGCCCACACACTGCAATGAAGAGTAGCCCCCGCTCGCCGCAACCAGAGAAAGCCCACGCGCAGCAACGAAGACCCAACAGAGCCAAAAATAAATTAATTAATTAATTAATTTTAAAAAAAGATGTAGACAGGAAAGGAATTCACAGGCAACTATAAACAACTCTCAGTTCTGAAGCCTCCTTCAACTTAACAGCCTCCATGTTCCTCAGTGCCCTAGAGTTCCTGTGGGCGTTCTGGGTTGAAGGATTCTCCAACCCTCCCTGGAGTACTCTTTTTCTTTTTATAAATTTATTTATTTATTTATATTTATTTTTGGCTGCACTGGGTCTTCGTTGCTGCACGGGGCTTTCTCTAGTTGTGGTGAGCGGGGGCTACTCTTCATTGCGGTGGCTTCTCTTGTTGCAGAGCATGGGCTCTAGGCACACAGGCTTCAGTAGCTGTGGCATGTGGGCTCAGTAGTTGTGGCTTGCAGGCTCTAGAGCACAGGCTCAGTAGTTGTGGCTCACAGGATCTAGAGCGCAGGCTCAGTAGTTGTGGCGCACAGGCTTAGTTGCTCCACGGCATGTGGGATCTTCCCAGACCAGGGCTTGCCGTGTCCCTTGCATTGGCAGGCGGATTCTTAACCACTGCATCACCAAGGAAGTCCTGGAGAACTCTTGAAATGGAATTAACAATTAAGAAAATATAGTACTGCCAAGAGGCACAGTATAAATGAAACAGTGGATTATCCAGGTCATCATGCAAGGAAAAATATTATACTACCCCTAAAACTGGAATGAAGTAGAAGAAAAAAGGGATCTCTAATTTCTTCCCATCCTCTATTTTGCCATTAGCTCTTCAGGTGGTAACCATGACATACTTAGCTAACTTCTTGCTCTCAGTTTTACTACAAGAGAACAAAGAGTCGAAATGTAGTTATTTTGCCAAAAGGTTGCTGCAGAAGCTTCTGGAACTAGTAGTGGTTTCTAACTCTCCATTCTACATATGGGAACAGAGGTACTAGCTGGTCTTCCAGTACTTTCCTTAAGAGGCAGAAAGCATTACTGTGTTCAGAGTTCATTTACCACAGTGGGTAAAACCCATCAGATTTCTCTTTAGATTTAGGTGAAAGTAAATTTAAATCCAGGTGAAAGGAGAATTTCCTTTCCTCCTACATTAAATGTGCCTCATCTACCAGGCCCACAAACCATAAACTCATCCACAAATATCAATGGCAGTAAGAGTCTCAACAATTCAGAAAATAGTACAACTAGACTCTTACTGGCAGTGGAAAGTTTATAGCTCAGCCTCAGGTGGTTTTACTATGCTGTAACATTGAACTCTATCATAATGAGTTAACATCTAATTAAATAGTGGGAGCAGGAGAAATTTCAGTCTAGTGGAAGGAGCTAAAGATTGACACTCAGAAAGACTATTAGTAAAAATCTAATTCAGCAATCTACTACTGACCCTGGGCAGATTCCCAAACCTAGGCTGCAGTTTCTTCATCTATAAAATGGAGATAACCTCACAGCACTGCCATCAAGATGGCGAAGATGAAAGAATACAGCCTATGGCAGCCTGGTAGTATCTGGTTTACAGCATAATTATTAGGCTATTATTGAAACTAAATCTCAGTAATGATAAAATCTTTTGGTTAAGCAATAGCTTTTGTTATAAATAAAGCTAAATGTCTACTGGCTGTAATGGTGGAAACCACATTTTAGTTTCTTGGAAGCAGCCCAGCACAATAGAGAGAAAATGAGCTGGAATTCTAGTTCTGTCAGGATAATCTTGGGAAAACTGGTTAACCTGCTGGAGCCTCAATTTCCCATCTAGTTAGAAATACCTAGCTAATAAGACTATATACCAAACAGGGTGGTGTGCTAGTATGTTGGTGGAGGGGATGGTCATTTAGCTTGGGTGCGTTTCAGCCCAGGCCTGCCTAGTTGGTCTCCTTGGGCCAGAAGGGGGGCCTCACCTTGAATGATGTTTGGAGGTAGAGTGTGGGTGCTCAAAAGTTAGACCTACACCTTTACCTGTCTATGGATGGATCTGTTTTGCAGCTGCAGCTTAAAACATTTCTAGATGCCCTCATCCCAGTACTCAAACTCTGAGGGTCAGGGCAACATTGTTGGGGGGGGGGGGGCGTTGGTCAGATGCACCTCAGCGCAATTCCCAGACACATCGAAAGCGACAACTTCACAGCTCCCCTCATCTTAGAGTCCTGACTATAGAAGAGACTGGTAGTTCGTGAGACGGAGGAGGGAGAGTACAAATGTGCGTAAGGTGGCTGGCAAGCTGCATTACCGAAAGAGGGAGGCGCGCCCTGACCTAAGAAGTATCTGGACGATCTAGAACAATGCCCATTAGTGACTCCAGAAGCTGCAAACGCTTCCCAGGCTGCTGGGAAGCCCGAAGGGACAAGTGCCCTCAGACCGCAGCCTGGGTGCCGGAGACTGGAGCAGGCCGGGCGCGGGGAGGCGGGCGAGCCCGGAGCCTGCAAGGCCAGCGCCTCCCAGGTGCCCCCGGCGCGCCCCAGCCCGCGGATGTGGTGAAGCCTCGCGCTCGGCCCAATCAAGCTGGTTTCCTGTGCCTCCCGCCCCGGCGCCGCGCCTCCCGGCTGCCCAGAACAACGCTCGGAGCCGCATCCTCCGGTGCCCCGACCCAGGCTCGGCGCCTTCTCGCCGTCAATCCCGGCCAAACCGTGCCTCTCAGGAGAGCACTCCAGGGCGGGCAGCACTCGGGCCCTAACTCCCGGGAGGCCGGCACCGAGGGCGACTCGGGGCTGCCCCCACTGACCGGTTGTTCCTCGGCGACAGGAGGCAGACTCCAGGCTTGCTGAGACCGGCGGCACCCCCCATACCGCAGCCCTTCCGAGCCCGCGCCACGGCCCGGGGCCCCACCACACCCCAGCGCCATCCTGGCGGGCATCTCGACTCTAACCTGCACGCTCTGCCGCCGCGGACGCCGCCTAGCTCCGAGGGTCGTCCACACACGCGGGAGGAGGCAAACCCGGCTTCTTCGGTCCCCCAGCAACGCACAGCTGATAGTTCCCTCACCAGCCGCAGGAGACAGGGGCGGGGAGGGCTACTCGCCTACGGCCGCCCGGGTCAGAACCTGCGCCGCGCACTGGCCGCCTGGCTCTCGGCTCCCCTTGTTCCGCCCGGCTCGCGTGCGCTGCTATCGCTCACCCAGTTCCCAGTACTTTGCCCAGAACTTCTCCGCGCGCGCCTCCAGGCGATTAGCTGGAGTGGGGAGCTAGGGGCGTGAGCGAGGAGGAGGAGCCAGAGCCCGCTCTGGGGCGGGGCCACGCGGGGAGGGCGGGAGGGACGGCAGAGTGACCCACACTCCCACCAACCAGGAGTCGTCTCCGGGGAAGGAGGTGGGGCCATGCACCTGGAAAAAGCACCGATTCCATGACGCAGTCAGGGGAGGTGGGAAGCCGAGTTCCCGACGGGTGCGAGGGGTGGAGGGAGGTGAGAGTTGCCTTTGGTAGGGGGTAGGAGTTCCCGGCGGCCCAGCGCGCTATATGCGTGCCCTTGACACTCAGTAAATGTTCGTGGAGCGGCGTTTCCGGGCCAGGGAGGGAGGAAGAAGAGAGGGCGGCGCGTGAGAGGCTGGTTAAAGGACACGGTTTCAGAGGACACACTGGGCGAACAGGCAAAGAGGATTCGACCTCTTGAGGAACTCAGACCGAGGCAAAGGGATAGAGAAAGGAAAAAATCACGTGGAGAAGGGAGGATTGCAGGCACGGGATGACGGAGGACAGAATCCCCATGGGATCCGGCGGGAGGCTGTGACCGCGACATCCAGAGGCAGTGATGCAGATTGGTGCCGGGTCCCAGGAGGAGACATGAGGGGAGCGTGGTTGTTTATTGTACGCAGTTCATGTGCGAAGGGGAGGGGAGAGAAAGCATCACAGTTACAATTAAAATGCAGGAGCTCCATGATAGACAAGAAAGCCCACCCTAAAGCTCCTAAACCGGGGAGCTACCACAGACGTATCGGAAAGAGCGTTCCAGGCAGAGGGAGCGGCAAATGCAAGGTGTGTAACCTCGCTGAAGATCCTTCTAACCTACCTCACCGAGCTAGACCTTGAGTGTGGCTCTCTAGGCGCTCTGCCTGTCACAGTGTAGGGGCTCCAGAATATTAAATTCCAGTGCCGCCCACCACCTGCGGCACTCGACACATTTCCAGCCTCCTAGACGACCCCAAATAAGGTTTCTGAGGTTCTTGCCGGAGCCACGCTATCCGCATTTCATTCTTCGCGCTCGGTTCTCCGCTTTCTGGGGTCGCGGAATGTCTGGGATGGTCTGTCTTGGACCTGGCAGGCGACGAGCGAGGGCGGGAGGACCCCGACAAGCTGCCGAACAAACCCACCGTTATGCTGCCCGCGCTGGCACTCGGAAAACCTTATTGGAGAAGATTTAAAATCCAGTGATTTGGAGGTTCTTAAATCATCCCCCTGCACCCGACCAACGCCCGGCGGATGAAAGCTTCTGGCAGGCGCCCGGACCATTCATTCTGAACTCATGGAGTCACCCTGCCCACGCCCGTTGTTTTCCAGCCCTCCTTCCGTTTTTCGGTAATTCCTCTCAGAAGGAGAAGCTCAATTCCCCCCCCCCCGCGACCCCCCCCCCCCCGCTTCAAGCTCTTTTATTTCTCTTTATTTCTTTAACTTTCTCCATCACCCACCGTCACCCTGTTTCATGAGCATTGCTTTTTCTGCGGGAGACAAGTCTTAAATCCGAAAGGAAGTTATTTGTATAGGGCTTTATTGTTGAAACTACCATCCCGTTCTTCGCTTTTTCTTCAATTTCTTCCAAATAACCAAGTGTGTATTTTTTTTTTCTATTTGTACTTGAGGCAGTTAATTGGACAGCATGAGAATTATTCATATCGTGTCTTGCTTCCAAGAAAAAGAGGAATCTTACTGTGTCTTTTCAGTTTCATTTCCTCTTCCTAAATAAGCTTCCAGGCTCACCAGCTCCTAAAAACAAAAGGGAAAAAATTAAAGTTGAATACAACACAGAGCTAATTATTCTTGAAAAAGATTGTTATGTCCTAAAATTAGCTTTCTCTTCAGAGTTTTATTTTAAAGCAAGGATCTGAATGTCTACTCCAGCGATATCAGTGGTTCTATAGTAAGAGCTTCTAAAGACCCTCTTGGAACTGTTGGAACAAATACTTCTTATCTTTAGAGAAACACACACCACGGTGGAGATTGTTCACACTTGGCTGAATGTTCCTAGCTTCTGAAATTCGTAATAGGTGAGTAGGTGTTAAAAGAGTTGACGTGTTTTCATAGTAGAGGAAGATGATGATAAAGGAGTTTAATGGAGGCCTCTAGAATCTGACTACCTGGGTTCCTGTCTTATGATGACCACTTCTTGATTCTGAGAGCACCTTCCTTTTTCTGCAAAAGAGAGGCAGTAATTGTATGTATTGGGCTCCAGGAAGAGTTTCATCCTCAGTCTGAAAAATGACTTTCACATGGCTTAACTCAGAGTTCTCAGTCTCAGCACTACTGACATTTGGGGCCAAATACTTCTTTGTTGTGGGGCGCTGTACTGTGTGGTTAGCAGCATCTCTGGCCTCTACCCACTAAATTCAAGGAACCCCCTCTCCTCCCACAACCAAAAATTTTGCCAGATGTCCCCTGGAGGGCAAAACCACTCCTGGCTGAGTACCATTAGCCTAGCACATAGTAAGTGCCCACAGATTAGGAGGCAGTATAAGGAAGTGCTTAAAGATATGGATTTCCAGGATGTAAACCTCAGGCAAATTTTGCTCCCATAAACCTCATCTTCAAAACAGGAATCATAATAATGCTAACTTCTTAAGACTGGCTAAGGATTAGATGAATGTGTGCATATAAAAGCAATTTGGATAATGCCTGGAATATGGTAAACTTAAGACATGAGCTTCTATTCTCATTTTCTTCCTGTGGAGTGAAGGCATTGGACTAGATCAGAGATGACATGGCTTATTTACTGATACTCCCCTCCCTGCCTCATGCCAGACATCACAATGAAGTCAAGGCTGTCGCTTCCGCTTAGCCTAAATAAGGTAAATAAGCCCTCAGAATCCTTCTCAACACAATGTTTTAGGAAGCAGCTACTGATAGAGCAAGGTCAGCAGGTGATTCAGGTGATGCTGAATCACCATGCTGAAGCTACATAAACTTCAAGCCATTTTAAGAATAGGATCTTAAATCGTCATAAGATTAGAGCATCAATCTTCTTGAATGGTGACTACAAGACAAATGTGATGAGAAGGAATTATCACCTCATCAATGCCTTTTATGAAGGAAGGGGAGAGAGTTCCAGCATCTTGACTATAATCATACAGCCTATGAGTGATTAGAGGTTGGGTCTCCTACCCTCTTAAAGTGTTCCCTTTTGCGACTGCTACCACTTGTGGAGCAAACACTTGTCTGAAGCGGTGATGTAAACCGCCATCCTGTATACCCTTAATTCATTTTTGTTCTCCTTTGCTTTTATCTGGAAAATGGATCAAAGTATTTAGTTGCATAGGAACACCTTGTAAGCATTCTCTCAAAAGTGTTAGTCCTCATGACTGAGGAATGCACATGAATTCACCAATTCCTTCATTAAATAGAGAGAGACTCCTCCTTTATGTAAGGGATCATTGAGAGCCGGCATTTTAAGAGATCCAAAGTTGAATCAGTGGGTGTCCCTGCCCTCAACCTTTTTACAGTTTCATATATTGGGCAGACCAGACATGGATATAAATAACTACAATACAAGCTAAAAAACAGAAAATGTCCTAAGAGAGGTACCAAAAGTGTGTTCAGAGAAGGGAGAAATTATTTTGGGAATTAGGAGCAGAGAGTCACTTCTGCGTGTCTTTGTTGACATTTTTAACTTTTCAATCAAAAATAATTATTTATTACAATCAAGTTGCAACATCATTAGGCTTCCTCAATCAGACACAGCTCCTGCTTAGTTTAAGTGGAAACTATCAGTGCAACTAAAGGTCACAGTTCATTCTAACAGTCATTTTTTATCAGATATTTAAAATTTCTGGAATGTTCTAGAGGAAAATTGCTCAACTTTAGTGACAACAGACTGACTTTATTCCAAGCATTGACAGAACCAGTTTTTAGCACATTATACTGTGGGAGCATAAGGCATACATATACCTTATACATAAGGTATATATTTTATAAAAAAGGAACAAAAAGATTAAGGCACAAATCAGGGTGATGCTTCTACAAGGCAAGGAACAGTAGAGATTGCCAGCAAACCACCAGAAGCGAGGAGACAGACATGAAACAGACTCTTCCTCACAGCTCTCAGCAGGAATCAACCCTGCCAACATAGTGATCTTGGATGTCTAGCCTCCAGAATCGTGAAACCATAAATTTTTGTTGTTTAAGTCATTCTGTTCGTGGTAATTTGTTATAATAGCTCTAGCAAACTAATAGAACCAGTCGTTCAATTCAACAAGGTGCCCAGAGCACTGACAAGGCAGAGAAGAGGATTAGGTGCAGTGTGGGTGAAGAAGTGCTGTGCAGAAGCTTACCCTCTAGTAGGGGAGGCAGATGTGGACACGGCGTGCAAAGTGGGCTGGCAGGCACCCCCGAGAACTCTACCAACTTCGCTATATGTGTTTTCCAAAGGACCCCTCCCTCCACCCAAAAGTGATCTATAAATAGTTTATACTGTTAGCTTTTTTTTTTTTTTTTTTTTTTTGCGGTACGCGGGCCTCTCACTGTTGTGGCCTCTCCCGTTGTGGAGCACAGGCTCCGGACGCGCAGGCTCAGCGGCCATGGCTCATAGGCCCAGCCGCTCGGTGGCATGTGGGATCTTCCCAGACCGGGACACGAACCCGTGTCCCCTGCATCGGCAGGCGGACTCCGAACCACTGCGCCACCAGGGAAGCCCCATATGCTGTTAGCTTTAACTTTAAAAAACAACCAACCAACCAAACCAAAACAAACCTTAGTAAGAATAATAATCAAATTGCCTAAGGTTCTAAACCCATTAATAATATAGATGACCACCAACACATCCCAAGGCTCTGCACCTGTGCAATGTCTCCTTGGCTCTCAAAGAAACTCTGCAAGGTGGGCTCTGTTTCATCCTCACTTTTCAGATTAGGATACTGGGGTTCAGAAGTTTCACTTCTTCTTCCTCATTACTTGGCTTGTATGAAGCAGAACCGAGTATGACTCAAACAAACTAACTCTTGACAGTGTTCCTCCAAGTTGGTCTGTGGACCACACCATCAGAATCACCTTAGTCACTTGTTAAAATGAAGAGTTTGGGGCCCAACCCCAGAATTACTGAATGAATTAATCTCTGCTTCTGAGAAATATTTTTTGTTTTTCATTTGTTTAAACAAATTCTGGTGATTCTGATTGAGAGGAACTACTAATGCAGCAAATAAACTCTGCTGCCTTTTAAGAGTTTCTCAGCACTTTAGCCTGTTAGAATCAGCTGAGTAGTTTTTAAAACTCCCATTTTTCCCCTTCCCAACTGAATCAGAACCCACAGAAGTTTTCATTTATAAAAACTGCCGAGGATTTGAATGGACAGCCAGCATTGAGAACTGCTGGTAGGGCACCCATGCTTTTAACCCAAAATATTGAGCTCTGTTTTAAAACCAAAAGACAAACCTAAACAACAGCAACCAACAAACTTTCAATAGCTAAAGCTTTAAGCCATCTGAAGGTACAAAGAGGATTATGATGGAGGAAGGGGAACAATGAAATCAGTGGGCACCTGATGGGGGCGTCAGTAAAAGTCAAGTGGTAACTACTAATAGATTAAAAGACAAAAAAAAAAAAAGAGCAAAAGAGGGAAACATGACAAGATATACTGATTTCACTTTAATCAACCTCTGGAAATAATATGTGATTATTGTTTTTTTTAAACAAAAACCTTGTTTAAATTCCTTTTTAAAATGAGGAATCAAATGGTATTTATGAGTGATGTCATGTCGTGGAATGACTGTAGGCTTTAGAGCCAGAAAGACCCTGGGTTTAAATCAGTGCTTCTCCACCTGGTGCAAGACACCATTTTTGGTTCCCTGGGGACACTGGATGATGTCCAGAGACACTGTGGTTGTCACAGCTGGGATTGGGAGAGAGCAGAGCCCAGGGATGCTGCTAAACATCCTTCAATGCACAGACAGCCACCACAACAGAGTTATTTGGTCCACAGCATCAGTAGTGCTGAGGTTGAGAAACCCTGGTTTAAACGTTAGTTGCATCATCAACTAAACACACGCCATTGAGCTTAACCCCTCTGAACAGCACTCAGTCTTCCCATATGAAAAATGGGGAGAATAAAACCTATGGCACAGAATTAATATCTAAAACACTTAAGAAGTGCTTACTGGGCTTCCCTGGTGGTGCAGTGGTTGAGAGTCCACATGCCGATGCAGGGGACACGGGTTCGTGCCCCGGTCCGGGAGGATCCCACGTGCTGCGGAGCGGCTGGGACCATGGGCCATGGCTGCTGAGCCTGCGTGTCCGGAGCCTGTGCTCCGCGATGGGAGAGGCCACAACAGTGAGAGGCCCGCGTACCGCAAAAAAAAAAAAAAAAAGAAGTGCTTACTATGTGCCCAAGATATAGAAGTTGAAGTTCAGAGAAGTTGGTGACCAGCTCAAGTTTTCCACCTAATGAGTGGATGAGCAGGATTAGGATCTAGTCCCAATACGATCCTTTACATCAAAGGGCTTCCAAACCTCCAGTTTGGGGGGTGTAGGGCTCGCTCAGCCATTCATTGGATGGGTCTCTTGTACTCCCATAGCCTCCTTCCTAAGAACTGATCAGAATAATGTACACTGGTTGGCAACAATTTGCTCATCTGGATAAAGATGAGGTGCCAAAAAAAAAAAAGAAGTGGGTAGCAAGGAGCCAAGAATGTAATAGAATGGATGTGATGTCCAAATATCTCCAGGGGGTTGTAATTGCAATCAGCGGATAATAGTCTTACTGGATGTAAATGGATAAACAATCTAACATTACTTTTCCAGGAACAAAACCCTGATTCTGCTGTCCAGAATCATAGAGTCCCTACACCATACCCTTACTGTTGCCAAAACATGTAACTAAAGTGCTCTGGCTGGAGGCTTCTTACTCAAATGTGTTTCTTTAACAGAAAATGACAGCTCCATTAATATAAACACTGAAGGTCCCATCTTTTTGTGTATGGACATATAGTTCCATTGCTTTTCTGTCTTCAAACATACAATGCTTCTTTCTTTTCTTTTTTTTTGGCCATGCTGTGCGGCATGCAAGATCTTAGTTCCCAGACCAGGGATCAAACCCGTGCCCGCTACAATGGAAGCACGGAGTCTTAACCACTGGACCACCAGGGAAGTCCCTACAGTGCTTATTTCTAATCTTGAGAAAGATTTCATGAACATAAGGTATAAAATTCTAATTTAGGCATCAGGTACAGCTCTAACTCTGGACAAACTGACCAGTTTCCCTGGGTCCAGATTTACAGGCAGTAACATTCTCAGTTGTTAATAATAATAATAGTCAATTATTGCATGGATATTAAGTCCCATGTGCTTGACATATACCATTATTCCCATTTTACGGTTGGGAAAACTGAGGCTCAGAGAGGTCTAATGACTTGCCCAATGTCACAGAGATAGACAGTGACAAAATGAGCATTTGGAACTGGGGCTCTCTGAACCTCAAGCCTGAAATGGTTCTGCTACACACCAGCAGTGACAACTGTGATGCAAGTACAGTGGACTATCATGGCAGCTTCAACAAAGAAAAGGAAATTCCAGAAGCAGAATTAGCAATACAATCTTTAGGATGGTAGTTTGGCTACTTTGCAAAAGGCAAAGAGTGGTTAGTAAGAGCAGCAGGGAATTTGGGGTCAATCTAGACTTGAATCCCATGGTCAAGTTACATAGTCTCACAGCACTATATTGTTAACCTTTATAACATTATCAAAATTATAATTACATATTTTTGTATAATTATTTGATCTATCTCCCCTACACACTCCAAGATATTTGAGGGCCAGAGTTTTTGCTAACCTTTTTATCCCCAGGACCTAGTACAGAGCTTGACACATAGTAAGCGCTAAATAAACATTGATTAAACGAATAGATGGATAGAGGGAGGAAGAAAGGAAGAGAAGGAAGGAAGGAAGGAAGGAAGGAGGAGGGAGGGCACTGTTTGATTTTAAGCAAGTCCCTAAATCTTTCTCCCCCCACCCCCATAGTAATCTTTATAATGGAAAAGTTTATAAATGCCCAAATATCCTCATCGAGTTGATGTTATATGATGTGGTGCCTAGTTATTATCTGTTTTCCTGTACCATGCAGTCTTATATTTTGACAGTGAGGAGATAGTCTCAGTACACCCAACGCTGTCACTCACTGTTTGCTGGGTGTGATTTCTCTCCTTGACCAGAGTTTAAGAACTGATGGGTGGGGATATATCCTGTATGATGCTTGAATCCCTTGGCACAGTGCTAAACTCGAGGAAGGTACTCAGCAAAAGTTACTGCACCATAGTAAACTATGTGCTCCTGGGGGTTTGCATATGTTTCACAGGCAAAGGGTGACTGAGATGTTTGGGGAATGGGAGAGTGGGCGTTTAGAAAGAGAATTATTTTCCTTCAGGTATTTTAAAAGCCACACTACCCTCTACAAACTTGTTGTTTTTGCCTGTGTAACTGCTCACAAGCAGTATTTGAGCATTCCCATTTCTCTGCACCCAGCAGCTGACCTGACTTTCTGAGAGTCTTTTGCATAATATTGTTTAGGGGATGATTACAGTTGTCAATAATTTTATGGAGGTTTCATACTTATTCCCCCAGGTTTCACAATCCCAGGGTTAAAACTGGTTCACAAGTCAGTCGAAAAACAGGATTTCTCTGACTCTCCCACAATCCACAATTGCTTCATCTTCGACACCTCTCAAAGTTCCTCCTAATGAATTCTAGGATGTTCTGAATGTATTCATTGCAAAGCTTCTCAGTTACCCATGGTGCGATCTTTTCTTCTCTCTTTCTCTGTCTCATGTCACCACTGGGGCCACCAGCACCCATTTCCTACCTGTGTCATAGCTGTTGCTAAGAATTTATCACGTGTGTCTTGCACTGGCAACATCGCACAGATATTTTAGTGAAATAACTTCTTCAGATTTTTATCAATATAGCTTGCTATTAAAATTTCAAATACAGAAGAACAAATAATGAAAAATGAAAGCCTTTCACTGCTTCCTTATAAGGTTTTATGTACCAACATTTATCTATATACATACATAACCCTACTAAATTCTATTTTCCACATAGCCCAGTCTCTGAATAATATTAGATTCAAAGAAAGTAGTTCATCCACAAAATATTAATGAAGAAGCATTTCCAATCCTTGTACCCATCTCTTGAAAACCCTAAAAGTGCCCCAGTTCAAACCCATACTATACTTTTCACGCTAGGATCTCTGATATGCTAAATCACAAAACTTTGTCAAGCCCCAATTTGTGCATATTTTTCTCCTTTCTTTTCTCTTTAACCTCCAGTTCTTTATTCTGTACACTAGCTTGATTTTTCACTAAATCCTTCCTACTTTCAGGCAGATCTCTTTATACTCTTCTGATTTAGCATCTAAGAGAAGGGTAAGGAAGGAAAAGACTCACTTTAGTGTATGTAAGGAGAATAAAGGAGAAAGGAAAGACAGGAATAATCATATATTAATAAATCTTATTCTGTCTACCTCTCACACATTTTAATTTTTGCATGTTTTTACATACGGGTTCATTCTACATGTACTAAACAGTAACTGGGGTTTTTTATATTTAATGTTAATATATAGCTACTGTGTTCATTATCTATTGCTGCATAACCTATTATCCCCCAACTTAAAGCAACAAACATTTATTATCTCACAGTTTCTGTGGATGAGTTTCAGATGCAACTTACCTAGGCAACTCTGGCTCAAAGTCTCTCATGAGGCTGCGTCAAGCTATTGGCTGAGGCTGTGATCTCATCTGAATGCCTGACCTGGAGTGAGGTGGGAATCTTCTTTTAAGTTCATTCATGTGGTTTTTGGCAGGCCTCAGTCCTTTGCCACATGGACCTCTCAGCAAGGTTGCCTCAGGACACGGCAGTCGGCTTTCCCAAGGGTTAGTGATCTAAGAGAGAATGAGCGAGAGTGTGCACAAGACAGAAACCAAGTCCTTTTCATAACCTAATCTCGGAAGTGACATGTCATCAATTCTATTGTATTCTGTTCATTAGGAGAGAGTCCGTAAATGCAGCCAAACTCAAGGAGAAGGCATTACACAGGGGAATTAACACTAGTAAGCAGAGATCACTGCGGGGAGGCCATCAGACACTGCCTACCTTATTCTTTTTAATTTTAGCACAGTATTCCAAAGTTTGGACCAACTGTAATATTTTAAACTATCAGCCATGATTTCTTGTTTATTTTCTTTAATTTTCTTTTCACTTCCCGCCTTTTATTTGATTGGTTCTACTTTCTTTTCTCCAGTGTTTACAACTTATGCATGGTATTTGCCTTGCCTAGTTGACATTTTAGTCAGGATCTGTATTTTGCTGCCTACCCAACCCTGAGGACAAGATGAGACTCTGCATGCTTTTACTGCTCACCTATGTCTTCATTTTCTTAAAATCATTTGAAGTCTTAGGTCTAGATCTGTGCCGTCTGATATGGTCACACTAGACACACAGAGCTATTGAACACTTAAAATGTGGCTGGTCTGAGTTGAGATGTGCTTTATGTATAAAATACATGCTGGATTTCAAAGACTTAGTATGAAGAAAAAGAAATATATTATTAATAATGTTAGAGTCATTACATACATATATATATATTTATTATTACTTGCGGTACGCGGGCCTCTCACTGTTGCGGCCTCTCCCGTTGCGGAGCACAGGCTCCGGATGCACAGGCTCAGTGGCCATGGCTCACGGGCCCAGCCGCTCCGCGGCATGTGGGATCTTCCCGGACCGGGGTACGAACCCGTGTCCCCTGCATCAGCAGGCGGACTCTCAACCACTGCACCACCAGGGAAGCCCCAGAGTCATTATATTTTGATTATGTTACTGATTCTCATGTGGAATCAGCATTGAGAACAACAGATGGCTTTAAAATACACAACAGAAGAGGAAATGAGAACCTCTTATCAATAGCAAACATGTCTATATTGTCCAAACCAGCGTAAGAGTGAATACGTATTTACTTTTTAAAAATAGGTCTAAAAAAAACCCAAAAACTAAAACCCAATAGATCCATAGACCTGTTGGTTGGTTGGTTAGAGCTTGTTGGTGCTCAGGAATGAAGATATAAGAAGTCTGCAACAGCTTTTTAAAATGATTTCACAATTAATTCTAGTCTCTTGCTGCAGCAACGTGAGTAGGAGCACTGGGACTGTGGGCCTGGAGCAGAACTTCTTGGATTGTTTTAAGAAAATGGCAGGTGAGCAGGACATGGGGGAAATCACCAGCTTCAATAAGGCCAAGCTGAAGAAGACGGAGGCACAGGAGAAGAACACCCTGCTGACCAAAGAGACCACTGAGCAGGAGAAGCAAGCGGAGTGAAATTTTCTAAGAACCTGGAGGATCCTCTGCTCCCATCATCTTGGAGACCCTAGCTGTGATGTGGAGGAAGAGCCACCTGCAAGATGGACATGAGTGACAAGCTGCACTGTGAACCCAGGCACTCCTTGCTGATGCCACCAGCCCATAGGTCTCTGAGGGGACCCTCCAAAGGGACTGCCAAATTCTCTGGTTTGCCGTGGAATACTATAGAAAGTTATTTGTATGATTAATGAAAATAAAACACACCTCGTGAGGGCTTCCCTGGTGGCGCAGTGGTTGAGAGTCCACCTGCCGACGCAGGGGACACGGGTTCGTGCCCCGGTCCGGGAAGATCCCACATGCCGCAGAGCGGCTGGGCCCGTGAGCCATGGCCGCTGAGCCTGCGCATCCGGAACCTGTGCTCCGCGACGGGAGAGGCCACGACAGTGAGAGGCCTGCGTACCGCAAAAAAAACACCCAAAAACAACAACAAAAAACATACCTCGTGGCATGGCAAAACAAAAACAAAAGCAAAAAAACAAACAAAAAAAACCCCATTAAATTCTAACCCAGAGCAAAGATGAGCTCACAGAAACCTGGCCCCTTCTGACTTTTATAACCATGACTTTGGTCACAAGATTTCAAACCTTGAAGACGATTGTTTTTTAGGAAGATGTCTCCTCCTCTCTGTCCATTCAATCGAAGCTGCTAGAAGAGTGAGGACGCTTGAGGTGAAAGGTTTTATAGCCTGAAGACCAAGTGTTAATAAAGCCTAACACAAACCCAGTATTCAGAACATGCTTAGACAAAAAAAAAAAATTTAGACTCTAATTTTCAAGTGCTTGTAATTTTTCTGGAGGGAGGGGTCGGTGAAGAGGAATTCTATAGTAACTGTAATCATCAAAGAGGATTTAATAAAGAGCACTTGTTTATGTGCTAAGAGTTTGCGCAGACTAACTAACACCCCTTAGAGATGACAGAAGTGCTGGAAATCAGACCTCAGTACTACAATGAGCTAGAAACTCAACCACCTACAGGACTGGGACAAATAATATACTGGTAATGACAAATGACATACTGGTAATGAAATGTGTTGACAAGGAAAATCACACAATGTAAAAGTTATGAGTTAAGTTTTATTTGGGGACTTTATTGAGGACTATAGCCTGAGAGACAGCCTCTCAGATAGCTCAGAGGAACTCCAAGAGGTAAAGGGAGGAACCAGGAGATATATGAACCTTTTTGTTGGGGAAAAACATGTAGTCAAGTGTCAAAAGAGTATTGCTAATCACAAAGAAGAGAGATAGCTCAAGTTAATGATTTTAATGCTTTTCTATGTATGGGAAGATGCAACAGTCTGGGGTCACTTGAAATTCTTCCATAGATATTCATCTTAAATACCTAAGGGGCGGTATATCCAAAGCACAGAACGTTTGCTGTTTTTCTCCATCCTGAATTTCCCTCAGAGTGCACTGTCAGTGGGCAACTGCAGTGGCTGATGGCTTGGTCCTTGTAGAACTGGAATGGCAGGTAACATTTTTTTTTCTTTACAAATTCAACAACAGTTAATTAAACCTTGTAGTATTGATCACTGTGTTTTAAAAATTGCATTCACTAAAGGCCTTTCTACTTGACCATTTTCCCTAAATTCCAATAGCCACTTTCCAGTTTACTGCAAATACCTGAGTAGCACTGTGTTTTGCAGTTTAGCATTGAAACCATGCCCTATAGTTAATGGAAGCTGATAACTAATAGAAATGCTTGAATTTGTCTTACAGAACAACTGATAAGGGAACAGATTATTAAAACCCTTTTGCTTGTAAAAATATCTTCATTGATTAAGGTTTGGGTTTTTTTTTCTTTTTTTCCTCTCTTTAATTGTATCCCTTCCCAGCTTTACGCAGCCCAGGGGTTTTATAGGAATTTGGAGTCTGCTCCTGCCCACTGCAGGCTGGCTGGGGGCTGGTTGGGACCACCGACCCTAAACCTGGGCCTGTGCAGATGTCCAGTGAATGGCCTTTTGATGTCAGAGGGCCGGAAAACTCCACTCACAAATTATGCTAAGCGCCTCCATTTTGAATATGCAGAAACATGTAACCCAGATGCATGTGCACAGAACATCAATTACCTCACCTTTTAACCTGCCTCCAATCACCTTTCCCCAGCCTAAGACCACCTGCTTATCCCTAAAATATCCCAATCCCCTGCCTTCAGGGAGGCGGATCTGAGACTTGTTCTCCTGTCTCCTCACTTGGCTGCCTTGTGAATAAACTCTTTCTGGGCTGGAAACTTTGGTGTCTCAGCGTTTGGCTTGCTGTGTGTCAGGCTGACATGGTTCGGTAACAGTAACAAAAGCAAAAACTGCAGCTATGTTAAAGCCTAGAGGAAGTGTATGTGAACTAATTTCCTTTCTAATTCTTCAACTCAAAGAAGAGGCTATAAAGCCTCCAGCCAGCTAGGGGCCTATGCATCATACCTCCCATATACTCTGCGTCAGTCTTTAGAACATGTATCCTCAAACACCTTTTAAAGTGCTTTCACAGGGCAATCCTGTGGGGCAGGCAGGAAGTATTACTAACCCCAATTTATAAGGGATCTGTCAGTCAGGAGGGTCTCCCCTGCAAGTAATGGAAAACCCAATTTATACAATAAGAAACATTTATTATCTCACATAATTGCAGAGACAAAACTAGTTTTTCCACAGAGGGAAGGAAGTCAATTAAAATCACCACCTGACAAGATGAAATTTACATATCAGTTACCTACAATTTAGAAAGCATGGCAAAACAACTCAAAGACAATGAATAGGGACAGAATCTGATAACTTGAAAGGGTATGCTGCAGACAATGCATGTTTTCCATTGAAATGCAAACATTTTTTGTACCTCCCCAAAGAAGTCATATAGTAGGTATTTGTTTAGCCATTTGGAATTAAAAAAAGAAAAAAAAGAAAGAAAAAGAAAACATCCATATTGAGAGTTACTTTTTTTAAAAGAAAAACTAAAGTATTTGGGTCATAAATCCTGAAAAATAAATAAATAAAAGCTCAAGAACGAAAGAGAGTGTCAGCACCTCAGGCTCAAAGCGACACCTTTGCAGGGAAGAAGATGTCCCAGGGTCGGAACCTGGGTGACTTGAGGCTGGCACAGGAGTCCTCTGAGCTTGAGAGAAGCTGCAGAAAACAGATGGTGAGACCAAGTTCAGAGTTAGGATTCTGGGGAGCCCTCTTGCAGGTCTTGAAGATCTGAACAGAGCAGTTGGTAGAAGCCATAATGGTCAAGAGGAGTCAAAGAGCACGCTGAGGCCTGAAGTCAAGGAAAGGGGACATTTACTGATAACCTCCAGCATGACAAGTACTTAAACATACATCCATTGAATCCTCTAACAACTAAGAAAACTGGGCCAGATATCTTCCGCTTGCCTTTTCAGAGCCACTGCCCACCATTCTCCACCTTCCTTTGTACCCAGGACTACATCAGTGGCTCTCCACGTGTGGTCCCCAGACCAGCTGGATCAGCATCACCTGGGAAAGTGTTTGAACTGCAAAATCCAAGCCCCCTCCACCACCACTGAATCAGAGCTCTGTATTTCAACAAGACCTGCAGGTGATTCTGATGCAGGCCCAAATCCCAGAACCACTGGACCTCTTTAAAAGGGCTCTCTTGCCCTCGGGATTCAAGTTGGGTTCATCAACAGGAAAGCCCCTGCAGAAGGTGAGAGGGAGGAGGTGCGTAAGCCCAGGTTACTTGTTCCCCCAGCTTCCCACCTGCACAGTCACATCAGGGTCCACAAAAGGTGCTGCTCCTGTTGGGTTTGCCCTTTGACGTTACTCACTTCTAAGCTCTGGCAACCGACCCTGTCCCTCTTGTCTTCAGGTCTGGGGGTGGAAATGACACTCAATGTTTCTGGCCTTGAGACAATGCACTATCGCTGTGACTTCCTTATAATTTGTCCACAGCTTTGTAAATTGTCCCTTTATTAAATTTTACTAAACTCTTTTCAAAGTATCCATTTTAAGTGTGTCATTGGTTTCCTGCTAGGACCCTGCCATTTCTGCCGTGACTCCCATTTTGAAGATAAGGAAATTTATCATCAGTAAACAAGCCCAAGGTTGCCCAGTAAGAGGCAAAGATGGGCTTGAAATCAGGGCTGTCAGGGCACAAAGTCCCAGCCCTCTAATCATAGAGTTGGTCTTTCTGGTGTGGCCAGCTCCCCAACCTGAGTCCTCTCCTTAATGTAAACTATCAGTTTGCTGGCATCTGACAATAGGATGGGTCAGCAGCCAATCATCAATCAAATAATATCCAAATTTTCATTATAGTGGAGTCTATTTTATATAGGTATAGTATATAGATAATATATAAGATATAGAGATAAATATAATATATAACTATATACGTAGCTATATATAATATATAACTATATAATATATAACTATAGTATATAACTGTATATAACATATATTATATATAATATGTATGTATCTTCAGGTAGAGTAAGCTTTGAATAAATCATAAAGAGGTATAAAAATACATTCTGGTATCAAAGACTAAACATTGAAGGAAAAAGAAAGAGTTCTTGGGACTTCCCTGGTGGCGCAGTGGTTAAGAATCTGCCTGCCAATGCAGGGGATATGGGTTCGAGCCCTGGTCGGGGAAGAACCCACATGCAGAGGAGCAACTAAGCCCGTGTGCCACAACAAGAGAAGCCACCACAATGAGAAGCCCGCCCACCACAACGAAGAGTAGCCCCCGAGCGCCTCAACTAGAGAAAGCCCGTGTGCAGCAACAAAGACCCAACACAGCCAAAAATAAAAATAAATAAAATAAACAAATTTATTTTTTTTAAAAAAACCTACAAGTTAACTTGTGAAGAACTCTTTTTTTTTTTTAATGAAGTTTTTTTTCTTTTTTCTTTCTTTTTTTTTGGCTGCGTTGGGTCTTCATTGCTGCACGGGCTTTCTCTAGTTGCAGCGAGCAAGGGCTACTCTTTGTTGCTGTGGGCAGGCTTCTCATTGTGGTGGTTTCTCTTGTTGCAGAGCATGGCCTCTAGGCGCACAGGCTCTAGAGTGCAGGCTCAGTAGTTGTAACGCACGGGCTTAGTTGCTCCGCGGCACGTGGGATCTTCCCCAATCAGGGCTCGAACCTGTGTCCCCTGCATTGGCAGGCGGATTCTTAACCACTGGTTAAGAATCCGCCTGCCAATGCAGGGGACACAGGTTAGGGAAGCTCCTAACTTACAGCTTTAAAGTATTCTAATCTAGAATCTCAAAGGACTTCTTTGGAATTCAAAAAAAAAGAAAGAAAGAAAAAGATTCTAAAATTTATCCAGAAGTAAATTTATCCAGAGTAAACAGACAAGTATAGTCAAAATAATGTTTGAAAAAGATGAAAAATGAGGGGAAGCATTTCTAACCAAACCAAACTAAACCAAACCAAACCAAACGAAGCATACACACACACAGACACACATACACACACACTTAAAATGAATATCACAGCGCTAGAACTGACATGCAAATGGCTCAGAGTAACTAGAAAAGCAAATTAAAGTATATAAACTAACTCAGCTTATTAAAAGGAAGCATTATAAGTCAACTAGAAAGAGAAGAATCATTCAGTTAATAAAAGGAACATTGACTTAGGTATCAGGGGAAATAAATCTATTTAGATTCTCACCTCACAATATTATCCCCATGTGAATCAAAGGGCTAAATGTAGAAAAACAAAATAACAACAAAGCACCACAAAAATTAGAAGGTATATATTTCCTAACAGATTAAAAAGACTTTTTACACTTAAAATAAATGGGAAAAATTACAAAAGAAAATATGATTCTACCATCTTAAAATCTATTAAAAGTAATTACAAGGCTAACAAAGTTATGAAAATACCTAGAACCAAAAATGCAAATTTTTTCTTAATATATAAATATTTTATAGAAATCAATAAGAAAAACACCAATATGTTTATAAAACAATGTGTAAAAGATAAAGACTGGCAATTAAGTTGCAAGCACCAAAAGAAATTTTTCTTAAATAGAAGAAAATTCAATCTCACTGAGCATTACAGAATGCAAATTTCACAAGAGGCGATTATGTTCAGGACCTTGGTGTAGACAAATTTTCTTTAAAAGGACACAATAAGCATTAACCATAAAGGGAAATAATGGATAACCTGGAGTCTGTTAAAAATGTATCTTTTGCTCATTAAAACACAGCTAAAGAGTAAGAAGGCAACCCAAAGAGTAGAAGAAGAAATTTGATAACTGACAAAAGATTAAGATCTAGAATATAAAAATTTCTTATACAATTCAATAAGAGACAGACAACTTAATTTGAAAATGGGCGAAATACTTGAACAGTTTACTTACAAAAGAGGATATCTCCAAATGGCCAGTAAACATTTGAAAAATTGTTCAAGCTCGTTAATCACCAAGAAATGCAAATGGCATCAGCAATGATATATCAATACACAGCCCAGCCAACTTGCTAAAGTGAAAAAGACTGACATTATCAAGTGTTAACCCAAATTTGGAGAAACTGAAACTCTTAGACACTCCTGGTAGGTATCTAAATTGATATAACCATTTTGGAAATTACTGTCTGGCAGTATTGAAGCTGAATACGGGCATAGCCTACCGCCCAGCAATTCCACTTCTAAGGTGCATGCCAACAAAAATGCATAAACATTGTCACCAAAAGAAATGTACAGAAATGCTTATAATCTACAACTGAAAACTAACCAAATGTCCATTAACAGCACAATGAACAAGTACAATGTGATATACTGTATTTATAAAATGGAACACTACACCGAAATGAGAAAATCGAACACGGCTAGTTTATTGCTCTTAGAAGTCAGAATGGCGGTTATTCTTGTGGTAATAATGACTGGAAGGAGCATGAAGGGGATCCTGAGGATGGCGAATTTGTTCTCTTTCGTGATATGAATGCCAACTCAGGTGTGCTTGCTTTGGGATAATCAGATACTTTCCTGTGTCTTTATCCTTCAACAAAGAGCTTAAAAATAATAATCAGATGACATTTTTAAATGATTTCTAAATTGGTAATTCTCAGTGTTGGCAAGAGTACAGTAAAACAGATGCTTTCATATACTGTTGGCAGAACTGCAAATTGATCCAACCAACCTTCCTGGAAAGCAAATTAGCAATATGCATAAAAATATTTAAAAGTCCATGCTCTTTGATCCATTAATTCCACCTACACGAATCTATCTTTTTTTTGCGGTACGCGGGCCTCTCACTGCTGTGGCCTCTCCCTTTGTGGAGCACAGGCTCCAGACGCGCAGGCTCAGCGGCCATGGCTCACGGGCCCAGCCGCTCCACGGCATGTGGGATCTTCCCAGACCGGGGCACGAACCCATGTCCCCTGCATCGGCAGGCGGACTCTCAACCACTGCGCCACCAGGGAAGCCCACAAATCTATCTTAAGGTAATAATTCACTCCAAAAAATGACAAGGAAAATTATGACAGTACACAAAACTATGTGTAAAACTATGTACATATAATAAAATCCCAACTATTTTAAATATGTTTAGAAAAAAAGAAAAGACTGAAAGGAAATATGCCAAAATATGACTGTATGGGCTGAATGTTTGTGCCCACTCCCCTTTTACCCTCCCCTCCCACTACAATTCATATCAAAGTCCTAAACCCCAGTTTGATGGTATTTGGAGATGGCCTTTGGGAGGTAATTAGGTTCAGAATAGGTCATAGTGGGGATAGGGGAACGAATCTCATCATGAGATTAGTGCCCTTAGAAGAAGAGGAAGAGGGCTTCCCTGGTGGTGCAGTGGTTGAGAATCTGCCTGCCAATGCAGGGGACACAGGTTCGAGCCCTGGTCTGGGAAGATCCCACTATGCCACAGAGCAACTGGGCCCATGATCCACAACTACTGAGCCTGCGCGTCTGGAGCCTGTGCTCCGCAACAAGAGAGGCCGCAACAGTGAGAGGCCCGTGCACCACGAGGAAGAGTGGCCCCCGCTCGCCGCAAGTAGAGAAAACCCTCTCACGGAAACAAAGACCCAGCACAGCCAAAAAATTAATTAATTAATTAAAAAAAAAAAGAAGAGGAAGAGATATGAGAGCTCTCTCTCTACCATGTGAGGATACAGTAAGAAGGTGGCCATCAACAAGCCACGAAGGACACCTCACCAGAACTGGACCATGCTGGCACACTGATCTAGGATTTCCTAGCCTCCAGGACTATGTAAAATAAATGTTTGGTGTTGAAGCAACCCAGTCTGAAACCATGCCCCACAGAGTTAACAGAAGCTGATAACTAATAGAAATTATTGAACTTGTCTTACAGAATAACAGATAAAGAACAGCTTGTTAAAGCCCCTTTGCTTATAAACTGCCTCATTATTGATGAAGTTCGCTTTAGTTTTTTCTTTCTTTCTTTTCCTCTCTTTAATTGCATCCCTTCCCAGCTTTACGCAGCCCAGGGGTTTTATAGGAATTTGGAGTCTGCTCCTGCCCACTGCAGGCTGGCTGGGGGCTGGTTGGGACCACCGACCCTAAACCTGGGCCTGTGCAGATGTCCAGTGAATGGCCTTTTGATGTCAGAGGGCCGGAAAACTCCACTCACAGATCGTGCTAAGCGCCTCCATTTTGAATATGCAGAAACATGTAACCCAGATACATGTGCACAGAACATCAATTACCTCACCTTTTAACCTGCCTCCAATCACCTTTCCCCAGCCTAAGACCACCTGCTTATCCCTAAAATATCCCAATCCCCTGCCTTCAGGGAGGCGGATCTGAGACTTGTTCTCCTGTCTCCTCACTTGGCTGCCTTGTGAATAAACTCTTTCTGGGCTGGAAACTCGGCGTCTCAGCATTTGGCTTGCTGTGCATTGGGCAAACGAACCTGGTTCAGTAACAAGTCTATGCTATTTTGCTATAGCAGTCCAAGCAGACTAAGACAATGATCAATAGTTATATCTGAGATTACAGGTGATTTTTGTTATCTATTCTGTTCCAAATTTTTTGCAATCTTATGAATTACTTTTTAATTTTTATAAAGCATAATTACTCATTAATATGTGACCACATCCCCATTGTAAAAGTCAAACAATACAGAAATCAGAGAAACATAAAAACTATCCTTTAACATATTCTCTCACCAATCCGCCTTCCCCAAGTTTGGTTTCTTAAAGATAAGCACCAATAAAAGTTTATAAATATATGTAACTTTCCAGGTATTTTATTCTGCATTTACAAACATGCATACATTTGTAAGGAAATACACATATACAGAGTTTTTTTTAAATTATTGCTTACAAACAGACTTAGGGTAGCTGGATACTCCCAGTTCAGTGTCTTGTTTGACCCACACAATGATTTAAAACGTTGCCTAGTTACACAAGTCGTGCTCTTCTACAACATAAAGAGCTTGGTACCTATTGCCATACACCTGCCTGGCCCTTAAAATTTTTGTCACCTGCTTGGCCTCCCTAGGCCTCCTAGGTTTTTGTCTTTGTCACCCTGGATCTCTTTAACATACTGCTCTGTAAAGTGCTTTTTTAAAATATCAAAACACCAAATAATAAATACGTTAGCATGACAATATGTCTAGACCCACCTAATTCTTTTCTACGTAGTGTTCCATAGTACTCATTACTTTTATAATCAAAATTTTGAAAAGTGCACATTATTTTATTTTAAAGGAGTTTAGATGCACATTTCAAATTGATTCACGTTTCCTGAATATGTTTCTGTCTGCGTGTGAGCTATGAAGCAGGAATTCTTTAGTCTCTGTTTAATTTTTCATCAAAGATGGTTCGTGAAAGGGTGCATTGCTGAACTGCAAGGCATTCTTATACTGAACACTTTATCAATAAAGACTCCTGTTTGCACAGTGGAAAAGCAATATTATTATTTAGAAACTCCCTTGAGGAAATGTGCTTTTCACACACAGAATGGATTATTTGTCTAAATGTCAAATGACTCTTCTTAATTTTTGTAAATATCCTTCATGCCCAGGAAACAGTAGGTTGGATATTTTGTGACTCATAATTGCCTCTATTACCCTAGATATAGCTTAAATCTTTGATTACACTCAGTTCCATACATTTCTGTATACTGTCTTATGATGCAATCATTTCATGCCTCCTTAGTTTAAGTATTCAAGCCTTGCATCCCTCAAATATGGTAACTTCCTGGAGAAAAGGTTTCTTTTATCTATATGTAGACAAAATAAAACCCAGGCACCCACCTGGCTCTGTCTCATCAGGGAATTGCAGACTGATTCTAGCAGTTGAGAGTAATTAGAATCTGAGTAACTAGAATCTTGCTGGCATCTCTCAAATATCATTAGAGAGGATCCGACACATAGCCTATGTTAACATTTCTCCAATGCTGTTTCCCTAGTCCTCTGCATCCCATACCCTTCTCAAAAATCTGCCCGAAAACCTCTCTCCCTATAGCTCACTCTAGTCTCTCCCTTTTAAAAGCCAGTTCCCATCCTTGCTTCTTTGTTCTTCCCAACGGATTACCTGTAATCCATAGTTCAGGACCCTGGAGTAGAGGCAGAGGTGGAAGGGAACGATCCCACCAGACAACACCAAAAGTGACCTAGCAGGAGGGAGGAAGACATGAGGGATGGGACAAGATCTAAATATTTTTGCTTAATAAAGTTTTTTTTGTTTTTTTGTTATTTTTTAAAGAAGATGCTGGGGGTAGGACTTTATTAATTAATTAATTTATTTTTGCTGTGTTGGGTCTTCTTTTCTATGCGAGGGCTTTCTCTAGTTGTGGCAAGTGGGGGCCACTCTTCATCGCGATGCGTGGGCCTCTCACTATCGCGGTCTCTCTTGTTGTGGAGCACAGGCTCCAGACGCACAGGCTCAGTAGTTGTGGCTCACGGGCCTAGTTGCTCTGCGGCATGTGGGATCCTCATGCTGAACATGTAGGATCCACATGTTCGACCAGGGCTCGAACCCGTGTCCCCTGCATTAGCAGGCAGATTCTCAACCACTGCACCACCAGGGAAGCCCTTAAAAAAGTTTTATATTTGTTAAATATACTTACTGTGACTATATTTTTCAGGTGGACAATTTATATCTAACGATCTAGAACTGGGAAGCATAGTGAAGCTGGGATTATTTTGGAAAATCAAGAGAGAAGTTTTTTGCAGTTTGTTCGTTTGTTTCTTGAGAAGAGGAAGAAAGTCACATTTACTGAGCACAAGCTACTGTGGGTGCCCCTTTTGTTTAGGGGCATGTTATGTTGTTGTTTAGCTAGCACAATACCCTGAGAGGGACGTATTATTGTCTCCATTTCACACGTGAGGAATGTAATAGGCACTTTTGGCATATCCGTCCCTCTCCTAAGGAGCACTGCATTCTCTAGGAATTGTCCCATCGAATTCCCCCATCCACAAAGGTACCTTCTTCTCTGGCTGCCACTGATTGGGCCAGAGGTGTGAGTATATGGCATGAGGCAGGCCAATCAGATATTCTCTCACAGAAGTTTGGAATCAGGACTCAGAGAGAGTGGTGGCTGGAGCTGTAACTGGTCAAACAATTCATGCACTCTGAGAGTGGATCCTAGTGTCTGGAGAATCTTTGGGATGAGTGGTATGAAAATTCACATTCAGGGCTCCCCTGGTGGCACAGTGGTTAGGAATCACCTGCCAGTACAGGGGACATGGGTTCCAGTCCTGGTCCAGGAAGATCTCACATGCTGCAGAGCAACTAAACCTGTGTGCCATGACTCTGAGCCTGTGCTCTAGAGCCTGTGAGCCACAACTACTGAAGCCTGTGGGCCTAGAGCCCATGCTCTGCAACAAGAGAAGCCACCGCAGTGAGAAGCCTGTGCCCCACAATGAAGAGTAGCCCCCACTCGCCGCAACTAGAGAAAGCCCGCGTGCAGCAACAAAGACCTAATGCAACCAAAAATAAATAAATTAATTAATTAATTTAAAAAAAAAGAAAATTCACAATCAGCTGTGGAAACTGTGAGAAAGTTAATGCCCCTGCTTAGAAAAAGGCTGAGAGATGGAGGATTCTGTTAGGGCTGGGATGGGTTGGGGAAGGGGAGACTCCAGAGCAAACTAGGTAATGGGTTTGGGGTGAGGCGGAAGAGAAGAACCCTTGATTAGTGGGCTGCGGGGAAGTTTTGGGAGCAGAGCGGGGATCTGAAAAACATGCCGGGCAGTGTGCAGGGTAACCCCTTCTCTGGCCTTCCTATGACCTCCTCAGTGACATGGGGTGAGCGTCTCATGTTTTCAGAGAGCAGGCTGTTTCTGGAGCAGTGCTGAGCCCTGTGTCAGTGCTGGTGTGGGACAGGAGCAACACCGCACATGGGACGGCTGGCTTTTGGGCTAAAGGAGTGAATGCAGGGGCTGTGGGAGGTCCCTGTGGAGGACCAGCAGGCAAGCTGGGCCGTGCAGAGAGAAGATAGCCGGCATGAAGACAGAAATAAAGGTGAGCAACAGAGTAACTAAGAGTTTTGTTTTGTAGGTGGTGGTGGTGTTTTGTTATTCCCAGGTCTTGGTTCTACTTCTTTGCAGAAGCCCAGATTCTTTCCTGGCCTTGCTTTCTGGGAGACATTCTTGTATACTTATTATAAATTCTCTTTTTTAGTTAGCCCAGCTCAAAGTTGGGTACTATTACTTGTGACCAAAAACCTTACTAAGTGCAAGGAATCTGTGGTTCCTAGAGATTAAGTAAATTGAGAAAATTTCTGTGGCTTCTTAGTGGTAGGAGTTGGGGTACAAGCCTGTCTCCTCGTGCTCTTTTCCTCACACTCTCTGCTCAGTCATGATGGCCACATTGCTATTCCACAAACACACCAATCTCACCCCCATCTTAGTGGGCTCTGTTTGCCCTGCTCAGGACAGGCCCAAAGGCCACTCCCTCATCTCATCCAGGTCTCAATTCAAATGTCACTCAGAGATACCTACCCTGACAACCTCATCTAAAACAGGCACTCTCTAACCTCTTTCTCTACTTTTTTTTTTTCAGTTTTACTGAAATATAACTGACATAGCACTGTATAAGGTTAAAGTGTACAGCATAATGACTTGACTTACATATATGTAAATATATTGTGAAATGATTACCACAACAAGTTTAGTTAACAGCCATCATCTCATATAGTTACCAAGAAAAAGGAAACAGTTTTTTTCCTTGCGATGAGAACTTTTAGGATCTACTCTCTTAGCAACTTTTAAGTACACCATACGGCAGTGTTAACTATAGTCACCATGTTGTACATTACATCCCTAGTACTTATTTATCTTATAACTGGGCCTTTGCACCTTTTGACTATCTTCACCCAATTTCTCCACCCTCGCCTCTGGCAACCAACAATGTATTCTCCGTCTCTATGAGTTTGGTTTTTTTAGATCCCACATATAAGTGAGATCGTACGGTATTTGGCTTTCTCTGACTTGTTTCACTCAGCATAATGCCTTCCATGTCTATCCATGTTTTTGCAAATGTCAGAATTTCCTTTTTTTTTATGGCTGAATAATATTTATATAATATATATAATATATATATACATGTCACATTTTCTTTATCCATTCATCTGTCAATAGACACTTAAGGTTGTTTCCATGTCTTCACTATTGTAAATGATGCTGCAGTGAACGTGGGATGCAGATATCTCTTCAAGTTAGTGATTTCATTTCTTGCAGATAAATACCCAGAAGTGGAATTGCTGGAACATATGGTAGTTCTATTTTTAACTTTTTGAGGACCCTCCATACTGTTATCCATAACGGCTGCACCAATGTACATTCTCACCAACAGTGTACAAGGGTTGCCTTTTCTCCACACCCTCACCAGCATTTGTTATCTCTTGTCTTTTTGATAATAGCGATTCTAACAGGCATAAGGTGATATTTCATTGTGGTTTTAATTTGCATTTCCCTGATGATAAGTGATATTGAGCACCTTTTCATGTACCTGTTGGCCATTTGTGTATCTTCTTTGGAAAACTGCCTATTCAGTTTCTTTGTCCATGTTTAACCGGATTATCATTATTATTACTATATATTTTTGCTATTGAGGTATATGAATTCTTTATATATTTTGGATGTCAACCTTTTTTTTATCAGGTATATGATTTGCAAATATTTTTTCCATTCCGTATGTTGTCTTTTCATTTTGTCCATCATTTCTTTCATTGTGCACAAGTTTTTTAGTTCGATGTAGGTTCTATACACTGACAATACATTCTTTTATTTAAAGTGGATTAGACAAATTTACTTTTTCTCCCTTCCTCTCCCCAATGCTCCCTGCTTCATTCACATCTTTTTTCTTAGATTGATGAAACCTGGCCCCCATCCTCAGCCTCTATCCTCACATGGTAGAAAGAAGCTATTATTATTATTAGTTTTAGTAACTTATCACTACCTGGATTTATGTTACATATTTATTTGTGTACTTGTTTCTCTACCACCCCGCCCCCCAACTCCCCACCAGAATATAAGCTCCCGGAGGGCTGGGTTCAACCCTTGTTCACTGCTGTATTTTCAGCACACTGACCAGAACTGTATTTGACATATAGAAGGCACTCAACAAATACTCATTTAATTAATCAATCCATTAAACCCTGACCTGTTTCTGACTTCCATGCTGTTTTCATGGTCTCTAAGTACCTGATGCAATTATAGAAACACTCAGAAAAACCCTATTGGATTAAGGATGGAAATAATGTCTGAAGGACATCTGTGGAGCTCGGCTGATTAGCATGCAGGAAAGAGGGATGTCCGCTAGCTGCTCAGTACACTGCGGGGAGGTAGGAACCTGGAGCAGCACGCTCCAGCCCAGCCTCTATGAGAACAGAACTGAAAGCTGGTAAATTCATTTCTACTGGTTTTCCCTTAGTTAGTGCTTCTGGCCTGGGGAAACAAAGCTTCAGCGACAGTAAAAATGCTTTTGTTCCTGTGGTACCACATGTTAAATCACAAATGACATCTACTTTGTTCTTGGGTTAATGCTACCTTCTGGGTCTGCTCTGTAAGGTTGTTCCCTGTCCCCAGTTGGCCTGAGACAGGGTCTGGCTTGCTGAGGGTCCCCTGTCCCTATAACTATACAAGAGGAAAGCTGCTGGAGACTGACTTGGGATGTCTAAACACCACCAGGAAGGACCAGCTGAGGAAGGAGGCAGGAGAAATGGAGACATATTCTAATCCAAGCCTCGCTAGACACTTTCAGTGTATCATTTTGAAACCACATTATCAAACACAGGGTCACTTTGCTCATGGCTTTCAGATGCTGCCCCCAACACATATACCAATGTTGATGAGGCTTCTAACCAGTTACCACAACACGTGTGTTTAATCTGTTGCTTTTGCCAATGGGCTAATGAAAAGATGCAAGTAGCCGGAGAGGTCATACCAATCCACAACCAGTACTGGAAAAGAAAATTGAAAAAATGAATACTAATATGAGCATGTACCTATATGTAACTCTTTCATCTAAACTTCTTCACCTTCAGAGCACTTAATTTTAACAAGAAACTCACCAGGGTTAAATGGCTGACTTGGCTAATTAGTGGCAAGGCCAGGACTCAAATTCAGAACTCTTGACTCCAAGATAAGGGTTCTCCCTGCTGCAACTGCCTCTCTATCTTTGCATTCAAAGAATGGCTTGCTGTAAAATTTATTTTTCATGACTATGTTATATAGCTAAATAAGCAGAGTCTTTAAGGGCCACACATTCAGAGAAAGCTAGAGATAAATCAGCAGCCTTTAAAAAGACAGGTAGTTTTAATTTGGTAAATGACAACAGGAAGCCAGACATTTACCCACGTTTGGATGATCACCTGTTTTCTAATGAGAGCCAAGCCTGAGGCAATGAGAAGATGCAGAGACTGATTTACAGCAAGCCATGGCCACTGCCCAGGGAGGCAGGGCCTGAAGTGTTCCTACCAGCTGTGCGCAGTCAAGGTCACCAAGTGGTTCAGTCCCACAAATGACAAAGACCACTTTGCTCCTTGACTGACTCCTACCAAAATTAAAAACCTGGCAGTTGAAATGGCCGAGCACCAGACACCTGATAGAAAATGAAGTGTTGAGTTCAGTAAGTCACTGCCTAATTCCAGCAATTTTGAAGATGTTAATAATTAATTCCAACTTTCCCTCCCTTCCACCACTCACTCATAATGGACAAAGGAGAGTCAATGTTTGCTTGAACTACCCAGATAATTGCTTAATTCTTTCCACTTGCCTGGGCATGGTCTGAAAGCACACATATCAATTATCACCAGGAAGTAGTGGCTTTCCTCCTTACCTCTTTGTTTTGTTTATCATTTTTTTAAGAGTGTAATGTAACCAAAGGGCTAGCCCAGTGCCCAAATGCTGAGACATGTAAAAAGATGGGGTGGCAGAAGGAGAAAGGCCCTGACTGTGTACAGAGAACTACAGGTGGAGGAAAGGGCTTACGGGAGAGAAGGACAGCAGGAAGAAATGTCTTTAAACTTTAAAGATCGTGCAGATTTTGACCCAACACTTCTGAGAATTTATCCTTATATTAGTTGGGGTCTAACCTGGAAAAGAGAAACCCCTCTGAGTATTTACAGCAAGGGCTCCGCAGAGCTCATCACCATCAAGGAGCCCCTCCAACTCCTTAAGGTTGATGGGACCTAGGTGAGAGGTAGCATAATCAAGCCACAGGCTAGGGTCACCTAACAGAAGCAGGACCTCGACGGACCTATTGCAGCAGTGGGACCACTGAGGAGAGACATAGCCACAGTGGGCCATGAGCTTCCCTCTCCTTCCAACTCTAGTCTCCCAGTTCCACCTGCCACTGGACAAATCCATCAGGAAACGCGCTAACACAGGAGCCTGAGAAGCTCAGCCTGCAGGGGTCCGCCCACTCCCATGATGCAGAGCAGAACCCAGGGAGGGCAGGTAGTGCATCTGAGGGCTCACACGCAGGCCCAGAAAAGCAAACTAGAGTGACATAATGGGTACCAAATGCTGGCAAATGGATAGACGAAGTCATAGATGCTTCCACCCAATCATAAAGAGTAAGTTTGGATTTAAGAGAAATGACATCATCAGAAGCATTCCAGGAAAAGAAGTCCTGGAAAATGTAACTGAAATATAGATAGAATAAAAGCTAACGTTAGGATAAATAAAAATAGACTACACATATGTAAATGATAAGAGAAAGAGGAAAATAACCCTAGCTGAAGTAGGGAAAGCATGCCAAGACACACTAAACATTACAGCTTACTTTCTCACAAACGAGCTGGGCCTTATTTATGAGTAGAGTGTCAAAATAATTCCTTGTGACGTGAGATGGGATGGAGGCAGTGACAAGGAATCATAGAAAGTATACCAGTTATCTTAGGGAATTAAGAGGTACAAATTATAATACTAGGTAGAGGGCTTCCCTGGTGGCGCAGTGGTTGAGAGTCCACCTGCCGATGCAGGGGACACGGGTTCGTGCCCCGGTCCAGGAAGATCCCACATGCCACCCAGAGCGGCTGTCCGGAGCCTGTGCTCCGCAATGGGAGGGGCCCCAACAGTGAGAGACCCGCGTATCGCAAAAAAAAAAAAAAGAAAAGAAAAAAAAATATATAATACTAGGTAGAAAATAAATATGATACAAGGGTGAAATGTACGGTACAGGGAATGTAGCCAACATTTTATAGCTATAAATGGAGTATAATCTATAAAAATTTTGAATCACTGTTGTACACCTGAAACTAATATAATATTGTAAATCAAATATTCCTCAATAAAAAATTAAAATAAAATAAAATAAAATGAGCACCACACACACATGAAATTATCCTATGTATCTTGAGGTCCTAACACATGTCCAGGTACTTGTTCAGTGTCTTAAAATCCTGATAGATGATAGGGTATGAAGGATGACAGTAACACAAGTGTCATAGTGAAACTGTGGTATAGACCTTTAGGGGCATGACAGAATAGATTAAAAATCAACAGGTAGGGACTTCACTGGTGGCGCAGTGGTTAGAATCCGCCTGCCAATGCAGGGGACATGGGTTCGAGCCCTGGTCTGGGAAAATCCAACTTGCCGCGGAGCAACTAAGCCCATGAGCCACAACTACTGAGCCTGCGCTCTAGAGGCACGAGCCACAAATACTGAGCCCGCGTGCCACAACTACTGAAGCCCGCACGCCTAGAACCTGTGCTCCACAACAAGAGAAGCCACCACAATGAGAAGCTCGCACACCACGACAAAGAGTAGCCCTCACTCGTAGCAACTAGAGAAAGCCCGCATGCAACAATGAACACCTAACGCAGCCAAAAATAAATAAATAAATAAAAAACAACAGGCAACTCAAAAGGAGGACAACAAAGGACAACCTAATTGTTATTTTGCCAAGGAAAACCTAAACAAAAAATAGCTATGAACTACAAATACCGTCTATCACTAAAGAAATAGGAGGACAAAAAAGTCTTAAGCCAAGACTTTAAACTAAATACACTTAGATAAAATAAAGCTAATTACATTATACTATTTTTCTCCTTTTACTACAAAGTGGTATTTGGTAACCACTGGACTTTATGACCCCTGAACGTCTTCCTATTCCCAAGATTCTCTGATCCTGCCCTATTTTGTTAAAGCAGTTTGTGTTTTGTGGGAGGCATAAGCTGAAGAAACTGTTAGGGTTAAGAGCAGATTTAAATTTAATTAATATCCAGCCAGGAGATTGACTTGCCATTGATCACCACTAAAAAATCCCATTAGGAGGGGGAAAATTGGTCTCCTCAGCAAAAAGAAAGAGTAAACATACTGGCCACACCCTCATCTGTAGCAGCCCCCTTCACCATGTTTGTGCCACGTGAACCTAACTTCCTTTGGCGACAGCTCTTTAGACCACACTTAGCACCTGATCCCAGTGTAATCAATGTCCAGACTAGTCAGAAGTTTAGGGGGTGTCCTGGTGCGAGAAACATTGTCCAAACAGGGGTGGTGATGGCTCAACAGATTCTTGCTCTTTTTGAGAATCTGACTATGATATTTACATGGAGAGAATTTAGTTCCTGATTGTTCTGATGGTGTACTGTCGTGAAGCTGGAGACTTCCTGCTACCAAAAGAGGCAGCAGCTCTCTCAGTGGCCCAGTTCTGCAATGTGGCTTTGTGAGTGGTTCCTGAAAGCCTAACCTTGAGTCTTTCTTTTCCCCTCCTAATGACTTAATACCCCATTTAATATCTGTAACAAATCCTTTCCTGCTTTAACTGGTTAGAGGGGATTCTGTTCTCTGAAACTGGCCCCTGACTGATACAAATGTAAGTCCTGCATTAAAAGCATTATAACCTTTTGGGGATATAGGCATATAAACAAATCACTGAGGATATGCTATGATTCATGTACATAGAGAGTATACCAGGTGCATAAGGAGTGAGTGCCTAAACTTGAGGGTGCCAAGGAAAGATTCACAGGGAAGGTAGCACTGTAACTTGAAAACTATGTATGGGAGGTTAGCAGAAGGACAAGGAGAGGAGGGCATTCTACACCAAGGAAATGGCAAAGGTATAGAAGATGAGAGAGTAGGGGTAGAGAGTTGAGTTTAGGGACAAGAACGAGAACAGAGGCTGGTCAGGCTGCAGGTGCAGGTGTGTTAGAGCTGTGAGAAGCTTCAAAAATGATCTAGTGTAGTCCATTTATTTTATACATCCAAAAACTGAAGCCAGAGAAATGAAATCACCAGCTCAAGACCAAACACTAACTTTACTATCCATGCTAGAGCACAGGCCTTCTAACTCCCAGGCCAGTGTCTTTCCAGGTAGCATACATGGATTCCTAAATCATCCTGTGGTGGTGAATCTTAACAAACAACAGACTTTAGAAAGCAGGTGAGTGACAAAATGTCTACAGATCAAGAAAGATAAGGGAGTTGGGAAGGGTGAGTACCTCTGTGAGCACCCCGCGCCACAGCGGCAAGAGCTGTGTCTGACTTCACTGCCCCACGTGCCCCACAGCCCATCTCAGGGGACGCCTGTGTGGCACATTCCTGTCACCGCAGCCCTTTGCCTACTGCATGCTTCCAGTGGTCCCATGTGGGTCAGTAGTCGTGGCTCTGTCCCATAAACCAAAGACCACTTGGTACCCTGATCACTGGACATAAAGAAAGAAGAAGAGTGTAGGTAGATTTGCTCCAATCTGTGACTGCTCTTGGAAAAATATTCCAGGGATCATGCTCTCTCCTTAATCCTCCACGTCCAATATCCGTCTATCTCTCTCTTTACCATCTATCCATCTGTCCATCCATCCACCCCTCCCACCACTTATCTGTCAGTGTTTCTACATATCTGTTTATTCATGTATCTATAGCTATAAGGTCAAATACTCATCCAGGGCTTACCCTATGTCAGGCAGTTCTCCTAGTGCGTTACAGAAATTAATTCAGTCCTTGTAATCCTGACAACAGCCCTGCGATGTGGGTATTTTCTCCCCATTTTACAGATGAGGAAATTAGAGAGGTTAAGTAACTTGCCCAAGTTAACATAACTTATATCTGTCTGCCTACCTTCGTGTCCACACCCCTTCTCCTTCCTTGAAGGGTAACTTCCCATCCTATTGATGACCAAGTTTGTTGGTTCTATTTCCTAATTATCTCTCAATCTGTCTCCTTTTAATTTAGTTCCAGCTTCCTCCCCAGCCACCCAGCCAGCCCCGATTTTGGATGATTGTCACTCTCCCCGCGAATCACTCTGGTTTCAACCTCCACTTCCTTTTCCTCCGTGCCTCACGAATGTTTCCCTGGCACAGGCAGAGGGATCTTTCTAAATGATGTTTCTCAAGACCCTAGACACGTTCAAACATCATAGTTGAGAACCTCTGTTAGAAAAAACATGCAGGGACTTCCGTGGTGGTCCAGTGGTTAAGACTCCATGCTTCCACTGCAGGGGGCCTGGGATTGATCCCTGGGAGAGGAACTAAGATCCCGCGTGCCATAAGGCGTGGCCAAAAACCACCACCAACAAACATACATATGAGCATCTCTCTCAAACCTGCTTAAAACCCTAAAATGAGTTGGTGAATTCAACAAACATTTGTTACGCCTTCCCAAGTCAGCCACTGGGCTAGGTGGCGGGGAGGTAGCAGTAAGTAAGCCCCATCCTCATGAAGCTTGCTGTCTAGAGGGGATGACAGATGTGGAACAAATACTCACAGAAACGTTCAGTGCTTCACAGAAGTGCGGGCAGGGGCACCAGAGCCTGCGGGTCCAGAAACCGCACCCTGCAGGATCTGAAATTTCAGCCACAATGTGAAGGACGAGCGGGAGTCAGCTGGGCCGCGTGGCTGAGTGGGCAGCAGAGACAGGCTGAGCATCCTGGTCAGAAAGGACGGGCACGGTTCTCAGTGAGGAGAAGGGCACGGTGAGTCCTGCAATCAGGAGAAGCAGGTGAGGCCGGGCCGGGGAAAGCGGCAGGCGTTGGGGTCTGGTGTGCCACGGAGCAGGGTACTGGTCTTCCTCCCAGGGCAAATAAAGGTTGTCTTTTTTTTTAGAAATCAACTTTATTGAGGTATAATTTAAAAACAGTAAAATGCCCCCATGTTCAAAGTGTACAGTTCAATGAGCAGCCAGCACCACTATCAAGACACAGCATGTTTCTTTCACTCAGAAAGTTGCCCCATGCTCCTTTGCAGTTAGCCCCCCTCCTCTGGCAACCACTGCTCTGCTTTCTCTTTTAGTCTGGATTAGTTTCACCTGTTCTGGAACTCAAATGAAGAGATTTAAGAACAGCCGTGATCCCTCAGAACAGATTGGAGGCAGCAAGAATGGATGAGAGAGAGCCATTAGCAGGCTTCGGTAGTATCCAGGCAGGAGCTGTACGGTGCAGGTGACAGCAGGCATGGAGAAGAGGGGAAGACACGACACGTTACTGAGGCAGTTAGGATGGAATCCAGTTCCTCGGCCTGTCCTCCAAGCCCCTGGACCCCTGAGCCCAATCCTGTCCTTCCTACCATAAAGGCCACACACACTGTGCTCCAGCCACAGAGAACTACTCCCCACTCCCAGGGCCGACCAAGGTCCTCCGTACATCCCAGCCTTTGCACCGCGCTGTCACCGTTCCTCGAAAGCCTCCTTTCTCCCTTCTGGTATAGTTCCAATACCCATTCATGACCTAGCCTGACCTCTTCTGGGAAACATTTCCTAGCTCCACCTGGTAGACTGATTATTTCTTTCTCTACCATCTCTAAGGTCTTGTTATAATTTGTACAAGTACTTGTGTGCCTTAATCCCCCACTAGACTGGAAGCTCCTTAAAGATAGGAGCTCTGTCCTCATCATCTTTGGGTGGCCCATCAAAAAATATCTGTCAAATGGGTGGGTGCTCTGCTTAGCGATTCAGCGTGGTTTTCCCCTCCCTCCCTCCCTCCCTCCCTCTCTCTCTTTCTCTCCAGAGGCTGCTGTGAAATGAAAATAAGCACTGGGTGATAACTATAAGAAAACAGGTAGAAATTTATTCCCACAACCAGGCTGATTGGAAACGAAAGTAGTGATTCAAGTTAACTGATGTGTTTAAATTCTACTTGTCTGTGGCAGGACTCTGCCGTCTGATCAGAAGCACCATTTTTGCTGCACTGTCATATTTATAGCATAGAGAAGACGCAGGCACATAACTGTGGGGAGTTTGCTTCTTGCACTCCTGTTCCACTAGGAGCCCGCTCAATCTGACCCAGTCTCGCATTCTGGATTAAACCTTGCAATGACCAGCTGACCGTTTCCTGTAAGACTCTCCCTGTAAGGTCTTACGTGGCCATGCTTGGGGCATCTCTGGCTCCTGGTTCCTGACTGGGTCTGGAAGTGACTGCAAGAGTGGACCCGCTATCTGATGCTCCAGGTCCTCTGGGTGGGGGGGACACAGTTCCATAAGGAGAGCATCTGTGATCACTTACTTGAGATGGTAGAAGGAAATGACGCTCTCTTTTGCTAATCCCCCCCCCAAACTTATGCTGACTTTTAAGCAAATCCCATCATTTTCTTAGAACAGAGTTGCCAGGCTGAGTTAGGAAGTAGATTATTGCAAGTCATGTTTTGAATAACTGGTGGCTCCTTTTTTCTAATTATTAAACTGTCCTTCAAAATAAAAGAAAACCAAAAGCTGATTTACTTATGTGATGAAGAAGCCCTCCAGTATTTCATATTTCAGCCCTTTGACTTTCATTGTTTTAATCTAAAAAGGTAAAACTGGGCTTCCCTGGTGGCGCAGTGGTTGAAAGTCTGCCTGCCAATGCAGGGGACGCGGGTTCGTGCCCCGGTCCGGGAAGATCCCACATGCTGCAGAGCGGCTGGGCCCGTGAGCCATGGCCGCTGAGCCTGCGCGTCCGGAGCCTGTGCTCCGCAATGGGAGAGGCCATAGCAGTGAGAGGCCCGCGTACCGCAAAAAAAAAAAAAAAAAGGTAAAACTTTTAGCACCAACACCATTTGAAATGTGTCCATATTTTCTACATAAAGTATGCCCGTTGCTGAGGAATAACAATAAATAAGACTGTTAACATGTCCTAACAAAATGGTGAGACAGAAAAGTAAATAATTTCCACGTCACGTCATATATATATATATATATATATATATATATATATATATATATATGTAAGGAACCAAGTAATAACAAAATGGACAACGGTCTATGGAAAAAGCAGACAGCGAATCTTCATAAGAGAACTGATATTAAAGTAGGGTTTTGAAGGCTAAATAAAGTTCAGGCAAATAAGAGGCAGAAATGTATTCCAAGAGGGAAAATAACACATGCAAATCATGAAACAGTATTTTGAGTGTGTGCAAACACTGGCCATTCAGGTTTGCTGGTGTGTATATGTTGAGGTTGGAGGCTGGAGGAGAGAGGTGACATCAGAGCTTGTGGCCAAGAGCAGACTCTGACCCCAGGACACCTGGATTCAAGTCCCAGCTCTGCCACTTACAATCATGTAAAGTGGAGCAAAACTCTTAACCTCTCTTTGCTTCACTTTTATTATCTGTGAAGAGGTGGATAAAAAAATAATACCTCCACCAAAGGATTTTTATGAACATTAAATGAAATAACTAACAAAACACGAAGTACTACGTCTTCTAGAATGAGGGAAGCTTTTCATAAATATCGTTTCTTATGGAGGTAGGAAATGAGAATTTGAGGTTGGCAAGGGCCAGATCAAGAAAAGCTGTGGATATAGAGAACAGACTGGTGGTTGCCGGTGGGGAGAGGGAAGGGGGGAAGGGTCATATGGCAGTGGGGGATTAAGGGGTACAAACTATTATGTAGAAAATAAACTGTGGGGATGTATTGTGCAGCACAGACAGTATAGCCAATGTTTTGTGATGGCTATGAATGGAGTATAACCTTTAAAGGTTGTGAATCACTGTGTGCACGCCTGTAACTTATATAATATTGTACATAAATTATACTTCTATTTAAAAAAAGAAAAGAAAAGAAAAGAAAATCTGTGCAAACCACACTAAGGGAAACACTGAAATGTTTCAATCCAGAGTGTGGGGAGGTAGATCTGCACCTGGGCAGCCGTGTGGACAGAGAGAAGGTGGAGTGAGAGCAGAGCGGAGGCTATTTCAATGGTTCAGGCAAGACTGAGAAGGCCTGAGTCCACATGGCGGCAGTGGGGATGGGGGCACGGGGGAAAGGAATGGATTTGAAAGATATTAAGGGGGTAAAATTGATGGAAATTGGTGACCACTTAGATGTCAGAAGAAAGAGATTGGTAAATGTCTAGGATCATATATAGGATCTGGCGTGGGTGACTTGGGTGATAGAGAAGCCAGCAACCAAGGTCATGAAAGAGAAGGGAACTGTGGTTTGGGGGGTTGTTAGTTTGCCAGCATGGAGATAAACAATGGGTTCAGTGTTCGGCCCAATGACTTTAAGGCACCAAAGACTCTGAGATGGGAACGAGATAGACAGGGGAGTGGCTAAAGGTGGGTAAAGTGTCAAAGGAAGATATTTATTCATTTATTTGCTGCCTTTATTTGTGTATTTGGGCAGAGTAAAATATTTCCTTACTGCCCTCAGCCATGCACCTTTCGTTCAAGGAGAGCATTGTCACACTATGGAAGCAGCAGAGAGAGACCCCCCACATGTTTCCAGCAGGAAGGAAGAAGCCAGAAAAGAGGAGGCTGAAGATGGAGGAGTGAGGGTGATCGTTGGGGGCAGTGTGAGCCGGGAGACTGAGATCCATCCCCTGCCATCCTCAGCAGGGCCTTGGGTCCTTATAGGCTTCTGGGGACAGAATCGACAGGAAAGTCTTGCCAGAGAAATGAATGTGCCAATTATTCAGTTACCTGCAATTACGAAAATTGGTGTGATAGGTGGTACTTCCGAGAGGAAGCTTGGGGAGGCTGTAAGTCAGAAATGAGACAAATTAGTTGAGCTCTTAGGTGAGAATCTGATTGACCTCTTCCTTCATGAAACTGAGCTCGGGCCATCCCATACGTCTCCTTTTAGGAGAACTGATTTGCAACTGATGGGCTCGCAACAGCAAATGCATGGTCTGCAATTGCAGAGCTGGGAGGCTGGAGCGCTCTTCCGCCTGCAGAGGAAGTCGTCCAACCTCCTTGACCTGCTCTTGCCTGCTGACCGCAAGGAAACTTGTGGAAATGTCTTCTTCCCTGAAAAGTGGGAAGAGCTCCCATATACCCAACACTTCTGTTCCCATTAGAGAACAGCCTGGCCAACTGCAGTATATTACATTATGGATGATTGTATGTTCTTTAAACATAATTATGCAGATTATGTTAATATGTTAGACTCTGAATTCTTTTTAAAAAGAAAAAGACAGTAGCATCTTTGTATCTCACAGTTATTTGCTTATCTACCTTTATGAAGCTTGTCATATCATATATTGATTTCATATATATATGAAATATCATATTGATTTCTTTCATATTTCTTTCATATATCATATTGATTTCTTTTCTTTTCACATTAATTATCCCTACTCTTCAGTAAATTTTTCAAAAGCAAAAACCAAGTGCTATTCACCTTCTTGTTCTCAGTGCCCAGCATGGGACCACCCATACTGACCAAGTCAAATTATTCCATGAGTACATAGAGAACAGACTTGTGGTTGCCAAGGGGGAGAGGATTGGGGGAGGGATGGAGTGGGAGTTTGGGATTAGCAGATGTAAGCTATTACATACAGAATGGATAAACAACAAGGTCCTACTGTATAGCACAAAGAACTATATTCAATATCCTGTGATAAACCATAATGGAAAAGAATATTAAGAAAGAATGCATATATATGTATAACTGGATCACTTTTCTCTATAGCAAAAATTAACACAACACTGTAAATCAACTATACTTCAATAAAAGAATTATTAAAAAAAATTATTCTGGGCTTCCCTGGTGGCGCAGTGGTTGAGAGTCCGTCTGCCGATGCAGGGGACAACGGTTCGTGCCCCAGTCCAGGAGGATCCCACATGCCGCGGAGCGGCTGGGCCCGTGAGCAATGGCCGAGCCAGCGCGTCTGGAGCCTGTACTCCACAACGGGAGAGGCCACAGCAGTGAGAGGCCCTCGTACTGCAAAAAAAAAAATTATTCCATGAGTGCAATTACTTGGGGTGGGAGGGAGTGGAGGAGAACACCAGTATGTAAACACAGGCTATAACTATACACTGAGAAACATGTATATCAGCAAAATATCAGAAGTGCATTTGCAGTTAAATCATAATAAATGAAATGTATTATATATTTTCATCACCATAAAGTTCTGTCCATCAGGAATTTTTCAACTTTTTATTTTGAAATAATTTTAACATACAGAAAATATAGTTGCAAAAACAGTACAGAGAATTCACATATAGCATTCAAACTGTTTTTCCAAATGTTAATATCCTACGTAACCATGGTACCATTATAAAAATCAGGAAATTAGCATTGGTATAATACTAAATTAAACATTGTATTTGAATTCCACCCATTCCTTTTTCTGACCCAAGATCCAATCCAAGACCCCACATTGCATTTAGTTGTCATGTCTTCTCAGTCTCCTCCAATCTGTGATCATTCCATAGTCTTTCCTTATCTTTCTTGACCTTAACACTTTTGAAGAGTACTGGTCAGTGATTTTGTAGAATGCCTCTCATTTTGGTTTTGATGTGTAATGTGATTAGATCGAGGTTACACACTTTGGGGAAGACTACCATAGAAGTGAAGTACCTTTCTTGGTGCATAGAATCAGGGACACATCATGTCCAGATGTCTTATGACCAGTGATGTTAACCTTTGATTGCTTAGTTAAGGGGATGTCTGCTGGATTTTTCTACTGTAAACTTACCCAATATCTTGGATGAGATACTTTGAGACTATGCTTATATACTGTTTTTCCTCAAGTTTTCACTCACCGATTTTAGCATCCCTTGGTGGATCCTTCCTCCAATGTTGATTTTTTCTATTTCCTTAATTTCTTTTACCTTTTAAACTGGTATTCTTTGTAAGAAAGACTTGTCCCTTCTCCTTTTAAAAGTCAATTATGGGACTTCCCTGGTGGCTCAGTAGTTAGGAATCCACCTGCCAATGCAGGGGACAGGGTTTGAGCCCTGGTCCGGGAAGATCCCACATCCCACATGCCACAAAGCAACTAAGCCCGTGCGTCACAACTACTGAGCCTGTGTGCCACAACTACTGAAGGCTGCGTGCCTAGAGCCCGAGCTCCGCAACAAGAGAAGCCACCGTAATAAGAAGCCCGCGCACTGCAAGGAAGAGTAGCCCCTGCTCACCGCAACTAGAGAAAGCCCGCGCGCGCAGCAATGAAGACCCAACTCAGCCAAAAATAAATACATTAAAAAAAAAAGTTAAGGGCTTCCCTGGTGGCGCAGTGGTTGAGAGTCCGCCTGCCGATGTAGGGGACACGGGTTCGTGCCCCGGTCCGGGAAGATCCCACATGCTGCAGAGCGGCTGGGCCCGTGAGCCATGGCCACTGAGCCTGCGCGTCTGGAGCCTGTGCTCCACAACGGGAGAGGCCACAACAGTGGGAGGCCCGTGTACCGAAAAAAAAAAAAAAAAGTTAATTACTTAATTACTATCAGCAAAAATTCATTTTATTTTATAGATTATAATCAATTCGACATGATTTAGTTTATTGCTCAAATTGTTCCATCTTTGCTGTCTGGGAACCTCTTCTAGCTGGCTTTTGTATCTTTTTGAGAGGCCCCCCCATCCTTTTTCAAGCAGTTCCTTAATTTTTCTCAGTGTAAAATATTCCAAGCTCATTTTGTATTTTTCCTGCACAAGCCCTGGAATCAACCACTTCTCCAAGAAAGCTTGGCTCCTTACATTGGAAAATGGTTATTGATAAACTAAGACCTGGGTGTTAAGTTTTGATGGAAGTCTTTTACATGCCTCCTTAACCAGGAAATTGTGACTGTATGTTAAATTTTAACCTTTTCGTTATGATCCAGGGTCATTATTGCCTATATCAGTTGTTGAAGTGATAAAATAATGACCTCAAGAATTATTGATGTTAGCAGGAATGTTAATTGGTGCAACTACTATGGAAAACAGTAAGGCAGTTCCTTAAAGAACTAAAAATAGAGGTACTATATGATCCAGTAATCCCACTCCTGGGCATATATCTGGAAAAGACAAACACTCTACTTGGAAAAGATACATGCACCCCAATGTTCATAGCAACACTATTTATAATAGGCAAGACATGGAAGCAACCTAAGTGTCCCTCAACAGATGAATGGTTAAAGAAGATATGGTGTATATATATATACAATAGAATATCACTCAGCCATAAAAAAAGAATGAAATATTGTCGTTTGCAACAACATGGATGGACCTAGAGATTATCATACTAAGTGAAGTCATAGAAAAATAATTATTATATGATTCCACACTCATACGTGGAATCTAAAAAATAATACAAATGAATCAATTTATAAAACAGAAACAGACCCATGAATATCGAAGACAAAATTATGGTTACCAAAGGGGGAGGGATAAGTCAGGAGTATGGGATTAACAGATACACACCACTATATATAAAATAGATAAGCTACAAGGATTTACTGTATAACATAGAGAACAATATTCAATATCTTGTAATAATCTATAATGGAAAATAATCTGAAATATATATATATATAACATATATAACTGAATCACTTTGATGTTTACCTGAAACTAACAAAGTATTGTCAATCAACTATACTTCAATAAAAAAGAAAAATTATTGAAATAGATAAGGCTATTGGCCTTGACAGTAAGTGACTCCTGAGCCTTTTTGGCTACTACGATGTCATTGCTCCTAGGCCCTCTTAGCAGAGATAGGAAATGTATGTATATAGGTACATACATAGTGTTCAGTTTGGTAGTGCTAAATATAGTCACATTGTTGTGAAACAGATCTCCAGAAATTTTTCATCTTGCCAAATTGAAACTCTGCACACATTAAACAATAACTGTCCATTCCCCCTCCCTCCAGCCCCTGGTAGCCATCATTCTACTTTCTGTTTCTATGAATTTGAGTACTTTAGATCCCTTATATAAATAGAATCATACAGTATTTGTCTTTTTGTGACCAGCTTATTTCACAGAGCATAATGTCCTCAAGGTTCATCTGTGTTGTACCATGTGACAGGATTTCCTTTTCAAGGCATAACATCCCATTTTAAGGAACAATATTCTGCTGCATATATACAGCACATTTTCTTTTTCATTTATCTGTCGATGGACATTTGGGTTGCCTCCATTTCTTTGCTCTTGTGAATACTGCTGCTGTGAACACGGGTGTACAATTTCTTCTTAAGACCTCGCTCTTGATTCTTTTGGATAAATACCCAGGAGTGGAATTGCTGGATCATGTGGTAGTTCTATTTTTATTTTTTGAGGAACCTCCATACGGTTTTCCAAGATGAAATTCCTGATTCCTGTCTTTCCCTTATCTCTGTATCCCATCAGCCACCCACTGCTGTGAATTTTATTACTTGTTATTATTAGAAAATTTGTTCTTTTATTCCAGGGAGACATGCTCTGTCTTTCACACATGCTAATGGATAAAGTTTGGCTGGAATCAGGGTTGGGACTAGGGTGAGTAAAGCACTCAGATGCAAAAATTTTAAGAGGGTAGTCAAAAAACTCAGTCATCAAGACAAAACAATGAAATATTTAAAAAATCAAAATCAGTGCCAAAAAATCCATTATGAACAAATGTCAAAATTTCAAATAAAGAAGTGCCTTGCAGAGGCATATTGGAGCTTGAGGCAAAAGGAAAACTCAGTAATGCTGATCCTATCTTTATTTGAAATTTTGTGTTGAAATATTATCTGTCTTTGCACCCAAGATGAGTCCCTCACTTGCCTCACCCTAGTCCTGGCCCTGGCTGGGATACTTCTCAATTGTTTATGATAATTATCCCAGATTTGCTTGTTGTTTTTTTTTTTGCGTTACGCGGGCTTCTCACTGTTGTGGCCTCTCCCGTCGCAGAGCACGGGCTCCGGACGCGCAGGCTCCGCGGCCATGGCTCACGGGCCCAGCCGCTCCGCGGCATGTGGGATCTTCCCGGACCGGGGCACGAACCCGTGTCCCCTGCATCGGCAGGCGGACTATCAACCACTGCGCCACCAGGGAAGCCCCCAGATTTGCTGTTATGTTTAGAAAATGCTGAGGACAGTAAGCTGCCTTTTGTTTATTACACCATCTTTGCCACTTTTCACACTCCTCTTTTAGTGAATGCTTTATTCATACTTAACCACTGGGAGCTCGCTAAATATTCTTTGCTTTTTCATGTTTCTGCCTTGTGCCTGCTGCTTGGTATGTCCTTCTCCCACTTAATAAATGCCTAGTCATTCATCGGACCCAGCTTACCACCTCCTATCTGAGCTATCTTTCACATCCCCAGTTAGAATTTACTAGTCACTTCCTCCTTCTGCTTATGCAACAGCATCAAGCACATTCCATTGTTTCTATTTATTTACTGGTGTTTAAGAAGAACAAAAACATTTGGTTTTAATTGACTCCAGGATACCATTAGGGAGAGAATTGTCATTACCTCCTCTTTGAAGACACAGCCATTTTTACTTAGATGTTAAAGGCAGGGTGACTCCATGATGTTGGAGGATTGGGGGATAGACACATTTTATGTCCCAATGGACTGCGAGTTCCCTGAGAGCAGGGACCATGTCTTTTCCATCCTCAGTACTGAGTAGGCATGCAGTGGGCTTTCAATAGCATTTGAATAGAACTTGGACTCAGTGTGCTAACACTGTTTATATCAGCCTAACCCCACTGGTTGTTGGTGGTAGATGTTGGTCAGTGGAACAAAAGAAACAAAACGTCGCTATTAAGAGATGTTTGAAAGACAAATCCTTAAAACAAAACAAAAACCTAAGAACTATGTGGAAAAATAACCAAATGTAAACTCAGTGATAGAAATATAGTTAGTGGTGAGATATATGACCCCTGCAGCAGAGAAACAGGTCTGGAAGCCAAAGGGGTACGAGACTGCTTAAGGAGAAGCTGCCAATCTGTGCTGGCTCTCCCTGGACAGCAGCAGAGTTCATTTGCGGTGAAAGGCTTTGGGGGCATATGAAAGTAACCACTGCACAGTTTTCAGTGGAATTCTTAGGATCAGAAACCTATTCCTTGGAGGAAAAAAGAGGTTAGCAGAGCTTTTTTTTCTCTTTTCCTGAGAAGCCACTGACTGAAAAGAGAGAAAGAAAGAAAGAAAAAAAGAAAAAAGAAAGAAAGAGGAAGGAAGGAAGGAACGAACGAAGGAAGGGGGGGGAGGGGTGGAAAAATAAGTTAGTTGATTAAAGATCCTTGTAAAAATGCTAATGATAGACCTCCTGGAAAGGAAACTAATGGGTATTACCACTGAGAGAGCTCTTACCTATGAAAACTTTTTAGCAGGATATACCTGGTCAGTCTAGGATGGCTTATGATAAACACACCTGGAATCTATGGATTTATGAGGCACGGCTCCTTGGAAGGTGACATGTAAACTATGTAACTATGTGAGTATAAAATTGAGATGTTTCATGACCCAAGTTGTTGTTTGTGCTTTAGTGATGACAGCATACATTGCTTAAAGGCCTCATATGTTAAATCTGTGCCAGAGAAAATCCTAATGTGGCAAGAAAAGACCAGAGAGCAGCTTTCATAGATCAGGGGCTCTAGGATTCACCTGTATCTCAAAATCACCTGTATTCTTGAAATTATTAGAAACTATATTTACTGGGCGAGATCTCTAACTCCTATGAGTCTGATTTGCCAGTCTGACCCTTTGTGTTATTTCATCTTAAATATCCAAGTTTTATACACTGTTTATATTTTCTCTATTCCTATTGGTTTTTATAAATATTGCTTTAAGTGAGATAATATTTATAAAGTCCTTAGTGCCTGATGTGTAATAAAGCACTCAATAGCTATTAGCTTATCCTTCTTCTCATTCTCCAGAAGTGTAAGCTTGTCTTATTATGCTGATAGCATTTGGGGTAGGATGGAAAGATGCTACAAATATAAAAGCTCAAGATGAAAGACCTGTTGAATACTTATAACAGCCTTCCTTTCCTTTCTGGAGGTTTTTCCATCAAGAGCTCTTCTCTGTTTGTTTCTAGAGAAGATCCTAAAAGAAGCCCAGGGGACACTCATGATAAGGCCACGAAGGTCATGAGTGGAAGGTCAAGGATCACTGAGGCAGGGTATCTTTCTTAATGAATGCTTCTCAGTGTGGATCACAGCTCTTAGATCTACAGGCTCAAACACCTGATTTGTTAGTGCCCTGAGAGACAATCCATCTTTTAGGGACAGATTCACATTAACCAGACCCACAGAGGCTAAGGTACACAAACTCAAGTATCTATGTATTTATTTATATGAAAAATAGAGCTGTTAGGGAATAGGACAGACATCCCTGTCCCCTGGCCAGCACGTTCTCTATAAGCAGTCTATTCGGAAAACTAAATTAGAGTCAAGAAGGCACTTGGTGAACAGGCATTCATTCACAAAATTTTACTTAGTGCCTACTAGGTGCCACAAACATTTGAAAATAGAGGTCACAACACTCAACAACACTTACAAATCCCTGCCCACGGAGGGAGCACATTCCTAAGGAAGAGGGGCCAAAAAACAAGTAAACAGCAATTAAAACTATCTCCAGATAGAGGTAAGTCCTGTAAAGAAAATAAAACAAGATGAGGAGATAGGGCGTACAGGGTGACATGGGGAAGGCATGTTAGTTAGGAAAGGCTCTCTGAATGACAAGAAAATGCCAGCCACATAAGCTGGAGCTGTGGTAATAGCAGGTGCAGAGGTCCGGAGGTAGGGAGGCAATCTGACAAGTTTGAGGAACAGAGGAAAGGCCAGTGTGGCTATAGGAAAGTGAGGAAGGGGCAGCATGGTGAGTGACAAAGTAGAGAAGGAAAACGGAGGTCAATTCTCATAGGACTTTTTTTGTTGTTGTTTAATTTATTTATTTTTTATAGAGCAGGTTCTTATTAGTTATCTATTTTATACATATTAGTGTATTTATGTCAATCCTAATCTACCAATTCATCACTCACAGGGCTTTAAGCACTCTCATTAGTAGTTAGGACACTTTGAACACTGCAGTGGTCCAGATGGAGGATGATGGAGCTTGGAGTAAGAGCAGTGGTGAAAACTGAAAGATTCAAAAAACATTTTGAGGGTGCTGCTCTTGGGGCTCCTCGACTGCAAAGGAAAGAATCAAGTATGCCTGGTGGGTGTGGGTAATCATAAAAAGGGTATTAACAATGCATGATTTGATAGTTTAGATGGCTGGCTGCATCAGCCTGCTGAACCCTTCTCTATTCCTGCCTCCCAGACCAGAGAGATGGGCCAGGACTCTCCTACTCCTCCGGGCACAGTGGGGGTGGAAAGGCACTGCCAATGCTGCCTTTTGACCCTCTTTTTCTATGCATCCGTTCGGTTCATTCAACCAGTATTTATTAAGCACGTTCTGCATGGATAACACGGTCTGAGGTCCTGGGACTATAGCAGTGGGGAAATAACAGCATCAAAGAGTAAGTCTGTTGGGAGAGTTTGTGCTCTGGGGAAGAGAGTCATTCTCCATGCCTCCCTTCTCCTCTACCCTGTGCTCTCCAACCTCCCACCTCTGCTGTAACGTTACCTTCGCATCATCTGTCTACCCATCCACCCTCCCACCCAACCCCCCACCTCCATCCCTGCTCCACACTGGGCAGAGCCTTGGCAGTATGACACAATCAGTTTCCCCAAGCACCCTCTGTGACTCCTCTCCCACCTCCAGCTATGGACACCGGGCTCCCGTGGGTCTTCCCAACCAGGCCTGGCAAATCAAAAGTCAATCACCCTGCAGATGAGGGCCGGTTGGGCTTTATTCAGACACAAACGAGGGGGTGAGCTGAGAGACTGCTGGAAGCAGCAAAAATCTCCAGTGCAACCAAGGGTATCCTTCTAAAATGCCTTTATCTCTGAGTCCTTAAAAGACCATCCTCTCTCTCATTATCTCCTATATCACATCAGAGCAGTAATTAGTACTGGCCGGACCTCAACTGTTGTTTGCAGAAGGATCCCCTCCTGGACACTTGCTCCTCCCCCTCCTCATTTTCAATAAAAACAAACCACTTTGTATTTGCACAACACTGTACAAGTTAAAACGCGCTTTACCTATTTGACAAGATCTCATTTCACCTTTAACCAACACTGGGGAAGCAGATTTTGATGTGTGCAGATACTGAGGTGTCATCTGAACATGTCAGTGGCTTGTCTTAGGCCACAGAGCCTATCAGGCTGGTGGTATTTTGACTGTGTCACATTACCCTTTTGCTCAAAGCTTTTTAAAGAGCATGTTCTTACTAATCCCCATGTCTCTATTAATATATACATATATGCTGTATCTGAATATGGAAAATGCCCATAATCTGAATGTATGTGGTCCACACTTGGTTTTCTCAAAGATATGCTCCTGGAAACTAATTGATAAAGTGGATTCAAGTTTCCCATAGGAAAATGTAACCTCTTAGAGTCATGTTGCTAACTGATGACCCAGTACGAACTGAATCACGGATGAGAATCAGAGTGTGGTGGGAAAACAGTGCTCCATCAACTAGAAGCTTCTAAAGTAATTTGATTTACCACTTGAACTTGTAAAAAAATGGACTTTTAGAGTTAGAAGAAAACTGTGAGGTCATTTAATGCAGATCATTTATTTTGCAGATGATGATCTGGGACCCAGGAAGGCGGAATGCATCCCACAAGGTCACATGGATGAGTCAAAGAAGGGACTGAGACCAGAAGGAAGCTTCTGGTTCCTGCCTGGTGCTCTTTCCACTCACTTCCCTTTTAAAAGTCCTAACTCTGTGCACACTGATTATTCCAAGAACCCCAGTGTGTGAGGAGTCTTTTTTTTTTTTTCGTTTCAACTCCTGTTTCTTTTTTCAAGACTTAAGATATAAATTACCTACAGAGGTTGTAAGTGAACAGTTTGATGAGTGTTGACAAATGTATACACCTTAAAAGACATATCTAGGAGTGGCAGTGATGGATAATAGGGTAAATGCATATTTCATTTTATAAGAAACTGCCAGTTTTTTAGAGTAGCTGTACTATTTTATATCCTACAAGCAATTTAGGAGGGTCTCAGTTTCTTCACATCCTCACCGACACTTGTATACTCAGTCTTTCAAATTTTAACAGTTCCAGTGGATGTATAGTGCTATCTCATTATGGTTTTAATTTATATTTCCCTGATGATTAATGATGTTGTGCATCTTTTTATGACCAGTGTACTACTAAGTGTACCTAGGATACATTACAAATTCAACCAAGTGAATAAACAAGCTAAAGAGTGATGATTTTGTTAATCCCCTTAAAATTAAGTGCTTCAGATATTCTGGTTTTCTTTTCATGAATCTCCAGGCAAGATTTAACTGATGTTTTCTTTTCTCTCAATAAATTACCTGTGGCAAGCAGATTTATTCAGAAGCATGCCATTAGTGATTCTTTCTAAAGTATTTGTTCCAGCAATTAATATTTGATGATTTCAGTAAGGACATTACTTCTACAAATTTAAGAGGGGCAGCAATGGACTCTAAGGGAAAGTGTGGCCTTTGAAGTCATAGAGAATTAGATTTCAATTGTGGCTCAGGTTCTTACAAGTTTCAGTTTTTTTGCCTATAAAATGGAGACAAGGATACCTACTGTGTTAGTTTTTTATTGGTGCGCTAACAAATTGCCACAAATGTGGTGGCTTAAAACAAACAAATTTACTTTATAGTTCTGGAGGTTAGAAGTCCAAAGTGGGTCTCACTGGGCTAAAATCAAGATAGCGGCAGGGCTGCATTCCGCAGGGTTTCCTTGCCTTTTCCAGCTTCTAGAGGCTGCCCATATTCCTTGGCTGGTGGCCCCTTCCACCTTCAAAGCACCAATGGCAGGTTGAGCCTTTCTCATGTCACATCACTTTGACTCTGCTCTCACTGTCACATCTCCTTCTCTGACCCTGACTCTCCCACTTCCCACTTTCATTAATAAGGGTCCTGTGTTGACACTGGACCCACCTGGATAACCCAGGAAATCTCCCCACTCGAGGGCCTTAACTCAATCACACCTGCAAAGTCCCTTTCATCATGTAAAATACTGGGGATTAGGATGAAGACAACTTTTGGGGGCCATTATTATTCTGTGAACTGCACCTAATTTACAAGGTTGTTGTGAGGATTAAAAGAAAAGATATATAAACTATCTGGGTAATGGAGACTGTTCAGTGATGAAATCTGATGTTAAAAGACATGCAAACATGAAAAGATGCTCAATATTGCTAATTATTAGAGAAATGCAAATCAAGACTACAATGAGGTACCACCTCACACCAGTCAGAATGGCCAACATTAAAAAGTCTACAGGCTCCTTGGTGGAGCTAATAGTGGACTCCAGGAGGGCTCACACCAAGGAGTACTTCCCAGAACTTCTACTGCCAGTGTCCTTGTCCCTGCGGTGAGCCACGGCCACCCCCTGCCTCTGCAGGAGACCCTCCAACACTAGCAGATCACCGATCAGAAGAGACTCTCTTCCTGGGTCGGCGATGGGATGAGAGAGCCCAAGAGAGCTACACCAGTGGAAACTTCTCCCATAGAAATAGGAGAGGAGCAATTAAAATAACATCTTCAACCCCAGCACCTGTTCCAGGAAGACCTACAATAGGAAGAAGAGGGCTTTATTCAGCCTTAAAAGTGCACAGTAGTTCACTGCTATTCTCCAGGAGAGTAGAAAAAGCCTCCTGCCGACGTGGTTACAAAGGAATTCGACAACGCCCAGCCCCATTTCGACACTTGAGGTGGTCCTTTCCCAGGCATGATGCACAGCAAATCTTGGCAGAAGCCCAAAGCTCTAAACGATAAAGAGCAAACACTTGCAAATTCTGCAAAGAGGTGCTGGACACATCAACGAAGTAGCTAAGAAGTGGCCAAATCCCTTCCTGAATCCTTTAGCCCATCACCCACCTCCATTCTTCACATACGAGAAGCCTAGAGATTTGTTCCAGAGAGATTTCTTTGCAGAACATTGTTGAGGACATAAGGAAAAGTCTTCCCTGCCAAGCCAAGAAGGCGAACTCCAGTGGCCTCCAGGATCAACAGGGGTCCAGGGTAGTGAGAAAATTCTTGAAAGGATGTAACAGGTATGTCTTAAGAGTTTGGCAGGACAGAATAAGTTGTCTGGTTCTTACTCTGGCAGAGGGCTGGCTGGAGCTGCCAGCAGAGCTAGAAGCTGCAGCAGGAGAGGCCTGGAACTTCAGAGTTCACAGAGACATCGACTGCATCCATGGGTTGAGAGGCAGCCTGCCTGGGCTGCAGTTTCCCAGGAGGAAGAGGCTAGAATTGTGCTGAGAGTAGGGGTTCGACATTATAGTGAGAGAGGACCGGTGAATAGTGCAGCATGAGAGTGCCTTGAAGGGAGGAGGGTGTGTGCAGAAAAGATTAACATAGCAGACCTGACTGCTCTCCTGTGAAAGACCTGCTTACAAGGTTGGCCCTTGACTGGCCTTGACTGTGTCTCAGAACACAGAGTGTTCCCACTGTTCCCAGAACTGGTAACAGTTCTGGCTCCCTCTCCTAAATTGTTTGTACAAACCATTTGGTTTATTTATTTATTTAATAGATCTTTATAGGAGTATAATTGCTTCACAGTTCTGTGTTAGTTTCTGTTGCACAACAAAGCGAATCAGCCATATGCATACACATGTCCCCATATCCCCTCCCTCTTGAGCCTCCCTCCCACCCTCCTTATCCCACCCCTCTAGGTCATCGCAAAGCCGATCTCCTTGTGCTATGCTGCTGCTTCCCACCGCCAACTATTTTACATTCTGTAGTGTATATGTGTCGACGCTACTCTCACTTTGGTTTATACTGAACACTTCATTTCCTTCTGGGAATCTAGAACTTGGTATGTGCCAGCAGAGGCTGCCTACCAACCAGCCCTCTATAAACACTCTGGGTGCGTAGTCTCCAATGAACTTCCCTAGTTGTCAACATTTCATACATGTCACAACTCCTTGCTGGAGAATGGTGTCCTCTGTGACTCCACTGGGAAGGATTTTTGGAAGCTTGTGCCTGGTTTCCCCGACTTTGTCCCATGTGTCTTTTCCCTCTGCTGATCTTACTCTGTATCATTTTGCCATAATAAAGTAGAGTTGTGGGTGCCACTAAAAAAAAAAAAAAAAAAAAGTCTACAAATAATAAATACTGGAGAGGGTGTGGAGAAAAGGGAACTCTCCTACACTGTTGGTGGGAATGTAAGTTGGTATAGCCACAGTATGGAGGTTACTTAAAAAACTAAACAGAGTTACCATATGATCCAGCAATCCCATTCCTGGGCATATATCCAGAGAAAACTCTAACTCAAAAAATACAGGCACCCCGATGTTCATAGCAGTACTATTTACAATAGGCAAGACATGGAAGCAACCTAAATGTCCATTGACAGATGAATGGATAAAGACGATGTGGTATATATACACAATGGAATATTACTCAGCTATAAAAAAGAATGAAATAATGCCATTTGCAGCAACATGAATGGACCTAGAGATTATCATACTAAGTGAATTAAGGCAGACTGAGAAAGACAAATATCGTATGATATCACTTACATGTGGAGTCTAAAAAAATGATATAAATGAACTTATTTATAAAACAGAAATAGACTCAGAGACATAGAAAACAAACTTATGGTTACCAAAGGGGATAGTGGGGCGGGGGATAAATTAGGAGTTTGGAATTAACATATACACACCGCTATATATAAAATAGATAACCAACAAAGACCTACTGTATAGCACAGGGAACTATATTCAACATCTTGTAATAATCTATAATGAAAAAGAATCTTTAAAAGAATATATATATGTATATATCTGAATCACTTTGCTGTACACCTGAAGCTGACACAACATTGTAAATTATACTTCAATTTTTAAAAAATGATTTTGAAAAAAGTAAAAAAAAAAAAAGAAAAAAGTTATACTTTTAAATTCCAAAGCAGGGGAGAAAGACTTGCAAAGTCCAGCATACAAGGCCTAAAGCTCAACAATTTCTGTTCCCTTCCCCTTCCCCCTTGGAGGATCTAGAGAAGAGTGGTCTCTTGAATTGTATTCTCTTGCCAGTCTATTCTCTACTCTTTTTACAGCAGTAAGGTAGCCTTGGCGGGAGGAAAGAGGTCCAGATGGGCGATTAGCAGTGGTCTAGAGGAGGGAGAGAAAAATGGTCAAACTAGTTTACTTTGGGGATGATAAGCAGCAGTTAAGGATATGGCAGGCGTTTGTGGTTTAACAAGCGTTTTCCCAGGTCAGGGTCCTGGGAGCATAATTGACCACAATAATGGCAACCAAACAGCATTTCTCCGGCTTAAGTCCCAGCCTGCAGCATTGCAGGACACCTAACCCTCACCTCCACCCGCTCAAGAGCCTCCTGGTTCCAGCAGAGACCTAGGGCAACTGTATCCCTGCTGCACACTAGTTCCTCATTGCTGCTCCCCAGCAGTGGGCCTCACCTGTGCTGTCTGGCCCATGGCACCTTCCTCCCCCCTCTGCTGATGTGCTGTCAGCCTCAGAGAAGCCTGACACTAGGGCCAAGTTCTGAGCCAGGCCACTGTCAGGCCCACACACACCTAACCTCCTCTACTTCTCCACTTGTTATCTGCTCTGGGTCTCAGGACTGAGTTTACACTTTACTGCCACCACCCACATGCCAGTTCTGCAGGATTGTGTGGCCCATCCAGGCCTGTTCTCCCCTAAAGTCACCAAAACCATGCCTCCCTATGTCCACCTCCTCCCACCACACTGCGCATGGCTCAAGAGCACCTTTCCTGTCCTCGTTGTATACGTGCATGTCTATTACAACAACATTCCAACAGATGGCAGTCTAGAGCCTTGAGGAAGGGGTGCATTTTCTAATTTACAGAAAGCTGCCATAAGGACTAGCAGCAGCGTCCCTGCCATGGTGGGACCTTGAGAGCTTATTATCCCTCTTCTGGTACATGTGAGGCAAATTCAGCCCCGCGGACCCTGTGCTCTGAACTTCTGATACCATCCGCAGCACAAAGGAACCAGAGAGCAAGTGTTAGCCTTGATCAGCACAGAGATGCTCAGCATGTCCCCCACCCAGGCTAAAGGAGAGAAGTACCCCTTCTGAGCTGCCTGGCAGGGGTGGGGAGATGGGGGGTAGTACCAGCCCTCCTTTCGAGGTCCCTGGCACCTTCGTTGGAGAAGATCTCTCTCACTGGAATGCAGGAGGGATGAAGACTCCCACTTTCCCTTTCTGCCCTGACCCCAGCTGTGGAAGCTACTACCCCTCAGATGTATTAAGGTCCAGGGTTGGAAAGCATATGTTCCTCCTTTTCTGGCTCCATGACTCCCTAAGGCATTGCAAACAAGGGGGTGCCTATACAGGCCTTGATGAGTGACACACAAGTATCCACTGGTGGCCTTGAATGTGCTCAAAGTAAAATGAAAGGCATGAGAAAGCTCAGGCTGCCTGTTCCTATAGGATGAGTCACACTGAGCAGAGGGTGTGAAATATTAACAGTGAAGCCCAGAGCACTCTGATAGTTTAAATCCTCTGATAGTTTAAAAGCAGGGGATATGCTGTTGTGTGGTGTGGAAGGAAGTCACAGGCCCTAAGACTTGGGCACCAAGGGAACGGCCAGAGTGTCATAACAGAGAACAAGTTGTCAGCCACCAATTACATCAATTAGTGGCCACATGGGTCAGTGGAAGGGGTGACACCAGAGAAAGAGATGATTTCTATGAAGGACCAGTCTGTGTGGCAAATGAGCTCGTTAGTGGCTAACAAAGAAATTAATGGTGAAATTAATGATGAAACTAATGAGAAAATGGCCACAAGCGGGAACTCAGCAAACATTAGCAAAGAGATTCCTGCAATGGAAAAACCTTCCAGACCCTCTTTCTCCTTTCTTCCCAGGACTGTGAGCTGATAAAGGTGCACTTGTGTACACACAGGCATATGTACATGCTCAATGGAAGTGGGGATCCTAGGAGATTCTTCAGTCTTATGTCATATACATCATTGTCAGAGAGCAGTTTCAGGAAGATGCCTGTGTTCTCTATTTCTTAGCTTTTTCTCTGAAATGGAGCAAGTCTCAGCTATTCCATTGCTTTCCAACCACTGCTCTCTGGAAAGATGAATAGCTGTAACAGTGTTATGGAGAAGAAGAGATGTATAATAATAGTCATAATGATAGAATAATATCCTCTGACTTTCTGTACTTTAAACTCTTTCCTATATATTATCCCATCTGAAGCTATCAATATTAGGGTGCTGTGGAGAAAAACAAATGAAAGTGGTGGCAAAGGACTCTGTAAATAATTAAATACCAATCATTCATCCTGGCAGCATTCTAAAGGACAATAACCTTAGGCAATTTTCAGGGCTTTCTCCATAAATAAGCCACCATAAAATCTGTTAACACCAGTCCTCCGTTTAAATTGTTGTTCTGTCTTCTAAAAATGTTGCTGTGCTAAACTGAAAGGAGCAGAGCAAAGGTTTCAAAACGCATGGCTAGAAAGGGCTTAGAACAGGCTCCTTAGGCAGGAACAAAGAGTGCAATATTCACATTTAATTGCACCAAGCCCTTCACAAAGTCATTTTAGGACATTGGGTTTTTCCTTAACCTTTTAGTCAATATGCAGAGTCACGCTTCTCCTGGGGAGACCTCCCCTACCCCCGCAGCCTCATGCCATCTCACCCCGGGCAGGAAATTTTACCCAAGAGAACTTTTCCCTATCCTTTTAACAATGGGGATAATTAGCACATAATCTAAAAGGTAAAAAACCACCTACATTTTGACTTGTTTTCCAAAAGAAGAAGTTAGGTACAGTAGTTAATTTTTGTCGCTTGCCTTCTGTCTGAGTTAATCTTACCTTACTTTAGTTACAAATTTGCAGGTTGGTGGTAGCTGATTGCACCTTTTGTCACTTTGATGTTTAGCTTATTTAATAATGCCTAAAGACAACTAATGGTCCTATCTCCCTCCCCCAAGGAATGTCACATCATTCGACAGGAAATGGGCTAAGTCTTGAGGCTCAGAAGAAAGAAAGGGATTCCCCTTACTGCCAACCCCAAGATGTATAGGTCGGGGTGGAGGGGTGACTCCTCAGGACATCTGGGGCTGCAGTCTGTAACCTTCTGTGACCTGGCCACCTTGGCCCTGAGGGGTTGTCTTGGGGAAAATCACTTTCTTTATGTGTGTTGACACTCCAAGAGCTATGTCATGAGAGGGCTATAGTGTTGGCCTGGAAATCCATAGTGAGCCAAGGGACAGAGATTTCCTTTTTGGTGTGATCCAGGACCCCGAGGCACAATGGCAAACCAGTGATGGTGAATATATCAGTGATTCCAAGTCATCAAAGCCTCTTCCTTGGGTGGCCAGAGATCGTGTCAGATGGGTGATGGGTGCTATAAAGAGAAATAAAGCAGGGGGTGGGGGAAAATGTCATCTTAGATAACATTACGGGCAAGGCCTCCCTAATGAGGCTATATATGAGCCAGGCCATGAAGGGAGAAGAGAATTCTAAGCAGAGGAGTGACCAAGTCACCACAGATGATCTGACAATGAATGGAAGAGGGCATCAGTGAATTCCCTAGTGGTCCAGTGGTTAGGACTGCACACTTCCACTGCAGTGGGCATGGGTTGTATCCCTGGTTGGGGAACTAAGATTCTGCATGCCGTGCGGGGCAGCCAAAAAAAAACAAAAGAAGGAGGACATCAGATGGGTGGATAGCCCATTTGTAGGGATCACTTTTGCTCCTGGAAGGAAATTTTGAAAACGTTTGGGGTGATAGTTTAGGGATATTACTAGTGAATTTGGAAATCATACAAAAACTGTTGTGAATTTATAAGGAAATCATTCTGAATTGCTTGACTATTAACAAGGACTAAGTAGTTAAATGCAATGAATGTCATTGATTTCTTGAGAATGTTTTTGTAAGATGCTGTCATAACCATGGCTGCTGGTTGGCTGTTGGAACTGTCAGTCTGTGAGAGGATGTAAATACTGTAAGTATTTGTGTACGGTGCTGAGAGAGTACATGGGGAGTACTTGGAATGATGGGCTGGCTTTAGAGGCCCAGGCACAGCATAGGTCACTCTCAAGTAACGCTCTGGTTAATGGCCCAGAAAACCAAAAGCAGAATCAGTAATCCTGACAGGACCTTAAGTATTCATTCCTGCAGTAAATAAATACCTATTGACTGTCCTTTACATCTCAGCTATTGGTCTAGAGCACTCACCAAAGGCCTGTCCTCATGAAACTTATATTTGTAGCAGAAGAAAACAAACAATAAACAAATTTGTCAACATATAACCCAATCTCAGGCAGTGATGGATGCTATAAAGAGAAATAAGGTGTGTGTGGGGGGGAATGTCATCTTAAATAGCATGATCAGAGGAGGCCTCCCTAATTAGGCCATACATGAGCCAGGCCAAGAAAGAGGCAGAGAATTCTAAGCAAAAGGAGTGACCAGTGAAAGGCTCCATGGTGGTTCACAGAACTGTTAGGAAACCACTGTGACTGGAGTGAGTTGAGTGGATTCAAGAGTCATAGAAGATAAAGTAGGAGAGATAACCAGGAGCCAGGCCAGGTAGGGTCTAGAGTGGTAAGATATTTGGATGTCATTTTCAGTGAAACAGATGCCATTGGAGTGTTTTGATCAGGAGAACAACCTGATCTGATTAATTTTGTTAAAAGTTCCCTCTGTTTGCCATGTGAAGGATGGGTGTAAGTGGTGGGCAAGGTCAGAGTAGGGGGGCCAGTATAAGCAGTGAGATGGTGGTGATATGTATTATGGAGGTGTGATAGTGAAGATGGTGAGAAAGGATCTGTTCAATATACATTTTGAAGCTGGAGGCAAAAGGAGTTGCTTTTGGATGGGATTTGATGATGAAATCTGGGAGGAAAGAATCTATGATAATTCTACAGTATTTGGCTTGAGCAGCTGGCCAACAGAGACACTATGGACTGAAATGGGTAAGAATTGAGGAACAGGTTTTGAGGGGAAATTAAGAGGTAGGTTGTTGGTATGTTAAGCTTGAGACACCTGTCAGATGACCAAGTAGTGGTGTCAAACAGGAGCTGGACAGAGAGGCTGGAGTTGAGGGGAGAGGTCAAGGAGGAGACATTAATTTGGGAGTTACAGTGTAGAGATGGTATCCAAAGCCACAGGGCTGGATGAGATCACCGAGGGATTGGGCATGGTCCACTGAGAGACCATGGAGGCAAGGAGGATTCAGCCAAGACTAAGAAGGAGAAGCCGTGCGGGGGTCGAAGGTAAATCAGAAAAGTGCAACAAGAGATGAGACGGTTTCATCAGAAGTAAGTCAAATCAACTGTGGCAATGACAGTCAAGGTGGATGAAGACTGTGACTCAACTGGACACTAGATTTGGCAACATGGAGAAAAGAGTGTTTGTCGGGGGCAGGGTGGGAATAAAAGACCGATTGGAAAGAAAATGGGAGGAGGAGAAGTAGAGACAGTGAGTATAGTCAACTCTTGAATTTTTCTGTGAATGGAAATAGAGAAATCAGTCAGAAACTGGAGGTGATGTGGGGTCTAAGGAGGATTTTTTTTTTAAATGTGAGCTACTGAAGCAGGTTCATTTGTTAACAGGAATGATTCAGCAGAACAGAAAAAAAAAGTAATGATGCAAGAGTCCAAACTAATCCCAAAACAAATAACACAGTTTCTCGAAGCTCTTGTATTCCAAGATGTGTGCTCCGCATTCTTCCCCTCCTGCTTCACTAAAATCTGTAATATAAATTGGTAAGGGTCCCAGATTTAGAGCAGGTAGGTGGCAGAAGCAGGCAATATATGTACTCACACCTACAAGTTTCTCTTGTAAATTATTACCTTATTATATCATGATGTTTTGCAACAGTATTTTACATTTAAGTTTTGTGTACGTTCTTCAACCCATTTCTTAAAAAAGAAAAATCTGCTAAAACAACAGGAAAATGACTGAATTGGACCAGCGTCCGGTGGATAACTCAGATTTCAATAGCAACACCTAGTGGCAGTAAATATCACTAGCTGAAAAGAATCTAATTCCTGACTGAGCCAATTTTTCATTTTTTTTCTTCCTCAGGTGATAATATCTAGACTGACATTTTCTATTGAATAAACATCCCTAAAGTGTCTTAGAGTGATCTGAGGAGGGACGTCCCCAGAGAAGGGAAAAGTCATTTTCCTGGTGGGTAGGATGGGGGCCCAGAGTCACAATTTGAGTAAAAATATAAACTATTTATTCATCCTCTGAGCATAAATGCTCTTCGGGTAATTTAGGGAGCTGGGTTCTCCTCTGACTTGAATTTTCTGAGGAGTGGTTTGGGCTGTTACTAACAATACTTTTGCTACATAAACTGAGAGGAAGGTCAGAAGGGACTCTGGCCGACAGGGGGTCTTACTTTATGAATTTGAACCATAGAATAAGGGCCGTAGTACGTGTTCACGTCCAGTGAATTTTGGTCGGCTTTTAATTTATAGGTTCTCCCAAGGCCCCTAAATGAGCACTACAGTCAATTTTAAAGACAGCTTTAAATTTCTTTTTTTTCTGCCAATAGCTTGGTGCTATAGAAGGTCCTCAAGAATCTACAATTCTCCAGATGTGACAACTCATGCAATCCCATTAGTGTCACAATACATCCTATTTCAGCCTTTAATTTAAATAATGAAAGGAATAAACTGTGTAAATAGATGAAAACATCCAAAATGATAAAGGGAGAAACTCACACAGCTGAAAAAATGTTTCTACCCTAAAGTATTAACCATAATAATATCATCAAAGATCATCACACATATGGGAAGACTACAGGGACTGGAAGACAAATAAAATTCACGGGTTGGCCTTGCAAATCAACTTCCCAGTTGGATTCTTGAGGTAAATAAAACATGAAGCACAGTGCTGGTAACCCTTGAAATTTGCAGTAGTTTGTTTTTCAAGTTCTCTGTGAAAACAGAATTCTTCTCATCCTATTCCAACCTGGTATGTATTTTTGTGTTAGCCTTCATTTCAGTTTTGTTTAATGTGTAGGATAAAATTTATGATTGGTTGGAAACTGTGCATTGTCTATACTCTAGAGGACGCCCCTCTGGGGGTTATCAGATTCCAATTATATGGGAGCCATTTTGTAACTCTATACACTGTAGATTACTGATAGCAATGCAAAGTAATTATTGTCTATAGGCAAGCAAATTCTGTCCTGTCTGGTAGAGGTTTAATTGACTACCTTCTCCCACAGTGAAAGGGGACAGTTTTGCCTCCATTTGTACATTCATTTCAACATTCCTGGTCTCCAATATGTTTTTTCAGCTTCTCCCTTAATCTAGTTGTCAGACGCTTACCAGTTTCCTCATTAATAAAATCTTTAACACATTTTCACTTTTATGTCTATATTTATGTCATGATTCTATCGTATTTTGAAAATTATCTTCTAAAAATTATTTTTTAAATAATCTTTTTGAAAATTATTGTTGTTTCTGTCTTTTCAAAAGTTTTACTTACTATTTCTATTTTATATTGCCTTACTATATTTTATATAGCTTTTAACTTGCATTACATTCTTTCTGAAATAAGTTGGAGTATAAATGAATAAATAGTAAGTAATAATATTTAATAATCAAAATGTTCAAAATAATCAAAATTTAATAATATTTAATAATCAAAATGTTCAGGTGATTGCTAAACTTCTTTCTTTGATATTCTATGCATCTGGGAATAGGATGGTCAGAAGTAAAGCTTCTTCTCTCATACAACTTTTTTTATTGTAGTAAAATATACCTAACATAAAATTTACCATTTTAATCATCTTTTAAGGCATATGCTTTTTTAAAAGTATAATATGAGAGTTCCCTGAGAAAATACAACTGATCCAGGAAACAGTGGTATCTCAGTCATGTCCCAAGTTCAGAATTTAACCCACCTGGGGATCAATTTTCCGTCGGGGTTCTCCATCAGCTAGCCCATTTTCACAATTTGGAACAAACTGCATTAATATGTTGCACATGGATTACCCCACTTCCTACTGTCACTGTTGGAAACCACAAATCCTTGATTTAAGTAAATTTTTGAAAAGGGAATTCAAAAATGAAATTCCTTGTAACTACGGTGCGACCTGAAACTATAGTTAAGCAGGGAAGAAAAACAATCAGAGGAATCAACTTAATGCAGGGGACTTGTGATATATGCTGATTTTGATAGCTTTTGCTTTAAGAAGTTGAAAAAAAAAAAAAAAAAACAGGGGAAAAGACTAGTTTAAAATTGGCCAGGAGTCTTAATCATCTGTATAACTCAAGACAGAAAAAAGTCTGAGTGGTTTTATAAAAGAGCTTAGAGAGGTTGTTCTCTTTTTCATTCAAGAGCAATGAACAGAAAGCTTCTTTTTCATTCATTCAGCAATCCCACTGCTGGGCATATACCCTGAGAAAACAATAATTCAAAAAGATACACGTACCACAATGTTCACTGCAGCACTATTTACAACAGCCAGGAGGACATGGAAGCAATTTAAATGTCCATCGACAGATGAATGGATAAAGAAGATGTGGCACATATATACAATGGAATATTACTCAGCCATAAAAAGGAACAAAATTGAGTTATTTGTAATGAGGTGGATGGACCTAGAGTCTGTCATACACAGTGAAGTAAGTCAGAAAGAGAAAAACAAATACTGTATGCTAATGTACATATATGGAATCTAAAAAAACGGTACTGATGAACCTAGGGGCAGGGCAGGAATAAAGACGCAGACATAGAGAACGGACTTGAGGACACGGTGGAGGAAGGGGAAGCTGGGACGAAGTGAGAGAGTAGCGTTGACACATATACACTACCAAATGTAAAATAGATAGCTAGTGGGAAGCAGCTGCATAGCACAGGGAGATCAGCTCGGTGCTTTGTGACCACCTAGAGGGGTGGGATAGGGAGGGTGGGAGGGAGGGAGACGCAAGAGGGAAGAGATATGGGGATATATGTATATGTATAACTGATACACTTTGATATAAAGCAGAAACTAACACACCATTGTAAAGCAATTATACTCCAATAAAGATGTTAAAAAAAAAAAAAGATATTCTGCTCCAAAAAAACCCAACCCTACAAACAAAAACAAAAAAAAATTTGTCAGCAATACTAAAAAAAAAAAAACCAAAAAACCACACATTTAAATGGCTCCCTGGAGGTAAACACAAGACTGCTCTTGGCTGGAGGCAAACAGCATGAGGGCACCTTGGGCCTGACTAGTCTTGGAGTGCACAGGACATCGGTTTGTCAGCACATGTGTAACTGTTCACAGCACCTGAGTCAGGAAGCCCTATCTGGGCAATGCAGCATGGTTGAGAGAGTACAGCCTTTAGAATCTCCAGATTTACAGCACGCTATATTCTTTTCTCCTCCTGTTCAACCACCAAGACAATGCCACATATTTTTGGTCTCTTTTTATGGCAGTACCCTTTTTCAAGGCATCAATTTTCACATCATTTAGGGTAGGTTCAACTTTTGTAATAACTAGAACCAAGATGTAATAGCTTAAATACAATATATGTTTCCTCTGACTCCTGTATCAGTCCAGCAAGGTAGGCATTCCAGGATGGTGGTGTTCTCCTTCATGTGGTGACTCTAGGACTCGGCTTCTTCTTTCCTCTGCTCCACCATTGAGTCTGATCAACAACTGAACCCTCTAAACTCTCTTCTGCACAGCGCCAGTTTCCTTCCTAAGGCATACTTTGATCACGACTCTTGTAGGGATTGCAGGTAATGATATAAAGGCTATGTAATTGTATAGAAAAATGTTTATGATAATGGAGTAAGATTATGGGTGCTTTTCTCTTCAAAATGTTCTTTTCCAATCAAAATCAAACTAAGAGAAAAATTAAAATTTGCAACAAGAAAGTGAGCATTTCATAACATCTTTTCAGCCTAAGTTCTTCAAAAAGTCTTCTTTTCCCTGTGAGATATTATATACCAAAGAATCAATCTAAAAATCAAAAATTAGTAGGTACTCAGATGGCCAACAGACATATGAAAAGATGCTCAACATCGCTAATTATTAGAGAAATGTAAATCAAAACTACAATGAGATATCACCCCACACCAGTCAGAATGGCCATCATCAAAATGCCAACAAATAATAAATGCTGGAGAGGGTGTGGAGAAAAGGGAACCCTCCTACATTGTTGGTGGGAATGTAAGTTGGTGCACCCACTATGGAAACAGTATGGAGATTTCTTAAAAAACTAAAAATAGAGTTACCATACGATCCAGCAATCCCACTCCTGGGCATATATTTGGAAAAGATGAAAACTCTAATTTGAAAAGATACATGCACCCCTATGTTCATAGCAGCACTGTTTATAATGCCAAGACATGGAAGCAACCTAAATGCCCATCAACAGATGACTAGATTAAGAAGATGTGGTATGTATGTATACACACACACACACACACACACACACACACACACACACACACACACTGGAATATTACTCAGACATTTAAAAGAATGAAATACTGCAGCAACATGGATGGACCTAGAGATGATCATACTAAGTGAAGTAACTCAAAGACAAATATATGATATCACTTACATGTGGGATCTAAAAAAATGATACAAATGAACTAATTTACAAAATAGAAATAGACTGACAGACATAATAAATGAACTTACGTTACCAAAGGGGAAAGGGCGGGGGAAGGGATAAATTAGGAGTTTGGGGTTAACAGATACATACTACTATATGTAAAATAGATAAGCAACAAGGATTTACTATATAACACAGGGAATGATATTCAATATTTTGTAATGACATATAACAGAAAAGAATCTGAGAAAGAATATATATGTGTATGTATATATATATACACACACATACGTATGTAACTGAATCACTTTGCTGTACACCTGAAATTATCACAACACTGTAAATCAACTAAACTTCAAGTTTTTAAAGTTATTTAATAAAAAAAAGAATTAGTATGTACTTACTCTATGCTTTACATTGTACTTGGTGCTATGATGGATGCAGAAGTATAAGATGGGGTCCTTGGCCCAGATGAATTTAATACGGAAATCTATTAGCTCAAAGGGTGGGTTCTCCAAGTTTGATTGGTGAGGAACAACTTCCATGTGGAGAAAGGGTGTCAAAACTTCAGAGCTCCCATTTTGCCCATCTACTCCCTAATTCACCTTCCCCTACTAGAGATTCCCAGCTTCACCCTACACTGGCTTGAGGAAGGGGACCTCCCTGACCTACCTCTAATGCTTTGGCCCAATCATGGACACAGTTGGTTCCTTGATTTCTGATAAGCCTGGTGAGATCTAGCTAGAACAAACACAGAAATAAATATACAACTAGATAGGACATAAAAATATAAAGTTAGGGAAGAGTCCACAAGACCACTTTTACTTCTTACACCAATTGCAAGCTTGGGGGCTCCCAAGACTACCATCAGTTTCAGTAATTCACTAGGACTCACAGGAATCAATGAACTCTGTGATAGTCACTGTGATAGTTATTTTTAATAAAGAAAGGATAGAGATTTAAATCAGCAAAGGGAAGAGAGGCAGGAGGCAGAGTCCAGGAAAGTTGTTCTCTTTCAGTGGAGCTGTGGGCAGCACTAACTTTCCTGGCAACAATGTGTGACAACATGCACAGAGTATTGCCAACCAGGGAAGTTCACTGAGCCCTGATAGCCACAGTTATTATTGGGTCTATGAACATGCTTGACTGCCCAGGTGGCTGACCTTTAGTCTCCAACCCCTCTGGAGGCAGAACAGATACTGCATGGCCTAGAGCCCTCACTGGAAATCCCAGTGTCAGACTATCTGGTGTGATCCAAGACTCCCTGGTAAACAGAAACACTCTTATCAGGTAGCACATTCCAAGGGCCTAGAGATCAGGAGCTAAGGGCAAAGGCCAGGTCTCTGTGGGTAAGATTAGTTCTTTACCATATACACAGGCAGAAACTCTCTATCCTTCACCAAGCAGAAACTACTCTGAGCTATTAGTAGGAAAATGAATCCAGACAGAGACACAAATCCCCTTTTATCACCATTAAAGCTTGACTTGTCATTTTAGACAGAAGCCTAAAGTTCTACCTCTTCCCATGAATGTCCAACCCCCTGTAGGGGAGACTTGACTCACTGCCCTGGGGTTTGGACTTATTCTAAGAACTCAGCAGAACAATGCACATGATATAGCTCCCACATCCACTGAAAGAATTCATACACATGTGGAGAAAACACATTTTGTTGCAGCATATGATGGAAACCAAGAGTAACAGTGACTGTGGGTCCATTACAGTCCCACTCATAGGGAAACCCTTCTACTGCTTCTGGTCACTCCTTAGTCCTAGCTCCCATCCCTGTTTGTTGGATTTATAAACGTTCAGACTGTTGAACAGTAGATATCCTCAGTTAATGAGTAGCCTGAGCTAAGTCACTGTGGTGGACTCAGCACCAGTGTGGCTCTGGCATGGAAAACACAGACAGAAAAAGATGACCGACATTTTCTGCTGACCTCTTTGGTGTGGGGATTGAGGACCTGAACTTGTGACTCCAAAAACTGTTATAGCCTTTCTGATGCTATCAGACCCTTAGAGAATCTACCCTCTCTCTCTTTATTATCCATGACCTTCTTCATGGGGGCCTTACTTGTAGAGCACATTGAGACTTACAAAATTTTTTTAATATGTTTTAATTATTAAAAAAATTACTAAATAGTAATTATAATAAAGAATAATTGCTAATTAATAATTATAATTAAATACAAAATTTTAAAGTTTAATTTGATTATAAAAGGTAACATTTGCTCATTTTAAGTGAAACAACCCAGATATATAAAAACAAATATTAACCTCCAGTTTCTTTCCATTTTTCACACCTGAGGTAACTGAAGCTAATAGCTGATGTATAGCCTTATGAATATACACAAATATGTATAGGTTATTTTGTGGTTTGATGTTTACAAATATAGGATCATCGTGTACATATTGCTCAGCAATTCGTTTTTTTCACTTGATAATACTGAATGTATCTCTCCAGGTCAATGGATATATTTGTTAGGATATAAGCTCAGCTGCTATATCAAAGATACTATAAAATATAGAAACTTAAATGAGACAAAGCTTTCTATATCTGTGATGGTTATTTTTATGTTTCAACCTGACTGGGCTAAGGGATGTCCAGATAGTTGGTAAAACATTATTTCTGGATGTGTCTCTGAGAGTATTTCTAGGAAAGATTAGCAGTTGAATTGGTGAACTGAGTAAAACAGATGGCCATCCCCAGTGTAGGTGGGCATCACCCAATCTGTTGAAGGCCCAAACGCCCACAGTCCCCACTCCTGCTATACTGCCTTCCCTTCCCTCTCCCAGACTGCACCTACAGCCCCATGGGGAGTTCTCTATGATTTTACTTGACAGAGGAGGAGAAAACTCAGGCCTGGTTTACAGTTCTCTGCATGATATGCAAGTACCACCCTAAAGTGAATGGCCACAGCACTCCAGCCCTTTCTGGGGCATCCCTGAGGGACAGTGGTGAAGGGAAGTCCTCCCAATGTGCAGAACTTGAGACAGGGCACTTGGTTGTTCACTATGCTTGGAAAGAAAAATGGCCAGACATGTGATTATATATCAATTCATGGGCTGTGGCCAATAGTTTGGAGGGATGGACAGGCAACAGTGAACTTGAAGATACATCAACAGAAATTATCTAAAGAGTAGAGAAAAAAAAAAAAAGATTGAAAAAAAACAACCAACCCAAACAGAGACAGGAACCTGTGAGGCACTATTAAAAGGTTGGAAATACATGTCATTGGAATCCCAAAAGAAGAGGTGAAAAACTTGGCACAGAAAAAATTTTTGAAAAAGAAATGTCTGAAAACTTCTTGGATTTGTTGAAAAACATAAATTTAGAAATCCAATAAGCTTAGCCAACCCAAAACAGAATAAATTTTTAAAAATGCCTAAGCACTTCATAATCAAATTGCCAAAAAGAGGAAGGAGAAAGAGAGGGAGAGGGAGGGGGCAGGGGATGGGGAGAGGGAGAAGGAAAAGAAGAAGAAGGAGGAGGAGAAAGGGAGAAAAAAAAATTTAAAGCAGCTGGAGAAAAATGACACATTACATATGGGGGAATCAGCATGGAATTCTCGTTAGAAACCAAAAGATTTTCTCATCAGAAAACATAGACAATGGGATCGGGAACAAAGATGGCAGAGTAGAAGGAGGTGCTCTCACTCCCTCTTGCGAGAACACCAGAATCACAGCTAGCTGCTGGACAATCATCAACAGGAAGACACTGGAACTGACCAAAAAGATACCCCACACCCAAAGACAAAGGACAAGCCACAATGAGACGGTAGGAGGGGCACAATCAGTAAAATCAAATCCCATAACTGCTGGTGGGTGACTCACAGACTGGAGAACACTTATACCACAGAAGTCCACCCGCTGGAGTGAAGGTTCTGAGCCCCACGTCAGGCTTCCCAACCTGGGGGTCTGGCAACAGGAGGAAGAATTCCTAGAGAATCAGACTTTAAAGCCTAGTGGGATTTCATTGCAGGACTTCGACAGAAATGGGGGAAACAGAGACTCCACTCTTGGAGGGCACACACAAAGTAGTGTGCTCACTGGGACGCAGGGGAAGGAGCAGTGACCCCAGGGGAGATTGAACCAGACCTACCTGCTAGTGTTAGAGGGTCTCCTGAGAGGGGGGGTGGCTGCGGCTCACTGTGGGAACAAGGATACTGGCAGCAGAAGTTCTGGGAAGTACTCCTTCGAGAGAGCCCTCCCAGAGTCTTCCATTAGCCCCACCAAAGAGCCCAGGTAGTCTCCTGTATTGGGTTGCCTTAGGCCAAAAAACCAACAGGGAGGGTACCCAGCCCCACCCATTAGCAGTCAAATGCATTAAAGTTTTACTGAGCTCTGCCCATCAGAGCAACAGTCAGCTCTACCCACCACCAGTCCCTCCCATCAGGAACCTTGCATAAGCCTCTTAGATAGCCTCATCCACCAGAGGGCAGAGAGCAGAAGCAAGAAGAACTATAGTCGTGCAGCCTGTGGAACAAAAACCACATTCACAGAAAGACAGACAAGATGAAAAGGCAGAGGGCCATGTACCAGATGAAGGAACAAGATGAAACCCCAGAAAAACAACTAAATGAAGTGGAGATAGGCAAGCTTCCAGAAAAAGAATTCAGAATATTGATAGTGAAGATGATCCAGGACCTCGGAAAAAGAATGGAGGCCAAGATCGAGAAGATGTAAAAAATGTTTAACAAAGACCTAGAAGAATTAAAAAACAAACAAACAGAGAAGAACAATATAATAACTGAAATGAAAACTACACTAGAAGGAATCAATAACAGAAAAACTGAGGCAGAAGAATGGATAAGTGACCTGCAAGACAGAATGGTGGAATTCACTGCTGCAGAACAGATTAAAGAAAAAAGAACGAAAAGAAATGAAGACAGCCTAAGAGACCCCTGGGACAACATTAAACACAACAACATTCAAATGATAGGTGTCCCAGAAGGAGAAGAGAGAGAGAAAGGACCAGAGAAAATATCCGAAGATATTATAGTCGAAAACTTCCCTAACATGGGAAAGAAAACAGCCACCCAAAACCAGGAAGCAGAGAGTCTCATACAGGGTAAACCCAAGGAGAAACACGTCGAGACACACAGTAATCAAACTGGCGAAAATTAAAGACAAAGAAAAATTATTGAAAGCAGCAAGGGAAAAACGACAAATAACATACAAGGGAACTCCCATACGGTTAACAGCTGATTTCTCAGCAGAAACTCCACAAGCCAGAAGGCAGTGGCATGATATACTTAAAGTGATGAAAGGGAAGAATCTACAACCAAGATTACTCTACCCGGCAAGGATCTCATTCAGATTCGATGGAGAAATCAAAAGTTTTACAGACAAGCAAAAGCTAAGAGAATTCAGCACCAAAAACCCAGCTCTACAACAAATGCTAAAGGAACTTCTCTAAGTGGAAAACACAAGAGAAGAAAAGGACCTACAAAAACAAACCCAAAACTTTTAAGAAAATGGTCATAGGAACATACATATTGATAATTACCTTAAACATGAATGGATTAAATGCTCCAACCAAAAGACGAAGGCTTGCTGAATGGATACAAAAACAAGACCCATATATATGCTGTCTACAAGAAACCCACTTCAGACCTAGGGACACATACAGACTGAAAGTGAGGAGATGGAAAAAGATATTCCATGTAAATGGAAATCAAAAGAAAGCTAGAGTAGCAATACTCATATCAGATAAAATAGACTTTAAAATAAAGAACGTTACAAGAGACAAGGAAGGACACTACATAATGATCAAGGGATCAATCCATGAAGGAGATAAAACAATTATAAATATATATGCACCCAACATAGGAGCACCTCAATACATAAGGCAATTGCTAACAGCTCTAAAAGAGGAAATCGACAGTAACACAATAATAGTGGGGGACTTTAACACCTCACTTACACCAATGGACAGATCATTCAAAATGAAAATAAATAAGGAAACAGAAGCTTGAAATGACACAATAGACCAGATAGGCTTAATTGATATTTATAGGACATTCCATCCAAAAAGAGCAGATTATACTTTCTTCTCAAGTGTGCATGGAACATTCTCCAGGATAGATCACATCTTGGGTCACACATCAAGTCTCAGTAAATTTAAGAAAATTGAAATCATATCAAACATCTTTTCTGACCACAACGCTATGAGATTAGAAGTGAATTACAGCGAAAAAATTGTAAAAAACACAAACACATGGAGGCTAAACAATACATTACTAAATAACCAAGAGATCACTGAAGAAATCAAAGAGGAAATTAAAAAAAAACAAACCTAGAGACAAATTACAACAAAAAGACGACGATCCAACACCTATGGGATGCAGCAAAAGCAGTTCTAAGAGGGAAGTTTATAGCTATACAAGCCTACCTCAAGAAACAAGAAAAATCTCAAATAAACAATCTAACCTTACACCTAAAGGAACTAGAGAAAGAAGAACAAACAAAACCCAAAGTTAGCAGAAGGAAAGAAATCATAAAGATCAGAGCAGAAATAAATTAAATAGACACAAAGAAAACAATAGCATAGGGGCTTCCCTGGTGGCGCAGTAGTTGCGAATCCGCCTGCCAATGCAGGGGACACAGGTTCAAGCCCTGGTCTGGGAATATCCCACATGCCGTGGAGCGGCTAAGCCCGTGCACCACAACTACTGAGCCTGTGCTCTAGAGCCCGCGAGCCACAACTACCGAGCACACATGTCACAACTACTGAAGGCCGCGTGCCTACAGCCCGTGCTCCGCATAAAGAGAAGCCACTGCAGTGAGAAGCCCGTGCACTGCAACAAAGAGTAGCCCTCGCTCGCTGCAACTAGAGAAAGCCCGCGTGCAGCAACGAAGACCCAATGCAGCCAAAAATAAATAAATATTTTTTTTTAAAAAAATAGCAAAAATCAATAAAACTAAAAGCTGGTTCTTTGAGAAGATAAACAAAACTGATAAACCATTAGCCAGACTCATCAAGAAAAACAGGGAGAGGACTCAGATCAATAAAATTAGATATGAAAAAGGAGAAGTTACAACAGACACCGCAGAAATACAAAGCATCCTAAGAGACTACTACAAGCAACTATATGCCAATAAAATGGACAAACTGGAAGAAATAGACAAACTCTTAGAAAGTTATAACCTTCCAAGATTGAACCAGGAAGAAATAGAAAATATGAACAGACCAATTACAAGTAATGAAATTGAAACTGTGATTAAAAATCTTCCAACAAACAGAAGTCCAGGACCAGAAGGCTTCACAGGTGAATTCTATCAAAGATTTAGAGAAGAGCTAACACCCATGCTTCTCAAACTCTTCCAAAAAATTTCAGAGGAAGAAACACTCCCAAACTCATTCTATGAGGCCACCATCACCCTGATACCAAAACCAGACAAGGATACTACAAAAAAAGAAAATTACAGACCAGTATCACTGATGAATATAGATGCAAAAATCCTCAACAAAATACTAGAAAACAGAAACCAACAGCACATTAAAAGGATCATACACCATGATCAAGTGGGATTTATCCCAGGGATGCAAGGATTCTTCAATATACACAAATCAATCAATGTGATACACCATATTAACAAATTGAAGAATAAAAACCATATGATCATCTCAATAGATGCAGAAAAAGCTTTTAACAAAATTCAACACCCGTTTATGTTAAAAACTCTCCAGAAAGTGGGCATAGAGGGAAACTACCTCAACATCATAAAGGCCATATGTGACATATGCACAGCAAACATCATTCTCAATGGTGAAAAACTGAAAGCATTTCCTCTAAGATCAGGAACAAGACAAGGATATACACTCTCACCATTGTTGTTCAACATAGTTTTGGAAATCCTAGCCATGGCAATCAGAGAAGAAAAAGAAATAAAAGGAATACATATTGGAAAAGAAGAAGTAAAACTGTCACTGTTTGCAGATGACATGATACTATACATAGAGAATCCTAAAGATGCCACCAGAAAACTACTAGAGCTAATCAATGAATTTGGTAAAGCTGCAGGATACAAAATTAATGCACAGAAATCTCTTGCATTCCTATACACTAATAATGAAAAATCTGAAAGTGAAATTAAGGAAACACTCCCATTTACCACTGCAACAAAAAGAATAAAATACCTAGGAATAAACCTACCTAGGGAGACACAAGACCTTTATGCAGAAAACTATAAGACACTGATGAAAGAAATTAAAAATGATACCTACAGATGGAGAGATATACCATGTTCTTGGATTGGAAGAATCGATACTGTGAAAATGACTATACTCCCCAAAGCAATCTACAGATTCAGTGCAATCCCTATTAAATTATCAATGGCATTTTTTACGGAACTAGAACAAAAAATCTTAAAATTTGTATGGAGACACATAAGACCCCGAATAGCGAAAGCAGTCTTGAGGGAAAAAAACAGAGCAGGAGGAATCAGACTCCCTGACTTCAGACTATACTACAAAGCTACAGTAATCAAGACAATATGGTACTGGCACAAAAACAGAAACATAGATCAATGGAACAAGATAGAAAGCCCAGAGATAAACCCACACACATATGGTCAACTAATCTATGACAAAGGAGGCAAGGATATACAATGGAGAAAAGACAGTCTCTTCAATAAGTGGTGCTGGGAAAACTGGACAGCTACATGTAAAAGAATGAAATTAGAACACTCCCTAACACCATACCCAAAAATAAACTCAAAATGGATTAGAGACCTAAATGTCGGACCGATCACTATAAAACTTTTGGAGGAAAACATAGGAAGAACACTCTTTGACATAAATCTCAGCAAGATGTTTTTTGATCTACCTCCTAGAGTAATGGAAATAAAAACAAAAATAAACAATAAACTTCAAAGCCTTTGCACAACAAAGGAAACCATAAACAAGATGAAAAGACAACCCTCAGGATGGGAGAAAATATTTGCAAACGAATCAACAGACAAAGGATTAATCTCCAAAATATATAAACAGCTCATGCAGCTCAATATTAAAAAAACAAAAAACCCAATCCAAAAATGGGCAGAAGACCTAAATAGACATTTCTCCAAAGAAGACATACAGATGGCCAAGAAGCACATGAAAAGCTGCTCAACATCACTAATTATTAGAGAAATGCAAATCAAAACTACAATGAGGTATCACCTCACACAAGTTAGAATGGCCATCATCAGAAATCTACAAACAACAAATGCTGGAGAGGGTGTGGAGAAAAGGGAACCATCTTGCACTGTTGGTGGGAATGTAAATTGATACAGCCACTATGGAGAACAGTATGGAGGTTCCTTAAAGAACTAAAAATAGAATTACCATATGAGCCAGCAATCCCACTACTGGGCATATACCCAGAGAAAAACATAATTCAAAAAGACATATGCACCCCAATGTTTATTGTAGCACTTTTTACAATAGCCAGGTCATGGAAGCAACCTGAATGCCCATCGAGGGACAAATGGATAAAGAAGATGTAGTACACATATACAATGGAATATTACTCAGCCATAAAAAGGAACGAAATTGGGTCATTTGTCGAGACATGGATGGATCTAGAGACTGTCATACAGAGTGAAGTAAGTCAGAAAGAGGAAAACAAATATTGTATATTAATGCATATATGTGGAACCTAGAAAAATGGTACAGATGAACTGGTTTACAGGGCAGAAATTGAGAGGCATATGTAGAGGACAAACTTATGGACACCAAGGGGGAAAACCGCGGTGGAGTGGGGATGGTGGTGTGCTGAATTGGGCTATTGGGATTGACATATATACACTGATGTGTATAAAATGGATGACTAATAAGAACCTGCAGTATAAAAAAATAAATAAAATAAAATTTAAAAATTAAAAAAAGAAAAAGAAAACATAGACAATGGAACAATATATTTAAAATGATGAAAGAAAAGAACTTCAACCTAGAATTTTATATCTTGAGGAAAAAAAAAAAAAAACCTTCCAGAATAAGGTGAAGTAAAAGACATTCTAAGAGGAAAAAAAGTAATGGAATTTGTCTCCTACAGACCTATTCTAAAAGAATTGTTAAAGGAAGTCCTCAGGCTGAAGGGAAAGAATACCAGAAAGAAATCTGTATCTTTAGAGTGAAGAAAAAGCCACAAAGATAGTAACTATCTGTTAATATAAATATAAAATATATATAAATATGGATTTTTTTTCTCTTGAGTTCTTTAAAACACTAAATAAATCGAATGTTTAGAAATGTGAATGTAATCCTAGAGTAATCACTAACGGGAAAAAAACTACAAAGAGTTATATTCAAAAAGCCAATAGATAAATGAAAATGTAATACAAAAATTTTTTCCAATAATCCAAAAGAAGGCAGAAAAGGGGAACAGAGAAACAAAAAACAGAGGGAAGAAACAGATAACAAAATAATAAAATGGCAGACAAATCCAACCATACCAATAACTACATTAAATAGAAATGGTCTGAACATAACAATTAAAAGATAGATACTGTCAAGTTGAATAAAAACAAGAGCCAACTATGTGCTATTTATGAGAAACCCATTTTAAATATGAATACATACACAGGTTAAAAGTAAAGGATGGAGCTTCCCTGGTGGCACAGTGGTTGAGAGTCCGCCTGCCGATGCAGGGGACACAGGTTCATGCCCCGGTCCGCGAAGATCCCACATGCCGCAGAGCAGCTAGGCCCGTGAGCCATGGCTGCTGAGCCTGTGTGTCCGGAGCCTGTGCTCCGCAACGGGAGAGGCCACAACAGTGAGAGGCCCACATACCGCTAAAAAAAAAAAAAAAAAAAAAGTAAAGGATGGATGAAGATATACCATGAAAAGCACTAATCAAAAGAAAGCTTGGGTACTAATATTTATATCAAACAAAGTAGATTTCAGAACAAGGGCTACTACCATGGATAGAAGTGATATTACATAATGACGAAAGGTTAATTGACTAAGACAACAGAATTATAATTGCGTATGTACCTAATAACAGAACTTCAAACTGTGTGAAGCAAAAATTGATGGAATTGCAAATTCCACAGAGACACATCCACAATTATAATTGACTTTAACACTCCTCTAAGTAATTGTTAGAATAAGTAGACAGAAACTGATAAAAAAATAGAAGATCTGAAGGACTCTTGTCAACCAGCTGGATCTAATTGTCATTTATAGAACTCTCCCACAACCCTAGCAGAACACATACTCTTTCCAAGTGCACATGAAACATTCACCAAGGTAAAACATTTTCTGGGCCCTCAAACAAACCTTAACACATTTAAAAGAATTGGAGTATGCTCTATGACCTTAATAGAACTAAACTAGAAACCAATAACAGAAAGCTAGCTTGAAATCCAAATATTTGTAACTCCAAATTTAATAAATATTGCCTGAGTGTTTCCCCAAAGGTTTTAGCAAAGCAAATTCCCATGTATAACAGTGTTTCCTTCCTCCCAAGTATGTCACCTGCAGCCTAGCTGTATCTAACCCTGTGTTTAAGGACCCTCCCACCCATCAACTACCAGGCTTCAACCGATTTGATTTGACCCATCACTGCTTCCAACATTTATAAGCATAGCAGCGCTTTATTTTCTGTTAAGAGACTCCAAACATTTTCAATGGTTAATGCATGTGGGTCTAATTCAGGCTTTGCCAAACAAAACCAGACTATAATGACAAGCGTTATATGCCATAATATATGCACACTGATGCACTTAGCAATGCTTCTTGCCTCACCCTCAACCTCTTGGAATGTACAAAATGTGCCTATTAAAGGTCATAATCCTTTTTACTCTGAGTGCCTTTTTCCCTGGAGCCTTGCAAGTGCTCTCCGCTAATGGCCTATTTTTAAGGGTCTTCTTGAGACCGAAGATGACACTTGGGCTTTACATCTAATGGCATCAGATTTAAATATTTTTGTCCCTGTTTTAAACATTCCTAATATGTTCAGAAAGAGGCCCTGAAAAATGTGAAAGCAGCTCTCTGCAGGAAACCGCCCTTAGCAGGAAGCCCCTTTTCTTGCCACTTTAGCAAAGCTATATTGTAACTAACTTTTAACCAGGTACCCCCATGCTCTACTCATCTCCAGCCCAAGCACGCCTTTCAAATCTTTTAATCACACAATACCCTTGCCTAACTTGTCGGTTCTTTCCATAGACCAAAGAAGTAGAAATGAAGAATAAGTAATTAACGGATGACCAGATCTCTTCCCTAGCTTCCCCTTCAGTAATCTCGTGAACAAACTGTGCGACCAAACTGTGTGACTAAGATAGCATCTAGAGCAACATCACAAGAAGTCGACGAATGAGCCTGCACACAGTGGAGGACGGCGACAACTCTGAGCCCCCATCTCGGTGATTAACTCAGATTACTTCCCTTCTTCCCTTTAAAACTTTCATGGCCAAGCAGAATCTTGGGAGGTGGTTTCTGGGGAACGTTGAGTCCACCATCTCCCTAGATTGCTGGCATTCTGATTAAAGACACATTTCCTTTCTGTCAACATCTGTGAGTACTGATTTTGTAAGCGGTGAGCAGCAGGACCTGATTCATTTGATAATAAATGGACCACCTTTACCCTTTCTTATGTGCCCCAGGGAGGTCCTGATTAAGAAGATGCCCCTCTAACTCCAGCTTAAGCTGCAACTGCTGATGACATATCTGACTTTGGGCTGATGTTTAATATCCCGGAAGCAGGCCACAAGACTTTGACCCATCTCTCAGTCTTCTCTGGATGAATGTGTTTTTTCACAGATCCAAAAGGAGAAGAATAAAGAGAGTAGACTGAAAATCTCAGAATTGTAAGGGGAGGAAGAATCATAGATGTTTTTCCTCTCTAAATATTAATCATTTTATACACGCAATTTTAAGGTTGCATTGATCTTGCTTGACAGTCCAAGGAAAACTTCTTTTCCTTTCTTAATTTGGTTCCTGGACTTCCTTCCAGCTATTAGCTGAAGCCACAGCTGAAGTCCCATTGAGAATTTTGTGCACTGCTAGAAATCCTATGATTCACTCAGTGGGCAGTTCTGAATTGTTTTTTCATTTTTTTAAAATATCTTTATTGGAGTATAATTGCTTTTCAATGTTGTGTTAGTTTCTGCTGTATAACAAAGTGAATCAGCTATACGTACACATATATCCCCATATCCCCTACCTCTTGAGCCTCCCTCCTACCCTCCCTATCCCAACCCTCTAAGTCCTCACAAAGCATCGAGCTGATAATACCGTATGCTAATGCACATATATGGAATCTGCATTAATTGTTAATCTGCTGGTGGGTGCTACTTTTTCTGTGGATTGTGACTTTCTAACTCTTGAGAGGCCAGGCAAAAACACTTGTGAGAGACGGAAAAGGATAAATGAACAAAAAATCTGAGAAAATGTGCTGTTTCCCTGGAAGTCCTTTCTGTCTTCATGCCACGGGGAATAGTCGAACCATCAAAAATCCACTTATAATTAGTGTTAGTGAAACCAGGAGCTTTGGGGAATATCTTGAACAAAGGCAAGAGTGGTACTGGCACAAAAACAGAAATATAGATCAATGGCACAGGATAGAAAGCCCAGAGATAAACCCACAAACATATGGTCACCTTATCTTTGATAAAGGAGGCAGGAATGTACAGTGGAGAAAGGACAGCCTCTTCAATAAGTGGTGCTGGGAAAACTGGACAGGTAAATGTAAAAGTATGATTAGATCACTCCCTAACACCATACACAAAAATAAGCTCAAAATGGATTAAAGATCTAAATGTAAGGCCAGACACTATCAAACTCTTAGAGGAAAACATAGGCTGGACACTCTATGACATAAATAACAGCAAGATCCTTTTTGACCCACCTCCTAGAGAAATGGAAATAAAAACAAAAATAAACACATGGGACCTAATGAAACTTCAAAGCTTTTGCACAGCAAAGGAAACCATAAAGAAGACCAAAAGACAACCCTCAGAATGGGAGAAGATATTTGCAAATGAAACAACTGACAAAGGATTAATCTCCAAAATTTACAAGCAGCTCATGCAGCTCAATATCAAAAAAAACAAACAAACCACCCAATCCAAAAATGGGCAGAAGACCTCAATAGACATTTCTCCAAAGAAGATATACAGATTGCCAACAAACACATGAGAGAATGCTCAACATCATTATTATTAGAGAAATGCAAATCAAAACTACAATGAGATATCATCTCACACCAGTCAGAATGGCCATCACCAAAAAATCTACAAACAATAAGTGCTGGAGAGGGTGTGGAGAAAAGGGAACCCTCTTGCACTGTTGGCGAGAATGTAAATTGATACATCCCCTATGGAGAACAGTATGGAGGTTCCTTAAAAAACTAAAAATAGAACTACTATTTGACCCAGCAATCCCACTACTGGGCATATACCCTGAGAAAAACATAATTCAAAAAGAGTCATGTACCAAAATGTTCATTGCAGCTCTATTTACAATAGCCCGGAGATGGAAACAACCTAAGTGTCCATCATCGGATGAATGGATAAAGAAGATGTGGCACATATATACAATGGAATATTACTCAGCCATAAAAAGAAACAAAATTGAGCTATTTGTAATGAGGTGGATAGACGTAGAGTCTGTCATACAGAGTGAAGTAAGTCAGAAAGAGAGAGACAAATACCGTATGCTAACACATATATATGGAATTTAAGAAAAAAAAATGTCATGAAGAACCTAGGGGTAAAACAGGAATAAAGACACAGACCTACTAGAGAATGGACTTGAGGATATGGGGAGGGGGAAGGGTAAGCTGTGACAAAGCGAGAGAGAGGCATGGACATATATACACTACCAAACGTAAGGTAGAAAGCTAGTGGGAAGCAGCCACATAGCACAGGGAGATCAGCTCGGTGCTTTGTGACCACATAGAGGGGTGGGATAGGGAGGGTGGGAGGGAGGGAGATGCAAGAGGGAAGAGATCTGGGAACATATGTATATATATAACTGATTCATTTTGTTGTAAAGCAGAAACTAACACACCATTGTAAAGCAATTATATTCCAATAAAGATGTTAAAAAAAAATCCACTTATAATTAGTGTTAGTGAAACCAGGAGCTTTGGGGAATATCTTGAACAAAGGCAAGAGTGGCAAATCTTGATAAATTTTGCAAAAGGGAAGACACGGGATTTTTAAAAGTTGAAATACAGCATGTCATTTATTAGTTAATAAACTCATATGGTTCTTTTTAAAAAATAAATAATTAATTAATTTAATTTTTGGCTGCAATGGGTCTTCATTGTTGCCTGCGGGCTTTCTCTAGCTGTGGTGAGCAGGGGCCACTCTTTGTTGTGGTGCGTGGGCTTCTCACTGTGGTGGCTTCTCTTGTTGTGGAGCACAGGTTCTAGACGCACAGGCTTCAGTAGTTGTGGTGCATGGGCTCAGTAGTTGTGGCTCACAGGCTCTAGGACACAGGCTCAGTAGTTGTGGCTCACAGGCTCTAAGGCACAGGCTCAGTAGTTGTAGCACATGGGCTCAGCTGCTCCATGGCATGTGGGATCTTCCTGGACCAGGGATCGAACCAGTGTCCCCTGCATTGGCAGGCAGATTCTTAACCACTATGCCACCAGGGAAGTCCCCATATGGTTCTATTTAAGGTAATTTTAAAAACAAATATTATAAGGGTAAAGTCCTTTAGAAAAGAAAACAGAAATATTTTTTTGTAGGAATGCCCTTTTTCTCTGGAAATTGCCAGAGCCACACACGTCACTGGTGTTTAGCATGCGGATTAATCAGCGGGAGAAATTCAAGGGTGAGATATTCCATGTTGTCAGTCAACTGGCCACATTAGTCTCGACCATTTCCCTCAGGGGATTCAGTTCTTACTGTCGCCTGATGTAGTTGCCAAGGAGAAACTTCTACTGTCTCTGTGTTTTGCCAGGGGCAGAGAGGGCCCAATAAGAGTACTGGCAGAGCGGAGGCCAGAGCTGTGCATGGAAGGGGTTTGCTGGAGAGGAGCCAGCTCCTGACCTCACAGAAACCTCCTCTGACTAGACTTGTTTTCCTCCTCTAGATCCAGCACGTCCAGTGATGCAATTTGGTTTTCCCTTTTGCAGTGAGACCCACCTAATTGGCCACAAGGTACTCATTCTGCATTCACTTGTCAAATGCAGGAAAATCAGCTCTAAAAATACTGTCATCTAAGGTTGTATTAATAGAACATGTAAGAAAGCAAGACACATAGGACACGTGGAAGCTTCTAGGGCTTCCTGGCATTAAGAAGCAGAGGAATAAGTCAGGCCATACTTAATAATCAGGTTTTCATTGTATCACCCAACTATTTACAACATTATTTTTTTGTGCTTGCTGCAGCAGTACGTATATGAAATTATTGGGCTGGCCAAAAAGTTCGTTCAGGTTTTTCCACAAGATGTTATGGAAAAACCCGAACTTTTTGGCCAACCCAATACTTTTACCAACATCATATTAATTGGGAGGCAGCCTTCTTTGGTGGGAAACACATAGCTTTGGAGTAAAGCAGAGCTGTATTTTAACTCTGGTGCCTCTACTCAGCAACTCTGAGACTTTAGGAGCTGAGTACTTTACTCCCCTAACCTCCATTCCTCATTGGTAAGTATGGGTGATGATATCCAGCTATGAACAGTGAAAGAGACACCATAGGGACTTCCCTGGCAGTCCAGTGGTTAAGACTCTGTGTTTCTACTGCAGGGGCTGCAGGTTCGTTCCCTGGTCAGGGAAGATCCCACATGCCGCAGGGTGCAGCAAAAAAAAAAAAAAAAAGACTGACACCATATTCAAGTTCCTAATAAAATAGCTGGTCTGAGGAACACACTTTGAGAACCAGAGACCTATAGACTATTACCATCTTTCTGTATTTAGTCTTCTTAAACATGACACAAACTTTCCATGCATACTGATGTGACTTGCTGTTATTTTTTTTATCTCCACCAGGATTTTAAAATTACTTCCTTGACAGAATCTCCTACCTTGAGTTATTAATGCTTTTTTTTTCTGTTATGAGTGGAATTTTTAGTCATTATAAAGTTTAACTTGGTGCACCAATGCAATTGATTTCTGTGGATTTCTCTTATATTCTGCAACTCTAGCTTTTTCACTCCCTTCATTTAGTTGTTTTATTTGTTGACTTCCCTGGGTATATGAATAATACTGTAACAGGTAATATTAGCCCAAAGCAAGTACAATCAGAAAAGAACTTTATTCTTTCTCCACACTACTTGTTAAACTGCGCTCCTTCCTTCCCTACCTCTGGACAAAATCTCACGGCAGGTCTCATGATTTCTCTGGTCAGTCTTAGGTGGGTGTGTTATTAAAAATCCTTGACAACTGTTCTGGCTGGGCCCCAACCTATCAGACCTTACTCTGGCCCAAGCGCTGGAGCAGGCTCCTGGAGGCCCCCTGCGGGGCTACGTGTTACCTCTTTAATTTCTGTTTCTTGGAGCCTGTTGAGCCCAGGAGGGGGGTCACGGCAGGGGTGTGTGTGTCTGTGTGTGTGTCAGAGGGCTAAGGCTGGGGCATTTACCACCTAGTCTAGAAGCAGTGCTTATGGGTTATAGTTTGATGACTGCACCAGCCCTACTGGCTTGGCTTGGGATCAGCCTTATTCTTAGGTAATAAAAAAAAATTCCTCTGGTGATGTCTAGTGCCAAGTCACTGATTCAAGTTTTATGTTGTATGTTATTAAAAATGTTAAACTTTATTTCATGTTAAAGCCTTTCCTCTACCCCAGACCGAGGAAAGAAGGGAAGTTCAGCTTCTCTTTCCTTGCCTGTACCTGCTGCTCCTCCTTCCCAGACACCAGAATGGCTCTGGAAACTCCATGGTTCACAGGGTTGAGGACTTGGGATGCAACTGATTAGAACCAGGACAGGTGGAACTTCACAGATGTAATCTGGAACTGGTGTCTTTGATGGCGGTGGTATATAATACTGTCTGTAAAAAGTAAACAGCTACTGCCTACACTTTTAAGACTATTAAATTGGAGTGTATGTTAACTAGGGCTCTGGTTGTGAGGATTTATGTGGTAGGCTGGATCAAATGTTGATACTGCCACCAACTGGGCACAGAATGTAATGCAGCTCTTTACTTAGAACAAACTGGGCAATAGTCTATAATTTTTTAAAAGGCCATTAAAAAAAGGTAGTTGAGAAATCAACCAGGATGGCAGAGTAGAAGGACGTGCTCTCACTCCCTCTTGTGAGAACACCAGAATCACAACGAGCTGCTGGATAATCATCGACAGGAAGACACTGGAACTCACCAAAAAAGATACCCCACATCCAAAGACAAAGGAGAAGCCACAATGAGACAGTAGGAGGGGCGAAATCACAGTACAATCAAATCCCATAATTGCTGGGTGGGTGACTCACAGACTGGAGAACACTTATACCACAGAAATCCACCCACTGGAGTGAAGGTTCTGAGCCCCACATCAGGCTTCCCAACCTGGCGGTCTGGCAATGGGAGGAGGAATTCCTAGAGAATCAGACTTTCAAGCCTAGTGGGAATTGATTTCAGGACTTCGACAGGACTGGGGGAAACAGAGACTCCACTCTTGGAGGGCACACACAAAGTAGTGGGCGCATGGGGACCCAGGGGAAGGAGCAGTGACGCCGAGGGAGACTGAACGAGACCAACCTGCTAGTGTTGGAGGGTCTCCTGCAGAGGTGGGGGTGGTGGTGGCTGTGGCTCACCGTGGGAACAAGGATACTGGCAGCAGAAGTTCTGGGAAGTACTCCTTGGTGTGAGCCCCCCAGAGTTCTCCATTAGCCCCACAAAGGAGCCCAGGCAGGCTCCAGTGTTGGGTTGCCTGAGGGCAAACAACCAACAGGGAGGGAACCCAGCCCCACCCATCAGCAGTCAACCGGATTAAAGTTTTACTGAGCTCTGCCCATCAGAGCAACAGTCAGCTCTACCCACCACCAGTCCCTCCCACCAGGAACCTTGCATAAGCCTCTTAGATAGCCTCATCCACCAGAGGGCAGAGAGCAGAAGCAAGAAGAACTACAATCCTGCAGCCTGTGGAACAAAAACCACATTCACAGAAAGACAGACAAGATGAAAAGGCAGAGGGCTATGTACCAGATGAAGGAACAAGATGAAACCCCAGAAAAACAACTAAATGAAGTGGACACAGGCAACCTTCCAGAAAAAGAATTCAGAATAATGATAGTGAAGATGATCCAGGACCTCAGAAAAAGAATGGAGGCAAAGATCAAGAAGATGCAAGAAATGTTTAACAAAGACCTAGAAGAATTAAAGAACAAACAAACAGACAAGAACAATACAATAACTGAAATGAAGACTACACGAGAAGGAATCAATAGCAGAATAACTGAGGCAGAAGAACGGATAAATGACCTGGAAGACAGAATGGTGGAATTCACTGCTGCAGAACAGATTAAAGAAGAAAGAATGAAAAGAAATGAAGACAGCCTAAGAGACCTCTGGCACAACATTAAGTGCAACAACATTCGCATTATAGGGGTCCCAGAAGGAGAAGAGAGAGAGAAAGGACCAGGGAAAATATTTGAAGAGATTATAGTCAAAAACTTCCCTAACATGGGAAAGGAAATAGCTACCCAAATCCAGGAAGCGCAGAGTTCCATACAGGATAAACCCAAGGAGAAACACGTCGAGACACATAGTAATCAAATTGGCAAAAATTAAAGACAAAAAAAATTATTGAAAGTAGAAAGAGAAAAATAACAAATAATATACAAGGGAACTCCCATAAGGTTAACAGCTGATTTCTCAGCAGAAACTCTACAAGCCAGAAGGCAGTGGCATGATATACTTAAAGTGATAAAAGGGAAGAACCTACAACCAAGATTACTCTACCTGGAAAGGATCTCATTCAGATTCGATGAAGAAATCAAAAGCTTTACAGACAAGCAAAAGCTAAGAGAATTCAGCACCAAAAAACTAGCTCTACGACAAATGCTAAAGAAACTTCTCTAAGTGGGAAACACAAGAGAAGAAAAGGACCTACAAAAACAAACCCAAAACAATTAAGAAAATGGTCATAGGAACATACATATCGATAATTACCTAAACGTGAACGGATTAAATGCTCCAACCAAAAGACACAGGCCTGCTGAATGGATACAAAAACAAGACCCATGTATATGCTGTCTACAAGAAACCCACTTCAGACCTAGGGACACATACAGACTGAAAGTGAGGAGATGGAAAAAGATATTCCATGCAAATGGAAATCAAAAGAAAGCTGGAGTAGCAATTCTCATATCAGATAAAATAGACTTTAAAATAAAGAACGTTACAAGAGACAAGGAAGGACACTACATAATGATCAAGAGATCAATCCAAGAAGAAGATAAAACAATTATAAATATATATGCACCCAACATAGGAGCACCTCAATACATAAGGCAATTGCTAACAGCTCTAAAAGAGGAAATCGACAGTAACACAATAATAGTGGGGGACTTTAACACCTCACTTACACCAATGGACAGATCATCCAAAATGAAAATAAATAAGGAAACACAAGATTGAAATGACACAATAGACCACATAGATTTAATTGATATTTATAGGACATTCCATCCAAAAACAGCAGATTACACTTTCTTCTCAAATGCGTGTGGAACATTCTCCAGGATAGATCACATCTTGGGTCACACATCAAGCCTCAGCAAATTTAAGAAAATTGAAATCATACCTAGAATCTTTTCTGATCACAATGCTATGAGATTAAAATGAATTACAGGGAAAAAATTGTAAAAAACACAAACACATGGAGGCTAAACAATACGTTACTAAATAACCAAGAGATCACTGAAGAAATCAAACAGGAAATCAAAAAATACCTAGAGACAAATTACAACAAAAAGACGACGATCCAACACCTATGGGATGCAGCAAAAGCAGTTCTAAGAGGGAAGTTTATAGCTATACAAGCCTACCTCAGGAAACAAGAAACATCTCAAACAATCTAACCTTACACCTAAGGGAACTAGAGAAAGAAGAATAAAGAAAACTCAAAGTTAGCAGAAGGAAAGAAATCAAAAAGATCAGAGCAGAAATAAATGAAATAAAAACAAAGAAAACAATAGCAAAGATCAATAAAACTAAAAGCTGGTTCTTTGAGAAGATAAACAAAATTGATAAACCATTAGACTCATCAAGAAAAAGAGGGAGAGGACTCAAATCAATAAAATTAGAAATGAAAAAGGAGAAGTTACAACAGACACTGTAGAAATACAAAGCATCCTAAGAGACTACTACAAGCAACTGTATGCCAATAAAATGGACAACCTGGAAGAAATGGACAAATTCTTAGAAAGGTATAATGTTCCAAGACTGAACCAGGAAGAAATAGAAAATATGAACAGACCAATCACAAGTAATGAAATTGAAACAGTGATTAAAAATCTTCCAACAAACAAAAGTCCAGGACCAGATGGCTTCACAGGTGAATTCTACCAAACATTTAGAGAAGAGCTAACACCTATCCTTCTCAAGCTCTTCCAAAAAATTGTGGAGGAAGGAACACTCCCAAACTCATTCTATGAGGCCACCATCACCCTGATACCAAAACCAGAAAAAGATACTACAAAAAAAGAAAATTACAGACCAATATCACTGATGAATATAGATGAAAAAATCCTCAACAAAATACTAGAAAACAGAAACCAACAGCACATTAAAAGGATCATACACCATGATCAAGTGGGATTTATCCCAGGGATGCAAGGATTCTTTAATATACACAAATCAATCAATGTGATACACCATATTAACAAATTGAAGAATTAAAATCACATGATCATCTCAATAGATGCAGAAAAAGCTTTTGACAAAATTCAACACCAGTTTATGATAAAAACTCTCCAGAAAGTGGGCACAGAGGGAACCTACCTCAAAATCATAAAGGCCATATATGACAAACCCACAGCAAACATCATTCTCAATGGTGAAAAATGGAAAGCATTTCCTCTAAGATCAGGAACAAGACAAGGATTTTCACTCTTACCACTATTATTCAACATAGTTTTGGAAGTCCTAGCCACAGCAATCAGAGAAGAAAAAGAAATAAAAGGAATACAAATTGGAAAAGAAGAAGTAAAACTGTCACTGTTTGCAGATGACATGATACTATACATAGAGGATCTTAAAGATGCCACCAAAAAACTACTAGAGCTAATCAATGAATTTGGTAAAGTTGCAGGATACAAAATTAATGCACAGAAATCTCTTGCATTCCTATACACCAATGATGAAAAATCTGAAAGAGAAATTAAGGAAATACTTCCATTTACCATTGCAATAAAAAGAATAAAATACCTAGGAATAAACCTACCTAGGGAGACACAAGACCTGTATGCAGAAAACTATAAGACACTGATGAAAGAAATTAAAGATGATTCAAACAGATGGAGAGATATACCATGTTCTTGGATTGGAAGAATCAATGTTGTGAAAATGACTATACTCCCCAAAGCAATCTACAGATTCAATGCAATCCCTATCAAATTAACAATGGCATTTTTTTTATGGAACTAGAACAAAAAATCTTAAAATTTGTATGTAGACACAAAAGACCCTGAATAGCCAAAGCAGTCTTGAGGGGAAAAAAACAGAGCTGGAGGAATCAGACTCCCTGACTTCAGACTATACTACAAAGCCACAGTAATCAAGACAACATGGTACTGGCACAAAAACAGAAACATAGATCAATGGAACAAGATAGAAAGCCCAGAGATAAACCCACACACATATGGTCAACTAATCTATGACAAAGGAGGCAAGGATATACAATGGAGGAAAGACAGTCTCTTCAATAAGTGGTGCTGGGAAAACTGGACAGCTGCATGTAAAAGAGTGAAATTAGAGCAGTCCCTAACACCATACACAAAAATAAACTGAAAATGGATTAGAGACCTAAATGTAATACCAGACACTATAAAACTCTTAGATGAAAACATAGGAAGAACACTCTTTGACATAAATCACAGCAAGATCTTTTTTGATCCACCTCCTAGAGTGATGGAAATAAAAACAAAAATAAACAAATGGAACCTAATGAAACTTCAAAGCTTCTGCACAGCAAAGGAAACCACAAACAAGATGAAAAGAGAACCCTCAGGATGGGAGAAAATATTTGCAAATGAATCAACAGACAAAGGATTAATCTCCAAAATATATAAACAGCTCATGCAGCTCAATATTAAAAAAACAAAAAACCCAATCCAAAAATGGGCAGAAGACCTAAATAGACATTTGTCCAAAGAAGACATACAGATGACCAAGAAGCACATGAATAGCTGCTCAACATCACTAATTATTAGAGAAATGCAAATCAAAACTACAATGAGGTATCACCTCACACTAGTTATAATGGGCATCATCAGAAAATCTACAAACAACAAAAGCTGGAGAGGGTGTGGAGAAAAGGGAACCCTCTTGCACTCTTGGTGGGAATGTAAATTGATACAGCCACTATGCAGAACAGTGTGGAGGTTTCTTAAAAAACTAAAAATAGAATTACCGTATGATCCAGCAATCCCACTACTAGGCATATACCCAGAGAAAACCATAATTCAAAAAGACACATGCACCCCAATGTTCACTGCAGCACTATTTACAATAGCCCGGTCATGGAAGCAACCTAAATGCCCATCGACAGACTAATGGATAAAGAAGATGTGGTACATATATACAATGGAATATTACTCAGCCATAAAAAGGAATGAAATTGGGTCATTTGTAGAGACATGGATGGATCTAGAGACTGTCATACAGAGTGAAGTAAGTCAGAAAAAGAAAAACAAATATCGTATATTAACACATATATGTGGAACCTAGGAAAATGGTACAGATGAACTGGTTTGCAAGGTAGAAATAGAGACACAGATGTAGACAATAAATGTATGGACACCAAGTGGGGAAAGCAGCAGGGGGTGGTGGTGGTGGTGTGATGAATTGGGAGATTGGGATTGACATGTATTCACTGATGTGTATGAAATTGATGACTAATAAGAACTTGCTGTATAAAAAAATAAGTAAAATAAAATTCAAAAAAAAAGGTAGTTGAGACAGCATGTATACACCTTTATAAAATAGTTTGGTAAAAATATAAAGAGAGAAAGGAGTAGCTAAAATGCGTGTATGTTTATTTAAAATGATTTTTCAATTATCAAACCATATCATCAAGAAATGCAAAGCATATAGTAAAAAAAGAAAACAGAATCCCTCTACCCAAAACCAAATATAGTTAAAATATTGCTTAAAAATTGATTAAATTTTTCTTCTAACATTTCTCCTATAACAACAGTAATAATTACTAGGTGCCATTTAGCAAGCTCATATGCTAAACTCTTTTCTAAATTCTTTAAAAATGTTCTTTCAGGGCTTCCCTGGTGGCGCAGTGGTTGAGAGGCTGCCTGCCGATGCAGGGGACACGGGTTCGTGCCCCGGTCCGGGAAGGTCCCACATGCCGCGGAGCGGCTGGGCCCGTGAGCCATGGCCGCTGAGCCTGCGCGTCCGGAGCCTGTGCTCCGCAACGGGAGAGGCCACAACAGTGAGAGGCCCAAGTACCACAAAAAAAAAAAAAAAAGTTCTTTCAATGGATGAATGAATAACTAAAATGTGGTATATACTAATACAACGGAATATTATTCAGCCTCAATAAGGAAAGAAAATCTGACATATGCTACAACTAGATGAACCCTGAAAACATTATGCTAAGTGAAACAAACCAGACACAATAATACAAATATAGAATGATTCCACTCATGTGAGGTACCTAGAATAGGCAAATTCATAGAGACAGGAAGTAGAATAGCGAGGTGGCCGCGGCCAGGAGAAGGGGAGAATGGGGAGTTATTGTTTAATGAGGAGAGTTTCTGTTTGGAATGATTTAAAATTTTGGAAATGGATGGTAGTGATGACTGCACAATGTTGTGAATGTACTTAAAGCCACTCAGTTGTACATTTAAAAATGGCTAATGTGGGCTTCCCTGGTGGCGCAGTGGTTGAGAATCCGCCTGCCGATGCAGGGGACGTGGGTTCGTGCCTCGGTCCGGAAACATCCCACATGCCGCGGAGCGGCTGGGCCCATGAGCCAGGGCCGCTGAGCCTGCGCGTCCGGAGCCTGCGCGTCCGGAGCCTGTGCTCCGCAACGGGAGTGGCCACAACAGTGAGAGGCCCGCGTACCCCCCCCCCCAAAATTGGCTAAACTATCAATAGTAAATTTTATATTATGTATATTTTACCACAAAAACCTATTCTAATTCAAATCTTCAATTCTATAAGATGTGTTATACAACTAATAGATGGATTTGAACCTAGGCAATCTGACTACAGAACCTAGGTTCTTTGCCCATATTTTTAAAAAGAAAGAGAGAACAGTATAAAGAACCTCCATACCGATCACCCTGTTTCAACAATTATCTGCTTCTGGCCAACCTTGTTTCATCTGTTCCCCAACCTATTCCCTGCCCTGCCTCTAGGATATTTTGGTGTAAATTTCAGACATCATGTCATTTAATCTGTAAATATTTCAATACATAGCTCTGAAAGAATAATTTTTAAAAAATTGTAACACTTTAAAAAATCTAACGATTTCTTAATATCATCAAGTATTCTGTTACTGTTCACATTTCCCCAATTGCCTTACAAATTTTTAAGTTTGTTTGAATTAGGACCCACATAAAACTTACACACTGCAAATGGTTGATGTTTCTAAGCCTTCCAACAAGAAGTCCCCCCTCCATCTTTTGTTGTTCTTGTTCTTAGAGGTTGTTTTGTTGTTGTTTTGTATTTTTTAAATGATGTGTGTCATTTGTTCTGTGGAGTTCTGCACAGTTCAGATTTTGCCCATTGCCTCCTTCAGAATGTTCCTTTGTCCCCTGTATTTCCTGTAAAGCGGTTGGATCTGGAGTCTTCGCCAGTTTCAGGATCTGCTGTTTCGGCAAGAAGCATTCCTAGGCGGTGCTCTGTACTCCCGTTAGGAAGCACAGAACAGCCAAGTGTCTGCTGCATTTTTTGTGATGTTAACCATCATTGATAATTATCACCCAGGTCCATTAATTCACTGAGGATTGGGAAATGATGACATTCCCTCTTCATGTATTAGCTGGACTGTTTTAACAAAGAAAAATTTTCCTTCATCAGTTTTTTGGTTATCAAGGTACAGTGTATACAGGAAAGGCAGGATGAATACTTGGTAATTTCCCTTTATCTACCACTTTTCAAAATGCTGTGTCAGTTTCTTAGCAGTGAATATTGTTTGTTTGTTGTCATAGTATCGTTCTGATTGTTTGTCTTAATATCATCTTGAACTCGTGATTTTAACATATTTGATGTTTCAATCTGTTCTAGTTACTGTGGTAGGCAGAATAAAGCTCCCCAAATATGCTCATGTCCTAATGCCAGGAATCTGTGAACGTTACATTACATGGCAAAGAGGAATTAAGGTAGCAAATGGAATCAAGTTCACCAACCAGTCTACTTTAAAATAGGGAGATATCCTGGATTACCTGGGTGGCTCCAAGTACTCACCAGGGGCCTTACAAGTGGAAGAGGGAGGCAAAAAGAGGAGGTGATGGGATGTGAGGACTCTACCGCTGCTGGCTCTGAGGCATTGGAAGGGGGTCGTGAGCCAAGGAAGGCAGGCAGTCTCCAGAGCTGGAAAGGCAAGGAAAATGATTTTTCCCTAAAGCTTCCAGAAAGGAATGCAGTCCTGCTGACACCTTGGTTTTAGGTCAGTGAGACCTGTGTGGGCTTTTTTTTTTTTTTTTTTAAAGAAGATGTTGGGGGTAGGAGTTTATTTATTTATTTATTTGGCTGCGTTGGGTCTTCGTTTCTGTGTGAGGGCTTTCTCTAGTTGTGGCAAGCGGGGACCACTCTTCATCGCGGTGCGTGGGCCTCTGACTATCGCGGCCTCTCTTGTTGCGGAGCACAGGCTCCAGACGCGCAGGCTCAGTAGTTGTGGCTCACGGGCCTAGTTGCTCCGCGGCATATGGGATCCTCCCAGACCAGGGCTCGAACCCGTGTCCCCTGCATTAGCAGGCAGATTCTCAACCACTACGCCACCAGGGAAGCCCCTGTGTGGGCTTTTAACCTACAGAACTGCAACTCTGTTGTTTTTAAGCTGATAAATTGGGGTAATTTGTTACAGCCACATCAGAGGGTTAACACAGAGGGTTGCTATCCTTATTGATGCCCATACTGATCCATCTTTGGCCAGTGTTCTCCTTTGCAAATTGGCTTCCAACTCCTTGAATTTTCTTGCTTTCTAGTACGACAAGATGCCACAGGCCCACCTATTGGTAAACTCATAGAATTTGGCTTCTATCTCAACTTCTCTTGTTCTCTTTACTGTAACCAATGATTTTAAACAGGAAAATGCAGTACTTATCATTTTTGTCTTCTCTGCACACTTTACTCCTTTCTTTTCCAAAAGGCTTCCATCTTTCCCTATGATATCACCGAAGAATCCTGTTCCATTGCCCTCTTTCTCTTCCTTCCTCACACCCTAAGCCTGTCCTCGGGCCTCATTTCTTCTTTCTCCACACACCCTTCCTCAGAATCCCATCCATATGCAATAATCCCCCGTTCCAAGGGCTCCTAAAGATTTATTTCTCTCCCTTATCTCTCCTGGTACCAATACACGACATCATTTCCAACTGCTCGTTGAGAGCTGCCCCCTGTACAGACAACCTACACATCAAATTCATGGCAAAACCTTTATTCCCATTGTCCCCCAATGCTTTCGTTACTGGCTTTTTCTGTGAATAGTCCACTCAGATTCAAACTCTGGCAGCTATTTTAAACTCTTCCTTGTCCTCTGACGCTCCTAAAATAAGAAATATAACTGCCACCAAATAATTATAATATTTTTACTTTGGTTTTGCTCTAATAAATGAGATTTTTTAAAGTTTGTTTTGCCCTTGAGTGTGCATCTATGGCCAGAGACCCCCGTGAGAAGCCAAATAATCATCAGAGGTTGCTTGTGAGCACAGAACTAGAGCACGGGGGTGACACGGTTTGAAGAGTTAATGTCTCCAGCTAAGATGGTGTGGTGTGTGGGCCTTCTCATGGGATTACAACACCTGGAGTCTTCGCTAAGGCTCCCTCTCCCCTGAGAAAGCTTAGGTGGTCCCTACCAACCTTTCTTTCTATGCCTCTCTGCCTGACAACATTCTTTTGATTTCCCTAGAAATATTAATATCTTCAAACTGGTGGCAGACTATCTTACAGGCACATAAAGTCACAAAATTAAATGAGATGGGTATCTCTATCTATCTAGAGTTAGACCTACCTAGGAGAGTAGCTACGTCTCTGCTTAACACTTGGCATGACCTTTAAGAAATATTACTTGAAAACAACTATTTGTGTATATGCTGTGATGCTAGATGCGGGCCTGTGTGGCCTGTGCATCACTCTGGAGCTTAGCGCCCTCTTGTGTTCACTACGAAGTCAAGCACAGAGGGCTCTCCATGATTTACCAGAAGTATTTTTAACTGCATCTTTATGGGAAGTGTCTGAATTTGGCTTCCAATTTTTAAAAGGATTTGGCACCCTGAGAATCATATGCACACAGAGCCAACTCTAGGAAAAACCAAACATGAAATTCTTTAGATATCTTATTTTCTCTTTCTTTTCATCCCTTTTATTTTTTCTTTCATTAGATCCCTATTCACTCCAACAGTTTCCTTTCCCCCATTTTATTCCCTCCAGAGCTCCTAGATCATATTTGATCCTGTAACTTACTATTAAATAATCTAAATTTAAATTTGTGTAATTTTTATGCTTCCAAGAAATATTTTGATACATTAGTCATCAAAATATGTTGTTTAGATGGAAAGACAAAACCAAAGAGAGCTCAGTTGCATTAGAGAAATGCAAATCAAAACCACAATGAGGTATCATCTCACACAGGTCAGAACGGCTATCAACAAAAAGTACAAAAAATAAATGCTGGAGAGGGTGTGGAGAAAAGGGAACCGTCTTGCACTGTTGGTGGGAATGTAAATTGGTGCAGCCAATATGGAAAACAGTATGGAGGTTCCTCAAAAAACTAAAAATAGAGTTGCCATATGATCTAGCAATCCCACTCCTGGGCATATATTCAGACAAAACTATAATTTGAAAAGATTGCAGCACTATTTACAATAGCCAAGACATGGAAACAACCTAAACGTCCATTGACAGGTGACGTATACACATGGTATACACATATACAAAGGAATATTACTCAGTCATAAGAAAACAATGAATTAATGCTATTTGCAGCAATGTGGATAGATCTAGAGATTATCATACTAACTGAAGTAAGACAGACAAAGACAAATATTATATGATATCACTTATTTGTGGAATCTTAAAAAGGATACAGATGAACTTATGTACAAAGCAGAAACGGACTCGGGGGCTTCCCTGGTGGCACAGTGGTTAAGAATCCTCCTGCCAAGGCAGGTGACTCGGGTTTGATCCCTGGTCCGGGAAGATCCCACGTGCTGCGGAGCAACTAAGTCCACGCGCCACAACTACTGATCCTGCGCTCTAGAGCCCATAAGCCACAACTATTGAAGCCCGTGTGCCTAGAGCTGGTGCTCCGCAACAAGAGAAGCCACCGCAATGAGAAGCCCGCGCACCACAATGAAGAGTAGCCCCTGCTCACTGCAACTAGAGAAAGCCCACGCACAGCAACAAAGACCCAATGCAGCCCCAAAAAAATCCACCAGAAACAGACTTACAGACATAGAAAACAATCTTATGGTTACCAAGGGGAAAGGGGAGGAGGATAAATTAGGAGTTTGGGATTAACAGATACACACTACTATATATAAAATAAATTCTACTGTATAGCACAGAGAACTATATTCAATATCTTGTGAAATAATCTGAAAAAGAATATATATCTATATATAATCACTTTGCTGTACATCTGAAACTAACACAACATTGTAAATAAACTATACTTCAATTTAAAAAAAAAATTTTTTTAAGGTGTCACAGCTCTAGACTCCATTGGGAAAAACGTTTACCCTCAGAAATGAGTTGGGTTTTTAGTAAAAGACATGAAACTGATTGTGAAGAGAGAGACAGATTCAAACTCTTCCAGAATCTCAAAATGGCAATGACCCCTACAAATCAAAGAATAGGGCATTTATACCCTAGCTCAATGTCAAAACCCAAACAATTACCCAGGATACACCAAACAGGATTAAATCACACATAGTCATGAAATTCTTCTGGCTCTCCCTTCAGATAACATAAATAAACATTTATTTTGAACCCCGTGTAAGGCACTTTACAGATATGCCAATCACAGGACTGTCAGGCCCATCAACTACTTCCGAGGCAAAGTACATTCCTGAGAGCCCCGAGCTAACTGAAGTGGGCCATCCCTATGTTGTTTTGTAGTAAGAGAAGCCCTCTGATTAGGACAGAAGTGGGCACCTGGAAACCTCTGACGTGGCTTGGTTTAAAAAGCTCTACCTATCAGGGATAATAGAGCTAATTGGATTTTCTCCCTCAGGTAGTTGAATGGGGAAGAGTCAGCTAGTTGATAACAGGTGGTAGATAAGACGTAAAAGAGAAGCAAAGTCCAAAAGAGGAGTCATATGAATGGCAGCATATTAATTAAAGATCCATCAACTCCTGCTGAAAGGGCAAGTGTTAATCTGGTCCCTAAAGCTGGTTTAGATTGTGAATGGAGCTACTCTTGGAAGGGAAAGTGATACCAGCCTCCCTCTCTGCAATGAAGTTTATTCCAATAAACCCCCATTACCTGTGAGATCTCTCATTCAACAAAGAAAAGTAACAGCAGTGTGGGGAATCAAAGTTAAAGGAGATAGTCTCTGCTATCATAAAATGTGAATTGTAGTTGGGAGGATCATGCATATTAATTCATGGAATATTTATTAGTTTCCTACTGCTGAGTAGTATATTAAGTACTAGAGATACAAAGATAAGTAGAACATAGACCCTGTCCTCCAGGGGCTCAGAGACTCCAGTGGGAAGTGGATGGTGTGAAAGTGATGTCCAGAATGCAGAGGGAATAGGGGAGGAACTGAAGATGCTTCTAAAGTCCACTTACTGCTTCCTACCATTAGAAAAGAATATTGCTCGATATTTCTGTCCATGTGGAGGAAGCTCAGTTAAGATAAATCATGGCCTCTTCCATTCCCCTACTCTTTCCTCTGGGGAAGTTTAATCTTAGGAAGAATTAAAGTCGGCATGTGTGGACCAAATCTTCTCTTCTTCCTTTTGGGATCTAGGACATTCTAACTTTGGTCCAACATTGCCTACAAGTGGTACTTAGGTCTGCCTAACTGTGGGGTTCAGCAAGTAGGCCTACTTGGCTCTTCATCTAAGCTTCCCAACTTCATTTTATCAGCAAATACAGTGGTATTTAATTTCCCATCTGCCTTGTTCTTGTATTTTTCCTTTTGTTCAGATCCTGTGTGGGGAAGAGAAATTATTATGTGAACACCCTGGAGGCAACAACACCCAACACCCAACTTAAAGACATGGAGGTCTTTAAGACCCCTGTATGCACTCCTCCAACCACTGTTGTCTAGACTATTGGTGGAACTAGACCAAAGCCAAAACTGGTCAGGAATATGTGACTGAAGGTCTGAAATGAAAAAAATGAGCTGGGCCAATTGTATTTTGTACTGAAAGGTAAAAAAAAAAGAAAAAGAATTTTCCAGTTGGCAGCAGGACAGAAGGACACATGGAGTATGGCTGAATCCCAATAATGGTAGTGATTTAGTGTTAAAAACCCCAAACTCCTGCCATCTTTTAGCTCTAGTCTCAGTGAATCCCAGCCTCATTCTTGGATTTTCATGAAATCCTACGAGTATGTTTGGAGGCAATTCTCCATGGGTTTCTCATGTTTCTACTTACTACGTGAACAGAGGCACTGTTTTAAAGGACAAACCCTTTGTCTGTGCTTTTCAAGGATATTTGTATAATGAACAGCCTTGGAAGAGAGAGATAGTGTGCCCTTCTGAAGCAAAGGGCAGGTTTGTTTACTGACTGGTAAAATAAAGACAGTATCTCCCAAAGGTGCAAAGGTTAGGCAGTCTTTGGCCCATAATAAAAGATATGGGTTCCCTATGTCCTGGGTCCTTCATGTAATGTAAACCACTGCATGTGCATGTTTTATCTGAGCCTCTTGGTGATGCCCTGTGGGAATTCGGGTTTGGGCAACTGACACAACAATGCTGATACTCCAGCTTCTGCTACTGCAGCAATTAATAAACTATCCTCTGCCTCTAATCTGGGAGTCTAATGTCTTTTTCCAGCATCCATGAAATGGCAGCAGACTGACTTGTTAGCTTGCAAGTAGAGTAAAATTTCTGACTCTTCACTAGTGATAATATACCTCATAAAAACAAAATGAGCCTTCAAAACTCCCCTTTATCTGAGATATCTCGATAACGTCTCTTTTCCTTGCTAGGAGCGCTGACTAGAACATGTTTAAAACAAATCATTCTGGCAAACTGAACGGGAGAAAGTATTTGCAAATTGCAAATTATATATCTGATAAGGGGTTAATATCCAAAATATATAAAGAAGTAAAAAACAAACAATCCAGTTAAAAATTGGGTAGAGGATCTGAATAGATATTTTTCCAAAGAAGACACACAATATGAAAAGATGCTCAAAATCACTAATCATTTGGGAAACGCAAATCAAAACCAGAATGAAATATTACCTCACACCTGTTATAATGGCTATTATTAAAAAGATAAGAAATAAAAAGTGTTGGTGAGGATGTGGAGAAAGGAGAACTCCTGTGCACTGTTGATGGGATTGTAAATGGGTACAGCCATCATGGAAAACAGTATGAAAGTCCCTCAAAAAATTAAAAATAGAACTACTGTATGATCCAGCAATTCCACTTCTGAGTATATATATATATATATATATATATATATATATATATATATATATATATATCCAAAGGAAATGAAAGCACTGTCTTGAAGAGATAAATGTACCTCATGTTCATTACAGCATTATTTATAATAGCCAAGCTATGGAAACAATCTAAATGTCTACTGATAGATGAATGGATAACGAAAATGTGGTATATTTATCTAATGGAATATTATTCAGCCATAAAAAAGAATGAAATCTTGCCATTTGCAAAAACATGGATGGATCTTGAGGGTATTATGCCAAGCGAAATACACCAGACAGAAGTAGACAGATACCATATGATCTCACTTACATGTGGAATCTAACACCCCCTACACACACACAAAACAAAAAACCACCACCAAACCCATAGATACAGAGAACAGATTGGTGTTTGCCAGAGTGGGGTATGGGTGTGTGTGTGGGGTGGGCGAAAGGGTGAAGGGGGTCAAAAGGTACAAACTTCCAATTATAAAATAAGTCAGGGGGGACTTCCCTGGTGGCACAGTGGTTAAGAATCCGCCTGCCAATGCAGGGGACACGGGTTCGAGCCCTGGTCCGGGAAGATCTCACATGCCGCGGAGCAACTAAGCCCGTGCACCACAACTACTGAGCCCGCACGCCACAACTACTGAAGCCCACGCGCCTAGAGCCTGTGCTCCGAAACAAGAGAAGCCACCACAATGAGAAGTCTGTGCACCTCAACAAAGAGTAGCCCTGCTCTCTGCAAAAAAAAAAGTAAAAAAGAAAGCCCGTGTGCAGCAACGAAGACCTAGCACAGCCCAAAAAAATAAATAAAAATTTAAAAAAGTCAGGGGGATGTAATGTATAACATAGTAACTATAATTAATAATACTGTGTTGCATATTTGAAAGTTGCTAAGATAGGTCTTAAAAGTTCTCAGCACAAAAAAAATTTTTTTTAACTATGTATGATGATGAATATTAAGTAGATATTGTAGTGATCATTTTACAATATACACAAGTATTGAATCATTATGTTATACACCTGAAATTAATATCATGTTTTGTTATCGATTGTACTATACCTCCATAAAGAAAAATCATTCTGGGGTCTTCCCTGGTGGCGCAGTGGTTGAGAGTCCGCCTGCCGATGCAGGGGACACGGGTTCGTGCCCCGGTCTGGGAAGATCCCACATGCCGCAGAGCGGCTGGGCCCGTGAGCCATGGCCGCTGAGCCTGCGCGTCCGGAGCCTGTGCTCCGCAACCAGTGAGAGGCCGGCGTACCGCAAAAAAAAAAAAAAGAAAAAAAAAGAAAACTCATTCTGGGAAAAAAGGCAATTGTAACTACAGGAATGACATAAAAGTTAATTAGGGTTAAGAACTAAGAGCACAAGCAGACATACCCAGAACTGAGCCCAGGATCTTCCTAATAGTATTTGCGTGGCCACAATTTCACTTCCTCACCCACACCTTTTGCTCCTCAGATTTGCATAATCCAGGTAAGGCCAATAGTTCCCTTAGACTCCAACAGCAAGTCACTAATGGTTGTACCAAGAATCTGTATACAGTTGACCCTTGAACATTATGGGTTTGAACTACGTGGGTCCGCTTATATGTGGATTTTTTTCAGTAGTCAATACTACAGTACTACTCGATCCGTGGTAGGTTGAATTCAGGATTGCAAAACTGCAGTTATGGAGGAACCGTGGCCAAGAGAGCCAACTATAAGTTATATGCAGATTTTTAACCGCTTGGAGGGTCAGCACCCCTAACCTCTTTGTTCAAGGGTTTCCTGTATTTTTCTTTTTAGAGACCACAAGGTACATAAGAGTCTCCAATCTTCTTTGTGTATTCTCAGTCACTAACTAGTTCTTAGGCATAATATTCTTAAATTTTATTATTGGCCTCTAAAAATGTTCTGTGCGTCATTGCATTTTAACTGTTCAGTCAAGGTGATGGGCTATTCAGAATCATCCACACTGTAATCAGGGGCCCACAGGTGCTTACAATGACTAGGTGGGGTTGAGGTTAGAAATTGTTTGTGGCATCAGACACTGAGAATTACAGGTCAGGAGGTAGAACTGTATTAGAAAGAGTAAGGGCTTTGGAGTCAGAGAGACCTGTCTGAATCTTAGTTCTACCACTCACTGATGAGGAATTTAACGTCTCTCAGCTTCTTTCCTAATAAGCAAAGTGCAGTCAATAATTACCACTCTACCCTCCAGCCCTCCAACCCCTGCGCTCCGTTGCACATGATTGTTGTGTTAATTAAATGAGACCAGGCATAGAAAACACATGATACTCATGCCAGTGAAGCACAAAGTTTCAGAGCTATAAAAAGCTACCATTATGGGTTTTTAAAAATTAATTAATTAATTAGTTTTTATTTTGGGCTGTGTTGGGTCATCACTGCTGTGAGTGGGCTTTCTCTAGTTGTGGTGAGCAGGGGTTACTCTTCGTTGTGGTGTGCGGGCTTCTCATTGTTGTGGCTTCTCTTGTTGCGGAGCACAGGCTCTAGGTGTGTGGGCTTCAGTAGTTGTGGCACGTGGGCTCAGTACTTGTGGCTTGTGGGCTCTAGACCGCAGGCTCAGTAGTTGTGGCGCATGGGCTTAGTTGCTCCATGGCATGTGGGATCTTCCTGGACCAGGACTCGAACCTGTGTCCCTTGCATTGGCAGGCAGATTCTTAACCACTGCACCACCAGGGAAGCCCCCATTATTTTTTTTAATAAGTATCTTTGACCCTGCTTACCAATATTGTCACAAATCACTCATTTACAAATCAGAGGAAAGAAAGCAACCTATGAGAGTGCTTGCCATCAAGGCTTTTATTTGCGGAATAAATTGAAAAACAGAATGCAGTATATCTGGGAATGTCAAAATGAGCCTTCTTTAACGACTGGTTTGGAGCTGGCACAGCACTTAGTCCAGAATTATCAACAAGGAGAAAGGAGTTAGAGAGCCACAAAATAAAATCACAGGATTTAGAAAGCAGGCAATCCTGATTTTCAGGAAAACTAAGAAAGCCCAAGTATTATACACTCTGGCCTGGGATGCAGAATGAGGCTAGTTTGGGGGTTGGGACATAAACAGGACCGAGATGCTGTTAGATTGTGGGGAAAGAGAGAATGTCATCCCTCTATTATTAAAGCAGAGCTCAGATACCAGGCAAGTTCTTTACCTGAAGGTCCAGGGTAGAGAGGGCGAGGGGAGCAGTTCAGGAGGCCTGGTATCCACCTCTCTCTCGTGTGCAGAGCTAAAATGAAGTCACTTGCAGCTGCTGTTTGAAGGTAATGTAGAAGCAACCAGGACTTCATAATGTAAAATCTTGGAGAAGAGAGAACTGCAGGGAGAGGTAAGGTAACAGTCTGCAGCTGCATTTTCTCTCAGAGCAGTTAACCATTCTGGGTGTGGGGCAAAAATCTAAGAAGGCAAGAGAAGAGCTTGGGCAGAGGGCCTCTACTAAAAGGCAGAGAAACTTCTCAGGGAGGAAGAAATGAAAAGCAGAGGCTTGAAAGGTGAAGGGCTCAGTAAGAAGGAGACGGTAAAGTATGTGCCCAACACCCAGCCCTTAAGGCATTTGCCAAATTTTCCAATTGAACAAGGCAGGAAGCTAGGAAGTCAAGCAGAAGGGCTCTGAAGAACAGAATCAAGTTGGTGTCAGTCTTGTACTACTGAGGAGACAAGGGTAGAAATCAAGACTCACCTAGTGATGAGCCCAGTCAACTCCCCAGATCTGCTGGAACCCTGGACAGCTATACTTTTGGACACGTTAGGTTTGAGATGCCTGTGTTAGTTTCCCAGTGCCGTTGCGAATTACCACAAACTTTATTATCTTGCAAGTCTGGGGGTCAGAAGTCTGAAATGGGTCTCAGTGGGCGAAAATCAAGGTGCTGGAAGGGGTAGTTCCTTCTGAGATTCAAAAGGGGAATCCATTCCTTGTCTCTTCTAGCTTCTAGAGGCTGCCAGCATTCTTGGTTGTGCCCACATCACTCCAGTCTCTGCTTCCATTGCTACACTGCCTTCTTCTCTGACTCATCAAGCCCACCTGAATAATCCAGGATAAACTCTCCATATCAGCATCCTTAACTTCATCACAGTTGTAAAGTCACTTTTATGATAGGTTCCAGGGATTAAGGCATGGACCTATCTGGAGGAGGCCCTTATTCAGCCAACCACAATGTCTGGGTGGGGTGTTGGGGGAACCCAAATAGAGATGTCTAAAAGGCAGTTGAGTATAAGGCTTTTGAGCTCAAGGGTATTTGGACTACAGCTATAGCTATGAAGTCACTGGCATGTGTGTGCTAACGTCATGGGTGTGGATATTGCCAAGGGGACAAAATGTAAAGAAAGGCATACCTTTGGGGAACACTAATATTATATAAGTGAAACTGAGGGAGGTCATCGTATCCCTTAAACCATAACTTGCTTGATAAATATCTTGTAACCTGTCCTCAATCAAGCTTGCCTCAATTGTTCTTGCAGACTGCATACCCTTCAAGCTTCATGTAGCTTAGACAATATATCACAAGACTCCTTAAATCACCTCCTACAGATAACACCTCTGATATATGAGTCACTATAGTAACAGTTGCTCAAATTGTTTTTCAGGAACACAGAGCTTGCCTTGCCCAGATCAAACCAGTCGAGACCATGGACTGGGTGACTGTTAAGTGGATAACCTTTTGACATCAGAAGGCCAAAAACTTCACCCTCAGAACATATAAATGCCACCATTTTCTGAACATGCATCCCATGAAGAAGCATGTAACTCAGATATGCCTGTACAGAACCCCAATTACTGTACATTTTTCTTACCTTTAATCATCTTTCCCCACACCTCAGACCACCCTGCTTCCTTATGCTGTAAGTAGCCTGAGCCCCTCACCTTCATGAAAGTGGATTTAAGACTTGTTCTCCCGTCTCCTCGCTTGGCTGCCTTGTGTATAAATCGTTTCTCTGCTGCAAACCTTGGCGTCTCAGCATTTGGCTTGCTGCGAGTTGGGCAAATGAACCTGGTTTGATAACATAAGGAGTGGGTGTATCAGCTAGGATTAGAATCAGCTGCATGGAACAGAAACAAACAACAATGGCTTAAATAAGAAAGACGTTTATTAAATTGTTAAGGAAGTCTGGACTAGTATGGCAGCTTCACCAGATCACCTATACACCAGTTCCACCTATCTTTCTGCTCTGCCATTTTCAGGTGCATAGCTCCATCCTCAATGGTGCAAGTCAAGATGACTGCCAGAGGAGTTCTGCAATCCCATCCAGGTTCTAGGCAGGAAGAAAAGGGACGAAAGGGCAGTTCTCCTAGCTGAGTCTGCTCTTCCCAGAAGTCCCACGTGACTCACTTTCACTTGACTCACTGACCACACCTAGGGAAGTTGGACAGTGTAGTCTTTTATAGGTCCATTACCACCCTAAAAAAATAAAAATAACCAAGGTTCTGTTACTAGAAGTGAAGAGGAAAGTGGATATCAAGGAGGCAAAAAGTCTCTTCCAGAGTGGACAAAAAGAAACCTACAAATGAGGTTAAGAAGGAATGTTCAGTGAAATAGGAGAGGAACCAAAAGTAGGGAGCTTGTGGCTGTGTCCTGAAGGGCAGTTCCCCGTCTTCCAATGAATTCAAAAAGGAAGTGGATTTAGATATGGCACCTGCTGTGAAGAAGGCCAAAGAAAAGCATTACCTCTCCACTTTCAAGGTATTCTGCTGGAGAATCGGCTTGGGTAGAGGGGGCAACTGCTTCCCCTGAGAGGATCCATTAGAAAATCACATACTGGGCTTCCCTGCTGGCGCAGTGGTTGATAATCTGCCTGCCAATGCAGGGGACATGGGCTCGAGCCCTGGTCCGGGAAGAGCCCACATGACGTGGAGCAACTAAGCCCATGCACCACAATTGCTGAGCCTGTGCTCTAGATCCTGCAAGCCACAACTACTGAGCCCGTGTGCCTAGAGCCAGTGTTCTGCAACAAGAGAAGCCACTGCAATGAGAAGCCCGTGCACCGCAACAAAGAGTAGCCCCCACTCACCACAACTAGAGAAAGCCCGCGTGCAGCAACGACGATTCAACAGAACCAAAAATAAAATAAATAAATAATTTTTAAAAAAATCACATACCTTTCCTGAATTTTTCGTATTTACTAATAATATAGGGCTTGGTTGTGACCTGCTTGATTAACTTTAGGGTGGAAAATAGAAGAAAGCTATCAAAATCTTCATGCATGATAGCTACAAAAAGAATCTGGCATATATTACAGCCTACATTTTGTTTTATTATGCTAAAAGAGTACTCAAGACCTTGATTTATGATACAAAAGGCCCTTCTTCATTACCTATCTTGAGAGATAGTAGGTTGAGAAGTGGTGAAAACGGCAGGCCCTCCCTGTCTTTTCCCACTAAGCACTGATTCTTCTTTTTTTTTGAAAGCAAAATATTTTTATTCCATATTCTGGAGTTAAGAAACAGCTTCTGGTGTTGTTTTTCTCTAACATTCTACTACTTATCCTTAATAGAGTCTCCGTAGTCCCACTCCCATTGAAAAACCAGTTAGCTCATCATTTCTCTGTGGTGATAAGGAAAAGAGGAGTATGGACAGCAAAATCTATTAGTAATTCTTAAATCTTACTTTATGCAAATTTTTTTTCTTTTTTTGAAGTATAATGGACCTACAACACTGTGTTAGTTCCAGGTGCACAACATAGTGATTTGATTATTTCTATACATTACTAAATGATCACCATGATAAGTCTAGTTACCATCTGCCACCATACAAAGATATTACATTATACTGACTACATCCCCATGCCGTTCATTTCATCCCTGTGGCTCATTTATTTTGTAACTGGAAGTCTGTACCTCTTAATCTCCCTCACTTATTTCACTCATCCCCCACCCGACTTCTGACAACCACCTGTTTGTTCTCTGTATTTATGATGTTTGTTTTACTGTTTGTCCATTTGTTTTGTTTTTTAGATTTCACATATAAGTCAAATCATATGGTATGTGTCTTTCTCTGACATTTCACTTAGCATAATACCCTCTAGGCCTATTCATATTTTCACAAATAGCAAGATTTCACTCTTTTTTATGGCTGAGTAATATTCCATTGTGTAGCTATAGCACATCTTCTCTATCCATTCATTTACTTATGGACACTTAGGTTGCTTCCATATGTTGGCTATTGTAAATAATGCTTCAGTGAATATAGGGGTGCATATATTTTTTCAAATTAGCATTTCTATTTTCTTCAGAAAAATATCCAGAAGTGGAATTGCTGGGTCATATGGTATTTCCATTTTATAATTTTTTGAGGAAACTCCATACTGTTTTCCATAGTGGCTGCACCAACTTACACTCCCACTAACAACACACACGTTCCCTTTTCTCCACATCCTTCCCCAACACTTGCTATTTCTTGTGTTTTTGATAATAGCTATTCTGACAGGTGTGAGGTGTTATCTCATTGTGGTTTTGATTTGCATTTACCTGATGATTAGTGATGTTGAGCATCTTTCTATGCACCTGTTGCCCATCTGTAAGTCTTCTTTGGAAACATGCCTATTCAAGTCCTTTGCCCATTTTTCAATCAAGTTGGGTTTGTTTTTTTTTTTATGTTGAGTTGTATAAGTTATTTGTATATTTTAGATATTAACATCTTATCAGATATATCCTTTGCAAATACCTTCTCCCATTCAGTAGGTAACCTTTTCGTTTTGTTAACAGTCTCCTTTGCTGTGCAAAAGCTTTTTAGTTTGATGTTGTCCCACTTGCTTACTTTTGTTTTTGTTGCCTTTGCCTTAGGAGACATTTCCAAAAGAATATTGTTAAGACTGATGTCAAAGAGCATACTGCTTATGTTTTCTTCTAGAAGTTTTATGGTTTCGGGTCTTACATTTAAATCTTTAATCCATTTTGAGTTTACTTTTGTGTATAGTGTGAGAAAGTAATCCAATTTGGTTCTTTTACATGTAGTTGTCCAGTTTTCCCAATGCCACTTATTGAAGAGGCTGTCTTTTCCCCATTGCATATTCTGCCTCCTTTGTTATAGATTAATTGCCCATATAAGTGTGGGTTCATTTCTGGACTCTCTATTCTGTTCCATTGATCAATGGGTCTGTTTTTGTGCCAGGACCATACTGTTTCAATGACTGTAGCTTTGTAATATTGAAATCAGGGAGTGTGATATCTCCAGCTTTGTTCTTTCTCAAGGTTGTTTTGAGAAAGACAAAACAACTTGGGGTCTTTTAGGTTTTCACACAAATTTTAGCATTTGGTCTAGTTCTGTGGAAAACGCCACTGGTATTTTGATAGGGATTGTATTGACTCTCTAGATTGCCTTGGGTAGTATGGTCATGTTAACAATATTAATTCTTCCAATCCATGAGCACAGTATACATTTGTGTTGTCTTCAATTTCTTTCATCAATGTCTTACAGTTTTCCAAGTACAGGTCTTTTACCTCCTTGGTCAGATTTATTCCTAGGTATTCTTTTTGATGCAATTGTAAGTAGGACTGTTTCCTTATTTTTTCCTTCTACCAGTTCATTGTTAGTGTATAGCAATGCAACAGATTTCTGTATATTAATTTTGTATCCTGCAACTTTACTTAATTCATTTATTAGTTCTAACAGTTTTTTTTGTGACATCTTTAGGATTTTCTAGATATAGTATCATCATCTGCAAATAGGGAGTTTTACTTCTTTCCTTACAATTTGGATGCCTTTTCTTTCTTTTACTTATCTGATTGCTGTGGCTAGGACTTCCAATACTGTTAAATAGAAATGGTGAAAGCAGGCATCCTTGTCTTGTTCCTGAATTTAGAGGAAAGTCTTTTAGCTTTTCACTATTGTGATATTAGGTGTGAGTTTGTCATAAACGGCCTTTATTTTGTTGAGATATGTTCCCTCTATACCCACTTAGATGAGTTTTTATCATGCATGGATGTTTAATTTTGACATTTATTGAGAGGATCATGTGATTTTTATTCTCCATTTTGTTAATGTGGTGTATCCCATTGATTTATTTACATATATTGAACCAACCTTGCATCCCTGTAATAAATCCCACTTGATCATCATATATGATCCTTTTACTGTATTGTTGAATTCAGTTTGCTAATATTTTGTTGAATTTTGCATCTATGTTCATCCATGATATTGACCTGTAATTTTTTTTTTTTTTTTTTTTTACAGCTTTGTCTGGTTTTGGTATCAGGGTGATGCTGGTCTCATTGAATGAATTTGGAAGCATTTCTTCCTCTTCAACTTTCCAGAATAGTTTGCGAAGGATGAATTAACTCCTTTAAGTGTTTGGTAGAAGTCACCTGTAAAGCCATCTTGTCCTGGACTTCTGCTCATTAGGAGTATTTTTGTTTTTCTTTTTTTAATCACTGATTCAATTTCATTACTGGTAATTGGTCTGTTCATATTTTCTACTTCCTCCTGACTTGGTCTTGGGAGTTTGTATATTTCTAGGAATTTATCCATTTCTTCTCAGTTGTCCATTTTATTGATGTATAGTTGTTCATGGTAATCTCTTATGACCCTTTATATTTCTGTGGTGTCAGTTGAAAGAGGCTTCTCATTCATTCTTGATTTTACTTGGGCCCTCTTTCTTTTTTAAGGATGAGTCTGACTAAAGGTTTATCAATTTTATTTACCTTTTCAAAGAACCAACTCTTAGTTTCTTTCTTTCCTTCTTCCTCTCTCTCTGTCTCTATTTCATTATATCTGCTCTGATCTTTATTACTTCTTTCCTTCTACTAACTTTGGGTTTTGTTTGTTCTTCTTTTTCTGGTTCCTTTAGGTGTAAATTTAGGTTATTTATTTGTAAGCATTGGTTCTTTAAATCTTTTTTTTCCCCTTAATATTATTACGTGCATACCAAAAAAATTAAGTCTCCTAACCTAGTCTGATTCAGGAGGCTTGTAAGTTAAAAATCTTCTCATAGATCTCTTCCCAGTCTCTAACCTGTGTACACAGCATACAGTGTTTGTTTGGCTAGCATAGTGATATTTTCTTATATCACACATGCCCCATCCAAGAATTATATGAGGTGCTGGTTTCCAGAACCAACATTCTTTAGCCCTATAACTACTGAATATTACTCAAGACAAGTTAGCAACCATTGTGAGGTAAGAAGCTTACAGGTGGACTCTGCTATCACCTGGATTAAGCCTACAGATAAATCTTTCTGGGACAGGGAATAGTGGTGGGCTGGAGCCAACCTCCTAAACATTTCCTACTCTAAACTGCCTCTAATGCATGTATTTCCATATTGATATGTCTCCTTTCTTGAGATTACCCTCAAAGGTTCAGGACAAGTTGGCTAGGGCTGGCATAATCCTAGTAAATACAGTATTAAAAACTATGTCTGTTGGGCTTCCCTGGTGGCACAGCAGTTGGGATTCTGCCTGCCGATGTGGGGGCACGGGTTCGTGCCCTGGTCCGGGAGGATCCCGCGTGCCGCGGAACGGCTGGGCCCGTGGGCCGTAGCCACTGGGCCTGCGCGTCCGGAACCTGTGCTCCGCGGCAGGAGGGGCCGCACCGGTGAGAGGCCCGCGTACCACAAAAAAACAAAACAAAACAAAACAAAACAAAACAAAACTATGTCTGTTAGGTTACTGGAAAAGTTAGACATATTTAGATGATGAGTCTATGAAAATTAGGTGCCCATTTAACCTTTTGACCAAATGTCTCAAAAAAGCTCTCAAAGTAAATGGCATTGGTGAAGGTTGTACTTCATTGATTCTTGGTCCTGGTCACTAATAGAGAATGAGACATTACCTCATGAGTGAGTTATTAGAATTATGGACCTGAGTCATGGATATAAATCTCTAATTCCAGGCACTTCTCTCCCACTATATCACTTCAGTTAAAAAAAGTCATTCCAGTAAGCGTCCTCTCCCTTCCATGCAATCTGCCCAACTGTTAATTTGACAAATTGCCCTGTCCAACCAGTTCAAAATTAGCTAACATTTAAGGATTTACTGAGTGCAAGGCAACACGCCAAGCACATTCACTTGTGTATGCCTCACAATAACCCTAAGGACTAATATAATTAAGGTCAGTTTGCAGATGAGGAAACTTAAGGCACAGGAGAGCTAATATGTCTACGATTCTGTTAAGCAGCATCAACAGAGAAATCAGACCCTTAGGCTGTCTTCCAACATTAACCAGTAAAAAGAACAAGAAATTCTTGTCTTACAGACAATACGGCATGCCCCAACTCATACCATAGGCAGGTGACTCAGAAATCTATAGATTTCCCCTATTATCGCAAACTGGAAAGATTTGTCATCTCTTGGTCCAGACGTATTACCCCTGCCTGATTCAGGTAGGTATCCTGAATTTCATTAAACTTATAAACTGAATAAGAAAAGCCATAATTTCCAGAACTTAGGCAGTGAATGTGTTCTGTTGGAGTGTAGCTCCCAATGCAAAGTTCCTGCACTGAAATGAAAGCAAGCATTTATATCTTTCATTTTCTATGGGAGAGGGAGGCAGAGGACAAGGGGGTTGGGAATGGGTGCTAGATTGACCATGCTGGGGCATCTGTAACATCTGGAGCTACGTTTTGATGTAACTGAACATTCTGAATCATATCTGAATTAAGAACAACATTGTTGAAGGTAGGGACAAAAGGTTTTATGATGCCTAGAACTTCACAGAAAGAAGTTCTGTGAAGTTCAAAGGTTTTGACAAAAACCTTCCTTGTATTCAGGAAGTAGAAAATTCCTATCTGAAATGGGAGGCAAGGTCATCTGCTGTGAGAGCAGGGGAGACCAGTGATACAAGCTTGAGGAGCATGATGACCTTCTAAATTAACCACGAGGAAAACAGGGAGAGAATGAATATATAATAGGACAATTGCACAGGGTTTCTGCTGATTCAGTTGAATCAAAGATAAGTTTACAGGGGTGCAATCAATAGAAGTGTGTGATTTTCTCAAACAGTACCCAGATCAGGTGTGGAAATGGAGAATGCAGATCTGGAAGATACCAAGACCACAAAGCCTCTGCTGTGGACAGCGTGAAGAACATGTAGGCTCCACTTGTGAGGGCTGCATTAGTGCAGAGGCCTAGTGCTAAAGGCCCTGTCTTTAGCAACAAAAGGAGGTGTGGGAGTTATATAAAGAGGCTAATAGGGACTTCCCTGGTGGTGCAGTGGCTAAGAATCTGCCTGCCGATGCAGGGGACACAGGTTCGAGCCCTGGTCCGGGAAGATCCCACATGCCGTGGAGCAACTAAGCCCGTGTGCCACAACTACTGAGCCTATGCTCTATAGCCTGAGAGCCACAACTACTGAGCCCACGTGCCACAACTACTGAAGTCTGTGTGCCTAGAGCCCGTGCTCTTCAACGAGAAGCCACCGCAATGAAAAGCCCGCCTGTCACCATGAAGAGTGGCCCCTGCTCGCCACAACTAGAGAAAGCCTGCGAGCAGCAAATGAAGACCCAACGTAGCCAAAAATAAATTAAAAAAAAAAAAAAGAGGCTAATAGAGATGACTCACCTAATATGAAGTTTCGTAACCATGAAAAGGCAGTGTCAGTACATGTGATACTACCAAGGTAATGTACCTGTGTGTGACCTTTGGCAGTAATAACCTGAGCCTATTTACTTGGCTATAAAATAGGGACAATTCTTGTTCCACATACCTTATGAGTTAGTGAGGATGAAATGAAATGTGAATATACATTATAACTATAAAGCAATTTAGTGATGGGACTAGAATTTGGGTAAAATGCCATGCTGATTTGGATTACTAAGAGACAGTTACAGCTATATGTGTATAAAGGTTTTATGATGCCTATGTATTTTATTCCATGAGTATGTGAAATTAATTTAAATGAGGGAGGTAAAAAAAATAAGAGCAGTCTAGGGTGTCAAATGTCCTAGAGTCATCAGAGCCATTGAGAATAGAAAAGAAAGCTAGACACGACAATTGGGTAACTGCTAACCTAATTTTCCACTATGTGAATTTTCCACTTTCAAGGAATTTGATGAGGATATAAAATAAATTATTTCAGTGCTTACCAGTTGAGAGCTTTCAGATGCCACTCAGTGAACGCTCAACAGCAATCTTATGAGGTACAGGTTATTCCTGTTCTCCAGATGGCAGAAAAAAAGTAACTGCAAAGCTCTAAACCAGGGGCCGAGAACTTCTGTGAGCACCAGTCACTATTTTAGGCTTTGTGGGCCATAGTCTGTTGCAGCTACTCAATTCTGATGTTGTAGCACAAAAGCAGCCCTAGATAAGACATAAATGAATAAATGTGGCCATGTTCCAATAAAGTTTTATTTACAAAAACTTTGGGACAATGGGCTGCTTACTAACCCCTACTCTAAACATGTATTTTCCAATCCCAAACCCAGCATTCTTTGTTACACCACAAATAAAATTAACTAGTCCAATGGTCGTTTTTCAAAGGAGACTTCCAGCTATAGACACATATTTAATGGCACCAATGTGAACACAGGCACATTTCTAATGAATAAAGAAAGAGTAACGGCTTCCCTGGTGGCGCAGTGGTTGGGAGTCCGCCTGCCGATGCAGGGGACATGGGTTCGGGCCCCGGTCCGGGAAGATCCCACATGCCGCGGAGCGCCTGGGCCCGTGAGCCATGGCCGCTGAGAAAGCGCATTCGGAGCCTGTGCTCCGCAACGGGAGAGGCCACAGAGGCCCGCGTACAGCAAAAAAAAAAAAAAAAGCAAAAAGGAAGCAGCCCATTAATATGTCTGGTAAAATGGGGTTAGACTAAGACCAAACTGTGGTCAAAGTATCTTGGTGGTGGTTTCAGCTATGTCACTCAGCTAGTTTTTTCCAGTGTAAATATGTGTTGTTTTTTTTTTTACTTCTTTAATCTTTCTTAGTATACAGTTTTTTAACATCTTTATTGGAGTAGAATTGCTTTACAATGGTGTTTCTGCTTTATAATAAAGTGAATCAGCTATACGTATACATATATCCCCATATCCCCTCCCTCTTGCGTCTCCCTCCCACCCTCCCTATCCCACCCCTCTAGGTGGTCACAAAGCACCAAGCTGGTCTCCCTGTGCTATGCGGCTGCTTCCCATTAGCTATCTATTTTACAGTGTAGACAATCTTTATTGGCAGGTGTTGAGTGCAAGAAAAATGGTAACAAATCCAGAGGGATGGAAAAGGAGGCAGGGCATGCTCCCCTCCCCTAAGTGAGGACTTTGTTACCAGGTCACTGGAGCAAGAGCACCTGACTATGGTCACTTTGGGTCCAGAACCCCTCAAGTAAGCTCCCAGGCAGGAGGGCTCCTCACATGTGGGAAGGGAGCAACACTCTGGAAAGGGTATGGGCTATGTCCCACCCCAGGCTACTTGCCTCCTGCCCACAGCATACCTCAGCCCCTCAAGAGGAAGGTGTCACAGCTCACTGTAGGGGTGTTTCAGGACTGAGTTACTAATAGGTGTTACTAACCCTATTCCTCTCCAAACCCAGGTATCTGCCATATGCCTCAGTTCCCCTGCTCTGTGATTTGCTAGGTTGGACTACAAGGTCCTGTTAGTGGTCCAGCTCAATTGAGTAGTTCCCATAGTTCCCTGAGCCTAAAAAAGGTTAATTTCACCTCTCATCTGTATAATAGTGCAGCTGGATTCTAAGAATCTCTAAGATCTCTTCCAGTTCCAATACTGAGACCTCTAATGTGACTAAAATAGCTAACTTTAGTTCATATAGGTATCAGCCTTGCCTGTATGAACTGTACCGTAATAGCCACTCTTATTCTGTGCCCAGCAATCTTACTTGGTATCTCAAGGTACTCTAATATGAAGAGCCAGAAGATCTCATCACCAGAAATGAAGCTAAGTTGTAGCTAAGTTGGTTTTGGTTTACTCTTGTGTGACCTTGACTGAAATGAAATAGCTTTAGCCTAGTCAACTGGGGAGGGCGAGCCACTGGTAAGGCCTCTTCATAGACAGCATGTGAATTTCATCACACCCTTTTCAATTTACAACAATCTTTAGGGGTTAAAGCGAAAAGGTACAATATAATGTCTATAAAGAAACTGAAGAGGGACTTCCCTGGTGGTGCAGTGGTTAAGAATCCGCCTGCCAATGCAGGGAACACGGGTTTGAGCTCTGGTCCGAGAAGATCCCACATGCCACGGAGCAACTAAGCCTGTGTGCCACAACTACAGAGCCTGAGCTCTAGAGCCCATGAGCCACAACTACTGAAGCCCGTGCTCCGCAACAAGAGAACCCACCACAATGAGAAGCCCGTGCACCGCAATGAAGAGTAGCCCCTGCTCACCACAACTAGAGAATGCCCGTGCACAGCAACGAAAACCCAGAGCAGCCAAAAATAAATTTAAAAAAAAAATAAAAAAGAAACTGAAGAAAAGTTTGAGGAAAAGGATGACAAAAAGGTGTATCCCTACATACCATGAGAGTAACACCTAACTAAAATAAATTGCCAACTTATGAATGGAATATGTAGAATGTATGGTAAAATTATAAAGGTGAACATATCAGATTTAGAGACAGGAATTGGAATCAGTGTTCAAGGGCACTTAGTGTAAGAATCCTAGATTAGGAAAACAAAGAGTTCAGAGGAAGCACTTTTGTTATAGACCACGCATGGTTCTAGTTCTGGACCTGTGCTGTTAACACTCTCGCCGTATGTGGCTACGCAAACCTAAACTCATTAACGCTGAATAAAATTAAAAATTCAGTTCTGTAGCCACACTACCCAAATTCCGTAACTACACCTGGTTGGTGGCTAACTGGACAGCACGTATTCAGTCTGTCATCACAGAAAGTTGTATTGGATAGTGCTATTCTAGACAAAATCCAGAATATAGGGGGCACCTGGAAGAAGCACTTCTTAAATACACCTGGCTCTCACTTTTGATACTACTCACCAAGCCACCTATGAAGAGACACTAGGAATGAAGACATGTGGGTTATACAGTGCTAGCTTTTTGGGTTTCTTTATTTCTAAGAGAGCACACACCCCTTACAGCTAGGAATGTCCCTTCTTTTGAATTAACTATAGGAACTTATAAATCACTAGAGGCACTTATTGAGTACAACTGGCCTAGAAAGCAGCAGGGACTCAGCAATTCTCTGCCAGCATAGGCCTTAGTTGACTTGGGAAACACAGAAATAAATCAGTTCCCTGGTCTCCATGTCTTCCCATATTGGTCCAGAACTCTCTCAGAAGCTAACTGCTACACCATCTCTGGATATCACCTGAATTACAGCAGGCTTTCTTTTGCTTCCCCAAACTGTTTCTGCACGTTTCCAGACTGACTACTTTCTCACATTTCTCCAATGACTAAAAATAAGATTCACAAGTTACAAAGTGCTTTGCCAGGCCTTACAGGCCTACGTACTCATCCCCATCACTGTTGATAAGGCTTCTTCCTGGTTTCCTCACTGTCACACAAAGAGATGGCTCTCACCACCGGCACAGACTTACTTCCCCCACCGAGAATTTCTCTCAGTATTCGTTATGGCTTAGTTCAAGCTCACCATTCCATAAAATTTCTAGGGACTACTCTAAACATGTACAGCACAAACTGTATATGAAATAATTTAGTATATATACTACAACCATGTACTATACATACCACAAAACTATGGCCAGAAACACATTCTTCTTTCTACATTTGGCATAAATGCTGCAGTGCTCATTCTGGCCAAAGAAACCGGGTGGATTACTGAAGTGTTCTAGGGCAGGCTGTCCTAGAAGACCAAGTAAACACAATCTAGTACTATGACTAGGAACAATGCTGCGTATTTTGAGGTATTATATTTTTCAACCATCTTGGTATGTCATTAAATCAAGCACATTAGAAAAATCATGATCTGTGACTTTGTTTTTAATTCTCAAGCCTTATGATCAGATAATTTACAAATCTGTGCTAATGATAGAGCTCCTCTACCTTAACCCTTCTGAGTTGGCAAAAGCATCATTACCAATCACATACCTACAGTAGTTCTACAGTTGTGTTTCTGAATACCTGTTTAAAAGACAATCCTGAATTATAACTTAGTCTGACTTTGTAAAGAATTCACAAGCAAGTTTCCCAACCTATCATGTCACAGTGAATTTTAAAAACATCTTATCTTAAAGATCATCTCTAAAATGTGAGAAGTACTAAATATTCTTTATCTGATGCTATACATAAACCACACTAAAATGCCCTTCATTAAGTAAAACGCAATATTTTAGATGGAGAATTTTAATTAAACTGGCATATTTAAGACCAAAAAGATAAAGTGGACATTGTCAGTGTATCTTCAGCCCTTGCCTTAACAGGTGAATGAACACAACTTGAAACACAGGTGAATCTTGCTGGTCTATGAGACAGTGAAGGGAGCTTCTCAATATTTAAATATATTAATATAACCAGTTATAGAAATCTAAATATAAAACCAATCTCCTATAGGGTTTGAGAAGGCATTCACCATATCCCTGAAAAGTTTAACATTCCTTATTCAAGTTTAATCATCTCTTTAGAAGGGGAAAACACTGACAGTACTTGCTGAACCAGAATTACTATCAAAATTCAAAAAGCTGACCATATTCATTTAGCCACAAGCCAATCTTATTTAAATCAGGACAGAAATATTACATCAGCTATTCATGACCTGAATTCTAGTGTATGAGATCAATTTAAATATGGTACACATAAAAAGTCATGAGACAGCTGTTTCATAATAAATAAGGCAGTGGCCAACGATTACTCATTAGTAGCTTTTTTGAGATAAGCTATCAAGTCTGCCCTTTCTCCCTTCTTCTTAATGCCAGCGAAGATCATTTTTGTTCCAGGGATGTACTTCTTGGGATTCTCCAAATACTCCATCAGCGTCTCCTCTCCCCAGGTGATGCCTAAACAAGGAGGGATGTATTGTTAAGTATGTCACACTCTTGAAAAAGTGTTTACCAAAGGTTACATTCATGCAATTTGTGCTTGTGTTAGTTAACAATGGCCCGCCTCTTACCTTTGTTCTTGTTGGCATCTGTGTAAGAGAATCCGACAGCCTGACCTGTCTTTCGCCCAAACAGACCATGGAGATTTGGCCCAGTCTTGTGCTTGCCTCCCTTTTCCACAGTATGGCACTGGGCACACTTCTGAACAAAAATCTTCTTGCCCTTCTCAATATCACCCATTTTTAAATCTAAAAGTGAAAGACTCAATTAATTAATTTTTTTCTCCAAGTAAAAAAAGTGTAAACCAATGATCAACTCCAGCCACTAACGCACTGCAAACTTATGACATTATATACCAGGTTGAATTTTGTTTTACTTAGTTCCCTTGTAAAAGATTCTTTAACACAAAAAACACTATCTGGAAGAACTTCCTTAAAAACACGTCTCTGAGTGTGTGTCAACTAAAAATTGACACTTGACATCTGCTTCTACAAGCGTTAAGGCACAAGCCACTGCAGCTGCTGCCCTTCAACACATCCTGAAAAGTTCAGGGTAGAGATCAGGAATGAGGCACTCTGTGGTCTGGGAAAAACTGGCAAAAGAGGCCTTTAGATAAATAACCTCTGGCTGGGGAACCAAGATCCCACAAGCGCATGCTGGGGCCGAGGAAAAAAAAAAAAAAAGAAATGCTGTCTCCCAGTCTCTGGTCCCCATTTTGCCCCAAACAGAACTTACAGCTCTTACTTTGTGCATTTTTTTCCAGTTGACATACGTGATGAAAGCAAATTAGGAACCTACTTCAAAACCATTTCAAAAGATGACATCAAGGTCACAAAGTCACAAATCTGAATAAGCTGAACTATGAATATATTAAACCCAAACCACCAAAATTCCAACTTTTAAGGCGGTCTAATTATTCATACTACAATTTAAAGCCACCTCTGAAGATAAGGCAAAATACATTTTTACAAAAAGGGAGATAATGGTTGATTCAGCCTGCTCAGGTCCCTCTAAATTGCCTTGCTGTGGGTGGGAGGCCAGCAGCAGGCTTTTGAGGTCTCCCCGGGAATGCCCATTCTCCAGCTCTGGGATCCCCGGGGGAGACCACGAGGTCATCCATCCAAGCCGGTTTCAAGGACACTGTGATGAAACCTACCTCTCCGAGGTGCCTGAGCAGGTTAAGGGGGGAAGCGACAGGTGGCCAGGAGAAGTAATGACTTATTGGAAGAGCAGCAGCTTTTGCTCTCTTGGAAAGAGGACGTGACGCGCTGCGCAGCGTCCACCGACTACCGCCCTCACTCCGGAGGAAATCTTGTCTATCACTGCCATAGCCCCGCAGTCCCGACAACGGAGGGCCCGCGTCTCGGAAGGAACCGCGAACAAGCCGCCTCCGAGCTTTCAGGACCTTGACCGAAACCACGCCACGACCTAATTAGGGTCCCGCCCCACCTCACGCCGTAGCCCGCCGGGCTGGGCGCAGTCCAGGGCCCCCCATTCCCTGTCCCCCACCCGGCCCCCGCTCACGGGCCTCAGTCCACCCGCGCGCCCCCCACGCAGGCGCGCGCCCTCATGGCTCGGTTTCTCGCCTGCCGTGGCCTCCGCGCTCCGCGCCCACCGTTCTTTCTCCGTGTACGACTAAGCCGTTCCCGCTCACAAGCCAAACGTCCCGCTCTGTAATCCCAAGGACACGCCGGTCCGCGCCTATGTACGGATGAAAATGCAACCAAGCTGGCTCCGCCCTCTGCCCTCCTGACGTGCGGCCCGGCGAACTGACACGTAGTGACGTCGCCGCGCCCCATTGGCTCGGGTCTCCGGGGCTGAGTTAGGACCCTGCGCGCGCGCATACCTGCTACTACTGTGAAGGGAACAGCGTGAATGCCCTTCCTCTCCCGGCCTTTCCCTCCAGGCAGTTACGACAGGCCATTAGAGGTACGACACCGAGGTTGTGCCGGGAGGGGCTGACGTCAACCTCGGGCCTTAGGGTGCATGCGCGTGCCGACGGGGAGGGTGGAGCGGAGTCGAGGGGTGGATCGAGGGCATTAGCCTGTAAGGTAACGGGTCTCCTGCTGGTTGACTTAATGCTGTTTGAGCCGCACGCTTTGCCTGCTTAGAGGGAGACGGTCAACTTTGACAAACGTAGAGGTCTCCTGGCTATCATCCCTTCACCTGGCGACCTTTACCCAGACTCGGTCGTATTTCCGCGGCTGGCGCCAGATGCACCCCAGAGAAATAACCCGGAACCAGGAGTTAAAGAGTTGGACACGAGCTCCTGACCTTGTTCTGGTTTTGCTTACACCCTGTGACTTTAAGTCATCTTCTTCCAAATCTCCCCTTGGTGGAGCCCAGAAGACAGGGGCAGGTGCGGCAGTTGAGGCAGAGACTGGATTATAGCTCTGGTCCTTCAGCTGCCGGCTTCTTTTCTGCCAACACCTGCTTCCCGCGTTTGTGTGTAGAAAGAGGGAGGAGTGTGTGCGAACAGCCTCCAGGAAGAAACATTTTTACGTGGTTAGAGAATTCTTGGAAATCTAGAGAGAATTTGCATCCCAGCTAACCTAGGCGAAGGTCATGTTCAAGTAAGCTAGTGTGGTTGGCCTTTAGATAAATAACCCCTTATTGGGTAACTAATATTAGAAATTCTAATTCTAATATTAGAAATGCAGTTTTGATCACTACAACTTCCAGTAATCATACTTTTCCTCCAGAACTAGCTCCCCGTCCTGACATGCTCCGTTTTGTCAGTGGGAAATTTCTCGACTCCCTTCTCCCTCAAATTAAGCCCCCGAGTTCGAATGCATTTTTCCTCCTTTCCCATATTCTGTCTAACGCTGCCGTATTCATTCAGTCAAGTGTATATTGAATGCATATTATGTGCCAGGCACTGTCTAGAAATGTGGAGTAAATCAGTAGGGACTTCTTCTCTGGTGGAGCTAACGTTCTACCATCTTCCTCTCGCCTCCAGATTAAGCAATAGATACCAGGAGGTTAACCTAGATTGCCTCAGATCCCTCTTAAACCACAGTTCCTATAATTTTTGCTCCAGACCACTTATTTCCCCATATGACTAGATTATTTTTATTGTTTTCTAACTGTGTCCCGATTTCCCATTTCCCTCTCTCTAATCTCACACACTGCTGCCACAGAAGTGTGCTATAAAACAGAGCAGAAATCACAACTTGAATATTCAAGACATTTTGTGCCTTTTGGAGGGGACCAAGGTAGTGTTTAAGTGTACTACTGAAGTAGGCTCATTTGGCTAGGTACCCAAGTTTTTGAAAGACCAAGCTTAGCAACACTTTGCAAATTCAGCCTATACTTCTGAAGCCAAGTCCTGATATTGCCGCCCATATCCCTTAAAGGAATACTTGGTCCTTAAATAGGTAATTGTCCTATTAAAATCTTCTGTGTTTGTGGTATCAGAAGTTACTAGTCTTTGTTCAATGGACTGATGGGGAGTAACAGCATAGTGCTGGTGCTGCAGGTCATGTAGAAGTAGCAATAAATCAACTGGCCTAGTGAATTGATTGACATTTCAAGTTTATTCCTATGAGGGGGAGAATAGAAACAGAAGTTCTTAATACTTTTAACTAAGGAAATTGTGGATTAAGAGTCTTGTTATTGAAAGTATTGGGAAAATGAGGAGAAAGAGAACAAGAGCAAAAATGAACACTTGGCACATTCCTGTAGTAAAGCAGATACCATAAGATTTGTGCTTAATATCATGTATTCAGGTTCTAAAGAGATTCATAGTGCTTACAGTATATTCAAGATACCTGAGAGAATTAGTTGAGGAGAACAGTAATATTCTGCAAGTTGCTCTGTTTCATACTCATATATCTGTTCTCTCTACCTCCATCTTTTCCTAGAGTAGTGGCTGGTAAGAGGTATAACCATTATAAAACAAATGCCTTAGATTTCTCCTTCCAGCAACACAATGGGTGACATATTTTTAAAAACCTTCGTGGTGAAAAAAATCGAGTAAAATACCACCCCCTCCAATCAAACTATAATGAGGTTGCAAGAAAGTGAGGGAATCTGGTTGGGGGCAGGGGTGAGGCAGGGAATAAGAACTGAAAACTGTGATAAGCATAAGCTGATTTCTAGAGCCACCTTATGGACGTTTGCTGAAGTGAAAGAGCCTTAGGTTTTAAGAGCTGCTCTGTGGAATAGAAGTAAAGCTTATACAAGGGAGGAGTGGGGGAGAGGGGAGGGGAAGGTTGGCTGAGACCCCTGCATAACACTAGAACACTTGAATCTAAAGGATAAAATATAGTCTGCTTACTGGCAAAGGGAAGAACCAAGTTAGTCTTGTCTGGCTTGGCCTTAGGTACTGGGTGGGAGGAAAAAGTATCCCCTGATAATTCATAACCACAGGTCTGCCCTCATGCAGGTTTAGGGTTTGATTTTATTTTACCTGCATGGTCTAAGGAACCTCTAGCAGAAAAATGAGCAAAGTAGTTGTGTATGGGCAGTGTATTCTGGTGTCTGGCAAAAACAAACTCAAATTTCCAGAGGAATGTCTCAACCGAGGCCCCTTGAATTCCCACACTCTTAAGAAATGCCAAGCATGAGATGATGATGAGAAACAACAAAGAGAAAAATTACAGTCCATAGGTGTTGGAATTATTAGATATCGTTGGGGAAGTAAAAACCTTATCAACAAAGAGAGACCTCTTCACATCACTGTGGAAAGAAAGCAAACACATTTATTGTTGAATAAGCACATTATAAAATAGCTGTATATAGGTAATCCACAAGAAACTACCAAATCAGAATAAGACCTCACACAATTTATACAGCTAAGCTAATTATAATCCTTTTCTCTCACGCTGTTTTTAGCTAGCATATAACATGAGGCTTTGGGATCAGTAGTACCCTATTTTCCATTTGGCAGCACGACTATCACTTATTATTTGGATTATAGTAACTTGTTTTCCATAGGAGGATTTGACATCACAGTTTGTGGCCAGATCCTTCTTAGTTAAGTTTTTCTTTTTTCACATTCCTTCACCCTAAGTTCACTTGGGATTTGTAGTAGCCATTTGTTTAATTAGTTGTCCTCATTCAAAAGAAAAATAAAACTTTTATTTTCCTGAGAAACAAATGGTTACACCTACATTAAGCTCCCAAGGTGAAGCTGTATCTTCCGAGGTGTTTACATTTCAAAACAGTTGAAGCCCAGGCCTTCAGAGAGACTTATTTACATTCCAAAAGGTTAGAGTGAGAATTTAGGCTCTTTAGATTTTCCTAGGAAACACTCTTAGAAGGAGGGAGAGAGCGGAAATGGTTTCTTTTTCCTTTATAAACAGAAAAAATAATTTTTATTTATCTTTACAACGTATAGTATGAAATGACATTGAAAACATTTAGATAAACAAAAACGTGCAACAAACAAGGGACTATCAAAAATAATGTGGCAGATTTTAAAAAGAGCCAAAGATAACTTGGATAAATGAAAGTTATAATCATTGAAATAAACTTAATATAGTATGATAAGCTTTATAGAAAATTCAAGGACAAGCAAATCTAAGCCATAGCTACAACTAAAGGAAATGATAAACACAAATACATACTGTAATTCTGAGAGGGCAGGCCAGGGAATGGAATGAGGAGGAGCATATAGGTAGATGGAGGTTTTTGATAATATTTGAGTGATTGGATTATAGATTAATTGGTTTTTAAAAAATATAAAATAAATAAATATGGCCAGCCATCCCACATTAAAAACTCAAAAGAATGGGCCACAAAGCACATTTTAAAAACAGTTTTTAAAAAAAGACACAAATGAAAGAATAATGAACTGGAAGGTAGATATAAAGAAATTACTAAAGGTAATATAGAAAACAAATGGTAGACTATAGAAGAGAGAAATTAGAGAAGTTAAGACATAGGAAAGATAGAACAAGGAGGTCTATTTAGAGTTCCAGAACAATAAAATGGAGAAAATTGAGGAGAGGCCTATGTTTGACAATATAGTGTCTGAGAATTTTCCAAAACTTATGTAAGACATGAGTCTCAGATTCAGGAAGCACACGAATGCAAGCAGGATAAACAAAATCAACATTAAGACACATGTTGGTGGAACATCAGAACCCTCAAGACAAGGAGAAGTGTTTAAAATAATCAGGTATAGAGACTTCCCTGGAGGTCCAGTGGTTAAGACTCTGCTTCCACTGCAGGGGGCACAGGTTTGATCCCTGGTCAGGGAATTAAGATCCCACATGCGGTGCGGCCAAAAAAAAAAAAAAAAAAATCAGATGTAAAATATTATCTACTTAAAAAATCGCAAATAGACGTGTAACAGGTTTCTCAATAGCAACAATGAAAACCAGAAGTCAGTAGAGTAGCTGAACAGTAAAGTAAAAGAGTAGAGTAAAAAATAGAAGTCCTTAACATCTCAACTGATTGAAAAAATAGGTGTAAAGCCAGAATTATGTATCTAGCTAAACTTTTATGCAAGAATGAAGGCAAAAAATATTTACAGAAAAGCAAAGTGAGAGTTTATCACCAACAGATTCTTACTAGAAAAACCTCTAAAGAATGTACTTCAAAAAAGGTAGAAAATTATCCAAAAGGAAGCCTGAAATTCAAGAAGGAAGGGTGAAAAAAGTAAATATGTGGATAAATCTAATGAAAACATTAACTGTATAAAAAATAAAAATGTTTAATTTGGAAAGTAAAAGCCAAAGTAGTTAAAATATTCACTATAACATTTAAGATGGGAGAGTATGATCAGAGTTTAGTTTTAAGTTCAGTATATTGTTCTTGAAGTAGTCATGTTAACACTTTAAGCATAACCACTAAATGGATAGGAATAGAGTGTATAACTTCTGAAACACTTAAAGGTAAAATGGAATTTAAAAATTTACCCAATCCTGAAGATGTTAGGGAAGGAGAAAAATAAACAGAATGTCAAAAGTTCTGCTTCCAGGAACAACAGAGTAGTTAATGCAGACGAACTCTTTGCTGAAGACAATTTGAAAAGCCGGGTGTTTTAGTTATCTACTGCATAACAAATCACCCTAAAACTCAGCAGCTTAAAACACAAACATATTTATCATCTTACAATTTCTGTGGGTCAGGAATCTGGAAGCAGCTCAGCTGTGTTCTGATTCTGGCTCAGGGTCTCAGGAGTTTGTAGTCACAAACTGTTGGACAGAGAGCTCAAATAGGACTGGAGAATCCAATTCCAAGCTCATTTGTATGGTTGTCAGGCTTCAGTTCCTTGTCGGCTCTTGGCTGAAGGCCTCTGGTTGGGACTGCTTACACTGTAGAAGCTTGCTTCCCCCAGACTGAGAGAGAACCCAAGACAGAGGCCAGTCTTTTATAACCTTTTATAATCTTATGATATACCATCACTTCTACCATTGGTCACAGAGACTAACGCTGGTACAATGTAGGAGGGGCCTTCCCAAGTGTGTAAATACTATGATGCAGAGATCACTGGGCACACTGGGTGGTAATAGCCACATGCTTATTTATCTATAGATATCTAGATATCTACCTATATCTCTATAATATCAATTCAGCTCTTGCAGAGGTTGTGGAACCTGGTACCTGGTAAACAACTCTTGCATTAGGTCAGCATTTCAAAGGGCTACACCCTGGGTGTGAGGGTGAACTAGAAGGAAAACTGTTCTTACGAGGTCTGTAGCCTGACTTCTTTTCTGGTTGGCCAAGGGAAACCTAAAATTTTGAATATGGAATAAGGAATTCTGTTGCCTTCAGCCACCTGGCAAAACCAAATGAAAATTCTCTCTGGAAGAAGATAAAATCAGACTAGATCTCAAATTATTTCTACAATAAAGTTTTAAGATAAAGTGCTCAGCAAAGAAAGAAAGATAACTAGATACACAATATGAGTGAGAACCAGCAGAAGCAAGGAAGAGGTCATAGGGACTCCAGATTTTAGAATTATCAGACAGACTATAAAACATTTGTTTATTATGTTCTAGGGATAAAAGACAGGCTTGAAAATTTTAGAAGGGAACTGGAAAGTATATTTTCAAAAAATATGACATAACAAATGTGAAAAAGAATCAAATAGAAATTTTGGAACTGATAAAAACAAAAGAGAATACAAGATTAAAAATATAATACAGGGCTTCCCTGGTGGCGCAGTGGTTGAGAATCTGCCTGCTAATGCAGGGGACACGGGTTTGAACCCTGGTCTGGGAGGATCCCACATGCCGCGGAGCAACTAGGCCTGTGAGGCACAACTACTGAGCCTGCGCATCTGGAGCCTGTGCTCCGCAACAAGAGAGGCCGCGATAGTGAGAGGCCTGCGCACCGCAATGAAGAGTGGCCCCCGCTTGCCACAACTAGAGAAAGCCCACGCACAGAAATGAAGACCCAACACAGCAAAAATAAATAAATAAATAAACTGCTGTTAAAATAATAATACAAAAAAAAGAAAAAATTTTAAGAGGATACAGTTTTAACATATAATGTACTTTTCGTGGGGTCCCAGAAGGAGAGAAGAGAGAATGGGGTAGAAGCAATATTTGAAAGATATAAGTCCAGAGATTCAAGAAACCCTGTGATTCCCAAATCTGTAAAAAACCAAAGACAAAGATAATAACTTAAAGCAAAATGAGAAAAACACATTCGAAGACCTTTTAGACAGTTAAGTTTTCTACAGCAACAACAGAAGCCAGAAGACAGTATATGGATAGCTTCAACGTACTGAAAGAAAATAACTGTCAAGTTAAATTCTTTATCTGGCAAACATATCTCTTAAGAATGAAAGAAAAATAAAGACATTTCAAACAAAAACTGAGCTTGCTACCAGCATATCCACGCTGAAGGAAATTCTGAAAGGTGTTCTTTAGACAAAAGGAGAGTGATTCCAGATTGGGAGATCAGAGACGAAGTTAGAGATTAACTCATTTTTTTAAAATACATGATCGTATTGGCATTTTATTTATTTATTTTAATAAATTTATTTATCGGCTGCGTTGGGTCTTCGTTGCTGCACGTGGGCTTCCTCTAGTGCAGCGAGCGGGGGCTACTCTTTGTTGTGGTGCACAGGTTTCTCATTGCAGTGGCTTCTCTTGTTTCGAAGCACAAGCTCTAAGTGCGCAGGCTTCAGTAGTTGTGGCATGCGGGCGCAGTAGTTGTGGCTTGCAGGCTGTAGAGCGCAGGCTCAGTAGTTGTGACTCATGGGCTTAGTTGCTCCGCGGCATGTGGGATCTTCCTGGACCAGAGCTCGAACCCATATCCCCTGTATTGGCAGGTGGATTCTTAACCACTGCACCACTAGGGAAGTCCCGAGATTAACTCACTATTGACCAGGGGATTTTTGCAGAAACTAATGCCCATGGACCGGCGATTTTTATTTTGGCTGGCCAAAAATTAATTCTGTTATTTCACTATTACTTTGCAGGTTATTTACATTCAATAGTTACACCTGCCACACCTGTAAAGTCTTCTAATTTTCGTGAGATGTCTTCAGTCCACTCTTCTATAGAAGCAAAGGAGCATTCTCTAGCACCGTGAGTTTCATTTTTACTTTCCACATCAGAACCAATCACTAAGGCTTTTTGTCTTTTTCTTGGCCTAATATTCACATCGTCGGAATCAGAACTATATTCCGAAGAACTATCATCTTCTGAGACATTATTATATATGTTGCTGAGACAATCAGAGAAAGTATCTGCATAAAATTCACTGAAAAATTCTTCTTCACTCAAAATTTTGTGATGCGTCATTTTTGAAAAATTTACTTTTATAATATACACAAGGTTGGAACAAAAACCTAATGGAGCAAAATGTGAATGATAACAACAATCACAAGTTGTATAATGAACCCTTGATAAATGTTAAGCTCTAACAACTTCGCATGGTGATGTTAATTGTATCACTCTCTAAAAATGTATTAACATGTCTCCAGTCAATAATGTGTTTAAGAGCAATAAAATAGGTAAATATGTGGTTGAATCCAAATGAACACTGGTCAGAGAGTAATGTCCTTTGTAGTTGAAATATATACGTGACAGCAATAGTATATAAGTCAATAGAAAAATAAATAAAATTGAAATATTCTAAGATCCTTGCATTTCCAGGAAGAGGGTATATTTTCTTTCTTTCTTTCTTTCTTTTTTGGCCATGCAGCTTGTGGGATCTCAGTTCCCAGACCAGGGATCAAACCCAGGCCCCTGGCAGTGAGAGTGATGAGTCCTAACCACTGGACTGCCAGGGAATTCCCTGTTTTCTAGGGAAACTAATAAGGTAATATATCATATTAAAATAGTATATTTTCAAAGTAATGGGAAAAATAAAGTGGTATTTAATTTTTTTAAAAAAGACAAGAAAAAAGAGAAAAATAACTTAAACAGGCAGGAAAAAAACCCACCACATTGTAAGATGGTAGAGTAAAACCCAATTAGATCAGTTGTTATATTAAATGAACTTAATTCTGTAGTCTTTTGTTGTTGTTTTGTTTTGTTTTGTTTTTTTAAATCTTGGTCAGGCCACGTGGCTTGCAGGATCTCAGTTCCCTGACCAGGGATTGAACCCAGGCCACGGCAGTGAAAGTACCAAATCCTAACCACTAGACCACCAGGGAACTCCCTAAATTCTGTCGTTTTTTTTTTAAAGCATTTATTTATTTATTTATGGCTGCACTGGGTCTTTGTTGATGCTCATGGGCTTTCTCTAGTTGTGTCGGGTGGGGGCTACTCTTTGTTGCGGTGCGCGGGCTTCTCATTGTGGTGGCTTCTCTTGTTGTGGAGCATGGGCTCTAGGCGTGCTGGCTTCAGTAGTTGTGGCATGTGGGCTCAGTAGTTGTGGCTCACGGGCTCCAGAGCGCAGGCCTGGTAGTTGTGGCGCACAGGTTTAGTTGCTCCGCAGCATATGGGATCTTACCAGACCAGGGATCGAACTCGTGTCCCCTGCATTGGCAGGTGGATTCTTAACCACTGTGCCACCAGGGAAGTCTAATTCTATAGTTTTAAGACAAACAATTTCAAAAAAATTTTTTTTCTAAAAACAAATATTTGCTCTTTACAAAAGTGTATCTAAAGCATAAGAATGTTTGAAAGTAAAAGAATGGAGTAATATAACAGATAAATGTCTGATAAGAAAGATGAAGAAAAAAGGCACTAAAAATTCATGTGAAAAATGACAAATCATGTAGACACTGAAAAAAAGAGCATTATTTTATTGAAGATTTAGATCAAATGAAAATTCCTTGAAAAGTGAACTTATCAAAACTGACATAGGAATAAAGAGCAAACAAATAATACTATTTAAAAAAATAAAAGAGGGGACTTCGCTGGTGGTGCAGTGGATAAGACTCCGTGCTCCCAATGCAGGGGGCCTGGGTTTGATCCCTGGTCGGAGAACTAGATCCCACATGCATGCCGCAACTAAGAGTTCTCATACCACAACTAAGGAGCCCACATGCTACAACTGAGGAGCCAGCGAGCCACAGCTAAGGAGCCTGCCTGCTGCAACTAAGACCTGGTGCCACCAAATAAATAAATATTTTTAAAAAAGAATAGAAAAGAAAAAATTCTTTAAAATTAAAGAAATTGAATCCATAATTTAAAGTCTTCCCACAAGGAAAACTCTAGTCCCAGATGGCCCCAGTGGTAAATTGTACCACACATTTAAGGAAGAAATAATCCCAGTAACTAATAAATTCTTTTGGAGGACAGAAAAAGAGTATACTTATGTATATATATGGAACTGCAGCTTCAATTAGCATTATAGCCTTATTAAATTTAAAATAATATATTCTTATTCTCCTAAATCCATCTGTCTTGTGAATATGCCACATGGGTGATCTAAATGGGATGTGACAGGAATAATTACCCCTGCATTTTTCAAGTCTTGGATGGTGGCCCTGATACTAGTGTGCCTTCCTCACCCCCTTCTGCAAGATTTGACATTAACTTTATTTTGGGGAGAGAGGGTGCTCAATATGTTACTGAGTCCAAGTTCATACTGCTCACTGCATGATAGGCCAATAAATCATGAGACGAGTCGCTGGGGCAAGAAATAGCGACTTTATTCGGAAAGCCAGCAGACAGAGAAAATGGTGGACTAGTATCCCAAAGAACCATCTTCCCTGAGTTAGAATTCAGGCTTCTTTTATACTAAAAGGGGAGGGGGTAAAGTCCTGCTTCTGGTCAGACTCTGGAGGGGATGTGTTAATTTCTTCCTGCCTGCAGCCATTCACAGATAGGCCTGGTCAGGATGTTTCCTGTGAGCAAAACAATTTGTTGTTAAATTAACAAATTTTAGCTTAACGCTCATTACATGGAAGGCAGGATTCTCAGATGTATGCCATCATGTATAATTTAAGCTTATAGGCAACATCCCTTTTGTGATTAACTTGTAGCAATGGCAATAGAATTCAAAGCTTAAAGTAAAAGAAACAGATCCAATATGGAGTCAGATTTGTTCTTCCTTATTACAGTGATACTTCCACTGACCTCTTCTTTCTTTATGGGTTAGGGAGCCAAAGAAGGGATTCTGCCAGTTGCTGAGTTTATCTGTTCCAAAGACACACTCAAGAACTGGGGAAATAACTACAATTTGGTTCTTATCAGCTCCATCAAGAAGTAAACTTGGCCTCCCTCCTCTGACTGGTGGCTCACAATGGTCTTCTGGGTCTAAAGGGATTAGTAAGAACCATTGCTTAATAATCTTGAGATGAATAGGTATTTCCTTTTTTTGCAGTGCACAGTTATCCCTTGGATCTCTTTGTGAAAGTTTAGGTAGAAGGTTTAGAATAGATACTTGTTATTTGCTGGGTCTTTCCTCACCTCATTAATCAGTTTCACCCTCATTAATCATGCTCAGGAATTGTGAAGTAATTCTGACCTGAGTTTTGGCAAGGGATTATGACTCTGTTTTGGTGACTCAAGTTGGATCCTTTTTAGTTTTAATGTTTTTTTGTTATACACAACACATAGACCTTAGTGTGCTGCTTGTCTGTTTCAATCCTGAGTAACCCAAGAGCAACTGAGCAGTGCCCAACATCCTTCTGTATCAAACTCCTCTGATTACCCTCCCATCCTACTGCCTATTACAGTAGCCATTCCCATTTTGCCTCTGAAAGTGAGTGGTAAGCTTGGCTTTTGCTAACCAGGGATTCTATTATCCCCTTTAAAATCAGGGAACCCATTTCAATTCAGTATTCTCCCTTCAGTTAACAGATACTTCATTGTGTTTCAAAGAAGTTTGTAATCCCTTCACAAATTTATTTTTTAACCTTATAATTTATTGAGCTGTAATTCACATTCCATACAATTTAAATTATATAATTCAGTGATTTTTAATATAGTCAGAGATATGAGTAATCACCACAACAGTCAATTTCAGAACATTTTTATCACATCGAGAAAAACCCATATATTTAATTATTACTCCTCTGCCCCTCTATCCCCCCATGCATATCACCCCAATCCCCCAGCCCTAAGCAACCATTAATCTATTTTATGTCTCTATAGCTTACTAAATCCTGGATTTTTATATCAATGGAATCACGTAGTATGTGGTCTTTTGTGGCTTCTTTCACTTAGTATAATGTTTTCAAGGTTCCTTCATGTGGTAGCATATATTAGAACTTCATTCCTTTTTATGGCCAAATAATATTCCATTATATTGATATACCACAATTTGTTTATCCATTCATCCATTAAATAATATCTGGGTTGTTTCCAATTGGGACTATTACAAACAAAGCTACTATGAATATTCATGTACAGGTTTTGGTGTGAACATAGTCTTCATTTCTTTGGGATAAATGTCCATCAGTACAATTTATGGATCATATGGAAGTTGCATGTTTAGTTTTTAGGAAATTGGCAAACTATTTTCCAGCACTTGCTAGCAATGTTTGAATGATTCAGTTTCTCCATATCCTCACCAGCCCTTGGTGTTTTCACTATTTATTTTAGCCATTCTTTTTTTTTTTTTTTTTTTTTTTTCGGTATGCGGGCCTCTCACTGTTGTGGCCTCTCTCGTTGCGGAGCACAGGCTCCGGACGCGCAGGCTCAGCGGCCATGGCTCACGGGCCCAGCCGCTTCACGGCATGCGGAATCCTCCCGGACCGGGGCACGAACCCGTGTCCCCTGCATCGGCAGGCGGACTCTCAACCACTGCGCCACCAGGGAAGCCCCTATTTTAGCCATTCTGATAGATGTGTCATGATATTTCATTGTGGTTTAATTTGCATTTCTCTAATGGTTAATGAATGATGTTGAATCTCTTCTCAAATGATTATTTGCCATTTGTATCCTCTTTGGTGAAATGTTTCTTTATGTCTTTTGCCCATTTTCTAACGGGATTGTTTGTTATTTTACTGTTGAATGTTTAGAGTTCTTTATAAATTGCAGATATTAGTCCTTTGTTATATATATGGCTTGCAAAATATTTTCTCCCAGTCTATAGCATATCTTTTCATCCTTTCACCAGCCAAAGTTTTAAATTTTGATGAAGTTCAATTTGTCAGTTTTTTCTTTTATGAATCATGTTTTTTGTGTCAAGTCTAAGAACTCAAGCCTGAATGAAGCACAGACATGTTTTCTCAGTAAGGTACATCACAGACTTCCTGCACTTAGGAACAGTGCACATGCACTATCTTGGGCCATTTTACCCAGCAAAATCACCAACAAAGGGCACAAAATGTGAAAAACGTGGCATGAAGTAGACTGCAAAAAGGACACATGTTTACAATATGAGAGCTGAGGCAAGAAGGGAGAGCATTGCCTTGTTCAACCTTAGCTGGGAACTCTTTCTCCTGGGGAGTTGATGTCTGTCAGTTTTCTGGTAGCCTAGCGGGGGAAGGGAGCTGCACCTCTCAGCCCTCAGGAGTCACTGTGCTGGCTGTCCTCTTTTTGCCTCTATAGATCCATTTCCTCCTTCTTTGCCTTAGGACATTGTTATCTAAGAACTTCATCACCTGGGTCCCCTTGCTCTCTGACTTCTGGTTGGATTTGGCTATTTCTTCAGTCCCTGGTCTACAACTGCACTGAAAAGTGTTTTTATAAACTCAACACACATTACTGTGATTTCTTCCTAACTGTATGCATTTCATGTAATTTCAGAAATTATCTAATTTAGGGATTGAAAAATATTAGTTTACTTTGATGATTTACCTAATAAGATCATAAAAATTTCAACTGCTTAGATATCCTATCTTGTATACATCCTATACATACATACATACATGTATATGTATGTATGTATCATTTAGTGTCATACCTATATATGTATGTATCTATATATACATATATTTGATACAGCTTTCACTACCTTTTATCAATGGAAAGCTTCAGCATGCTGTACACATACAGAATCATTATATGGTAGCAGAGTATATAATAAAAATAGTAGCTGCTAACACTTAATCTCTGTTATCTGTGAAGTAGGTACAAATATTCCCATTTTACAGATTGGGAAGTAGAGGCAGAGAAGTTCAGGAACTTTCCCATGGTCCATGGTGAGTAAGTGGCAGAGCCAGAATGCTACCCATGCAGTTGGACTCTCTAGTCCATGCTCTTAAACACTCCACCATAATATCTCTCAAAAGTTATTGCCTCCTAATAGGATGCTGATGCTGATATTGATGATGGCAGTATTGTGTTCCTATATTTGGGTCCAAATATTCATGTACAGAGGAGCTGCATTATATAGCACAGTTCTTGTGTCTTACCTACCTCACAGCCTAAAGTCATTCAACAAATATTTATCTCTGTCTACCATGTACCTCTTCTGTCACCTTCAGTTATCTTCCCTCTAGTATCTTGTCTTTCTCCATAGGTTTCTTCTCTGTTTTGAGGTGTCTAGTGTGGGATGGAATTGATGGCTAGTGTATGAGCTTACCATCCTTTCTAATGAAACATATCTGGGAAGACCCCAAGGTTTGCATCCACGAAAAGACACTCCAAGGTGTTAAGAGGAATTGATCAAATTGTTCTCATTACTTCCTGAGTCTTATTTCAATGATGATCTTTTCAGTTTTATCGCAACAGCTACACCCATGTCTAGACTCTGATGCTCTGAACCAAACATTGACCTTTGTGCTGATCACTTGAGCTAGGATGGAATTTTTAAAAGTTAAACCATAGAGAGAATGGTAAGGAAATAAAAATTGAAAATACAAGTAGAATAAAAACAACTAATTCTACAACGTTTAGTTTCTGGTTCTATCATGGGAAGCTCTGTCTAAAGAAGAAAAGGGCATCTTCAGAGAATCTGATTTCATTGGTCTGTGATGGGGTCCTTTCTTTAATTTTATTATTGAATAAACTCCAAATATAAAAAGAATTAATGCTGTTCTGATTTCAAATCACATTTTACCTCTTGTCTTCAAAACTGCTGCATTGTAAGGCCTTGCTGGCACAGTGGGAGGAAGTGGCTATTGGCTTTGGGCTTTAATGCCAGTGTAGAGACCCTCAGGTGATGGAGACATCAGGAACGTGGCTCTGCTAGAGCGGTGTGTGTGGTAGAGGTGTTCAGGCAGGTACGGGCAGCAGATTTCTCTGAGATTTAGTTGAGCCAACAAAACAAAACAGAATACAAAGAAGTACAATTGAAACAACTTAATCATCAAATATTTATTGGGACCCTTTCTTTGTGGCAGGTACTGTTCTAATCCCTGGGATATGACAGTGAGTCAAAGTGCCTATACTCATGGAATTAGCATTCTGGTGGAATATATACCATAAAACATAGGAAATTTTCTTAATTTTTCTAGATAAATAAAAAATAAGTTTTGTTTTTAAAATAAATCATACTGAATTCTTTATCAGTGCATAACTTTTGCAACTGATATAAAAATATGAAGTGGAAGATATATGAATTTTGTAGTTTTTGGAACATTACAGGAAGAATTTCTCTTTGCTTTCCATTCCTGCCCCTTGTTTTTAGAGGATCCCAGTACTTTATTTTATAGAATCCTTTTAGGCATTCAGTTTCAATGTGCAAAATGATCCTTTACCAGTCTTGGACTGACCTTTCAACCAGGTCATCTGTTTCTTTAAGCACTCAATCAACAAAATATGCCACCTGTTTATATACACAGTGTACACAGTAAGTACTGTTTAGAAATCAAAAAGCCAAAAATAGCTCATATACTGAAAGGAAAAAATCCCCAACAATTTAAAAAGGCCATGGGGGTACAATTTTCCTATCATTTGAAGAACTAGCAGAGTTCTTAAAAAGAACTAGGAGAGGTTTAAAAAAAAAAACTGTGTGAGAGCTGTCTAAATTAGAAGAGAATCAAGATTAGGAAGTCCATGGAATAGAGAAATGTTACATATAATTGGAAAATAAAGTAAAAAATCCAAGACCAGTGTTAGTGGGTGAATTATGTCCCTCCACCAAAAAAATGTGTATGTTGAAGTTGTAACATACAGTACCTCAAAATGTGACCTTATGTGGAAAGAGGGTGATTGCAGACGTAATTAGTTAGGATGAGGTCATACTGGAATAAGGTGAACCCCTAATCCAATATGACTGGTATCCTTATAAGAAAGAGAAATTTGGACACAGACATGCGCACAGGGAGGATGCCACGTGAAGATGAAGGTAGATCAGGGTGGTGCATCTGTGAGCCAAGGAACACCCATGATTACCAGCAAACTGCTAGAAGTCAGGGGAGAGGCGTGAAACAGGGTGTCTCACAGCTCTCAGAACGAACCAACTTGGCTGAAGCCTTCATCTTGAATTTCTAGTCTCCAGAACTGTAAGACAGTAAATTTCCGTTGTTTTTTTTTTTTTTCCCCCAGCAAATACAACCAGAGAGAATTCAGACTTCCAACAGAGCACATGCAGGCAGTGAACAGGAAACACACACCAGGAGTACAGGTGCTCTGGGCTCTTAAAGGAGAAGAGCTAGAGAAAGGCTTTCAAAGATGAACTGCATTCCTAGTGCTCATAGTGAGAACCCGCAGAAGCTATGGGAAAGCTGTGTAATGTCTGTATTTACCAGGCCAAAATAAATGTACAGGTTGTGCCGTAAATGTTCATGTTAGTGTCTTGTTACAGAAATTTTTCTTTCACTATTACCCATCTAAGTATTGGCAGAGTTTATATAATAGCTTCTGCAAGTCACTATGGATGGTGTGACTATGAAATAATGAGAATAATTTCTATAAGAAACATATTTTTAAATGTCTCATTGCTTTTCCATCATATGATATTTTTCAATCCCAGTCATTTTGCTTGGTTTGGCCATGTGTTCTCATGACGCTGATGCAAATCTGTACTGAATTTAGCAGCCTTGGCATCTTGGTGGGCTCTCTGAAATACCTCGCAGTTCACGATTCTTAGCAAGTTCCTGGTCTCTTACAGACGCCACAAGAAGTTAAGATTGATTTGTAAGAGAAAAAGCCTGGACTCTAGGCAAAAGTCATTTCTGAGGCCAGTCAGCTCTTTTGTTTTTGTGTAAAGTGATTCGGTTTTCTTGCTCTTGTCACTTGAACACATTTTTGAATTGGGTATAGCATTATTTTACCGCTAGTCACTAAACACTTTTCCAGTTTATTTACTTTGCTTAAAAAGTGCCACATCAACTACTAGACAGCTTGGTACAAGGTATTGAATATAAGGTTGTCAACTCTGTGATGACAGGAGAACACAGAATCAGGGCATTCCTGAATTCCAACTGACTGATGTCCCTGGGAGTCACGAAAACACTGGTGTAGTGACTGCTCTTTCACTGAAGCAATACTGGCTGTACTTCATTTTATTTGCTACACAATGATTTTCATTTGTTCTAAATAAATATTTCCAGTGTCCAATTCAATGGCTTCTATGGTGAACTGAGAGGAAATTATTTCCTCTTAACAATCTGTTTGAAAATAAGTGAGCATTTTTATAGTTTGAGCAAACTGTTTGTGTGAATAAAGCAGGAACGAACATGTTTGTGCTCATGGAGAGTGTCCAGTCTACCTGAGTCAGGAAAGGATGGAGTTTCCTGTGGTGTAGTAAAACCCATGTTCTAAGGGAGGTCTTGCACATGCAAAGCCTTGGAGGCTTGCCTCATTCACCTTCAGGTAGAGCACTCAGGAAGCAGGGAAGAAAGAAACCCTAGGGACAGTGAGGAATGAATGAGAAAGGCTGGGCTTCCAATATTGTCCAGTAGCCAGGAGACACTGAGTCATAAAACACACTAGAAAGAATGGCTAATGGAGTAAATCAGAATGCGAAGATTGTCTTAGTGCTAATTAACTTCTTCTGGGCAGAAAATTCATTTTGATTCTCTTGGGTTCTTCCCAGTATGTGCCAGGTTGAGCTAAGGTGTAAGAATCAGTAGTTATGTGGAATCAGTGGGATTAAATTTTGAACTTCTGATACCTTTTTCCATGGACTTGATGCAGTTTAAGGAAATGTGGTATGAGTACTTCACAAAACGGTCATGTCTGCCCACTGTCCCTAGAAAATATCTCAGTAGGTAATCTGGGAAGGTCCTCAGACATTGTAACTGCTGCATGGGCAGGTATTATACTCAGAGGACATTGCCTTTAAATATTGTTAACTACAACAGTAACTATGATGCTAATAAAGCACTTATGTGCCAGGCCCTGTGCTAACTGCTTTATCCACAGAGAATAACCTGCTGATATGCATTTAGCCCCCAGGCCAGAGTCCAGGGCAAGGTGACCCCATGTTTTACTAATTTGATGTTGGTAAGAACTTCCTGAACAAAAGCCATTACATTTGTTTTCATTATATCTTGTTTTTGTTACAGAGACACCAAAAAGTAGAGATTAACTTGTTAATTTAGAAAATAAGTTCTAAAGGCCAAAAGCATGTTAAATCACAAAAAAAAGAACAATGAGGATTCGATAAGCTATTTCTTTCTGGGGATTGGTCCCCTTGATAGGAAGTAAATCTGCAAAATGTATATTGGTAGTTCTTGGGATCTTCTGGTTTTGTCTGTGTCCTGGATTTTCGCTTTGTGTAGAAGGGGTAAAGGTGGGAGTTAGGAAGGTAGGGAGAGGCCCCAGTTAATTCTTATCACTTGGGATTGAGGCCAAAATTTTCTTCCCCTCAGATTCTAGAAATGTATATTTCCTAGCAAATAGCATTAAGTTATAGCTGGTAATGATTTAGGAAAATGTTTTTTACTTTTGAGACCTGAAAGCTATGGACTCCGCGTGTCTTGTGTCTATTACATTATGAAATTTAATTTAATATCCTGTATATATTGCAAAGGTTATTTTTGTTTGTTAAAAAAATTGCAAATTATACCTTCAACTAAATTTTCAAGTTGTAACCCATTCAAGTTTTGAGTACAATGACCAGAATGTATATTTACTCCTTTAAATTAAGACTGTGTAGAATATAATTATAGTATATTCCTGTTATATTAAATGATTTATAAATATTACTTTTCATTTAGAGTCCCTAAATAGAGAAGAAATAATAAGGAAAAGGCAGAATATCAAACACTCACTTAACTACATACACATTTAAAAGGAATTCAGTTTCTCTTTGAATCATTCAGTTAGAGGCATGGGCTGTCTCTGAACTCAATCTTCCCTGTTGAGCAGGTCTACCAAGATTTTTATCAAAATCTTACACAGCTCTTCCAAGGGGATGTTTGAGGAGTTGAGGTCAAAGGAAGAGACTTTGGAACTTATCAGGCTACAAGCAGAAAGGTGATCCGAGAAAAACAACAACAACAAAAAGGGCTTTACTTTTCATGTCACTACAAAGAGAATTTGAAAAGTCCAAAACAAAGGTCTTCACATAGTTGCTTTTTAAAAAAGAAAACCCCAAACAACCTAGACTGTAATTTTAATAGCCTTTTGAGCAGATCTTTGCTTTAACTGAAACACAGTTTTTAAATGCCAGCTTAGTTATTTCTGGCTAAGATTGACAGGGACTCCAGTAGTATCAGGCACACCTAGTACTCAGATCGTGGATTCTCATACCATTCTCCAGTGGAAGGAGCTGCGCTCCTTGGAGAAATGGCTGCTTGTAGGGCTGGGGCAGGACATTAATAAGATGAGCCTGGAGTATCTTGTAGTGCCAGAAAGTAAGGAAGTGCTAAAAGGAAGGAAGAAAGAAAGAAAGAAAGGAAGAAAGGAAGGAAGGAAGGAAGGAAAGGAAGAGAAAGAACGAAAGAAAGAAAGAAAGAAAGAAAAAAAAAACCCCACAGTGACAAGTGATGAAGTACTCAAAAACAAACAAAGAAAAAACCCAAAAAAATCCCTTATACACAAAACCCCACAATGATAGCGGTCTGGATATAGGAGCCAACTGAAAGAGCTCTCAATGGCCAATTTGAGTGACAAAATTAACAAAGTAGTACAGGACTACTACTAAAGTATCAAAGTATGAAATAAAATCCATGAGTCCATACTGATATAAATAAGTGATTAAATAAATAAATGAGGGAGAACACACACATTTCCCTTACAAAAGAATACCAAATAATTTATGTTGGTACTCTGCCCTCAAGAAGGTGGAGTATAATTCCAAACTTTTAAGTATGGGCTGCACACAGTGACTTTCTTCTAAAGAGTACAGGATGGAAAAAGGAGAAAAAAAGGTTAACTGCACACTGGGGGAAACTGGTAAACACTGCCTTAGCTAGGTAATCAAGGTTAGTGTCAACAGTGATGTTATGTTGATAGCATGTATATATATATATATATATTTTTTTGCGGTACGCGGGCCTCTCACTGTTGTGGCCTCTCCCGTTGCGGAGCACAGGCTCCAGACGTGCAGGCTTAGCGGCCACGGCTCACGGGCCCAGCCGCTCCGCGGCATGTGGGATCTTCCCAGACCGGGGCACGAACCTGCGTCCCCTGCATCGGCAGGCGGACTCTCAGCCACTGTGCCACCAGGGAAGCCCGCATGTATACTTTTGATAGGATGTGATGAAAATGGTAGTTGACCTCTGTGGTCTTCATCCCCAAAACACACTACTCCAGTCTAATCATGAGAAAAACACCAGACAAATCCTAATTGGGGGACATTCTACAAAATATCTGACAGATAATCCTCAGACTATAGAGGACATTAAAAAAATAAAAAAATAAAAAAAGGAAAGGAAAGTCTGATAAACTGTCACAGCCAAAAGGAGCCTAAGGACACATGACTACTAAATGTAATGTGGTGTCCTGGATGGGATCCCAGAACAGAAAAAGGACATTAGGGAAAACCTGAGGAAATCTGAATAATACTAATGCATGAGTATTGGCTCATTAATGTGACAAAGGTACCATACTAATGTAAGATGTTAATAATAGGTGAAACTGGATATGAGGTAAATAGGAACTCTGTACTATTTTCCCAGTAATTTTGTAAATCGAAAATAGTACTAAATTTAAAAGTTTATTAAAAAAAAGATTAGCAGGGAATATAATTGGGGGAAATCAGTAATACTGTTACTTTGGACTTGTACCAGCCTCTTCTCCTGCTTGTTTAAAAAAAAAAACAAAAAAAAACTTCTGTGAAAAGTCTCACTTGTCCTCACACTGTCTGAGATATACAGATGGCCAATATTTTTTTCTTGATTATAACAGGGAAGGAAAATATAGTTGTCTACTTACCCTACTGTTGAATTAGATGGTGTGGGCATCCTAGAATAAAAACAGGAAACAAACCCTAATTTACATTAAGGACTTTTTAAAGCTTACATTCCTGTTAGAAACTTGCTTAAGAATAAAGATGTATCCCATTTGCGAACTACAGTGTCTTTAAGATAATGATTTTGCATTTCTAACTTCTTCTAATGATAATAGAGCTCTGGTTCTTACTGATGTTCACTCTCATAGGCAGAGCACCAAAGTGTTCTGAGGTAGCCTGACACCATGCATGGGGTACAATTACATGACCTAAAGTGATCAGAGTGTGGCCTGGTTGGAGAAAATATATAAGTACGGTGTGTGCTTTGTCCCTTTGCCCAGGATTGCTCATCTCTCATGATAGTAAATGTTGCCCAGTTGCAGAGAGGCTAGAACAAAACTGAACAAGTTCCCAGAGGCATGGCTTTTCTGAATCACTTCATTTGAAGGTTGGGTACTTACTAATTACTCTGAACCCTACATGCCAAGAAATAACAATGCAGCCCAGGGACAAACTCCACACTAGAGAAGGATTGTCATCTGCTTTCATTGCATTTCAGCAATTAGTTTCAGCCTATGCAAATATTTCTGAAATATTTCAGTTATGAAAAATGAACTGACTTATCAGTTGTAGTAAAGGCAGTAAAATTGAATATACTGTTTGCTTTTTTATATGTTCCTCTATTTAGCAAGTGGTACATAAGCCATGTAATTTTATTAGTCCATATTGTATTATAAACAGACAATTCATGTGAACCTTAAAAGGTTTATATCTTTCTTTATTTGGACTCTAAGTTTGTTGGAACTAAAAAAAAAAAAAAAAAGCATGTTTTCCAGTTATATTTCTGGTTGAGTAGGGGAATGGGAAGCAATGACTATAGGAGTCTATGAGATCTAGAGTTACCAGATTGGCTATTATATATGAAACATTAAATCAGCATCTAAATTTTTTCTCATGTGACAAATTTAGCTGATATTGACAAGTACATGCCTAAAATTGATTTGATTCAACATGGATAAAATTATACATATATACACATATATATATGTATAACTGAATCACTTTGCTGTACACTTGAAACGAATACAACATTGTAAATGAGCTATAATTTAAAAAAATGGAAAAATAAGAATAAAAATTTAAAAAGAAAAGCTTTCTTAAAAATTCAAAGTTTGAAAGGATAAAATGAAAATAAAAAATGCTCAGAGACAGCAATTGCTTGAACCTATCCATGATTTTACTGCCACTCTAATACTTTTCAGTTTACTAATCCCAAAGGGATATACAAGGCCCAGCAACCACAAATTTCATGTCTTTTTGGCTCCCTCTTGTGGCTGAACTCTATATTAACTTCTTACCTATAAACAGATTCCTAACAATTCTAACAAAGGTAAAAACTAATGTTTTCATTTTTACTTCAGTGCTGTTGGTGTTTTATTTTTATCTGAAAATTTAAAAGCATGCCTTTGTAATATATACAACAAACTATTTCAAAGAGCAAAAAACAATATAGTAGAAAATAATTCCTCTAAGCAAAGGGTAAATTAAGTATTCTGTATCCAAAAAAGAGACTTAGGGAGTAATTTTATTAAGAGTTATTTGTAGATTGTCATAACAAACCTCTCTCATAAAATTCTGATTAAAAATTTTGTTGAGGGCACTAGGGCTTTTTCTATGAACCTTTTAAGAAACGTTAACAGATTCTTATTAGATTGAATAACTAGATCAAAGGCAGGGAAATGGGCCAAGACGATCTGTATGAATCTTTTCAAACATTACTATTCCTATTTCCTACTTTTTTCTTTGTTTAAGTGCAACAAACTGTTAGTGGATTTTAGTTTATTTGTTTTATTTTTGTTGTTTTGGTCTTGGTTTCTGTAATCAATAATCTCTACTGAAAAAAAAGGAACACTTGTTTTTCTATAAGTTCCCACTTTGGAGCTTTTTTATTTTGCATATAACTCATTTCCACTTGAAAATGTTATTTGATCTCATATAAGGAAAATAAACCTCAAACTTACAAAGAATCATTTCCATAGACGTCACTTTTTTTGTTCTGTGACAAATAATAAAATTGTTCAAGAGGAAGCTTTCTGAAAAGAAAGAAAAGATTAAATTGAACATCTTTTTAATAACACAGTGTAATGGTGAGATTGTAAAAGATAAAAATAGACTAATACAACGATGTATATATGGTAATTCAGTATATGAAAAGATGGCATTTTAAATCAGTGGAAAGAGTTTACTTTTCAATAAACAATGCAGGAGAAATTCACTAGCCATTTGGAAAAAAAGATTTTTATTTCATATTACAGAGATAATTTCAGATGAATTAAAAATCTAAAGAATTAGGGAAAAGCATACAAATATTAAAAGAAAATATACAAGAATATGTTTTTTTCTTAGTGGTAGGGAAAACATTTTAAATAAGATTTTAAAAAAGTCAAAAATCAAAAGGAAGTTTGATAACATCAAGTGAAAAACTTCTGAAGACAAGACAGCATAAAAAAGCTCAAATAAAACAAAGATTGGAAGAAATGTTTACAATAAAGATACATAAGGGATTAATATCCAGAACATAAAGAACCAATAAGAATCTATAACTAAAAGACAAGCAATAAAAATGGGCAAAGAATAAGAACAGAAAAGGAAATATAAACGGTCATACATAAGAAAACATAAACGTAAGAAAAAAAGTACTTAACCTAATCAGAGAAATGCATTCTGATAACCATGATAACATTTTTATTCATTAGATAGGCAAAAATTATACAGTTTGATAATATAATACAATTGGCCAATAGTATGGTGAAATGGATACTTTTAGACAATACCATGAGACTATAAAGTATTTGGGCTATATCTACTAAAATTAAAAATATTCATATATTGTGACCCATAACTTCGACTTAGGATTTTCCCTAGAGAAACATTCATTTGTGTATTGAGCTCAGGGAGGCCTGTACAAAGATATTTATTACATTCAATTAATACAAAAGAAAAAAAATACAAAATGGCTAAATAATCTGATGTATCCATATTGTGGAACACGGTGAGAAATTAAAAAGAATGAGATAGATTGTATTTACAATCTTTAGATTGCAGTTTTAGGTTCACAACAAAGTTGAGGAAGGTAGAGAGATTCCCAAACACCCTTTACCCTGCACATGCTTATCCTCCCCCATTATCAACACCTCCCACCAGAGTGGTACCTTTGCTAGGACTGATGAACCTCCACTGACACATCATTATCACCTGAAGTCCATAGTTTACATTAGCCTTCACTCTTGGAGCTTGTGATTTTTTTTTTGTTGTTGTTTTTTGCGGTACGTGGGCCTCTCACTGTTGTGGCCTCTCCCGTTGCGGAGCACAGGCTCTGGACGTGCAGGCTCAGCGGCCATGGCTCACGGGCCCAGCTGCTCCGCGGCATGTGGGATCTTCCTGGACCGGGGCACGAACCCATGTCCCCTGCATCAGCAGGCGTACTCTCAACCACTGCGCCACCAGGGAAGCCCGTAATGTTTTAATATATATTGTAGTGCTGAACTGTTCCTCGCTGCTCAATATCTTTTGAACACCCACCCTGTATCTCATCTACCCAATGTAGATTCCAAAAAACTTGCTTTCTCAGCCTTTGAGATTGGCCCTAAAGTATGAGGGTTATTCATACCCCACAAGAACGCTCACCAACAGAACCCCACACTGAGGATGTTTGTAATTAGATAGATAATATGATCAAGTCTGTGGGCATCAGCCAGGTTTTCTCCAGTCACCCTGGTGCTTGCTCAGTGGCTTCATAAACTAAATTATCATGGGGGCAGGGGCAGAAGTTCTTATTTATGGACTCAGCAACATGACCTCATCAAAACTGACCTGGCCACATGTGAGTTTACCAGCAGAAGTTACCAACCCTAAGTAATTCATAGAGAAAAATCTCTCTGGGTGTACTGGTCAGCCACCTGGTGGGAGGCTGATTACATTCAACCCCTTCCATCTTGAAAGATGATTTATCCTCACAGGACACTTCTAATTATGGATTTTCCTTTCCTCCTCACTTCACTTCTGCCAGCTACATCATCAGTGGAATGTAACAGAATGCCTTATTCACTGCATGCCATCTTAAACAATATTACTCTTGACTAAGGAACTCAATGTATCACACAAAAAATAAGGCAGTGGTTGAATTTAAGGGTTCACTGGCCTTGTCATATTTACAGAATGGTAGCATAGCCTGTTGACAATTCAGCTATGGCTGAATGTTATCCTGAAGTGTGGCACATGCTGTGAAGCGGTGACTAATAAATAGTTTCCCCCATAGCCAGAATGCATGGTCTAAAAAGCAATGGGGGGAAGTGGGAGTGATGCCCTTCACTCTTATTATTACACTCGAGGAAATCTTTACTTCCTCCCCAGCCACCTTGGGCTTTGCTGGTTTAGAGGTTAAGGGAGAAATGCTTCCATCAGACGATACAACAATGAACTGGAAGCTGAACTGATGAGGTCGTAATCTGGGGCTCCTTATGATTCTGGAGAAAACAGCCAAGAAAGAATTATTCCAAGTAGGCTGGGATGATTGATCCTAAATATCAAGGGTAAGAGGATTGCTGCTATACCATGCTGGGGGAAAGGAGTATTTCTAGAACCTAAAGCATCTTTTGGACACCTCCTAGCATAGCTTCCAGTGGCATAAAATTAATAGAATACTGTAGTATTCTATTACTGCACACTGGCAGAACCACTAAGAGCTTAGATCTCTCAGGAACAAATTTGGGGCTGCCCCACAAGGTAATGAATTCCTACTAGCTAAGGGCAAGGGAACTTGAAATGGGTAGTGGAGGAAGGAAATTATAACACCAATAATAGCCTCAGGACCAGCTGTAGACTGCAGTCACTTCCCATATTTCCTTCCTTGCTATGTCCTGTATACATACATATATATATGTATATACATATATATATATAACTTTATTTCCTCTCCCTTTTCCTTATTATTTCATATAGGGTGTGTTGGCGATGGTTTACTTTATTTAATGCCTAAATGTGGACTATCAGGACAATATTATGACTGAAATAGAGAGGAGTGACCATCACCAAGTGATCCTGGACTTGGAGCTGGATGCAGGAACTGATGAGACTTTGGATCTCCCCTTTTGGGGAGGTGAGTGCATTTTCATTTGTGTGAAAAATGTTGCATTTTCTTACACTGGAGCAGCAATTCTCAAACTTTGCTGCACGTTAGAATTACCTGAGGGATTTTATTAAAATGCATATTCTGTTTCAGTAAATCTGGGATGGGGCCCCAGATTTTGCATTCACCATTTCCTAGGTGATGCTCATGCTGCTGGTCCATGGACCACTTGTTCAATAGAAAAGCACATTACTGTTGTTGCTGCTATTGTTTAAAGTGACAGTCAGCTGGCGCTGATGGCTATCTAACATCTTTACCATATCCTCTGTACATTTTGCTAGCTTTCCACATTTTGAACACCCCACTTCCCTAGGTAGCATCCAGAAAATCCACTTCCCAGCCTCCCTAGCAACCAGGGTGCAAATGTGTACCCTAAGTTCTGCTGTCATCTGCATCTGCACTAGACTTTGGTTTGAATGTGAGTAGCCTCAGAACACGGGCTTCAAGTGGGGCATCCATATTGCTCATAAGGTAGAATCAGAGGTGTCCACTTTTAGCAGAGGCACTTCCCTGGATGAGGCCAGTCCTGGGAATGAGTCTGGCTATTATTTCTGGAAGCTTAGCAATTAGCCTATTTCTCTAGCCCTCCTACAGTTTTGTGAGTTAACCTATTATCCTCTAATAACCTCTTCTTAAATGAGCCAGAATGGATTCTGTTATTTGCAACTAAAAATCCTAATGCATACAAATGAATAAGTTGTACAATTAAAATTTAATTAAAAAAAGGGACTTCCCTGGTGGTGCAGTGGTTAAGAATCTGCCTGCCAATGCAGGGGACACGGGTTCGAGCCCTGGTCTGGGAAGATCCCACATGCCGCCGAGCAACTAAGCCTGTGTGCCACAACTACTGAGCCTGTGCTCTACAGCTCATGAGCCACAACTACTGAGCCCGCATGCCACAACTACTGAAGCCTGCACGCCTAGAGCTCGTGCTCTGCAACAAGAGAAGTCACCAAAATGAGAAGCCTGCGCACTGCAACAAGGAGTAGCCCCTGCTCGCCGCTAGAGAAAGCCCGCGAGCAGCAACGAACACCCAACGCAGCCAAAAATAAATAAATAGATTTTAAAAATTCATTTAAAAAAAAGAGAGGAGTGAGAGAAAGGGGCAGAAAAAATATTAAAAAAAAAGAACAAAAGTAGTTTTATTAGAAACATGAACTTTAAAAAAATCAAATGTAATTTGGTCTAAATGAGATAATGTCTATAAAACACTTAGCACAATGTGTGGTATATAAAAGTTCTTGATTAATGCTGCTGTTTAAAAAAGATATTTTCTTATTTTTATGGAAATGGCACATGCTTATTATAAACATTTCAGTAAGTACAAAAAAAGCACAAGTAACCTCATGTAGAACATGATTCTAGATATCTCTCTAAAAAATAGATGTAAAGAAGTAAGGAACGGAGAGATGGACAGCTCTAGTCAGAACTAAAGTTTCAAGAATTGGATCAAAGTTCATGAAATTTCTAAAAGAAAATTAAATTTTTTTTCTTTGTTTTCTGGCCGTGCCATGTGGATTACGAGATATTAGTTCCTCAACGGGGATTGAACCTGGGCCCTCAGCAGTGACAGCATGGAGTCCTAACCACTGGACCACCAGGGAATTCCCTAAATCTTTTTAATTTTATTAGCATCTAACAGATGAAAAGGTAAACCTGAAGGAATTCCTGAACTATAGATAAATATCTCTTTATTACATAGATATAATTTTATACAGATATTTTAGAAATTTAGGAAAAAGTTTTTGAAACATTTAGGATTTTGGAATCATTATCATTTTTTAGATAATATTGACTCTCAGGCATGAAAGATAAGATGATAAACCCAGTTTCACTCACTTCTGTTTCCTTTCCCTGATCTCTCCATTTTGGTTGTTTATATAATCTGTACTTTGCCAGGGCTTATAACATTACTGTAGAACACTGGTTCTACAATAATAATTTTCCCTCTACAGGGGAAAATTCCCACTCCTTCCAGTCAGGGAAGTGCCCATACCCAGGGGCTTCTGCTCATTCCCTGAAGTCATCATTGCATTCCGGAAGAGCACACGTTCTGCAGAGCTTCATCTCTTGAAATCTTGCTGTTTTTAAATAGGGGCTTTTTGAGGCTTTTTGTCTACTCTTGAGGCTTTTTGTCTTTTCTGATAGGATTATCTACTCAATCTTTTAATCTCTTCAAACTGGAGAATTAGCAGATTTTGTAGACTCACCTTGCCTCAACATGCATTTGGAATGTAGGGGTGGGGGTAGGTATAATGCCTCTCAACCAATAGTGTGGCTTCCCCGTGTACTCCCAACACTTACAGGGAGAGTTTGAAAACATGTGTGGGTGGTTTCATTTTGGTTGTCACAATGAATGCAAGATGCTACCGGTATTTATAGGTAAAGGGCCAAAGATGCTAAATATCTTGCAATGTGCGCAACAAAGAACTGCCCTGTCCAAAATGCTGTCTTGAGAAACACTTAGGAACTGGAATAAACTACACAGAATTATCTTTCCTTGGCACATTAAAATTAATGGCATAATTTTATGGCATCCTTTTATTGTTTGGGGGCTGCTGGTAAATTTTGTATTTGTTTTATTTTTTAGGCGATAGGAGTGGGATATTCTGTGATCCTATTCCCCACGGGGAGTGGGGTGAGTTGTATCACAACACCCACCAAAAATCTCCTCCGGGGAAGGTGACAGGGTGTGGTTATGAGAACAAGCTTTTACATGGGCCAGAGGAGGCTTGACCCGTCAGAGAACTGAAAAATACTGTTAGTTTGTTTAAAAGGCTCTTCTTGGGGAAAAAGAAAAATATTGTGATAGAAGTTATTCCCTGTTAGGAAATAAGATAAAACCTATTCTGTAGTTGTTTGCCAAGTGATTTACATTGTATCAGAAGATATTTATACTTTGTCTTAAATATATTTTTAAGAGATAAATATGCCAAACTGACAACATTTAACATAAAAGGGTGTGAAGAGAATCTGAATACATTAGCCTGCATTTCTGAATCAGGGATGGCTGACATTTTAATTGGAACAAATATTTTCTCTCCCAGTATCCTAGGGCTGCATTCAATAAGATACTAAACACAAACCTCTCATTTCAAGCTGGGTTTCCCTTAAGAAGCTAGTCTTTTGCTTTCTTTTTACACACTGGAATTCTGTGAGTATACTTGTAATTCTTTTAGAATATTGTGCATTTTTTTAATATACAGATTTTGGGGACCAGGGCTGTAAACTCCCTAAGGAGCTAGCTATACCCCTAATCTCTAGACCAATGCTTGCTATACTCAAATTACTGAATAAATGAATAGCTGGAATAAGCGAATGAATGAATAGGTGAAAAGAATGTGGGATTTGGAGTTAGATAAAACTGGACTCAAATCCCTGTTCTGAAACTTCATAGTTGTCTGACCCAAGGAGAGGTAATGAATCTCTTGGGTCTCTATTTATTGTAAAACCAGGATAACAATATCTACTTTACAAAGATAACATAAATCTATATTATATTAGAAAGTAAGTTCCGTGAGAGTGAGGGCTTAAACAAATCTGTTGGATGAGTTAATGAACTTGAAGTCCTATCTATAATGTGTCAATATTTGCATCTTTCCAATTGGACTTTTCATTTGTCTGCTTTTTATTGCTTTATTGAGGCTTTCCATAAGGCTGCCACATGTCCCTATTGTTACTGTTTTTCTCTCTAGCTGTGGCTTGTCTTTCCTGATTTATTTCTTTTAACCTAGTTAGCTAGATTGTTAGTACACTGGGTAACCAGGATTGGATAAAGCAGGAATAACCAGGCTGTGTGTGGAGAAGGTGTGATGGATTTTGCTTTGAGTAAATTTCATACTTCTTAATGTGACATCTAATTTACTGCTCAGATTTTTTTTGTGCTTTCCCTTCAGTTTTAACCTGTACTTTGAATAAAGTTGCTGAAAGGGTAACTTTAAGATTTATAAATGATGACTGAAATATTTTAATACTTGAAAACAATGCCCAGTAGATTCTAATTGATAAACAAATTAGAAATCAAAAGTTAAGAACATCTGGGTGACTTCCCTGGTGGTCCAGTGGTTAAGAATCTGCCTTCCAATGCAGGGAACGTGGGTTCCATCCCTGGTCAGGGAACTAAGATCCTACATGCTGCGGGGCAACTACTGAGCCCGCGAACCACAACTAAGACCCAATGCAGCCAAATACATAAATTAATTAATAAAAAATATTTTAAAAAAGTCAAGAACATCTGTAAAATTAGGCCAGCTATTTGCTCAAGTCAAAAAAAATAATAATTTAATCTTTCTCAGGAGCCTTCCTATTTAGTTTTAGATAAAATGTGATTAGCAAGGGAATTAAATTCATCAAAATTTCTGATCACATACTTAAACATCTCTAAGGAAAGCAAAGTCATTTATAACATATTTTTTACTGAAATTAGAAATTTTATAATTAGTGTCTTTTTTTAATTTTAATTTTATTTATAGTTTTAATTATAAAATTTTTTACTAATTTTATAATTAGTGTCCCATCTGTGTCTTTTCATAAATAGTAAAAGTTCGGAAGTAGATTTAAGTTAACAAAGGACTCACAATAGAAATATAGATAATGGAATAATAATGACCTCTGTGTGAGGGAATGACCTCTGTGTGAGGGACTGGAAGTTTATTTACCTTGGCCAGGTTTCTCCACCAAATCCATAATGCTGGTGTCCTTTGCCCATGACACGAGGAGGTTCACATTTTGGCCTGTGTTCCTCAGGGAGTGAAATGGGTATTATGCCACCATATTCCCTTTCAGCGCCCCACGGAAGCCTACATCGTTGGAGTGACTCCCTTAATTCCTGATACTGGGAAAAAAAGAGAGACTTTTGAAATAGCTTCAGCATGCAATGCTATGCTCTGTTTGTGTCCCCCCAAATTTATATGTTTAAATCCTAATGCCCAGTGTGATGGTATAAGAAGGTGGGACCTTCAGAAAGTGCCTAGGTCATGAGGAGCCCTCATGAATGGGACTAGCGCTCTTGTAAGAGAGACTCCCGAGGGCTTGCTAGGCCCTTCTACCATGTGAGGATACAGCAAGAAGGAGCTGGTCAGAAATACATATTCTCAGGCTCCATCCCAGACCAAGGAATCAGAATTTGGGGGCGGGTAGAGCCCTGTAATCTGTTTTAAACAAGCCCTCCAGATGCTTCTTTTGCATGCTTAAGTTTTAGATGCACTGCTCTGTTCAACAGTTACCTTCCATAGGAAACAGGTCTCCAATAGTCCCACCCTTTACAGCTGTACCGTTCAGTAGGTTGGAGACATGGAAGTTTCCTAAATTTGGCCGGTAGGACTAGTGTGATGTTGAAAACTGGTAGTTCAGATGACTTTCTCTGTTCTTTCTTAACAAGGGAATAAAGGGCAAGGATGCTTACTCACTGCTGTAACCATGTTTTACAGGAAGTACTCAGTGGATGTCTGTTAAATGAATGCATGCCTGAGTGAATGAGCAAGGCCTAAGAGACTAATTTGTTTCCTGGACTGCAACTTATGACACAGAATGAAAGCTTCAGGCTAGGGAGAAGGCCTCACAAAACTCTTAAGAATATCTGGCTAAAGATCTGCATCCTAATTAGGAAGGATTTAATGTCTTCCAGTTTCCACTAATGGCAGTCTGAAATATTTGGACTAACCTTCCCACTGAAAATAACTAAAAATGCTGAAAAAGCAGCTTTGAGGTTGGTGAACATGTGGAGATGGGGGGGTCAGTGGCACCCTCAGACCTCATGTAAGTTCTGCACCCCTTCCCACATACCTTGCCCTATGCATCTCTTCCATCTGGCTGTTCTTAAGTTATATCTTTTTATAATAAACCTGTAATCTATCACCAAAAGATGAACAGTACAGGGTTCTAGAGAATAAAGAACATTGATTCATCACAGTTTCCACAGCACAGCTGTGGAAAAAAGAGGACAGGCCATTGTAGACAAGGACTCTGGCACACTCACCACGGAATCCCCAGGATATAGTATAGTTCCTTGCAAATATATGGCGCTCAACAAATATTCATTGACTAGGTGGTTTTCCTTGAGAGCAGACAATGACATGATAATCTTAGAAAGGGAACCAATTGTACTTTGGGTTAAATTTTCTTGGAGAAGTTGAATTCTCTTTTTATTTGACTGTTTTGATTTGCTGGGAGAAGACAAAATGAAACAAAATGCTGAAAAGAAAAAATAAGAAAAGCTTCTTCTTAAAAACAGCTCATTGTTAATAAGACAGAAAGGGATACCAGGGCTCCATAAGAGGAAAGACAGGAATCCAGAGAGGTAAACAAGCACAGAAGCCACTTTTGCCCTTAGGGCAGTGCTGATTCTGGCGAATTTTTGTTTTAAGGGTTTTGCAGGGTGAGGAGCACAGAAATCAGCCAGGTGAGGAACTGAAAGGACACCATCTCCGCAATAAGCTGGGACCTTAAAAGGCTTCCCACTCATGTTAAAAGTGAGTCAGGAATAAACCAGCTCTCTCATCTTCTGCCCAAGTTTGCACCTGTCCATGACTTGAACTTAGATTTAAGTGGTCTGGGATACCTCGTGTACATATATATGCAAGACCAACAGGATTCCCTTCTGGAGGGAGGATTCTTGTGGGAATCATTGTCTAGGATGAGTTCTAAAGGATGAGTAGGACTTATCTAGGTGCAAGAGAGGGAATACCCTAGGCACGGGGGAATAACATGTAAAAAGGCCTAGAGGTTAGAAAGGTTATGGGATTGAAAATTCCTGACAGTGCTGGCTCCAGAATCCTTCTTGGGGGAGGACTTGCTTGTTTTATAAAATACTTTGTTAGGTCGCTTGGTAAAGAGACAGAGACTCTGCAAGTACAGGTGTTGCTAAGGACTCAAGCAACCCAAGATTTGTTAAGCTGCTCTGCAGTGGAAGGGATTTGGTTTTTTGCTCTCGAGAGAGGAAGATGAGAGGAAAGGGAAGTAAAGGGAGAGGAAGAGAAAAGGCCAGCAGGATGGTAAGGGATTGCATTGGGTGAAAAGCCAGTGAGAGAACTCTGGTGACAGCTGGGCTAAAGAAATTTTAAAAATACACAGAAGCTACGGCTAATAAGGGGCTTTTAGTTATGTATTGTATGGTGTGATAGGATTCTTCCTTTTGACCCCTAACTGATTAGTGAAATTCACCAGGCTCACAAGTGCTCTGTGTGGATGGGGTCTTTGGAGGAACCTAAAAAAATGACTGAGTTTCACACCTGGGTCAAAACGTTGTTGAACAGAATCAGTATAGGTGGAACCAGGAACCCAAAGTCAGTAATGACCAACCCCCCACCCCCATCCTGGGAATTTGGATAAATTTTGAGGAAGGCTTTGGATTTCCAGAAGGCACGGAATAAAGATTTGAGTGGAACTTATCTGGATCTTAAGGGCTGAGAAGACAGAGTTGAATTTTGGGTTATGTCAGTAGAGCTGTGTGAGAGGGGAAGCAAGAGAGGAAGACAAGGACAATATCCTGCACAGCCTTATGGGCCCTTTGGACTATACCGTCTGAGCAATGGGGAGCCAGTTAGAAACATGGGAAGGGAGCTCAGAGAGAGAGGTGTGGACTGTAGAGCTGCTTTCTTCTTTGTACCAGGATAGCGTTTGGCTTAATGTAATCCCCCTGTACATATTTGCTGAATGAAATGAAGGAGTAACACTCGGGACTGTCTTATACGTGGAATGCATTAGCTCATAAAGTCACTAGACAGGGGTTGCACTAGATAGGCATTGGCAAATTATGGCCCACAGGCCAAATCCAACCTACTGCCATTTTTGTAAGTAAAATTTTATTGGAATGCAGCCATGACCATTCATTTATATACTGGCTATTGTCTATGGCTGTTTTCACCCTACAACAGCAGAGTTGAGTAGTCTGACCGAGACTATAGCACCTGAAATATTTACTATCTGGTCCTTTACAGAAGTCTGTCAACCACTGCATTAGCTAGTGAAGGAGAATCTGGTGACCACTGATTTGGGGTGCTGTAGAAGGGATGCAGGTATTCAGTTCTCAGACCTCTGAGGTATGATCTATGACTGTGATCAACAGCCACAGTTTGGGGGGCATGACAAGTGAAAAATATTTAAACACGTTTGATTAATGACAACCTAAGCTTTAATATCTAAGTTTTTAAAAGTTACATTTAAATTAGATGAGTTAATTTCTCAGCATCTGACCCTCATATATTACACTAGCCTAGGAAGATGAGCCAGTAGCATATGTTAATCAGTCATTTGGGTTGGCATTCATCTAAAGCCAGTAAGTTGCAGGAGACCATTTAAAATAAAAGGCAAAGCAAAAATAAGTCATATTTCTCTTTCATTTTAGCGTCTTACATTCCCTGCCATGCCCTAGCTTTAATATTAACAGAATTTATAGAAGGAACTAATTAAACTAAATATTGAAGTTTTAGGATTAAATAACTTCATAGCTTAAATAATACATGTCTCCAAAGCAAATAAAAATAAATTATTAGTGCTGCGATCTTTAGCCACATAAAATGAATGTTTACTTGTTTTTGAGAAAGATACATTCCCTATGGATGAACCAATATCTTGCTTTGGAGTCACTGTACAGAATTTTGACTCGGGGGGGCTGAATTTGGCCAGTAATTATTGGAAGGCATGATTAAAGGAAAGCCTAGAACAAACATTTTTAGACAGGAAGCTAACAGTCAAAAAAAAAAAATTCAGGAGTCAGAAAGCAATGGGATGAAGCCAGAAACAAAAATGGGAACTTATATTTAAATCTTAAGCAATTCTCAAGACACTTCCTTAATTGATGTTTATTTTCCTAATGGACTAGGGAACTTGCTAGAGGTAAGGAGATGTCAACTGAATGGAAAAAGGAGGTAGGCGTCTGTGATTTTGAGTATCTGTACCTGCCACTCTTAAATTTTCAATGGAAGAAATACAAAAGAATACCACCTGCTTATTAATATTTTTAAAGGAGAGCAAGTAATTATACATAATAGTGACTAACATAATTGTTCCAAAATATACCAGTGAAGAAAGTAACTGAAGTACAAAGATTAATTTGCCCTTGGTCACTGGTTAAGCCAGAACTGCAATCCTGGTTTTCTTTTTGTTTACAGTGCTTTCTGCTAGCCGAGTGGTTCTCAAAATAAGCTGAAAAACTTCTAAAAATGCAGATTCCCTAGACCCAACTCAGACCCAGTGAGTCAGAATATTTACAGATAGAGCTTGGGAATCTGTATTTTCAGAACACTCCTCATGTGATTTTGATGTGCCCAGTTGTCAAACCAATGCTGGGTAACAATGGAGTTAGACTGTGTTGTCTTTTCTGGAAAGAAAAAAAAAATAGGTGGATGTGAAGAAATCATTTTACATCCCTGTAAAATTGCCAAGTTAGTTTAAAATACATTATAATATTTAAAAAAATCATCCTTTTAAGTACATCCATGTTTAGAAAATTAAGCTGCTGAGAGCTAACACATGCTAGGACTCATGTTCATCCTTACCATTATGAAGGTAATCCCTAAAAGCCAGGAGATTTTGTTTTTCACTGTTTTGTTTTGTTTTTGAGATACCTTGAGGTTTGAGCTGGGAGCTATAGACCCTGAACCTGGTCTGTAAGAAGTAAGCCTCAGCATTGATAGGGCAGAGGGACCAATATTACCCTGATGACACTTTCCAGAGCAGTTCAGAGGAATACCACTGAGAGAAAAGAGAACTTCTATTTCTGTAAGCTGCCCAGCTGCTTTTTAAAAGGAAGTTAAATGGAGGGGGTCTGAGAACACATGATCATCCTGGCTTTCCCATTTGGGGACTATGAAAGGAAAAAGTTCACATGGAATAAAATGGAAAGCAAATTTTATTTATTAGGAGCTAGGAACATGGTTGTACATAGATATTGCTTCGAATAATACCTTATTATAGTTTATAGGTAATTGAATATATGCTGTGTTTAATTTTGTAGTCAGTTAATGAAAAGCAATATTTTCTCAAAGATGTTTCTCTTAGATTTCATGCCAGTTAAAGGGTTTTGGAGCCAATTACTAACCAACCGTAGGGCCACTTAGGTAGAGGGGATCAAAATTTCAGTGAAACGCCTATACAAGTGCTTGAGAGGGCATAGTGAGTTCAGTCAGACATGGCAGCGCTAAATTCCTACTCAGATCCCTTTTGGCCAAATATAAAACCTCACATTGCTGCTTTTGATCCAGGGACAACTGTCCATCCCCAGATCACACACGATCTGCTAAGGGTTTCCTCTGACTCCAGGGAAGCCCTGTCTAATCTGATGGTCCTCGGAACTGAGTAGGAATTTAGGGCTCACAGCCACTTTTGGGAAGCAGGTAACAGCAGGTGCAGCAAGGACTGAGTCAGTAGAAGTGAGCTGAGCCCTCTTTCCCACAAATATGAAAATATTTCTTTTCATTAAGTGAAAATAGCAGTTTACAAAAAATATGTTGAATATGATCTTTAAATTTAAAAACTGGAGAGGACACATATTGAGATATTAACAACGGTTTTTGTTTCTGGATAAAGGAAGTACAGAGGTTTTCCTCCTTGTGCTTTAATTTCATAATTTTTCCTTTGGTTGGAAAAATGTTTTCTTTGTGGATTTCCATGATTTCTATATTATTTATATGGAAATGTGTTAGTTTTTGACTAGGGGGAAAAGCTATCTTTTTATTTTTTCATATAAAGAGTATGTTTACAAATTGGAATAGATCCATGGAAGTCTGATCAAGACAGTGAAAGCGGGCTTCCCTGGTGGTGCAGTGGTTGAGAGTCCGCCTGCCGATGCAGGGGACGCGGGTTCGTGCCCCGGTCTGGGAAGATCCCACATGCCGCGGAGCGGCTGGGCCTGTGAGCCATGGCTGCTGGGCCTGTGCGTCCGGAGCCTGTGCTCCGCAATGGGGGAGGCCACAACAGTGAGAGGCCCGCGTACCACACACAAAAAAACAAAAAACTATGGTCCTTTCTTTTGCATATTTTTAACTAAGTGGACCAACTAAACCAAAATAGTTTATAACTCCAGGGGTCACTTTTGGAAACTTTCGACCTCTTCAAACTTGTTTTTCTCAGAACTAAATAGAAGACCATGGCTCTAAAATTAAACAAACTGAATAAGATGTGTATTTTAATTGGTACCTGGAGTCTTCCAAATGCATTCAATACTCTAAAATTGCCTCTTTACAAACTATCATTTCTAAATTAAGGCAAACAAACAATTGCAAAAAAATGAAAAAGTCTTCTGAGGCCTCTTTACCTCCTCCTCTTTGTCTTCAGCACCATATTCTTCTTTTCCTTCTGCACCATCCCCCTCCTCTATACCTTTGTTTCCTCATTCTAATTCTCTCACTGAACTTCCCTTTTTCTCTGAAACTCTCCCTCTCTCCCCCTCTCCTGAACCTATTAAAAGCTGCCCCTTTAAAATCAGACCCTCTGAGGATCCAAATGCTAAACCCCTTCATTTCTTATGTTCCCTGGACTAAAGCTGAACTATGTGCCATAGTCAAAATTTTTTCTCAGAGGAAGTGAGGATCCCCACAGGATTGCAGAGGAATGTAATATAGTCATTCAGACTTACTTTTGGTTTCTGGTTTCTCTGACTTATATCAGCTAGTTCGCTTGTTGGCGAAGGCCAGGCCCAACACTGGATGAAACTACTAATTGGGATGGTCCCAAGGCCTGGAGACAAACCCTTGCTGTTGCTGTTTTATCATACGATGAGGCTCAGGGAATCACCAGGTGACTCCATTTGGCAATTCCTAGGGCTTTCCCAAAGCCAGTCGATTGAATAAAGTTCAGGCTTGTACCCAGAAGCCCAGTGAGCCTGTGTATGACTATCATACCTGGCTCTATATTGTCTTTAAGGAAAATTCTGGTCTTCCTTTGAATGTTGAACCCACTTGGGTAGCCTTTAACTCTGTGTTCAGTAACGGGCTGAACCAGGATCTTTCTCTTCTAGTTGAAAGGACCAGGATGGAATGAGAAATTATGTCCATTCCAGATTTAGTTAATTTAGCAAACTAGCTTGCCCACACCCTAGATGATTCAGCTAAAAGGAAGACCACTAAAATCCTCAATTTTCAACTCCAGCAAATGGAGGATTGTAAAGAAAAACAAAACCTTCCCAGTCTTTGCCATTATTGCAAAAAGCCAGGACATTGGAAGAAAGACTTAGGAGCTTAAGCACTCCAGCTACCTTCAACCCTCTAACCAGCCTTTCCCGTGCTCTCTTAACTCCCAGTGATGGGACTGCGAGGAATTACAGGTTTTCCTCTCAATTTTCCCCCTTAATTGACTTGGAGAAACTACTTTCCAGATTAGGAATGAATCTCTTTCTGTCCTTATTGAACTGGAGCTACACCCCTGATGCTCAACCCCACTGTTATTAAACAGCCCCTACCTTGGAATACCAAAATGGTTCAAATAGTGCGGATCTCACATAAATCTCAACAGATTTCTGTTACTAGACCCATCCCCTTTTGTTTAAGCCCTCTAAGAGATAATCACCCCTTTCTCCTTAGTTCCTCTGCCCCATTTATTTATTGGGCCAAGATTTCTTAGAAAAATATCATCCTGGAATTTCTTTCCTAAAAGAAGGAAATAATTCTAGAATTTGATAACAGCCAAAATAGCTGACTGGGTGAATCACTTGACCCTTTAACATCTTTTATGTGCTCTGTCTCTGGCAGCACTAGAGCTAATTCTAAGGACACTAATCATTTGTCCCTAATGGGTCAGCTACCACCCTCCTTATGGGCAAAATCTTCAACTGATATTTTCAGAATCCCCAGTGCCCCTCCCATTAGGGTACAAATAGATTCCTCAAAGCCTCTCCCCAGAATCAGTCAATACTCTGTAAATAAAGAGCCCCTCCAGGGCATTAAGTTGATAATAGAAGACTAAAAGGCGCAGGGCCTCGTTATTTTCTGTACTAGGCCCTGCAACATCCCTATTTTACATGCAAAGACATCCAGTGGGGGAGGGTGGAGATTGGTCCAACACTTCTGAGTCATAAACAGTGTTGTCTTCCCTTGTCACCCTATTGTTCCTAATCCCCATATTTTATTAGCCTCCAGACCCATCGAAAGCAAATTTTTTTTTTTACCATGATTGATCTATGTAGCGTCTTCTTTAGCATCCCTGTGGATAGAGCTAGTCAATATCTATTTGCCTTTATTTGGGAAGAACAACAATACACCTGGACAGTAATGCACTAGGGTTTTACTGAGACTTCTCACAAACCTTAAAAACAGATTTAGATAATATAAAATTTCCTAGAGACTATTTTATTGCAATATGTAGACTTGCTTCTCTGCTCCCCTTCTCAGGTCTCCTCACAGGAAGACAGCATCCACCTGTTAAAGCTTTTAGCCTCAAAGGGGTATAATCTTTCGGAGGAGAAACTGCAGTTTGTTCCAACCCAAGTTATTTCGGGCACCTGATCTCAGAACAAGGGCTTACCTTGATCCAGATAGGCTTCATGGCATCTGGAACTTACCAAAACCCCAAATCGGATGTCAACTACAAGGTTTCCTTGGGTTGGCTGGCTATTATGAGAACTGGTTTCTGAGCTTTTCTCTCATGACCCAGCCTTTCCATGCCTTACTAAGGAACACCAAACCTGACCCGATTACTTGGGAAAATCAGGATGACCTAGCTTTTAATACCTCAAGGGAAAGCTTGATAATCCTTCTTTCCTTCGACACCCTAATCATCAACTTCACTATTTCCTCTTCCTATATGAGGAGGGAAACACTCTTGGAGTACTTACCCCCAAACATGAGTATCACCATTGCCCCATAGGGTACTACAGTCAGCAGGTAGACTCTGTGGCATGTGGATACCCCTGGCCTCAGAGCCATTCCAGCCCCATCCTTTTAGTTAAGGCCACTGAAGAACAGTCATGGGATCCCCTCTAACGATCTTGATCTTTGTACTCCATACAGTAGAAACCCTCCTGAATTCTCATCACACTTAACACCATTCAGCCAGTTATCTCACCTCCTACAAAAATCCATTTGCTAACTGTACCCCACATAACTCTTTCTTGTTGTAATAGCTTTAACTCTGCCGCCCTTCTTCCCTCCTCTGCAGACGATACACCTCATGACTGTTTGACTTTGATAGATAACATTTTGACCCCTCGTGATGATTTACAGGAAACTCCCCTAAGGCTGAGGTTTCATGGTTTACTGATGGTTCTTCTTTAAAGGATTAAAATGGTAAATTTTGTGCTGGATATGCAATCGCAACTCCTTTTTAAGTTATTGAGGCGGCACCTTTGCCTTTGGCTACCTTGGCCCAGTAGGCTGAATTATATGCTCTTACTAGGGTTTGCACTTTAGCTAAGGGCAAAACTGCAAATATTTATACTGATAGTATGCCTTTGGGCTTGCCCATGACTTTGGAATGCTATGGAAACAGCAAGGTTTCCTTACTTCTAATGAGGACAAAATTTAAAATGGCTCTTGTGTCCAAAATTTATTAGATGCCATACTCCTACCAGCTGCTTTGGCTATTATTAAGGTCCCTGGGCATTCCAAACTCAACTCCCTGGAGGCAAAAGGAAACCATGCCACTGATATTTCTGCCAAGAATGCTGCTTTCAAAAGACCACAATCAAACCTCTGATATGGTCCAAAGTGGTGTTTCCCCCAAATAATAATCTAGAAAAATTGACTAGAGGTGCCCAACAATTGGCTTCAGAAAAGGAAAAAACAATACTGGAAATCTAATACCTTGGTTCTATAAAAAGAGAGAACTCTGGTTTGGGCCAAATAATCTGGTCTTACCAGAGACTCTAAAATTCCCATTACTGATAACTTTACATGCATTAAACCATTGGTCTGTGGATAAAATAATAACGTTCATGAATCAATACTGGTGAGGAAATATTAATAAGGCTGCACAAAGTGTCTACTTTTCTTGTCTCATCTGTCCAAAATACATTCCTGGGAAACTGTCTGCACTGCCCCCAAACACTTTAAATTGCCCAATAGACCATTCGAGTTTTGGCAGATGGATTTTATACAACTTCCCCTGTCTCATGGGTATAAATATGTTTTAGTCATGGTTTGTTTGTTTTCCCACTGGGTCAAAGCCTTTCCATGTAGATAAGCTACTGCCTCTTAGTGGCTAAAATACTATTAGAGAAGTTTACCTCTACCTGGGGAACCCCTCTTGAACTCCATAGCAACTGGGGAACCTATTTTTACTAGTTAAATATTACAGCAAGTCTGTGCTCTTTAGCGAGTCCTATAGCATTTTCCCAGTGCATATCATCCTCAGTCTTCAGGACCAGTCGAAGGAACAAATGGCACCATCAATACTCAACTGGCAAAATTTGTGGGAACCCTCCAACTACCTCAGGCAAAAGTATTGCTGTTGGTCCTTCTAAATCTCAGATCCACCCCGACTGGAACTCATAAACTCTCACCATGGGTGAAATAATTGCTGGGTTCCTCATGCATCTGGCTCCCGCTTCCTTTGATCCACAACTAATAAAAGGAGGTATACTTCAGTATTACAAAGTATATACTGCAGTATTTCATCCATTGAAAATAACTATGCTTTAGTAGAGCAATCTTTCCATGGTGTGCTCCCAGGAGATGAAGACCTCAAAACACCATACTTCATGACCTGGAGATTTTGTTTATTGGAAAAGACGTATCCATTAAGACTCTCTTCAATATACTCCAATAAAGATCTTAAAAAAAAAAAAGACTCTCTTCAGCCACATTGGAAAGGGTCTTATCAAGTGTTACTGATCAATTCTTGTGCTGCCAAACTTCAAGGAGTTGACTCCTGGATCAATGTGTCTCATCCAAAGAAAGCTGCCCCCCAGCCCCCCTGCCTACCACCACCCAAAAGAAAGCCCTAAACCCTGACTGGACCTGCACACCAACTGATGAGCTCAAACTGAAGGTTTCCAAGAATCAAAGCAGACAAGAGCTGAAGGAAACAGCTTTCACAAGATGACTGGACCAGGCCTGTACATCCTTTTCTCACCATTGCTTCTTACCTTATTTTCTCCCTCTCTTTCTTAGAGAAAGATAATGCTCTTATCCCAATGCATTTCCCAATCTGTTGCAAAAACGAGAAACCTTTCTGACTGTTGGATCTGTCACCAGAAACTCTGATCTGTTCATGATGTTGAACATCCCTTGGTCTTATCTGTAACCAATTTCTCTTTAATCGCAAGTGTTATTGCTGATTATACCCATAAGCCTATGTTTGTTACCTATTAGGCTATTATGACTGAGTGTTCCCATACTTTATTTCAATCTTTCCCCAGTCATACTAAACACCTCTACCTTGGTCAGTTGTACAGCCTTCACTCCCCCACATTCTTTTCTAAATATGACCTGTCCCCATGCACCCAAGGGAAATACAAACGGACTGACTCCTCTTTGCAAAGCTTTTAGAAAAGACCCTTTTAGGATGGGATGGACCTTCACAGAATGTTATCCCAATTCCTTGTATCCCTGGCTTGAAAAGGTCAATCAGGAAATTCCAGCTAATGGATTTATCAGTAACCAGACCTCAGCTGGAGTCCTCTGTGCTATAGCTGTAGGTACTAGAGGCTTCAAATTCCTCTAGTGTCCTTGATTTTGTCTCCCCTATTGACTTTGGATTTCCCTAAGAACTCCTTCTTAAATAGAATCTACACCTTGCAGCTCTTTCAGATGTTATCTGCTATTATTATACTAGAGCTTGTTGATGTGGTAAGGTGTGGAGGAGGGGAAGTGTTCTATAATATTATGATAAAATCTCAGTCTTATAGTGGGCCTGTGTTCCTGGACTGTGGCCTTTACAAGTCCCCTCCCCCCCCATCCCCCCCAGGTGGGATAAGGCTCTGGTAAATTCTTTCCTCCTGAGGAGTAGTAAGCATTTGTTATGGAGAACACTCTGGGCATATTTTTAAATGACTACTTTTCCCCTACCCTGGTCAGAGCCAGGAGGGAATCTTTCTTGACTCTTTATCATGAAAACCTGGTGGGGTTCCTAGAGACAAAATCCACAAAAGATAAAACCCTCTAAGACTGCAGCCTCAATAAGTTTTTCACTCTCTTGCTAATCCACACTCAGCTTCCAGAAACTCATCAAAATTATTGTTTAAGTATTACCACCAGTTTATGGCTCCAATAGCTTCTGCTCCAGGTAAGCAAAACTCAGCTATAGTTTTTTGTATTTGTCTGTGTCTTCAGGTTTTAGGATGATGGTTTGCCCTGTGACCTCAATTCTGATGGGTCCAAGAAAAGTCATTCGTTTTTAGTTCAGACTTTTTTTTGTAAGGACAGGAGTAGGAACTTCTAAGGTCTTTACGTGTCAGAGTTGAAAGTATAAGTCTAGTTTATTTTAAAACATCTTGACCACAGTTAATTTCATACCCATTGGCTCTAATTTATGAGTCATTTCTGCATCTGCTTTATTAAATTACCAGCATATTACCTTAAGTTTTTTGAGGCTTGGTTTTAGGCTTTGTTAGGGTGAGCCTTTTCCAGTTTTGTCCCCACTCCTGGAGCGTGGCCTTTTAAAAAAGGGTCTCAACTGAATGGCCAGAATGTTTACCAGAATCTGTCCACTCTAGCTGGGCCTGAATGCCAGTGTCTCACCAGCACAGTTCAATGTCCGGAATCTCTCTTCAGCTCTCATGCTCCTAGCAGCTGTCCTGTTCTAGGCCTCCTAGAGTCTTACTATGCGGCTGAGACCCCCCCACCCACAACCCCCACCTGCTAGTGTTCTGAGTCCAAGATCTGTGGGTTTCCTTTGAGCTTCCAGTATTTGATAACTCCTACTTTTTTCCTCTGCTTCCCCAGCCCTAGGGGTGTAACTGCTCACTTTCATTGTTTTTTTTGTTTTTTTTTTCTAGTCTCCTTTAGCTCATTCAGGCCTCTAACATCTGTGTAATCAATTTCCTATATTAAATTCCCTCTGCTGAAATGCCTAGTTTGGTTTCTACTTTCCTAACTATACGTATCATACCATGCATAGTTAGAAAAGAAAAACAATGTTGAAAAGTAAGAAACAGAATGAGATCTAAAGCACCATATCATTTACTTAAATTAAACACAGGCAGAAAGACTGTTACAATCAAGATAGTGACATTGGTCATTCCCAGCATCAATTCCCTTCACAAGAAGCCCAACAAGTACAACTATCCATAGATAAGACACTGTTGTGAAGATACCCAGAACCTGGGGGTGAGGCTGAAGCACCTCTGTGTCCACAGAGACTGAGAAGAATCATATTAGAAGGGTAAGAGGAGCAGCTACACTCTGACCACGTTGCCCCTCCCTGTCTGGCACAGGACCCCATAACAGAGCCCAGCCTACAGTGCAAACCTCCTTGACATTGGTCTTGGAAACAATTTTGGATAACACCAAAAGCACAAACAATGAAAGCAAAAATAAGTGGAACTACATCAAACTAAAAAGCTTCTGCACAGCAAAAGAAATGATCAACAAAATGAAAAGGCAACCTATGGAATGGGAGAAAATATAATACTTGCAAACAATATATCTGATAAGGGGTAAATATCCAGTATATATAAAGAACTCATACAACTCAATAGCAAAGAACCCCAAATAATCTGATTTAAAAACTTGCAAGGCACCTGAATAGACATTTTTTCCAAAAAAGATGTTCAAGGTGCATGAAACAGTGCTCAACATCACATATTGTCAAGAAAATGCAAATTAAAACCAAAATGAGATATCACCTTATACCAGTTAGAATGGTTATTATCAAAAATACAAGAGATAACAAGTGTTGGTGAGGATGTGGGGAAAAGGCAACCCTTGTGCACTGCTGGTGGGAATGTAAATTGGTGCAGCCACTATGGAAAACAGTATGGAGATTCTTCAAAAATTAAAAACAGCTACCATATGACACAGCGTTTTCACTTCTGAGTATATATGTATCCAGGCAACTGAGATCACTATCTTGAAGAGATCTCTGTACCCCATATTCATTGGAGCAGTATTTACAATTGCCAAGAGATGGAAACAACCTAAGTGTCCATTGATAGATGAATGGTTAAAGAAAATGTGGTACATATATATAAAATGGAATTAGTAAAGGGAATTTAAGCATCAACTCTTGTATGTGTATTTTAGTTACACACATATCACTTTATCAATATATATCATAAATATGTACACAAGTCTGACACATATTGGTGTTAAAATATGCACATTAAAATGAGACGTCTTACAAACTTATGGTTACCAAAGGGGAAAGGGGAGAAGGGATAAGTTAGGAGATTGGGATTGACATATACATACTACTCTATATAAAAGAGATAACTAATAAGGACCTACTGTATAACACAGGGAACTCAACTCGATATTCTGTAATAACCCATATGGGAAAAGAATCTCAAAGAGAATGGATATATGCATATGTATAACTGATTGACCTTGCTGTGCACCTAAAACTAACACAACATTGTAAATCAACTATACTCCAATAAAAATTTTTAAAAGAGACATTTTATATGTTTATATATGCTACTAACCAAGTTTCTTCATTTTTTTCCATTCATTTATTCCATAACTGTTAATTGAACAACTACTGTGTGTCCAACACAGGGGATGGATAGTTGAAAATGTCTGCTCCCTGATTACAGAAAAATTCTCCTGTTTAGTAAACCATTGCCTTCCAAAGTGGGGTGAACCATCACCAAGATGGCACAAGATGATTCAATAGAGCATGGAAAAATTTTAGAACTTCTATACACTTTTAGCCCAACATTTATAATGTCTTTTTTTGTTATATTTTATACTGGACTCTATTAATTCAGTGATACAATAAAGGAAGAGTATGAGGACATAGGCGCTCATATATTTTTCAAGGGAGTATAAATTGGTACAATATAAAAGGAAGGCAGTTTACCAACATTTCTTATATATGCATACTATTTCTAGAAATATGCACAAGAACCTGGCCACGCTGGTTGACTTTGAGAAGGGGAACTGATAACTGGATCTCAGCGGAGGGAGGGAGGTGTTTCACCATATTCCTTTTTTGCACCTTTTGAATTTTGAACCATAGTACCTATTTGTTGCAGATTGGGTTTTCTGGAAGCAGATGCTGAGATGGAGTTTGGGGTACAAGCTGTTTATTAAAGATCAACACCTGTGGAAAGAGGGAAAGGAAGCAGTATTGGGCAGAGGGACCAGTCCATCTGTTATATGAGCCTGACAAAACCTTGGCTAGCCTCTGGGGAGCTCTGGAGCACTGATGGCCTCTCAGAGCAGTCCTAGGTTGGGTGGAAAGCATCTTTTTATCCCTGCCTCAGTCAGGCATTGGATGCCTCTGATCTGGGAAGGGCGTTATGGTGGGGTCAGGTAGCTCTCTGCAGCTGAGGCAGTCCCTGACAGGGCTGACAGCTTGGGTAGCAAATCTTATTTTGAAGGGAGATCGAGGTAGTGTGTCTCAGCAATGTCATTACTTTTCCTACCCGTACACTTTGTCAGAATTTGGATGGATGTAAAATCCCAACAATGTATGAAGGAGGAAAAGTCATTTTCAGATGAATAAGTCTTCAAACAATGTACCTTCCAGGCACCTCTTTCTACCTATTTAAGTCAATGATTTTACCCCCGGTCTTTGAATTCTAATGCAGTTTAAACTGATGCAAGTAGTATAATCATGTTTTTTTTTTTTTTTCTTAGAAATTTGAACGCATATAGAAAAAAATCCTAAACATATTAAAAGTAATTGCTTCTGGGAAATAGAAATTGGGGGTAATGTGGCTGGGACTTGAGACAGTGGTTTTTCATCCAACTGGAACACTTTTGAGAGTGAAAGAGGGGGCACTATTAATAATTACACTGGGATATTAGGCATAAATCAGAACTGTCCCTGGAAAACTGGGATGCAGCCACCCTAACTATAAGCCTTGTAGAATTCTTTTGACTTTTTAAACTTGTGCATGTATTTCTTTGCTAAACATAAAATTAATCTTAAAAGAAGATTGATAAGGTTTTGGAAGTCAATTAGTACAGCTTCACACTTGCAGAAATGACATCTGTGATAACTCATTTTTGATATTCCTATCTGTTGTATAACCATCCAGTCTCTGCTCAAACGCCTTTCCGTTGCACATGTGGGTCAGATCTATTCCTGGGCAACTATAATTGTTAGGAGCTTATTTCAAAACTGCTAGTTTATAACTTTTGCCAATAGGTCATAATACAGAAGGCTTTCTGACTAGCTCTGGTTTTAGATGTGCATCACTTTCATTAGTCCAAAAGAAGTGACACCTCCTCTGCTTTTCTGCACCACTGTGCTGTATTTATTAGTATTAGAGTGAACAGTGCACACAGATCTGAAAAGTGGGGAGAGTAGGTTTGCTTAGGCTAAGAAACAAGACTTCAGAAATGATTTAGTGTCTTGGGTAAGGTCAGGAATAACTCTACAAGGTAAAAGCCTTGTCAGGTTTGATTGGCAAGTGAAAGGCTCGTGCATCAGAGAAATTGCTGACTTCAGTGTTGTGTAACCCCTGGCTCCATGCCTGCTCCATTCTTCTATCAGGCTGCCACCATTGCCCTCCTGCTGTCCTCTATGATGTAGGACATGGCCAAGATTCACACAGTGAGAAGGTTGAAGGGACAGTTGTTAAAATGTCACCCACACAGACTGAAATCCAAATGGCTTAATTCACCATGATACATTTGCATCAATGAGAGTGAAAAAGTAAAGAGGTTGTGGTTTCTAAACAAAGGAAGTAATGCTTTAGTTACTGAAATGCAAATGGCTTAATTGGGAGGGACAGAAATTCATAGAAATAATTAACAAAAATTAATCAGGTCAAAAAGTTATATTAAGAGGAAACTTAAAGCATCTCTGTCACAGTTAGATCTGCAGTTGATTTGTGGTAAAAGAAAGTACATATAGAAATTCAAGAGTCAGATGTAAATATTTTAGCATTTGATCAATTTGTGACTTCAGTTAATATTTCAATTTTGTGATAAATACGACCTTTGCATTCCATTGTAGATATTTTAATGTAGAAAGAACCTTGCAGGTTCTTAATGGGTACTGTTTTGTTTGTTTAAGTATTCTGCCTTTCCTAAAGGATGTGCTCATTCCCTAATGCTAATAATCCTTAACTCATAGGTAGGCTCAGGCTGCAAAAATGTTTACTTTTGCCTACTATAAGCTGTTGAATTGAGATGATTGTGCATTAGTTTAAAATTTTAAAGTTGTTAACTGAGCCTTTAGTGTGCAGTATATGTACAATATAAAACAAGAGGATCTTAAAGACTTTTTGTTGTGGTGGTGGTGGTGTGGTTTTTTTTTTCTCTTTTTTTGCAGCACACGGGCCTCTCACTGCTGTGACCTCTCCCGCTGCGGAGCACAGGCTCCGGACGCGCCGGCTCAGTGGCCATGGCTCACAGGCCTAGCTGCTCCGCGGCATGTGGGATTTTCCCGAACCGGGTCACGAACCCGTGTCTCCTGCATCGGCAGGCGGACTCTCAACCACTGCACCACCAGGAAAGCCCCTCTTGTGGTCATTATTGTTTTGGTCTAAGAATTTTAAATTAGTTACGTACAAATGTGGAGCATTTTCTTCCCTCTAGTGGTTAAAAATAGCTTTGCAATATCGGTTACAATTCAGTGCTTTAAATTACCAGGGAAAAGCTATGTGATCTTTTAAAAGCAGTTTGAAAATTAGGTGCATGGCCGTAGCTAATTAGTATTGCTGCATATTTTAACAAAGTGAAACCATAGTTTTATGTTTTATTAACCACAATATACGAATGCCTGGAAATCTGCCAAGAGGTAAAATAAATTTTGAGATAGTTTTTCTTCATGATTAAAATAATATTTCTCTATCTCTACAAAGAGAGTATTAATTCCACATTAATCTCATTATAATATTATGCCGCTCCTCATTCTAATAGTGATTTTCCTGTTTGACTCCTATAATACATTAGTTCCTATATATAGGAAGAGAATAATGGGTGATAATACTTCGCATTTCCTAAGCTACAAATGTGATAATATGTATTACCTTTGTGTTATATTGTGAGAGGAAAACTTCATGATATATGAAAAACAAAAATGGGCTATTAGGAAGAATGTGATAGAGCCCTGGAGTTCAAAGAGGAGTGATATAACATAGTAGGTGAATGGCTGTCGTCCATCCTTCATTTCTCAGGGAAATTAAACTAATCAAATGCTTCATTTTCATTACTGTTCTGAAATAAATGTGTTCTCATATCTGACTGGTAACAGAACCTTTGCTGTCCCAGGTATTTCTAAAGAAGCACTGGCTTCTGCCCTAGGTGAATACAAAATAGTATGAAGTAGTGAGATCATAAAATACTTCAGGAGAAAAAAAAATTAGCAACAATTACTTCCTTTCAAAATAAGCTTCAAGGGAATTTAGGAAAAATTTAATGTTCTGGTGAAAAAATCTAATATTCCTAAATAAGTCTGTCAGAATCAGAGCATCTCTAAAAAGCATCAACCTTATTGTTGTCAGAGGCATTTCCTGGCAGGCAAAATAATGTTAGAGCTTTGGGTATGGTTACTTAAATATTAATAGTGTGAGTATAACTAGAAAATAGTGCCCGACTATGTAAAAAGTAAGTGAAATGGACTTAATACCACTGAATTGTACACTTAAAAATGGTTAAAATGGCAAATTTTATGTTACATATATTTTACCATAGCAAAATAGAATACATAAAAAAAGGCAAATGAAATCTCCCTGATTTTTTAATGTTAATACTTCTAACAGTGAATAAAATGTGCAATGTCTAATAAACATTTTAGGAACTCAAGGCCACTTAATAAGTAGTAAATTAAAATAAACATTGGGTATAATGTTCACCAGAAAATATTTTCCTAATTCAGTCTGACTCCAAACAGCAAAGTGATTATATTTTCCACAGGGCTTTCAGTAACCAACATCAATCTGTGAGAAGCAGGGAAAGGCTGCAACACCCAAGTACTCCCACAATTCATATCGTCGGGCTGGGACAGGCTTACTTCGGATTTATTTTAATTCCCTTATTGCTTTGTCCCACTTCATGAATGGGATTGATAAGAAACTGCAGACAGCCCAGGGAGTGAGAGACCTAACCCGTCAGGAGCGTACTTACTGATGCCTTTCTCCCGCTCCACTTGCCAGTGACTGTGTAATTCAGTGGCTCTCTTGACCTGTATGGTTCTCCCACTGAAGCAGAAACTGATATTTGAGATTCATCAACAACAATAGCACTTTGTTTGCTGTAAGGAAAAAAAATCATTAGTTGCTTCTTTAGAGTCTAAGTTAAAAATGGTACAGCGTTTCTTCTGTGATGTTTTTACCCTTTACGGTCATTCATTCTGATAAGGTAGGCACCTCCCTACCTGCTCTTAAGGTAGATACCTTAAGGAGTGGCTAGGTTAAAGCTGTCTAGGAATCTAAGATCTTTTTTTCTCTCTCTCTTCCTTTCTTCCTCCCTCCCTCCTTCCCTTCTTCCCTTCCTTCCTTCCTTCCTTCTTTCTAAAATCTGTATATAATGTTTAGAACATTGAGACTTTCTTCCTGGGCTCCATTGAACTCATATTTTCTGTTTAAAGCTTCATTCAACAAATGTTTCCTGAATGCTTACAGTATTTGAGGGCTGGATGGGAGGTAGGTGACGCGGTGGTGGATAGGATAGTGGATGGAAGAGGAAGAGTGTAAACTTTGACGTGAAACAGACCTCGGTGGAGCCCATTTGTTAGCTCCCGTTTTTTCAGAATGTTCTCTGTGAGCTCAGTTCCCATGTGTAAAAATGAACATAACAGGAGTGGCTAAAACAGCATTAAATGTTAAAACAGTTATCATAACAATCAACAGTCATTATTATTTAGCTGGGGATGGGATACAAAGAAGATTAGGACAGTCTAGTGCAGGGACTCCTAATTAGGGACGATTTTGCCTCCCCCCCGCCAGGGAACATTTGGCAATGTCTGGAGACATTTTTAGTTGTCCCATTTGCAGGGTGGCACCTAGTGGGTAGAGACTACAGGTGCTGATAACCATCCTGTGATGCACGGGGCAGCCCCACAACAAAGAATTGTCCAGCCCCAAAATGTCAATAGCGTTGACCTTGTTCTAGTGAAGGAAAAAAAATTAAGATATGCTATATATTTTATACAACAAGGAAGTGAGCTTGAGGAGAGGCTGGGCAGACCCGTCTGGTTGCCTATCCGATATCCATGCTCTTTTTTTCTATCATCATCGTGGTTGAGGCAATGTGCCCAAAGGAGAAACTACATTTCCCAGCTTCCCTTGCAGATTGGGGCAACCAGTGACAGGAAAGAGGAAGTTGTTGGATGGGGCCTTTTGGAAAAAGAGCACGCCTGTGCTTTGCCCCTTTGTTTTTGCTGCGAGATGGCCTGGTGGGAATCTTGTGGTTAGGATGATGGAGCAGAAAGATGGGAGGAGTCTAGATCCTTGATGACTATGGAATTCCCACACCAGCCCAGAGCTGCTTCCTTCCAGGCATTTTTTTGCGGTACGCGGGCCTCTCACTGCTGTGGCTTCTCCCGTTGCGGAGCACAGGCTCCGGACGCGCAGGCTCAGCATCCATGGCCCATGGGCCCAGCCGCTCCGAGGCATGTGGGATCTTCCCGGACCGGGGCACGAACCCGCGTCCCCTGCATCGGCATGCGGACTCTCAACCACTGCGCCACCAGGGAAGCCCCTTCCAGGCATTTTTATGTGTGGGGAAAGAAAAGCCTCTCTTGGTTAAAACAATTTTATTTAGGTTTTCTGTTAAATGCAGCTGCATCCAAATTTGACCAGGGTCTTGAAAGATTTTTGATAAGTATAAAAGGGGCCTTTGAGCCGAAGGAATTAGCATGAACAAAGGCACAGAAATGTGAAAGTGCATGTTTCTAGGGAATAACATGTAGCTTGGTATGCTTATTAAATAAAATGATAAGTTGCATAGGAAAAGTGTCATGTAATGTTTGCAGGAAGATCTTTATGGAAAAAAATGAAAAAGAAAAAACACACATGAAGTAAGTAGAGGCCAACGCTTTCCCCTTTCTTGACTATTTCATTTTGTTGGACCTTTCATTGTTCTCACTGAGAAACTGGTCCCAGAGCCAGTACATTTTTTTTCCTTTTTGTATTTCTCAAGGTCATTGTCACAGCATGATGTATGAAATGTGGACTTGAGAGCACATGGAAGTTCCCTTCCCTGAAAATCATTGACGTATAGCGTGTGTCATCCCCAACTTTCCCCTGAAGCTCCACACTTTGCTCATTATCAAAAGTGAAGTTTTAATCAAAACACCAAAATCTGACAGATGTAAAATTCCAAAGCCAGATCACTGTGTGCAGACTTTTTAAAGGAAATGGTTGGAAAGTGGTTCCACTAAGTCCTCAATTTTCTCACCCACGTGGAGACCATGAAAGTATAAGATTTGGGTTTATGAAGAGATTTCTTTGGGGAGCATTGTTACCCTACTGCGAATGCCCCCCACCCATGCCCACATGCTGGGGATTACTGAGTCCATTACTCTTCAGGGAGCATCTTCTATACGATGAGGAAATGTGTTCCATGTGGTTGAGAGAAACAAAAAATTGATGCTCAACTCCAGGTCAAAAAGCTAAAGAGTCTGGGGGCAACAAGATAGAAGAGGCATGTTGGGATCACACCCAGTGTGGAGGGCGAGCTGTGGGTAACCAGGTATGAGCTGCAGGGAAGAGAGATTTGCAGAAGCTGTTTCGAGTCCTACTCGAGAGGACCCCTAGAAGACCGTGTCCCAGGGTGAGGGCTGAGGCCAGCCATGATGCGTGGTACCATCCTCTGGGTCCTGAGAGTGAATCCATACACCCTGGCAAGAACCGTTCTATAACTCCTTCCTTCTCATCTCAAATTCTCTTCCATCCCAGAAGAGTCCAACAGAGCCGGAGAGTGAGGAAGCAGTTGAGGTTGGAAAAGAGAGCAGAAGTCGATCTCATTCCTGTCCCCCAACTCAGACCTCACATGGTGAGGTGAAGTGTTGAAGATGAATGAAAGAATGTAGATTGAAACGTTGATTACAATGGAATTGAGACTGTGCATTTTGACTTAGGCCAAAGAACAGCTAAGAGCATCAGGGAATTTCCTGGCATCTGGCCAAGTTTCCATCCAGGGCCAGGGGAAGATTTCTGCACATCTCCTTCCCCACCCTTTACATTTTAAAGGGGATAGTGAGACACACACACAAAATTGCGTTTTGACTACATTTCATGAATTGTGCAGTTATATTTTTTACCCACTGTGGGATGTAAGTAGACCTCTCAGGCCTGTGTGACAGGTTGGCCCTGGTGTTTCATGTAGAAAATGAAAGCTGCTCTGATTAATAAATGGGGGAGGGGGCACTGGATTTTGGGAGAGTAGGCAGAGGAGCCAGCAGGACTGAGATGGGGGGGAGCAGGACAGACTACATAATTTGTGGGGCCCGATGGAAAATGAAAAATGCAGCACTCGTTCAAAATTATTAAGAATTTCAGGACAGTGACAATAAAGCACTTAACCAAATGTGGGGCCTTGTGCACCTACATGGGTCACATGCCCATAAAGCCACCCCAGTGAGCATCAGAGGTTAGAAGAGGAGGAGACCCTGCTAGGGGTCCAGGTAAAGAGAGACTTGGGAGAAGAAGCTTGTCTAGTCAAGACTTTTTCAGTGTAATGATGTGCAATGTGATCGCCTCTTTGAGATCCCACAGATCTGCAGAGAGATCGCAAACTTCCTTATGTGAATGGATTTCTTGTAGAAGCTGGTGAAGGGGGTGGCAAGTGGCTAAAACAGAGTAAGCTACCTGGTTAAGGGGACAGCTGACACCTGGTTATGCACCTAACGTTTTCCATAAATTTCAAAGGTTTAGGTAAAGAACCCATGTTCTACGACAAGAGATTTCCTTGCATCATGTAGTATCAAGGGATCGATTGGCCTTTTTGTTTATTTATTAGTGCAGCAGGATGTTGCATACTTGCACTTTGCTCAGGATGGGCAACTGGGGACCAAATCTGGAAAGAGGCTCTAAATCCTTGACATTGTAATGGAAACCATGGATGGCGGGGGCCAGACACTCCTTCTGGGTTTAAGAAGAGATGGCAGAGCCACATCAGCCCCTGCCGTGGCCCATGCCCCTCCCAGCAATGTATGAGAGGTTGACTGGGAGGGGGCTGCTGCAGCTGCCCCTCACCCCGAAACCAAGCAAGAGAGGTTCCTAGAAAATCACTCGTACAGAGTGGGATCACGAAGCAGATCACCCATTTCTGATGGGTAGTTTGTATTGGCAGTAGGCTTGCTGATCTGCCTCTGCCCCTCCTAAGCAGGGCAAAGGGGGTTGGAGACAGATGGGGGCCGTGGTGGGGCAGCCGAGGAGCAGCTTCAGTCCTGCCTTGGCATGACAAGGCCATCTGCCTTTTCTATAGATGAAGTGGACGCTGAGAAGGTAGCTGTCTTGAGCCTTTCTTTCTGGCAATAAGAGGCCATGGAGAGTACAGGTGGGATGAGGGTGGTTGGAAGAGATCAAGGAGCATCCAGGTCTCTTAGGTCACTGACCTAGGCAGTGTGACGTTCCCTCAGTGCTTCCCGAAGAACTCCCTTGTAGCAGAAGCAACATTATATAGAGAGGATGAGACAGGGACTCTTGATTCCCATCCCCATCCTGCCCATCCCCCTCCCTTGCCCACCCAACACCCTGGAGAAGATAGGAGAGGAGATTTTTTTCCAGAGGCCTACCGTTTTCCCTCCCACCACCCTACCTCGGGCGTGAGAAAGGGCCGGCAGAGAAAAAGAGCAGCCTTGCTCCTTTCCCACTTCACGTCCTTCCAGCCCCCAGCCCTGCCAGCAATGGGGGAGGAGAAACTTTCCTTTGGATATGAGGCTGCCATCTTCAGCTGGACTTGACTGAGTTTTTTTAATATCAAGAAGTGACGAGGAAGTTTTAGAGTCTGTCCAGGGTATCATTAAGGTGGTCTCTACCCAGCAGGAAAAGGAGATTCAACACAGCCCAGCTGGGGGCAGGATGGGAGAGAATTAATACCATTTCTGGCTTGCACCCTAAGGAATTGAGGTTGCTCAATAAACTGATTAATATCTGACTAAGGACTTCTCATTCTATGACAGAAGTTGAATCACTGTGCATTCGCGTGGTGGTGTACTGTGTTTATAAATTGTTAGTTTTAAGAGTGTGATTAGATTTTCTCTGCAAATCAAAAACTTGAAATATTAAGTGAGGAGAAAAGAGACACACCAGAAGGCAAATTTCCAGATATAGATAGAAGAGACACTTAGGTATCTAATAACTGTCTTTTTCTTTTATCTTTCTTTTAAAAAAAATTTTCAATCTATCACGGATTCACTAACAGTTGATGCAATGGCAGAAATAGGTGTATAAAAATATTTGTAAATAATTTATTATTCATGTTCATTTATTTGTCAAACATGTTATTCTGTTAAATTGTTTAATATTCATCATAAAATTTGCCAGGCTACTCCTCTATTTAATTTTTTACTTAAGTGTGACTGTGTTCATACGATAGTGGTGTGGCAAATCAGTCTCTCTCTCTCCTCTTCTCCCCATTACTAGAGGCTTCTTAAGTATATTCAATGCTCTTTTTATTTAGACAAGATTACTTCATCTTTCATTTCATCTTTACATTACAATATTCTTCACATTTTTTTAAAACTTTCAATATATTAGCTGTACTGAGAAGGAAAAATTGCTGTGAATGATAATCTATTAAGAGAGGGCAATGACTTCATGCCTTGTTGTCTTCACCTCAGAGTTGTTACAGCTTTATGTCGTCTTTAGGAACAGGCTCCAGATTTCTTATTTTTCTTGTTTCAATTCTGCATCATCTATTTTCTTCAATCCCAGTCTCCTAAAATGTAAGCAGTACAAAATATTCTCATCCATCACAACAATAGCATGTAAAAGAAAGCATATGCAAATGCAGGTCATGACCCTAATTGCCTAATTATACCTGAATTGAATTGTGTTGCACTTGAAATGAATGGGATGTTGATGGGATCCTGAATTTGTCATGGGCACTTAGAATGACAATGTTACCGTTGACTCATCTCTCTCCCACATCGCCACCCCACTCCCAACATCTGATTAGTTGCCAACCTCTACCTGTACAATATCTCAGGACCTCAGCAGAAACATCAGTGGTTCTCCTTTTCCTGATAAGCAACATTCAGAATATTTTATGTGGCTCTGAATATCTGCACCCTCTGCTCTTACCCCACCCTTCTTGTCTTCTTTCCTCTTCTCACCAAACTGAGCCCCAGCTCTTCTTGGCTCACCTTGCTTTAGTGCCTTTGCTCATACTCCTCTCTTTGCCTGAAAATACCCTCTCTCTTCCCTCTAGTCTCTGAATGTTCAAAATAGAGTCACCATTCAAAGTCCAACTCATGAAATATCCCTGGATTCCCACATGAAGAAACATTCTTTTTTTTTGAGTCTCTGTAAGACCTTATTAGTGCCTCTCATATCATTTCATTTATCCTATCAAATATTGAGGGCTTACTACCTGCCAGACAGTTGTAGGCGTTGGGAATATGACAATGGACAAAACTTATGGGATTTATAGAACTGAAATTCTAGTAAAAAGGATGAACCCTAAATATATAATATGTCAGATGAGGATAAGTACCATGGTAAAAATAAATCAGGAGTTCTCTGAGAAGCTCTCACTGATGTCACAACCTGCCTCCTTATTTCCTTCAGGTCTTAACCAAAGGGTCAGGTTCAATTTTATATAAAAAATTTTTTTAACATATGCTCTGTACTAGAACATAATAGTAGCTTATTAAATTTTTGAACCTCTTGTGGTAGCTTGTGCTCTGATTTGTACTAGTAGATAATTCAATAAATACATATCAATATAAAGAATGATTATAATAACAGGAATTATTTATAAAAAGATCCTAGAAAAAGAAATTTTGATTTAAAGTTGAGGAAAAAGATCTTCTGAATTTGAGACCTGGGTTATTGAGATGGTGTCCTTTGTACCTGCAGGCAACTCCCTCATGCAGGACCTTTTATGCTAGAGAGGTCAAATGTTGGACAATATGTCATAGGCATGAATTCCCGATTCCGTCATCGCCTGTTATTACTTAGTGACTGGCTGTAGAGTAATGAGAGGGATGCCCATATGTGGCTTAGGGGAAGCTATCTCATTATTTCATACCTGTAGTCGTGTTTATAACTGACCTTCTATAGCTCTCACTTTACAGGTGTTTATTTCCCTGTGCCTTTTCCTTTTGCCTTCCAAGAAACCTAACTTTCTTAGAAACTTCTTTTGAAAACACGTAAGCCTTTTTAAACTTTCCGGATTAGCTCTACATAACTGCCTATGCATTTTAATTGGTATTCAAGTATTTACCTTAGGTTCTTTTGATCAGGATTCTGGATTTCTTGGGGCTGGCAGGTCACGGAGTAAAGTAACCCATTGGCAGATGATGAATGCATGGATTGTTGGAGCAAATCACTCAGTGTCTTGGTGACACTTTTGGCTATTGTTGTTCTCCCAAACCTTTGGGGCAGATTAGGAACATGTCTCGAGATGCTGTCCTCTGTATTGCTTCCAAATCTCAGAGGCGGGTTGGCCATCGCCCCAGTGCTTCTTTCTTCTTCCATGGTCCTCCCAAATCTCAGTGGCAAGTTGGCTACTGAGGGTGACATTTTGTTGACTGCAGGTGTACTCATCTTAATGACGTTTTTTGGACCCCAGTCTTTTAACTCTTCAAAATTGAGACTTCTTTCTTTTCCCCAGCAGAGATCTCCTCTAGGCTATAATTAGAAATAACCATTAAAATAACATTATTATTATAAGCAATGGATTTAAACCCCAAATTAAGTTAAATCCAGACTTTAATCTGTAGGATTGTTAAAGCTATGAACAAAGTTTGTGCTTTCATGTGCAGAATTTTTAAAATAAATAATTTGTATTAAGCTTCTTAAAGCAGTCTAGTTTCACCGTCCCTGGACTATTGTAAGACAACTCTAAAATATTAATAAAATATATACAGTGCATGCAGCAATGTGTTCGAGCAGCAAGAACATAATGAAGTAGTGAAATGAGGCAAAAGTTTATTTTACTGCAGTTATTCTCCTTCAGTTTTGATTCATGTTGTTTATGAACTATTTCATAGATTTTTATATTTTGTTTTTAGAGACACCTCCCACTGCCTCTCCATTTCTCTTGTTTCCCTCCTCTTTAAAAGCCAGAGTGGTGGGTTCATGAAAGCAGAGATGCTGGCCACATTTTGGGGTACAGCTGGAGGAGACTTCTTTTTTACCTGTTCATATTCAGAGTTCCACTCTAAAAGCATTTCTCAAGAAATTGATTGCATTTTTGTCAGTATGTAAATTATATTAGTAAAACACCGATTGCTTTGTGGGTTACTACACCACTACTATACCAACTTTAAAGCAACCACTTAAAATACAGCAAATATTTAATTGGATTTAGTTTTACCATGAAAGTTTGTCCATATGAAGATTTTTAAATAACTGTTTTCTGATTGTAAAAAGTAATACCTATTCATTTCAGCAAATTTGGGAAATTCTATAAAGGCATAGAGAACAAAATAAAAATAACAGGGAATTCCACCATCTAGGGATAAACATTTTGCTTTGATATAGAAAGACAATTCAAATGTCCAGCTGAAATGTATCCAGTACTTATTTCTGCAACTACTTATTACAGCTGTGCACTTCTGAGTCAAATCAAAAATTAATGCGCCTTATGCTTGCAAAGTATCAAACTCTGCACTAAAATGGTCGTGAGAGGCCAAGCTGTGTGCTGTTGTGCTACCAAATACAAGTTAGAGCCGTACGCTGCCATGCGAATGCTGAAGTGTGACAAAAAACAAAACACGAACTTCTTCCTTACTCTTTACAAAAGCACTGGACTCAGGACAGATGTTCAGTAGTTTATGCTAGTCATGTTAGATAGAGTTAAAAACTTACCTCAGAATATTTGTCATAATTCTTTTTGCTGTGAAGATTGGGCATCATTGATTCATCTGAACAGAAGATGTTTGATGTTAATAAGATTGAAGTGGCTAGAGTCAGTAAAATGAATTGTTTTGATGAAATAATTTCCATTTTGTCCAAAATCTAGAATTAAGTTTATATGTGCAGCCCGATGTCTATATGAAGGGAGATTGTGGTCTTTTTATCCTGTCCAAAAACAAAGGAAAGTTCACTTTCACAGCGAACTCAATCCCACGTGTTTTAAGCACCAACATTAATTAGTGTTTAACTGAAATATGTATGTAAGGAATGTGGGTAATTCATTCTAGGAAGACAGCAACGTTTCTGCTTGCAAATTCATTAACTTTGAAAATAAGTTTCTTCCTTATGAAGAAGCATTTAATTAGATAAGTTTGGGGCCATCGTCATTAAGATTCCAAACAGAATGCTTCATTTCTCTGAGCTCAAACAAGAAGTATTTTCTTTTTGGTGTTTACGTCAATTCTTGGGAGAAGGAAAGAAAAGTATTCAATACATGCTAGCTCTGTTAAAAAAAAAAGTGGTTTTTTTTCACACAAAAGAGTTAGGCGTAGTATTTTCAAAATGTCAGACAAAATTACAAGTGTGAAAAGAATTCCAAATCACATAAGACCCAAATAAAATGCCATTAATTAACTTTTTGTAAAATGCTGTTTGGTTATTAAAAAGCTTCAGGAGTAAATGTCAACTGCAACGTGGAGGGTGTGCATAAGACCCAGCGATTGGCATTTTGACAAACTGGCTGTCTCAGGAGAAGCTGGAGGCAGCTCAAGGCTTTTTGTATTTGCCCTGTGGGCCTTATTTGGCAAAACTGTATAAATCACCGGGATTTTATTTCTATGACGATGCCGCATCCTACCTTCCACCTCAAACCCCTTAAGAACCCTGGCAGAGGATTGGTAAATCACGCACATGCTAATTTTGTTGCTCCCCTAGCCCATATTATTTAGGTAATGTTGTGGTCTGTGCACGGGTTGGAAGAAGAATTTCCAGACACGAAGTATTTTAGAAAAGGGTGAGTTTATTGAGAACAAAGAGCAGAGTTAGTGATGGGCGCTACAGCTACAGCCAGTCGGCTCTCCCCGGTCTATCAGGAAGTCCGCCCACTGTATCTCCTTTCTTTCTTTCCCTGCCCAAGTCGCATGGTGCACGGTGCGTACCTCAGTTGCATGGTTTGTGCCTTAGCCACACGCTCAGGGGTCATCTCTCATGGTCAAGATGTGATTGTTGGGACAGTCGGCCCATTTTGTGCCTTAGTCGTGCGGAGAGATCACTGGGACAAAGGGAATGCCTTTCGTCAGCCAGTGACTCTCAGTACCCCCATTCTACGGCATACAGGCGAAGAATGGGTTCTGGTACGTCTCGGGAGCCTCCCTCAGACTCACCCCTCGGCTGTATCCTTAGGAACTGGAAAAATTTGACCCTGAAAATCTCAAAAAGAAGAGACTCATTTTCTTTTGTAACATGGCTTGGCCCCAGTTTACATTGGGGAACCAAGAACAATGGCCTCTTAATGGCACACTAAATTATAACACGATCCTCCAACTTGATCTCTTTTGCCGGAAACAAGGAAAGGACTCAGAGGTTCCTTATGTCCAGACCTTTATGGCCCTTAGTCAGAATCCGGATCTGAGGGACTCATGCCGCATGTGTCTTTCTGTTGCCGCCTTATCCCCCCGACCCCCTCTGTCTCCCTCTCTAGCAGATCTCCTAGACGACCCTCTACTCGACCTTTCCTGTCCCCCACCTCATCAACCCCCTTTGTTTCAGCCCCCGCCCCCGCCTCAACCCACAGCTCCCCAACAGGCACCCCCTTATCGGGGCGAAAGCCCCCTCTCCTCACACAACATCAAGAACTGCCCAACGCCAGGAAACAGGTTCTAATATGCTCCCCCTAAGGGAAGTAGCAAATGGAGACATGGGCATTATTAGAGTCCATGTTCCCTTTCCCATGTCTGACATTTTCCCAAATTCAAAACAAGTTAGGTTCCTTCAGTCAGGATCCCACCACTTTTATTAAGGAATTTCAGGCCCTCACTATAGCCTTTGACCTGACCTGGCAAGCCATTCACATAGTCCTGACCACTTGTACTCATGAAGAGAAAAACAGGATATGGGCATTAGCCCAAGCTTGGGCAGATGAGTCACAGCTCTGTTTCCAAAACCTGGATGGATGGGGACCCATTTGGGGCTAGCTAAATGACTCTCTTTGTAACTACACCCTCAATTTAAATCAGACTAGCCTGGAGTGGAATCCCTGGTCAGAGGAAAATAAATATGATGTATATGAAGGTAATTTCACTTTGTATTGGGGAAATTCAAGGAAAAATGAGACTAAGAAATATATTAATGAAGACCACATACCCATAAATTGCTCGGCCCTGGGAACTAAATATGTGGGGATCGGTGTGACCACCCGACACTTACTTAGTTTAACCTCCCGACAAGACTTTCCTCCAAAATATAACATAATTCAACTAATATTTAGAAATTTGTTATGCCAATCCCCCCATCACACTCATAATCAGTCAGAGCCTGGCTTCTCCCCTTTATGTATAGATGATTATTTCCTCAGTGCCTGGCCTTCCCAATGTAATCCTAGGCCATGGGACCCCAGTCTATTTCCAGAGGAAAACTCCCAAAATGTCAGGGCCTGGCTCTGGGGACCCACAACAGGGATATCCTTGAGGTGCACCAGATTTTCATTTCTATGCAGTAACAGGGTCTGTATGGATCTTCCCACACTTTGGAGGGACTCCTGCACAATTACTGTGGTGGTCCCAGAGGTGACCATTATGACTACAAAGGATTTAGCTTCCTTAGGCATTCCCAACCTTGGGTCCTTCCTCAAGGAGGCCTTCAGACCTGTCTGGGAGAGACAAAAACAAACCACTGATTGGGGGGACATGCTTATGATAACCCAGTTCTTGAACTGCCTGAAATAGTACACAGCGTCTGTAGAGGGCTCTTTGGTTTGCAGGCATACCCCTCTTAGAGAGGAGCATTCTCCATCGCACCATCATGGTCCAGGAATCTTGGAATGCTACAGTAGCAGCCATTGAGGAACAGCAGTCAGCCCTAGGCTCTCTGGCCAAGGTGCTTTTACAAAATAGGAGGGCCAAAAAAAAAAAAAAAAAAAAAAATAGGAGGGCCCTTAATGTTATAACAGCTGAGGTGGGAGGTGTCTGTGCCCTACTAAATGAGACAGGCTGCTTCTATGTTCATACCTCTGGCCAGGTTGAAGAAGACCTTCAGAGTCTAAAGAAAAAGATCAAATTAACAGAATATTTAAAAGAGAGAGCAGAACAGTGCCCCAGCTGGCTTTCCAGCCTCCTCTCCTCTATGGGGATCCAGATATGGACATGGCTGTTTCCCTTGTTGGGACCATCAATCCTGATAGCCTTTGTTTTGTTGTTTGGACCCTGCATATGAACACATTATCTAAGTTCATCTCCCAACAGGTTCAAAAGATTCAATTCCAGATGGTGCTACAACAAGGATACCAGCCAGTTGGCACATGGACTGTGTTGGAGCAAGCCACCTTATCATTCCGCGGACTCTCATCTCCCTCCGTAAATACACCCTGACAGAGAGTGGGTATCGGGAACCCAGGACCCCTATAACGCCCCTGTCCAGCAGGAAGAAGCTAGGAACGGTCATCACCCCTTTCCCCAATAACCTGGGCTCCTCTGGCCGGAGATGGGGATAGGTAGATAGTCAGTCATGAATGGGGTATTAAGGGGCCAAAGATTGGCCCATAAATAAAAAGAGGGGAGAATGTGGAGCCCTGCATCAAGGACACCCTACATAAAGGACACAGGACAAAAACTCTGGAATTAACCAATCCCCCATAACAACTGTTGCCATGGGCTCTCCTGGTCTAAACTGGACAGCCCCCCGACTCCATATCAGGTAAAATATTCACCATGTAGCAACCTTATAGCATCCTGACCAATCACCTAATGCCATCCTGCCAGCAGGAATTTTCTTTGTCTTGAGGCTATAAAAGTTGGCTACTAGCCCGCAAAGGGGGTCCACTTTCCCTGGCTAACAGGAAGTCGGCCCGCTGTTCTTGCAGTGACCCTTCTCTTTTATAAACTCTGTCTTCCTTACATTCTGCCTTGTGTCTGGAAATTCTTTTCCAACCTGCGCTCGGACCACAACAGGTAATCTTGCATTGCCACAGGCGCATGGACATCATGGCATAAGAAAAGAATTTACAGAAATAAATGCTTATTTACTGAAATGCCAAAGCAGGTCTCTTTTGGAGCAGCTGACTGGTATTCTATTTACTTATTCATTTGGCTGCCTTGCATCTTTGTTGCTACACCCGGTCTTTCTCTAGTTGTGGCGAGCGGGGGCTACTCTTGGTTGCGGTGCATGGGCTTCTCATTGTGGTGGTTTCTCTTGTCGTGGAGCACAGGCTCTAGGCGCGTGGCCTCAGTAGTTTTGGCTCACGGGCTCTAGAGCGCAGCCTCAGTAGTTGTGGCGCACAGGCTTTGTTGCTCCACAGCATGTAGGATCTTCCCGGACCAGGGCTCGAACCCATGTCCCCCGCGTTGGCAGGCGGATTCTTAAACGCTGCGCCACCAGGGAAGTCCCTGACTGGTATTCTTAAAGACCTCCTTTATCACTAGACTGCCTAGGTTCTAGAGAAATCATTACTTGTTCCCACCTCTCCATTCAACCCTCTCAGAAGAAAAAGACCTTGCACTGATCGATTTCTAACACTCCAGCTACTTCTAGATACAGGCACTTAGAGCTGAATTCACAAAAGAGCAAGTCATAAAATTGCACCTTTTATGTCAAGAATTGTACCACCTCTAGCTTCTCTCACCAACCTACCATAATTTGAGGTATGAGATGGGCAGAAGTGAAGACCTTTCTCTCTATTAAAGATCTACAGAATAAATCAGAAAGTTGAAAAACAATTGTGGGTAAACACATGTACCCCAAGGTCACACTTGCCTGTGACCTCTCTTAGGCAGTTGACATCACTGGTCTCATTTATTTTGGACTCTGGTAGCCAAGAATCCCCACAGCAGGAGGCAATTAATTCAATTCATAGTCTACTGTTAATTTTGCAATGTTGTTATTGGATTATTTGGGTTTAATTTCCCTGAGGATTTAATACATTTCTCTTCCAAATTGTTCCTTTGCAAACTGCTGATGGAACTTCCTGTTTATTGTGGTCAGTAGATCCAAACTTTTGAGAATTGGGTGAAGCAAGGAGCAAGTTATGTTGGCCGAGTTCAGGCTCTGGAAAAAGTGGAATGGATCAGCCTGGGTCTCTTTCAAAACATGCTTGTATGTAGTTGTTTCAAACTTTAGCAGTTCACCAGTCTTCAGTGCTGCTACTCGGGGTTTTGGCACATCAATTAATTTTTCTGACTGCAGTCAGTATCCAGAGTAGCTGATGTGACTAATTACTCCCTTGCCTCGACTGGGTTTAAACTTCCAAGTTTAGAGTATAATTAGAGTTCTAATCTTATTAATATAGGGCTTGGCTCTTTTCAACTACATCTTCCATTAGCTTTGAAAATGTTAACAGGTATAAGAGAACATTACCTAACATACACAATACGAAATCACCATAAATCTTTTGATGAAATGTGCTGCCAAATACCTAGCACATTTAGGGATTCTTGATGAGACATATGAGCATACAAAAATAAAATCTATCTCCCTGACGTGTGGCATTTCCACACATGCTTCGTTTACTAAGACTTTAGAGAACTTAAGCCTCCTCCCTTCTAAGCTTTTCTCTCCATCCTGGACACTTCTGAGCTTTGGAAACCCCAGATACTTAGCTTCCTACCAGACAGTGCTGTTGGGATGTCCCACAAGCATCTCAAGTCCAGTATGTCCAAAATGGAATTTATCCATTCAATACCTGTCTCTCCTCCTGTTTTCCATTTCAGTGAATAGTTACTATATTTGTCAGGGTCCAATCAGAAGACAGAAAACACACAGTAATTTGAATAGGAAATGGTTAATATAGGGAATTACTAGTTATAACAGGAGATTAGCTATAAAGGGGTAAAGAATACTCGAGGGCCAAGGGAGAGTATCCAAGGGAAGGACAAACTGACTGGAATTCAGCCTGTATTGGAGAAGGTGTGGATAGTAGAGAAGTCTGTTGGGTCACCCCAACAGAGTGTTGGGTCTTCCGCATCACGGTCTACAGTTAATTGTGTTGTTTCTAGTTTTGAGCTATTGCACTCAATAATAATGGCCTATATTTTTTGACCACTTGTCATGTGCCAGGAACTGTTCTGTTAAAGTGCTGTTAAGCACTTTGTGAATTAGCTTCTTTATCTTTCATGATAATCCCATGAGCAGGTACCATTATTGTTCCTATTCTACGGAAAGGGAAACTAGGACACAGAAAGAGTAAGTAACTTTCCCTATAGGTGGCAGATCCAGGATTGAATGCAAGCAGTCTGAACACTCACTCCCTATGCTGGTCTGCCCAATCAAGCCTGTTATCTCCTAACTTCTAGATAGCTCTTACAGCTGTTCATTTTTCTCCATCCCCATTGCTTTTACTCAGTTCATCGTTTTCTCTTGCCTAGACCTTTGTGTTTGTCCTCTTCAGTTCTTCCTCCACCACACAATCAGAAAAAAATTTATAATACAATATATTTATGATTTCTTCCTTAATATCTTCCAGTGGTTTCCCACCTCCCTCGGAATCCCTAAGCCCACTCTCTAGGACCTGTTCTCTGCTTATTTCTCCAGCATTCTCTCTCACCATTCCCTACCAACTCTGTTTTATGACTAACTTCTTTCTGTTCTTCCAAATGGATGAGGTTTCTCTTGCCTCCAGGCCTCTGCCCAGGATTTTCCTGTGCATGGGGTATGTATCCACTCCCCTCTGTCCTTCTTACACCGATTCATTGTTTGGGTCTCAGCTGAGGCATCCTACGTTGGGAGAAGACTCTTCTGACTTGGCGTTCCGTCAATGGCTCCTTTCACTGACTTGCCCTGTTTCTTGTCTCCTCTTCTGCTGCTCTGTAAATTGTGTGAGGGCGGGACCTTGCTTTTGCAGATCATAGGAGTATTTCTATGGTCTATCTCACAGATGCTCAGAAAATTTTATTTCTAAATAAATGAATAAATTTTTCATTAGTATTGAGAATAGGAGTTAAAACTGAAGTTGCTTGTTACTTATTTTTCCCGGTTTTGGCCACCGACCAGAGTTTTCTCTTTACTGAGACTTATATATATTTTTTAATTTAAAAAATTTTTTTGCGGTACGCGAGCCTCTCACTGTTGTGTCCTCTCCCGTTGCGGAGCACAGGCTCCAGACGCGCAGGCTCAGCGGCCATGGCTCACGGGCCCAGCCGCTCTGCGGCATGTGGGATCTTCCCGGACTGGGACACAAACCCGTGTCCCCTGCATCGGCAGGCGGACTCTCAACCACTGTGCCACCAGGGAAGCCTGAGACATATATTTTTAGACCTTAAGTTTGTGGCTTATTCTGAAACCATAGCATCTTAACATTCTCTTGCTGAGGATTCGCATCGAGGGCTTTCCCAGACTGAGACCTCTACATGGACCGTCAGGGATAGGTAGGTTGAATGTGAACTTAGGTTTATTCTGTTGTAGTGGAGCATGCAGCTTGATAAGTTCAATATGTCCTGATGGATCCAGCTGTGTTGATGAGCCAAAACACGAGGAAGGGTGTGAAAGGGGACTGCACAGCCCTAAGGAGGGCATCCTGATGATGCTTCAGGGTCTCTCACTAGGCAGACTTCTTAGGCCCACTGGCTGAGCACAGAAAAGGGTTCTCTGATTGCTTATTATTTGTTCACAACCACTAGCTGCACGCTAACCTCTGGCAGGCAGTCAGAGTTGGGGACAAATCATTTCCATCAATCAGGAAGTGAGCTGACTTGTTTTGGGTTTAGGACTTTGTAAGGCTCTGGTTTATCTGAACTCCTAGTAAAACATTTCAAATAAGAGACTGTTTTTGTGCCATGGGCTGTATGTTTTTATTTAAATCTTTATATAGAAGGGCCAGCTCACTCCACACATTGATCTAGGCCCCCTGAGGCCGTGGCAAGATCTACCAAAGAGGTGATGAATTTTAATATCCAGAGGAACCTCATTATAGAGCCCTTCTTCTTACCCTCAACCCAGCCATTTACTTCCAGGCACTTGCCTTTTTACACTGCTTATTTCTTCCTTTCTCTCTAAGCATAATCCAACTGCTATGCTATGCAGAAGAATTGATGGCCATTATAGTCTTATTTTGCATTTCATGTTTGCGAAGTATTTTGCAACTATTTGTTAGTTAATATCTGGCCCTCTTTAGAGGTGGGTGGTGGTATTACTGTATAATTTATTTCAGTATTATGTGTGCAAAGAGAAAGAAATACCTGCCTTGGTTCCAAACAAAAATATCCCTATGCAAATTGTGTAAAATTATTATTTTTAAAATGTGTGGTGGTGCCTTTGTTTCAAGATTTATGAGTGGCTTGTTATAATGAGCTTGTCATATTTTGGTAGCAGGGTTGTATTTTCTTCTGTATTTACGATGACAGATTACAATGCCAGGGCCTTGGAAGGTGCCGATGTGAATGTGAGACAAAGATTATTCCTTTATGTAGTAAAAGCAGTTGAAATTCAATTCTGGTTGAAATAACTTAAAGAGTCAAATTGTAGAATACAAGAAAAGACATTAAATATTTATAAAAATTAATTCACATGATTTATTCTAGGAGGTTGATTAAATGGCAAGGTCGCTATATCTAAAGGACGTATTTTATTTTTTTATTTTTTTTAATTTTTTTTTTTTTGTGGTACGTGGGCCTCTCACTATTGTGGCCTCTCCCGTTGTGGAGCATAGGCTCCGGATGCACAGGCTCCCGACGCGCAGGCTCAGCGGCCATGGCTCACGGGCCCAACCGCTCCGCAGCATGTGGGATCTTCCCGGACCGGGGCACGAACCCGTGTCCCCTGCATCGCATTGGCAGGCGGACTCTCAACCACTGCGCCACCAGGGAAGCCCTAAAGGACGTATTTTAGAACAATACATTGAACAAACTTGCAGTATCAGTATTAGATCTTTCAAACGATATGGTGTGGTACTGTTTAAAAATAATTTAAAGCAATTGTGCAAGGCTGATTAGGAAGCAAACTCTCCTCAGCAAGGCCTTCCAACTCGAGCTTTTATGTTTTTTAATGTTTCATTTTTATTGACATTTTTTCCCTTGCAGGAAAAATGTGTGATTTTTACTAGCCTGGCAGGGGGTTGTGGTACCTCTTGCCAAAGTGTCAAGAAAACTACGAATTCTCTACGTGAGGGACAAAGGCCAGATGTTTACTTAAAACAACACATAGCGTTTATACAAATATAGGTAATGGAAACCAAGACCTTTACTGGGATTTCTTTTTTTTTCTCTGTTTTTGGCCAATCTTGTCTTTTGATATTTTTAAAATAAGCAAGCAGCCATCTTGTTTTTCTAACCTGAGCAGAAGAATTTAGTTTCTTACAAAGTGTGTGCTTTTTCAATACCTTGGGTTTTTTTGTTTTATCTTTGTTTTGAAGGATTCTGCTCCAAAATGTGGAATGTGTTCTTCAAATAATAATTTGCTTTAATAAAAAGAAAGTGTGAGACTTTGAATAGCTTAGGAAGGACCTAGCCTAATCCTTAGGCTGACGTTTTCCACTATCCTGGCCACACCTTCACTGGGGAGGAAATCTGTCGCTTAAACCTACACGGATGTGGGTTTTGGAGGGTATTTAAAAAGACAACTGTTTCTCATCTCAAACAGAGGAATAAGGACAGATGGGTGACCAATAAAAATTAGCATCATCATTCAAATGGACCCTCCTAGATGCTCTTTCATCTCTGATGGAAAAAAATGAAAAGGGGGTGAATTGAAATACGCGTATGAATGGGTTGTTGTTCGTTTATTTTTTTCTTCCTGATTGGGGGTCACGTGGTTTCTGTGCTCCTGTGGGCTCTTGGTGAGAGCTCCCACAAGGTCTGCAGGAGCCATGCAATTGCCTTGGTTCTGAGTAGAAGCTGGCCTGGCTCTGACCACACTTGCACTAACACATGGGCATTTGGACTTTATTCTTTTCTGTTACCAGTCCTTTGGCTTTGGCCATACTTCCTGCCTCTTTGCTCTAGGTCTGAGCTCATGTGAGTACCTCATACCAGTGGGCCCCTGGATTACACTGGCTGGACTTCGTCACTGAGAAGGGGGTTACACTTCTCTTCAACACTGGTTTTATTGCACCCTCAAAGGGATGTGTCCATGACATAGCCAGGAATTACTGCATGGCAGTTTTGCTGGCTAAACTCAGTCAGGTCCATGACATATAAAATGCAACCAATTCTGAGCAAGCAAATAGAAAAGCCCTCGGCCAAATAGTTGTATTTGGAGGGGACACTTAAAAACATACTTTTAAACCTACAGTGACTTTGGGTATAAATTTAATTAAAGGAGAAGATTTTCTGGTAATCTTCTCATTGTAAAAGGTGAGATCTAGACAGAAAATTCTATACTTATGGAGGTTAAATGAACTAAATAAGTGTTAACCTAATCCTGTTAAATATCAACTGGATTTAATTCTAAACTGGGTTTTGTACCAGGTGAATTTAAGAAATCAGATATTTCCTTTTTGAGTACCTATAGTAAAGAAAATAGACAAAGCTAGGAAAGGTTTCAGAATATATTTAGATGCACAAGCAGGCATACCATCTCTAGGGACAATAGCCGATTATAAATACAGGCTTGAATGACCCGGAGCAGTTTAAGAATAGTGGGCTTTGGCTGATGGGCCCTGGTGGAGCCCCTTCTGATTTAATGATAGCAGTAGCCAATGATCCATGGTCTAGAAGCATCAATGTGGATCTTCCAATAAATACCGCCTCTGTCTGTGCCCCATTCCCCAACCTCTACGTCAAGAGCAGTAGAATCGCCCTTCCTATGTTTTCATATACTTTAGGCTGAAGTTTATTTAAATTTATCTCTTTAAAACTTTCCTTAATGAATATCTTGACCTGATCTCATTTGGATTCAAATATCCAGGGGGGAAGGGGTCCTATAATCCTAGGCAGTCCCTGATACACAGGCTAAGCAGGGCGTAGTGAGAGATGGAATAGAAGAAAACTCACTGTGGGCTCACTTTGGACCTCCCTGCCTCCTGAGTGGTTTCCTGTTTGTGTAAGTGTTTTGTAGTTGAGGCCTTCATTATTGAGGACAGCGGCAAAACTAGGCTCTCCTTTACCTGAGAGATTACTCAAATCCTTTGTTGCATATTACTAAAATTTCTAACGTGTTTAAACAAAATGGGGAATTTATTATGAGGATACTGGGATGTCTTATGAATGAGACTGGGGCCTATAGAACATCTGGAGCCTAGGATTCAAATCACCATCAGGACTTTCTCCTGCATCCTCGTTTCTTCTCTCTGTGCATCAGCTTCATTATTGCCTCCTACCGCTGTCTTGATCTCTCTGCTTCTCTATCTGCCAAAACTTCTGAGTTTACACATCCTCAGTTTCAGCCACCCTATGAGAAACTGCCTCGTCTGAGTTCCAGATTCAACATGCCAGGGAAAGATTATGATTGGCCCGGTCTAGGTAAGGTACCCCATCCTGAACCAGTCATTTGTGGCCAGGGTGGGTCACACTGCCCTAACATAGAAGATCCAATTGCAAACCTGTGGAAGAGCTGGGGGTGGGTGGTACTACTGGGAAGACAGTACAGTAGGTGTTCAAAAGAGCAGGAAAGACAGAGTATAAGGGAGAATCTGGACTCTTCTCTCCCTAAATCCAATTCACTTTGCAGAGGAAAACTACTTCCCAAGCTGATGAAAAACTAGTTCTGACATGCAGTCAAAGGGCATCTTAACCATCCTGTGATGGTGTGGCTATTTCTGTTCCTCTCTAAAGGTGCTGAGGAGGTCTTTATCCTAGCCCAGTGATACCAGCAGACAGTGCTTTCATTGCTGCCGTCTAGATCTTTGTTTTTGCAAGCAGCTGCTCTTGGGTGATATTTCTGTGGCTCGTTTGGGGCTTTGATGATAAAAACAAAACAAAACAAAATAAATTCTAGATCTTCCTTCCCCAGGGGCAGCCGAGGGCACAATTCCCAGCTATTTCTCCATATATCCATGAAAAGCGGTGCCAACTTTGAGAGCCTGTAAGATTCCCTTTCTCCCCTGGCAGGCGAGAGCCCTGGCTCAAGTGTTCCTCTTCGGCATTTGGAGGCACTCCTGATTCCAGCATTATGCTCAGTACCGGATATGAAGTACTGTCCTGAGAATTTCAGGACCAGGTGGTTTGGTCCCTAAATGGTCCTCGTTCCTAAATGTTTCTGAAGCCCTTTATGCTGCTATGTGATACTGGCTTGTTTCATTTCTTTGCACTGAGTTTACTAAGGTCAGGTGAGTTCTGTGACCCAGAGTAGAATGGTTCATTGCCCTCTGAGCAAGAAAGTTTATTTTTCTATTAAGTTAGGCAGATTTACCATTCTTTGCCTGATCCTTGGGTAGTCTTCCTTGGAAATACTCCAAAATTTCCTCTCCTTATATAATGAACTACGTAGAGATCAGCAAGGAGTGTTTATTTTGGAGACAGTAAAAATAAGACTCTTGTGTATAATTCCAAATATAGGCATATATTCTTTGGTAATTAGCTTCATTGTTCTCTGTCATTTTTTTTGACAGTATTTACACTAAATTAGAAGTAGTAATAATGGGATATCCTAGTTCAATCCTACAACCATATCTGTCTACAATAAAATATTTGCTTTTAGTGACAGAAAGTATTTCAGAAGTGTTCATTAAAACAATTTGATAACTGTGTATCCATTATTAATAACCCAAGACGGGGATTACATGTTACGTGACTCGTAACCAATAAGGAGGCTGCCATTTCCATAATTATAAAGAATTCATATCACATCCATTTTACTATTCTGTATCATTTGACCCATTTATGGCTCATTCCGAAAGAGTAAGATTTAAAAATTTATAAAGTTTTTCAAATGAAAAATCTGCCAGGTAATTTCTCCCTTCCATTGCTGGCAGTAGATGCTCTCCATCTAAGAGGCTGAGTGTTTGGTTCCACAGCGCTCTCCTCTAACTACATAACAGTAAAGAGAGTTCAGGATCCCCTGAGTTATGGTGACCCCTCTCCCTCGGGAGAGAGCCTGGGCAGAGGGCGTACACCTGGGAAGCATTCTGAGGTGTAAATTGTGAAAAGGGACTTGGGGAGGGTGATGTCAGTTGGCTACGTCTGGAATAAAATTAAGCTGTGGGGTGAAGGGTAGCCACTCAGTGTCCACGTGCTCTCTGTTCAGTGGTCCAGTCAAAGGTTCTGACCAGCCCATTTGGAGAAAAAGTTGAGCAACTGCTCTGCAGGGCTGGCTGAGTCATCAGCCCAGAAAGTTCCCCCAAAGGGTTGCGTACTAGTTGCTGCTACCACTGCTGCTATTATTCTAGAGTTCACTGTGGGCTGGAGGATGAGAAGGTGGGGTGCAGCCTGGGAGAGAGGAGAGCATAACTGGAAGGTTGGTAGAAGATGGATTTTTATCTTCTAGGTTTTCTTTCTGGCACAGAAGAAGGAATCAGGCCTAGTGAATGATTCTTGGCCTGTTATTCTTCTCCTTCACCCCCACTCCAAATCTCAAATGCAGTTCACCTTGGAGCGTCTTATAATTAGGGTCAAGGAGATCCCGAGCTTATTGTTACACCTGAGAACCTGGGGCAGCGTTGTACCTAATACACTGCAAATTAGTACCGAGAGACTAACTCCTTTCCCACGTGATCTGATTGCATCACCCTCTCTCTCTCTTTGGACAGGCATGTTGAACAGCAGTTGCTGAAGTGATTTTGATGAAATATGACCTTTGAAGACTGTGGCCACTGACCAAAGAATCTGAACTACAGTTTCCAACATTTTACAGGCTACAAAACATAAGCTGGCCAGCATTTATTGCTTGTACTAACAGCTTGAGTCAAGTTTCCTAAGCCTACAGAGAAGACCTCTTACTGCTGCTAATTTTACTATCAGCAAAGAAAAGGGAAATAGGAAACCATATGGAATGGCTGAATGAGAGCATTTGTGAGAGCAGTATGAACGCGGATTATCCGAAGAGAGGGCAACTTTTTTCTAAAACTAAAAAGGACTCAATTTGCATAGAAATAAAGTGGGGAAAAAATGTAATGTAGAAAAAGTTATAAGCAGAGATTCTGCTCTGGCCTCTCAGGATGGCATTGATTTACATATTAAGGCAGTCACCAGGGAAATGTTAAAAACCCTCTAGGGAAATTTCCAATGTGATGGATAGAACTTTAATATTAATATAGGATTCATCATGATAATGTAAGTCATAGATCTAAGTCTCCCTTCATCAAATGAATAGTCCCTTTCCAGCCTATTATACAGGCAGCACATGCTTTAAATAGTGTCATGTGGGAGACTTGAAGTCTTTCTTTACCTGCAGTTTCTGAAGTTTTGTTCACAGGAATAGTGACCCACCGGGTCATCCATCTTTAATTACGTCATCTAGACCATTTGCATTTTCCCCTTTTTATTAATATTTAGTGTTCCTTAAAATATACTTCCATCGTACTTTTTTTCACAAATAGAAAAAGCATAATTCAACACATACTATTTCATACATGCAGTGACTGTGAAGGGAAGATCTGATTCTTAATCTATTCGTTGATCATTATACAAGGAAAAAAGTGATTTCTGGGTTGCTATTTGATTTAGTTATCTAGTACATAATTATCAACCATATGCATGTGTATTGTTCATCTTACTCAGGGTTTCCTAGTCTTCTAACACTGACACCCCACAAAATGGTGGCTGAGTCTCTCTAGAATCCTATAAGACAATGACAATCTTTTTGGAGTGAGAATGATTGCAGTGTTGATACCAATATAATAAATGCCAGTAATAATAAATGTTAAGATTCATCTGCTGCTTTTTTCAGCAGAAATTCAAATATTCATTAGTGGAGCATATAATCACTTTTTCTTACTTTAGCCCAAAACACACATGAAAATAAATTCATAAGTACAGACTATGAATACAGACATAAATTGTGTACACAGACAAGTAGACCCTCAAGTTCTACAAGGAAGAGGGGGCTTTCCTTAAGCCTGGAATCACTGCACTATGTCTTTAAATTCGTGATGTGCATTGGTTTCATTCTATTCCATTTCTCCGCTCATGAAGTAACCAATGTCAACATTTGGGGTATCATTTCATGTATTTAGTTGGTATCCATTCTGGGGTGTAAAGGTTCTGAAAAGTCCTGCTGTAAAGAAAATTATTTAATGGGTAGACTCTAGCATTCCTAACTTTCTTTTGACCTAACTTTCTTTTGATCTTATTTTTCAAATAAGATCTATAAACACATTTGGAAATGCTGGTCTAGTGGAGGTGTTCATAAACTGGGCCTCCTCGATTTTTTTTTTTTTTTTTTTGGCTGCGTTGGGTCTTCGTTGCTGCACGCGGGCCTTCTCTGGTTGCATCCAGTGGGGGCTACTCTTCGTTGGACGTGCTTCTCATTAAGGTGGCTTCTCTTGTGGAGCACAGGCTCTAGGAGCGCGGGCTTCAGTAGCTGTGGCTTGTGGGCTCTAGAGTGCAGGCTCAGTAGTTGTGGTGTGCGGGCTTTGTTGCTCTGTGGCATGTGGGATTTTCCCAGGCCAGGGCTCAAACCCGTGTCCCCCCATTGACAGGCGGATTCTTAACCACTGCGCCACCAGGGAAGCCCACCTCCTGGATTTTTTTTTTTTTTTTTTGCGGTTCGCGGGCTTCTCACTGCTGTGGCCTCTCCCGTTGTGGAGCACAGGCTCCGGACGCGCTGGCTCCGCCATTGCTCATGGGCCCAGCCGCTCCGCGGCATGTGGGATCTTCCCGGACCAGGGCACGAACCCGTGTCTCCTGCATCAGCAGGCGGACTCTCAACCACTGCGCCACCAGGGAAGCCCCACCTCCTCGATTTTTAAGCTTTGGTTTTCACTGGGAACTTTGAGATGACCTCCAATTCATCCTTTAAGTTCTGACTCAGATGTCACCCTCCGTGAAGATTTCTCCACTTGCCCTAGAATGAATATGTAATTCTTCCCTTCGCCCCCTACCCCCATAGCAATATTTTCAAGTCCATATCAGTGTTTAGGTCATGAGTTATTTATTTTTAATTTCCCCCCTCTAGTCTACAATTTCCTTTATTTTAAGGAGTGTGTTTTTACTCTCAGTGTCCTACAGAACACCTGGCTCATTGTAAGAGTTCAACAAATAACTGCTGAAGGAATGAATGAGTAAGTAAAGCTTGGGAACTTAAGCAGAAAAATTATCTCTCTGGGGTGTTGGTATGTGATTAATGAATGAACTCTTCTGAGTTAAGTACTTTTTCCATTATAGTGACTAATTCCCATACAGTTGATTAGATTGAGATTGACTCTGATGTGAAATGGTTAATCATTTAGTCTGCCAAAAATACAAGATTGACTGTTATTTAGTCTGTTTTTTCCCCTTGTATAGACATGAGTCGTCTACTGTATATGAAAAATTCTAGTACCCATTCATAGCTGATATTTTTCTTGTTTATACTCACTATCAGTCCATAACTCAGAATTTTCTTTTATTTAACTGTTAAAGGAAAAAAAATGACATTTATAGACCCTTTTACTTTTCCTCAAAAACCTAGCATTATAGATGAAAAGAATTGCAGATTAGGCTATATTATGCTTTTAGCCGTTTTATTTATAATATTTAAAACATTTTTCTGATATACTCTTTAAGTTTCAAGCTTATACATTTTATTGTGGTTTAGGCATATTTTCCTCCCCTCCTTCCTTCCTTCATTCTTCCTTTCTTTCTTTTTTTTTCCATCTTTGAAAAGATAAAGATGGACTAGAATAAAGATAATAATCTCCCTCCCTGACTCTACCCTGCTCTAGTTCATTGCCAATGTTAACCCTTTGGTGTATCACTTCGTATATTTGGTTGGCATAAATTTTGGAGGGTGTAAGGACCTAGAAGGCTACACTTATAGCAGTCTTTTGTACACTACCCTGTTCTCTTCTGAAGATGTTTCACAAAGCCCCAACCTACTAAGGACATTAAGAGGAATGAATATGCCCAGGAAACTTAATTATGTTTCTGTCATAGATACTAGGCTGGCAAATTAGCTGCGGTTAAGAAGCTCACTGTGAAGTGTTGTCAGAATGTAAAAAAAGAGGCAGCACACCTGATTGGAAGAGGAGGAGGAAAAATAGAGTTAAGCCAGAAAGGTTGTTAGACACCTGCTCTCTCCCCACCTCCCCACTTAATGTTTTTAGCAATGAAGACTACCACTGCAGCTAAGTGACACTCATAGGTACTGTTGGCACCACGGGGAGGCCTAAAAGAAAAACAAAAGGGATGACCGTAGTTGGGGAGGGAAGGGAGGAGGAAGAAAGAGACAGAGGAAGAGGAGAGGGAGACCATGTGATGTAACGGGAAAAGCACTCAATTTAGTAAACTCTGGTTTCCCAGCTTCCCTGTAACCTTGGCAAGTTAGCTAGCTCAGAGTTTCTTCAGATGAAAAGTTTGTGGATTGCTGATGATCTCTAAGGGCTCTCTACCTCTAAAAGGTTACATTGGTGATGTGAGATAAAGAATTTAAGAGAGCTGGAGAGAAGAAAAAGATATGCATGCACAGGATTGTTAAAGCCACCCAACTCAGGTGCACCTGAATTTGCTCAGGAGCAATTCCTGCTTTCTCAAATCTGGGGAACACCTGATTAGACCTAGAAGTTTCTGTTCATTAGCTGGGGTGGAGATGAATATCTAGCTTACAGAGAAAGGAGCTGTTTTATATATAACCCCTGCCAGGAAGCCAAAAGATGGTGGGAATAGATAGAGTCCTTGTTTATCATTTAAGTCTGGAACCTGCTGCTTCATCCCAGGAAACCAAGCATGGAAATAGTGATTGGATCTTCAAACCCTCATCTTTAGATGGGGTACTTTTGACAGGGCACAAACTCCTTGGCTAAGTACCAGGGGTTCCTGGGAACCAATCCTCTGTAGCAGGGTTTAGACTCAAGACTATTTGAAGGCCAAAACAAAGAGAATGAGTTTCACATTCTCACGCAACTGCTCTGATGTCTGAATTCCAAAGGCATTCCAGAAACAGAGCTCAGACTTGGTCCCTTGACCATCAGAGTTCTCCCTGTAGCCCATTTCAGGGTAAGCCTGGGGACAGTCAGCTGTGGAATGTTAGAAGGGTAGAATAAGTTTCCAGGGCTGTAGGCTGTTAGTTGATTCCCCAGAAAGCAGTCCTGTGAAGCCATTCTTATTTTTACACATGGCATATCTGAAAAAGGGATTATCTGCCAAATTGCAACATTTTTTGTTTTATGTGCCTCTGAAGGCAAGATGTGTTTTGTCCTCCATCAAGTCTTAAAAAATATTTATCCTGGCATCTTCCCATTTTTCTTTCCACATGGAAACTCCGATATTTTTAAGACTAGTTGTGAAATCATTCCTAGATATGCACATTACATGGAGATCTTAGAAAAACTTTTAAAGAAAATGAATATAAAGTGATATTTCTTTTATGAAGCAGACATTACAAACTATTCTTTTGTTGGGCTTTTCTTGATTAGCAAGATGTAATAAAATGACGTATATTCTCACCCTGTGGTAGGTACACTTTATCTAGTGGAACAGAATATTGAAAACAGCATGGAAGTTAAGAAAAAAATGAGAATTTGAAAAAATGTCCTCATGATAGCATCATGAAAGCAATACTATGTTATGGTTAAATAAGGCACGAACAATAATTTTGTGTTAGGTATGTTTTTCAATTATGCATTTGACTTTGGTAATAAAAGACTCGTGTTTTGCAATAATGTTTGGAATTTAAACATACTGTTCCTTTTTTCCAGTCTTCAGGAGAGCACTTACCAATGCAAAAGTTACCTCTTACCCATTCTTGTCCATTAAAAATTAAATGCTTTTACAGTAAATTATTAAAAGTGGTAGGTTGGCGGCAAATCATCAAAGGTACCATAAACCATTATGCAAGCGAGCAAGTGAGCAGTCTGATTAAATCTAAGGGATCAGAAGGCATTTACATCCCTCGATATCCATCGCAAATTCTCAACTGCAAAAGCAGCCATAAAATGCTACATTAAATTACTTTAAAAAACTCTTCCAGGATTTTCAACATTCAAGAGCAACTTGCTTTTTAATTAAGTATGAACTAAGAACTTCTACCGCAAAGTACAGATATACCACTATTTAAAGGTTATTTCCTCTTTCTTTAAAACTGCTGCAAAATTAGCCTCATTTTTCCAACTGACATCACTCACTTAATGGAATTGAAGCATTCTAGCAGAGTTTGCCGAAAAGCTAGTTATTAATTAGGTGCTGTTTTCCCACCAAGCGTCTTTACTATCATTTAATTACATTGAAAAAGGAAATGATGGGCCCTGAATGTTGCAAAATCATGTTGAAAATGTTAGAAGTATTTAAATAAGATATGTTTAAAGAAAAAAACCCATAACTCATGGTTTTGGTTTAAATGAGGTAATATACATCAAATGTGAAATGCCTAGCATACTGCCTGGCACCTAGGAGCTACTCAATAAATGGGGGCTTTTCTTGTTGTTAACCCCATTTTTCATTTGAAAAACTCAGGCTTCACCAACACTAACTTGTCCAGTGCCATCCAGATGGTGTGAACTGAGGCCTCTTTGATTCTGAGGCCTGTGCTCTTTTATTTGTGTCCCACCAGGTGCTAAAATCTGCCGTGCAGGGAACCATCTAGCTACTCATGGAAGCACAAAATGTCTATTGAACCAACTCCTTGACAAATAAAAAGATAGGAGGAAGAAAAATATGAACATGAAGGTAAAATTTTGTCAAATTGCAGTAATTGTGGACAAGGGCAAAAGCAGCCCAAAGTGTTTATAATTGGGTTTTAGAGCAGGGTCTACTCCCAAGTCTCCCACCCACTGTTCACATCTGCCAAGTGGGGTGAGGACAAATAATTCTGCAGCTTATCTGGTATTGGTTTGGGTGGCTAATAAATCTGAATGAATAAGTGAAAAGCAGACACTTGAAGGTCAGACAAGTGTCAACTGATTTCATCTCTGTCAGTGGTTCTCAAATTTTAATGTAAATCAGAATCACCTGGAAGGCTTTTTAACCAATGCAGCTGGGCAACCCCAGAGTTTCTGCTTCAGTATGGGGTGGGGCCCAAGGCTATGCATTTCTAAGCAGTTGGCAGGTGATGCTGGTGCTGCTGGTCCAGGGACCCCACTTTGAGAACCACTGATTTAGGTTATCTAATTTAACCGTCACCACAACCCTGTGATGTAGGTGTTATCGGCCCCACTTTATTTTATTTATTTATTTATTTATGTTTTGCGGTACGCGGGCCTCTCACTGTTGTGGCCTCTCCCGTTGAGGAGCACAGGCTCCGGATGCGCAGGCTCAGCGGCCATGGCTCACAGGCCCAGCCGCCTCGCGGCATGTGGGATCCTCCCGGACCGGGGCACGAACCCGCGTCCCCTGCATCAGCAGGTGGACTCTCAACCACTGAGCCACCAGGGAAGCCCCTGGCCCCACTTTATAGAAGAAATAATGGATGAGTTTGGGATACATGTCAGAAGAATAGTTTGAATCCTGGTTAAAGAGAAGTTGAGAAATTGCCTTCAAAGAATCTTCAGAATTTCTGAATCACTCCATTGGTGACAGTAAAGCAAGACTACAGCTGTTCATCTCTTCTCCCACCACCCTCCAGAGGCAAAGATATTATCAGAATGAGATGAAAACCCACTGATAACATACTCAGCACTGCATGGTCCCAGAGACAACAATGAAAACTGAAGCCATGCTTTCAGAGATCCTTGAGCATTCTAGATGGGGAAACTGAGGCACGGAAAGGTTTGATGACTTGTTTAATTTGACTTAGTGTATGAGTGGCAGCACTGAGGTATCAGATAGCCTGAAACCCAATCAAAGTTTAATTATAAAGGAAAGACTTGGAGCTTCTATCTGACAGCTTGATTGCTGTCTGCAGTAAGAACCATCCCAAAAAGTGACTGAATGTAGAGGCAGCCTAATGAGGTGGAATAGGTACTAGGACAGGAAGCAGAATTCATTTGCTGACTGTATATTTATTATCTTTCACACGCTAGGCACTATTCTAGGTGTGGGGATAAAGTGGTAAACAAGATGGACAAAATTCTTGTTTTTGCATTCTAAAGGCAGTAAGGTAATCAACAAGTGAAAAAAAGGCAGGAAATTTAAGAGAGTAATAAATACTAGGAAGAAAGTTAAAACCAGGTAATGTTGGAGAAAATGACCACAGACTCAGAAATTTATAAACGTGGGTTTGGTGGTTTACTAAAGATACAGAAAGAAATGTAAGGGATTGACTACCAGCCAGAGGTTTGAACTTTCACACCCCACTGCTCAACATTTCAATTTTATGGGTTCTTTTTAATCTATGAGTATAACCCAATATTTCCCCCTAGACTTCTCCAGAAATTATTTTAGGATCCTCAGAGGAGGGAGGCTCTTGTACTACATGTAAACAAACTATAAAAAGTTGATAATATACTTGACAAGCTAAGCAGGAATACATTTCGAAAAAAGGGGAAATAATAGTATGTGAAATCATGTACAGAACTAATAAAAGATTCAGATATGTACTTCAAAGTCAAGGGCAATGATCACAGTAATAATTGATTCAAGTAAGAATTACCAATGGGAGGTTTAGCAAGTGGTGATTCATCTCTTCCCAACCCCGACTTGAATGATGTCACAGTGGTAGCTTGAAGTCAGCCATGGTGGGAGTATTTAAACCAGGAAATTGGTAAATGAATGCTACAGCGCAGACCTTTTAAAATTATTACTTTTCTCCAGAGGGGTGGTTGTTGTTGGGAGAAACACCACCATAGGTCTCTCCTGCTTCTATGCATCTTGCTGAGTATGCCAAGAACGGAAGACTCTGACCTCTCTCAACCCAGGCTATTTCTTAGGGTTGTATCTGCAGTGAACAACTTTGAAGGACGAGGTAACGTCTCCCTCTGGGACAAAAAGCGAACTTGCTTACTACTTGCTATAAAATTGGTAGATTTTTGAAGCTAAGTGTTTCTCTCCCATAACGCAGCACACTTCATTATTTGGGCGCTATTCGAAGCGGGGAAGGGTAGCTAAAGTGGCCTACTGTGTGGGGCTCCTGGGTCAATTCAGTGTACTGTTGTGGTTTCCGCTGCTGGATGTCTAATTGGTAATGATGCTTTATATGCATGTATTGTAGCTTCATATGTGCGTACCTATCTGGGTCCTTCACATTGCTTTCATGGGATTTGGGGGCAAGGGGAACCTGGTAAGCATGCTAACACTCATGATGCTTGCTGTGCTGTGAATAATCAAGTCTGTGGTCTCACTAGAGTTATCTAGCTCACTGATGGTTCAGCAAAGTTGAAAGTTGATGGTGTTCACTAGGTGGCAGCAGCCATCCAACCCCAATGACAATTCTGGAAGACCAAATGCAGCACAATGTGCTAAACCACTTTTGCCTTGGAAACACTCTTAAGGACCCCTGATGACTTTGGGGTTGTTTACCAATGGCCTAGCCAGTTGGTCTGCCACTTGGAAGACTAAGACTGGTAGATTAAAGATATTCCTCTTTGTGTCGTGAACTGGGTAAACACATTGTGTCTGCCCATCAGACATCACCTGGGTGATGGTAAAGGTCTGTTTTTTTGCTCAGATGAACTAGAATTAGGCAATTGATCAAGATAGCCACCATTGCCATCTGATTTCATCATGGTACTGGGCATGGTAACACATCCACCACCACAGACTGGGCACACTGTGAATGATGTTTCTCTTGGATGCAGAAGCTTCCACTGCATACCAGACTAGTGACTCCTGCAAAAATTTGGCCTATTTGTTCTGTGGTGATGGAGGCCACATTACATGGAATATTAGCTCTGTCTGTTCCTGGCAGATTGACTACATTGAATCTTTGACCCCGTTTTGGGACTACTGATATTGCTTCTCTGCTTTGACATTTTGTCAGGGTACGGTATTGCTATTCCAGTCCAATTAGCCAACTCTAGCCACATCATTGTGGCCTTTACAACTAAACTGTCATGTGTTGTTAGGCTTGCTGGATCATTTGCAAAGACCATCCAACAATGGGCTAACAGTCAAAGAATTTGATGGACATTCCATATGGAAGTGGCAAATGACATTTCCAACTTGTATTCTTGATGGGGAGACCTTAGTCACATGACCATGCTTAGTTGCCCAGGAGGGAGTTCTGGGGGTACAGAGCTGGCTCTACACTCGGCTAAAACTCTATTACTGGGGAAGAAGAGTGGAATAGATCTTGGTGGGCAGACATAAATCTTTGCCCTGAGTATCCTGTGTAAATCTCTATCATAATATTTGTAGGATAGTTTTATTTCTTTTTCTTCCCCTACTAGCCTGTTGAGCTCCTTGAGGACCAAGGCCTGTGCTTTCACTTCTGAATCCCTAGTATCTAGCTCACTGCCCCTCCTATATGAAGAATGAATGAAGCAAGTTATATTTCTGTTGAAGAATGAATGAAGCAAGTAAAGTGTATGAATGGGGGGAGCAGGACAAGGGGAAGATGAGCGATACTTTCATTATCTAATTCAGAAAGCAAAGCTGGCTTACCTAGGGCCCTGCTCTCCAAGTTTACATAAGGCTTTTGATGAAAAGCTTTGCCGTGAAAAGAATGAACTAATTCAGCCAAAAAAAAGGCAAAATTCAAATGTGAGGTTCTATAGCTCAGCTCAAAAGAAACAGTTGCCTGATTGTCACCAGGTGACCTCACTTTTCTCCTCAGTCATCAGCAAGGGGAAGATATAAAACAGGTGAACTTGTGAGTTTACACAGTTTTTAAACAGAGGTAGGTGATGTAAAAGTAGTTTTGAAGCATATGGGAGGAGCTGTTTATACAAAACCTGATTTCCCAGCCACAGCGTGAGATGAGAGCAGGGACCAGGGACCTCTGTTCGTTTGCAGACCCCACCCCCCAATCCCTATAGAAGGAGAGTTTCCAGCTGGCCTAAGTCAGCAGAACCAAGCAGGGCTGCCCACCCTGGCCTCCTGGAGATAACAACAGATGGCGAATAGGCAAAGCAAATTAATCAAGCCACCAAATGTTCTCAGATTTGGGTTTCAAATTCACTAGGCTAGTTACATATGACCACTGTTGCTATTGTGCATCATATTTATTTGACAGCCTTGTCCAGCCCTTACATTTCTCCCTCTGGCTCAGGCTAAAGAACATGTGCATTGCATTTCAATTAGCACTTCTCAAAATTCAAGGCAGTTCTGAGGCTAAGAACACCAGTGTGCCAGCAATTTATGCACATAGGCTATCCATGCGGCCCATTTTAGTGTTCTAATATAACCTAAAGGTCAAAGGCTGGAGCTCAGTTTTTTGAAATACAGGTTTAGAAAACTTCCTTGAACATGTCCAAGTTCAAGGAACTTCCTTGAATGACGCCCTGTTGGCCTATCTTGTCCATCTATCTGGAGGAGTCAGGCATGACTTTTGAGATCTCTTTCCATAGTCCATGTGAGAACCTATGTTAGTATGGAGCAGACTCTATGACAGTCTAACAACCCACCCATCTCCCCATTTGTAGTACTTACTCCTCCACATGAAAGGCTTTTGGCAGTGAGTCGGCAGCCAAACGTCAACATGGCATCAAACTCCAGAGAAAGCCCTAGTCTACTCGGATAACGGCCAGCAAATCACAGGGTGTGGGTTCTGTTCCTACAGCATCTGGAGGTATTATGTCACTCCTGCAAGATATTTTTACCACCGAAAGAAATGCCTTCTGGGAAGGGCTGTCTAGAGGGCAATTTTGCCAAAGGCACAGAATGATGAGAAGGGGTGAAATCAAGGTATTGGCCCAGGGCTTCCCTGGTGGCGCAGTGGTTGAGAGTCCACCTGCCGATGCGATGCAGGAGACACGGGTTCGTGCCCCGGTCCGGGAGGATCCCACATCCCGCGGAGCGGATGCGCCCGTGAGCCATGGCCGCAGAGCCTGCGCGTCTGGAGCCTGTGCTCCGCAACGGGAGAGGCTACAACAGTGAGAGGCCTGCGTACCAAAAAAATAATAAAGGTATTGGGCCCGGTAACATGGGCTTGTTACTGACCCTTTTGAGTCGGGCCCCAACAAGGGTCATCCTGCCCATTTTTGTTCAAGCCAGTAGAACAAGAGGAACTTTGGTTCAGAAGCAAAGGAAAGCTTTATTCTTTTGATCGGAGAATGGAGAGGGGTAAGCTCAGACTCTACAGCACACACCCTCCCCGACAGGTCGCGGGCAGGGATGCCTTATAGGGCGGGGCTCTCGGGGGGTGGGCGGGGCTGCACGGCTCAGGCTCCAGATCATCGCGGTGCTAGGCGCAGCCTCTCTGCACACAGCCCGCCGCCGCCATCTTGAATCGCGTCGTTCCGTGCTCGGCGCTTCTGCAAACGGTCCCGAGCCGAGGTGTCGCCAGGGCGGTTCTGCACCAGGAACTTTGGGCGGAAGGGCTGGTGTGAGGCCTCTGCCCGTGGCTCCCTGTGAGCAAGTGAAACTAGACGAAGCGCCAAGGCGAAGAAAAAAGGTTAGATTATATTTTATTACCTAGATTCTATTTTTATTTCCCGGGAACTGTCAATGGGCTTTGCCAGTAACAGGCACATCCCTAAGGACTATGAATTTGTCCCCAAACCATCTTCAGGTGCATTTGGAAACTGACCTTAAAGCAGTGTGGTGTACTGGTTTGAGAGAAGATGCAGTCTTAGTTCTGCTCGGACCTTTTGTCACTTCTGTGGAACAGTTTTCCCTTTTGTCAAGTAATGGGGTACGACTCCCTGGGTGACCCTCAGTAGGCCACATCCACATGGTGTGACAGGTCTAATGGTGAGGAGAGAGAAGGACAAAGAGGATGAGCTGCAGGCAGGGCCAGCTCTGGGAGCTCCAGCCACCCGCACCAATCAAAGGACATGTTTGACATAGACTTGGCTGGAAGGACCTTAATCAGAATTTTTTGCTTGCTTCCTGGAGAGTGGAAATCAGGAAAACAATGGCCATGATATCTTTGAATCAGGGCTGGTCTCGAGATGAATCATAATAACAAATTCTTTTTATATTCTACTATTCTGTTTCTGATGTGCTTTGAAGCCCTACTTTGGGAATAAAGAGGGATTATTAATTCATTTTAGAGAGAAAGTTGCAGAGAATTTCACATCTGCTAGCAAATGGTTAAATCTAGACCTAATGATGTGACTGAGAAGGCCAAAGCTTTCCTTGTCTGTCCCAAAATATGTCCTTTAAAACTGCCAAAGTGTAAGAAGTACCTACCCATTAACCCTCTACCATGGATTCCTCATCAGGTTAAATTGATGAATGTCATCTAATGAACAGCAAAAGCCTGCGAATATCAGGCACAGATGATATACATTTTGTTGGACAGGAGAGTGGATGGAAAGGTCTAGATGCTCAGAGAGTGCTCATATGGGCAGGAAAAGTCCAGGTTGGAACTTAAGCGGAGGCCCAGGAGCAGTGTGAGTGCACGGATACATCTTCAGGGCCGAGGGTTGCAGAAGGCATTTGGGACAGTAGGTTCAGGGGCATAAGCGGGTCCACAAAGCAGGGATTTGAACATATTTAGTAACGGCATGTTTCTGTCTGAGATAGGCCCTGTCTGAAATACAGTGAAGGAAAACAGAGCAACTACTTGAAAGAATGGACAAGAATGCCCTCAATTGCTTATTACATACACATCCATATTCCAAGGCTCTATCTCCAGGATTCTGACTGTATAGGTCTGGGATGCTGCCTAGGAACCTGCATTTAATGATCATTCTTGGTGATTCTGATGCAGGGGACTGATGGACTACACTTAGAGAAATAGCCAAAAGATGAACAATGAGCTTTTGGTGTAATTCTTGAGTGGTATTTAGGTCTGCCCTCTCCTGTGAGTGTTTTGTGCACCATGCATTATTGCTTCTGGGACTGATCAGTGCTGGTCAGATCTGGAGGCAAGGGATGGACATTTTACCGTATTTATATCTGCTATGAAAGAGAGGTTTTGCCACCATAATCCTGTGCTGAGTCCTTGGATTGGGAAGGTTATGGGGACCTCCTTCTGCATTTCCTCAACAAAGATGCAACTTAGGGGCTTCCCTGGTGGCACAGTGGCTAAGATCGGCCTGCCAATGCAGGGGACATGGGTTCTAGCCCCGGTCCGGGAAGATCCCACATGCCGCGGAGCAACTAAGCCCGTGTGCCACAACTACTGAGCCTGCGCTCTAGAGCCCGTGAGCCACAACTGCTGAGCCCGCGTGCCTAGAGCCCATGCTCAGTAACAGGAGAAGGCACCGCAATGAGAAGCCCGCGCACCCCAACGAAGAGTAGCCCCTGCTTGCCGCCATTAGAGAAAGCCCGCGCGCAGCAACAAAGACTCCAACACGGCCAAAATTAAAAACAAATAAATAAATAAATTTTTTTTAAAAAAGGATGCAACTTAAATAACCGTCACACTTTTTGCCTCTGAGGCAGATCATGAAGTAGTTAGGGGGCTTCCTGGTGTGACTGGAAGGGAGTGGAAGCCAGAGAGTAAAACAGGGAAAGTGTGCAGGAGCCCAGTCTTCCAGTACCTCCATTAGAGAATGGAAAGAGCTGGCAACTTTGAGTTATGGGGCCATAATTCCATCTCAGGATTCTGGCAATAGTATAAGCCACTTGAGTTCTTTCTTGTTAGCTTATGAACATTTCAGCCTCCTCACCCCCACCCTACACCTGCCTTGGAAGATTAATAACTCCGTAAATTACAGTTGTATTACAATACACATATTTTTACCTCAATATGAGGCTTTCATCTGGGTATGGAAATGCTCTCAACTTACATGTCCTAGGGTGACCTGTCCTGCTCTGTGCACTAATGCAGTTTCAGTTTTGCAAAGTAAAAATGGACTTCCACTGACATAAGCTTCACAAAAGGCTGTGGTCCTTGAGTCAGACTAGGCTGGGTTGGAAAAGAGCAAATGAAAAAGCATGCAGGTGAGAAGACGATGGATGTGGGAGGAAACCCAGGAGAGAAGTGTGGCTAGAGTAGAGAACTTGAGTGTGTGGGGTGTGTGTGTGCGTGAGAAAGAGATCCTGAATGCACGAGGTATTCAGACGCTGAAGGCAATATACCTTTGAAGGTTCATACCTATGAAGGTATCTTTGAAAATTTCTGTGTAGGAAGATGATATGATGAAAATGATACCCAAAATGGATTGGTTGCTCAGGATGGCCCTAAGGGTGGCGGGCTGGTTGGAACAGGGCCACGAGGGGAACAAAGAGCTTTATCTTGAGGCTGCCTTTGCATAATGAGCATTGTTTTTGATTATTTAGGGTGTGTGTGGGGTGGCTTACCAAGGAGCTGGTGGGTGCCCTTCTGCTTTTCTTTGCTGAGGGCAGAGGAACCCACTTTACCTTCCTGCCTCCTGCTTTGCTATGAAGTTGTGCTTCTGTCCAGGTTTCTTGATTTTCCTACAAACATGTTACATCCATATCATATTCCAGGAACAGAGCCAATGCCAGAGAAATCCATGTCTCCCAATTTCTTGTTCAGTGTCTGCTAGGATCTTGATGTCATGGTAGTACCCCTTTGGGTGATTAGTCTTTAATGATTTATTGAAACTGTATTGTCTGAATTCCTTAAACCAGAGTTCAGATCTTCTCCCCTGGCAGAGGGTCTACTGGTTTTAGCCCTCATGGCTGGGCTGCATAATAATAATACTGTGGATAGCTCTCGAATGCAAGGGGAGGGGGGAAGAGGGGAAGAAAAAGAAAGACGACAAAAGGAAGGAGAAAAAGAAGAAAAGGGGGATGAAGGACAGAGGGGAGAGAAGCAGTAAAAAGCAGCTCATGGATAGGACAATGGTGAAGGGACCAGATGCTCCTAATACCCGCCCACTGACCTAGAAAGAATGAGGAGGGCGTCTTGGAAAGTGAGAGCAGCCTCTCGCTTTCACCACGTGGGGGCAGACTTGACTTACAAGAAAGAGCAACAAGGTGCGAAGGCTGCAGGGAAAACGCAATCGTCCTGGTAGAGAGAGGATTCAGCGTTAACCTCATCATTCACTCCCTGTGGCCCTTCATGTCCCTCAACAGCTAGAGCCCTATTTCTGGGCACAATACCTGGGTGGATTAAAGACAAAAAAAGCCAGCTTTGCTCAAGCTCAGATTCTTACATAATATGGCATATGGAATTACAGTTAAACAGGTATCACCTACAAAAAAACGCTTTGACATTTCATCTGCTTATTTAAAGTGTAGAATCACCCAAGCTTTTATGCAGGGCTCTCTTTTCTGTTTGTCTTTTTTTTTCACTGGAGGGTTATTGCCTGCACATTACATGTTCATTATTATTTCAGGCATTTCCTAAGGTTGGAAAGGGCTCTTCTGTATTTCTTCCAGCTCCTTTGCAGTCTTTGCTTCTCTTAACACTTTCAGTGCACGGTGATCAAGTGCATGGAAGTGTGTCTTTCAGTTTCAAAAAAAAATTCATAAACTCTGAGCCTTTGTGTTAACGGAATATCTTTACTTGGAGAATGGATGGAAACAACCAAATTACTGCAGCTAGTTCCTTGGTGCTTAAAAAGCAATTGTCGTATGCATGTGATGGTTTCTGAACATAATGTGACTGACATAGTGATAACAAAAGGAAGTCTGAGCTGAGATATTGAAGAGGAACTACTTCCTCCACCTCCCCAAGTTGTTAAGTATTATTATCCCAGATAACTGCATTCCAATGTCCATGCTATTTTCCTTCTGGTAGAATTTGCCCTTTTTTGAACTATATAGATTAACTCCAGAGAGAATGTACATTTTCCAAAATAGACTTTCTAAGTAGCCAATTAAAAACAGAATCTCTTAAAAATAAAAATCTTCTCTTTGAAATGGTGATTGGGCCTCTGAGATAAAGAATCCCATTTGCAAGTTTAAAAGGAATAATAAGAACTTTATACTATCAACTGGTTGAGTGAGGACTGAGGAAAATGCAACTTTGCTCTTCTAAAAAAAATTAAAAATAAAGGGATAGCAAATTGATCAAATAATTATGGGAAGTTTGGCTCCATTAGTCTCATGCTTTTCAGTATGCCCCAGTTAGCAATAAAAGTCAATTTATGTGAGTATGCGAGGCCACAGGTTTATTCAAATTGTCTGTTAAATTTGGTGGCACAAGAAGAAGTGAAGCAAAGGTACTGTTCTGTAGCAAGGTCTTGGGTCTCACTATCTCCTCATCTCTAAGTATAATGAGAAGAGCATTACCTCCATTTAAGATTTACCTACTTTAGGACTTCCCTGGTGGCGCAGTGGTTAAGCATACTCCTGCCAACTCAGGGGACACGGGTTCGAGCCCTGGTCCGGGAAGATCCCACATGCCGCCGAGCAGCTAAGCCCGTGCGCCACAACTACTGAGCCTGCATGCTGCAACTACTGAAGCCCATGCGCCTAGAGCCCGTGCTCTGCAACAAGAGAAGCCACCCCAATGAGAAGCCAGCACACCGCAGCAGTGAGTAGCCCCCACTCGCTGCAACTAGAGAAAGCCCGCACACAGCAGTGAAGACCCAACGCAGCCAAAAATTTTTTTAAAAGAAGTGAATAAATTTATTTAAAAAGATTTACCTACTTTATGAAACACCATCACGTTAATTTAATTTACGGCCCCTTTAACATTTATAATCCATTACAGTGACTGGGAGATGATTATTTCTGGGTGTGGTTTCGGTTTTCTCCTTCTAGTGTTGCAAGCTGCATCCCAATGTTATGAAGCCCTGGCAAGAAAAAACAAAAAAAGAAATGCCTGCTAAAATGAGTTGTTCTTAAAAAATAGGAGAACTAATGATAAAGAATGATTTACCATTAGTTTCTGTCTTTGCAGCAGTGGAAAATTGGGAGAAGATCAAACATCCTCCCCAATTTGGCCACCACCTTCTTGGTTTAATAGTGTTTTTAAATGAAATCTCTGACATGGTCTTTGTCAGGGCTGTTAATTTGTACCTTGCAGAAACATGATTCAAACTTTTCTGGAATACAGACTGAGGAGAAGTTTCAATAATAAAGAAATACAGGGACATCTGGAATTTCCTCTGAAAGTTGATGTGATCTCTTCACTGAAAATTAAAGGCTTTGCCTCAGACTTTGAGATTCCCTCTCTTAGTTAATTAGTGTTAGGAGAGAAGATCTGATAGATGCAGAAGGGCTGACAAAACTCACGATGTCTGTTTTTTTCAACTAAGTGTGAGTGCCAAGGCTTTGGGTTTCTCTTATTTGGCTCCATCCCCTGAGAGCCTCGTTTGTTTTTAGTACATAATTTTAGTGTTCATTCTTACCAACCATCAAGTCTGATGCACTTTTAGAAAAAAGTAAACCAAAAGTAATTACTTGGAGAACACAAAGGCCATATCTATATATGAGATCAAACATTTCCACCTTTCCCTTGCTATTTACCTCTGAACAACTACTCTTCTTTTTAGTGCTTTCCACTTGTTTTCTTGACAAACAAAGAGCAGGGAATATCTTCAGGCTAATTATACAGGACCATTATGGGATCCCGCAGGGACCAGGATGAAGCAACGCTCCATCTCCGCTTTAATTTTAGGGGGAAACTAAACCTCAAGGGAGGTCATGCCTATGCTGACTTCTCAGATGGCAGGTAAGCCTGGTCTAGGCGTCCTTCCCTTCCACTAAACAGAAGGACCCTAGGTATCCAGAGGATGGCTTCTAGCATCTCATGGATAGGTGGCTTCACGTGGTCTAGTGTTGTTACATGACCAACCCCTCCCTTCACCTCAGCTGGAAGGTTGAGTGTGGGTGTGAAAAGATGAGAAACAAAAAGGAGTAGAAAAAATAACATCAGTGACCAAAAATATAGACTTATCTTCTTTTTTGAAAAATAATCTCAACATAAAATCTGGCAGTCACATAAATAATTGTGAGAAATTCTCAGAAGACCCGATGTTCTGCCCATACTGCAAACCGAGCCCCAAGGTTCTGCCAGGTCTTGCTTGCTCTCGGGAGCAGTCCATGTTGGCCTCTAAGAGGAAGGACTACTTCAGCTGCAGGTGACAGACACCCAATTCAGACTTCTCTTAAAAGGAACTCCAGGGATGCCTCTTTCTTTACGGATCAAGTGATGTTAATGGACTTCTCTGCAGTTTTCATTTGTACTTGTTCATTCTTTAGCCAAGTAGGCAGCATAGCTGCCAGATGCCTGAGACTTACAATCGACCCCCTTAGGGACCTCAGCAGACTGGGGAGGGAATGTGAAGTCAGGTCAGGGTCACGTGCCCACCCCTGGAGGCAGGGGTGGATGAGGTTAGCTCCACCCAAACTACAAGGAATGGGCTTTCCTCAGGAAAGTTAGCTTCCATCACTAAATCATATGGGGAAGTGATTCTGGGCACCCAACACAAAAAATGTCCATTACATGTCTTTATCTATACACATCAAGAATGCTACTGCTCCAGGGAGTAATACTATCTTGCCATTGCCTTATAGTGTGAGATTGTCCCTTAAGGAAACTGTGATGCTGCTTTCTCTTCTTTGTCTGTTGCCTTGCGTCTAGTTTGAAGCTGTACCTTTGGCTTCTGCCCCTGCCCTCACATGGGGCTTCCATGACAGGACATGATGCTCATTTTATCAATATTTCTTAATACTTGTGGATTCCTTAAATGGTGGCCAAATACCCACTTTGGCTTCATCTCGGGCACCCCCAGAATCCAACACCTGTCTTCTAGAATGCACGGGGTTCTCTGTCCTTGCTCTATTGACAACCCCTTGCCAGTTTGGAGCACTGTTCCTCATGTCTGGTTAGATTGGCCTGCTCTGTCTCACAGCTGGGCCTGACCAGGTACTGACGGGGAGATGGCTTGTTACACTGCTAAGAACCTGTGCACAGACTGCTGCCTGGCCAACATACTCATTTACTAGGCTTTGAACAGGGGCCTGGAGAATGGAGAGGACATGAGCTTCTAGATGACAACATCAAACATGAGCAGCAGGTACACTTTTCCCTTTCATGTGTGTGGAAAGTATTAGGGAAATATTCCTCTCAGGACATATTTTACATTGGCAATCATGTTTTCCTGGAAGTTGATTTAACTTTTAACACTTGAGTAAGGATCTGATGTAAAACACTTAATAGCCAGGGGAAGGACTATATTTCCTGTCTTTCAACACCACCACGGCTGTTAAATGCCTTTCTCCACTGACTGGGGTGTACTGTTCCATACATTGTGATCTTGCCACACTTGGTTCATTCACTCCCTCCTTCATTCATTCACAAGTGTCAGGCCTTGGAAAGCCACTTGGGGTGCAAAAATGAATAAGACCCTCGAGGGTCTCTCAAACTAGTCAAAGTCCTGATGAATAAACACAGGATAGGAACGTGATGGAACAGATGTTCTTAGGTGCGTCTAGGACGTCAGACAGGGGCTCAGAGGAGATAACGTTGTGGGGTGGGCCGGGGGACAGGCAAGGCTTCAGTGGAGAGGCAGCCCTTGGGTTGAATTTTGTAGAATGAGCAAGACTTCATCAGATGAAAACAAGGAGGAAGTGTATTCCAGGAAGAAGAAGGTTCCAGGAAGTGTACTCCAGGAAGGATTATGTCGGATGATATAGGGCTTTGACTAGCATGGTAGGTTTGAGAGAGTAAGAGATACAGTAGACCATAGGGTATAGGGCAGGGAAGAGAGGGAAGCAACAGGACACAGGGTGGTAGGCAGAGGCCAGATCATGAAAGGTTTTTAAATTATAGTAAGGAGTTTATATTTTATCCATGGGGAGGAGGAAAAATTAAAAGGTTTAAATGAAATGGGAGTATACCATGATCAGGTTTGCATTTTTGGAAGATCACTTTGGCACTCTTGGTAGTATTGCCTAGAGAGGGGGACAGTGAGGCGGGAAGACCAGCTAAGAGGCTACGGCAGTAGTTCGGGCCTGGGATGGTGAGGGCTTGGACTAGGGAAGTAAAGGTGGGCTTAGAGGGAAGGGAGCAGATTTAAAATACAACACATAAAAGGTATCAAAGTGGCAGAGATGAAGGGTAAATGGCTGGTTTTAGCATTGGGTGATGGAGTATTTGGTAAAGCTACTGGAACAGTCTGGGGAATATAGACTTACTAATAGGTTTGGAGATTAAGGTATCAATTCAGTTTTAGATCTATCCATTTGGAATTGAAAGAGGGACATCCAGGTGCAGATGTCCAGGAGGTGGCTGATATATGAACTTTGAGCTCAAAAGAGAAGTCTGGGCTAAAGATACAGATCTGAGAGTTGTTCATCATAGAAAGAGTGGCTAAACCGTGTGTGTGTGTGTAAAGTCATTTAGGGTGAACATGCAGAGTGACGAGAAGAGGGCTAAGGACAAAGCCCTCGAGAATTCCAGCTCTCAGTGACAAGCAGGAGTAACTGTCAGAGGACAGAGAGGGCAAGGGCAGATGAGGAGCATGAGTGGCCATAGAAATATGGGTAGAGCTCATTTTAATAAGAAAGGAATGGTGAACTGTGCCATGGAGAAGAAAGGTGAGATGAAGACCGATACATGGTCACTGGATTTGTCAGTGAAAATTTCTCCAGCGATGTTGCCTAAATAATAGCAGGAGTATGGGGTGGCAGCTTGATTGCAGAGAGCTGAAAAGTGAATGGAGGTGGGGAAAGTAGGGATAGTGAATGCAGATTATTTATGTTGCTTATTTAAATCTGAGTTCTTTCTCCCAGATTGTAAGCCCCGGGGGAGTAGGGACATCACTGATCTTGGTCAACATTATAACCTTAGTACTGAGTGTAGTCCCCATCAGCAGTAGCCATTTAATAAGTATTCGGTGAATGGGAAAAGAGAGCACAGTGGTAGATAAAAGGCGTAAAGTACAATGGAAGATTTTTATTTTCTTTACTAAATTTGAGGAAAAATGTAGAACTTGAAAAATGCACATGAAGCAAGGTTTCAGAGAAAATATAAAGAGACAGACTTCTGCTGTGAATACTACAATATAAATTGGGCATTTCCTCTAGCTCTTTCTAGAAATCATCCCCACAAAAATGAGCTCAAGAAAACCCTGCAAACTCCCGGACAACAGTTTTGATGAAACTAAGGAACTGTAAATTCCCTGAGCAATGGTAATAGAGAAGGGGAGAATTTATGAGAATGTAGAGATTACAGGTCTCAAGGAGCCAGCAAAGGTAAAGTGGAAATTCCTTGAGGTACAAAACCTCAAACCCTCATCGCAACAGGATGCATATCTAGGAGGCAGGGGTGTTTTGGGACTTTGTTTGCTTTTAAGAATCCGAGGAAGCAGGACCAAATAAGAAGTCACTCAGAAAGGCTATATATAGAGGAAATAGATTCCCTGTATCATGGCATCAGGGGAGAAGAGAAAGTTTCTTTTGTGCGTCACTGCTGTCAATCACCACCACTCACAAAAAACTGGTTACTGAGAAAATTCCACCTGGATTGGAAAATGACACCAGCCCCTTCCCAACATACACTTGCAATTAGTTGTTCCAGAAAAACTCATCCCTTTCAATAATGAGGAACCAAAAAGTGAGAATCCATATAAAAATAGACCATAGGGAAAGGGAAGAAGGAACAGGAAAAAATGTTAGAGAATACTCATGAGAAAAATGTTGCCTTGGAGCAGATGAGTATTGTGACAAAATATATTGCATGAATTAAAAAGAATCAGTATAACAGTTGTTTTTATGAAATAAGAGCTTCAAACAGAGATATAAGAGCCCAGGGGAAGAGATGGTGAAATGTAGGAGAAGATGTAAACTAGAAGAGCTCAAGAAAGGAATATAAGAAAAGAGGTAAAATCATCATAGAAATGAAGGCAAAAGTGGAAGGAAAACAGTAAGAACAGATATTGCTAAAATATATTAAAGGACATAGAGGATCAACTAAGAAGAGAAGAAAAATAAGAAGAAATAAGGAAAATAAGGAAAAGGTCAAAAAGAATGAGGGAAGGGCTTCCCTGGTGGCACAGTGGTTGAGAGTCCGCCTGCCGATGCAGGGGACACAGGTTCGTGCCCCGGTCCGGGAAGATCCCACATGCTGCAGAGCGGCTGGGCCCGTGAGCCATGGCCTCTGAGCCTGCGCGTCCGTTTGGAGCCTGTGCTCCACAACGGGAGAGGCCAGAACAGCGAGAGGCCCGTGTACCAAAAAAAAAAAAAAAAAAAAAAAAAAAGGATGAGGGAAAATGACAGATGGAAAAAACAGGCAAAGAAGATCCAGTGTGTACAAAAATATTTAAAAGATGCTCAACTTCCCTCATATTAAGAGAAATGCAAATCAAACAAACACTAAGATAAGGACTTCTATTTCTAGCAGTATTACTGAGACACAAGTAGATCCTACTCAGGGACGATGTGCATATTGCTTATGGTTTGAAGAGAAGGAACATCTTTTTCTATGAGACTGGAGGGAAGGAAATAGGATTGGTTCAGATGCAAGAACTTCAATTTCCTGCCTTCACAAACGTATTTTCTCTGTATAGAGGGAGTCAAGCACATCTGCTAGGGAAAAGGGGGGTGGGGTGGAAAGGAAGGAAGAGGCATCAGAGAGGACTGGAGATGTGGAAAAACATCTGTGTGGAATGGAAGAAAGTGTGAACTGGAAGATGCAAAAGAATTGGGTGCAGCGTGTCTCTGAGTTGCTGGTCTGACAATGTGGTCTCCTACAGCATGGTTCATTTGCTTATTTGGGGAGCGAGGAAGAGGCTTGGGGGTTCCAGCGAAGATCAAGTGGAGAGACAAGGGGGCAAGAGTACTGGCAACAAATAGTTGAAGTGAAAATGGAGGTGTCAAAGGAGGTTGGTAATTTATTGGATTTTAAGATTTCAAAAGTTGAGTATTCCAAATCATGGGCCTCAAAGAATGGGGAGGCTCCCTGTGCCTACATTTTTTCCTTTACTCAAAGTAGAAGACGTGCTGATCTCCTTGGTCAGATCCAGGATATTGATTAGGCCACATTTACTCATGGAGAAGTCATTTTGAGAAAAGATGTCAGTTCATGGATATGACTTACTCTCTTTTCTCTTTCACCAATGTGGCCAAAGTGGTTAGCTGATCACGGTTTATTCTGAGGGCTACTGTCCATCTTTCCTTCCTCTGCCTTCCTTGTCCATGCAGCTTAAATACATAAGCACTGTGGCCTCATACCCTTGTCTTTTTCTTCCTTTTGGCTACCTGGTTTTTGGAGAAATCCAAGATGCAGTGAGGCCCTCATGTATTGCTTTAGTCTGAGACTTACTAGGTTCTGGGAAAAGGGTGCTCCCTATGGTCCAGCTCAACCCACTGTGTTTACTTTCACTGGTTAGGGAGTCCTTTGGGGAATGGTGGCTAAGACCAGAGACTCTTAGCAAATATCTTCTTTACAGCACAAGCAACTGCCTCCAACACATAGCAGCAAGAGGAAAGAGTCTAGGGTGTGGCCAGGGTCATGAGAATCTGCAGTGAAGAGGGGCTGAAGGCCACTGAAGGAGGAGAAGATACAAAGCTCCGTGTCTTGTTTTAGGCTTAGAAAGGTCAGAAGTACTTCTAATTTAAGCTTGCAGTGAAATGTTTCAGCAGGGAGTTGACAGTTTTAAAACAGCCATCTTGAAAACCAGAAGTGTTGTGGTTTTTATAGTATTGAAAAGGAAAGGGGCTTAAGACTAGGTGAGAAAATAATAATAATTTAATAAACTAATAAGTTCACTAATACCTTAAATGAGTACTAAAAAGCAATTCCTGAGCTATCACTATTTACAGCAATAGACACACATCTTGATATAGATGTTCATATAAATACAGAGCTTTACATTTTAGATGGGCAAAGGTAAGTTCATGTGTCATTAGCAAATTTGTCATTAAGGAAATATGAATATTTTTACAGGAGGTATAACAGAGATCTGCCACATATGACAGAGCAGAGTGTTTGTTAAATTTAATCTTACTTTTTCTTATTCCTATATCATAAATATGGCTTCCTTATTAATACAGATGATGGATTTACATCACTGTTTCTGAATAAGCAAAATACTTAATTTCATATCTAAATGACATTCTCCTTTCTGAAAAAGGAGTCTGTATTTCCATGGGGACAGGAATGGGGTTATTTTGATCAGATCCCAGACTGGAATGGGATTGACAGGATGCCAGCTCAGTGGATGGGTCCTAAAGACTCCATAGTTGGTAAGTGGGGTGAAATGTTTGATATAGAGAGTGGAGATAAAGGTAGGTAAAAGAAGTCAGAAAATTTCTACACAGTACCTGTCTCTTAACAAGTAGTCAAAAGATGTTTGTTAAAATAATTACTTTTATATCTTTTTAAAAAATTTAAATGATAGAACTAACTTTAGTGAAGGTACCACTATAAACCACAAATTATAATTTATAATTATAAATTATATAATTATAAAATTATATATAATTATAAAATAATTTATAATTTTATAAATTATAATGATTATATAATTATTATAATTTATAAAATTATAATGATTATATAATTAACTTATTATAAATTATAAAAATTATTATAATTTTATAAATTATAATTTTATAAATTATTTATAATTACTAATTTTATTAATTAACATTGCATAAAATGACAAGATTTCATCTAAAACATATATTCTTAACAGGGATGATATCACCCTTAAGAGGGAAAAAATTGATTCTTTTTTAAAAATTTTAATTTTATTTATTTTTTTATACAGTTGGTTCTTATTAGTTATCTATTTTATACATATTAGTGTATATATGTCAGTCCCAATCTACCAATTCATACCACCAAGGCACCAGTTATTTTTCATTGATGGAGTGATTTGTGAAGGTAGAAGAAGAGAAGACACCATTACCTAGCAGTGGCTTAGCCGTCTTCACTAGACAAATTTTGAGAGCCATTCAGCTCTGGAAGTCAGGCTCAATAGCTCTGCCCTGGGTTGGTCGGTCCATCTACCTGTCTCTCTGCCGGCTACCTATCTACCTATCTATCTATCTACCTACCTACCTATTTATCTTCTAATTATCTATTATTTTTGTACTAGCTGTATTGAGATATAATTCACATACTATACAATTCACCCATTTTAAAAGTGTCAATGATTTTTAGTATATCACAGGCTTGTGCAACTGTTACCACAATCAATTTTAAAACATTTTCACTCCAAAAAGAAATGTGTGCCTTCAGCAGTCACCCCTGTTTTCTCCCAGTCACCTTCTCCTCCAGCCCTAGGCAACAACTAATCTACATTCTGTCTCTGTAGATTAGCTTATCTCTGGACATTTTATATAAAAATGGAATCATACAATATGTGGTCTTTTGTGACTGGATTCTTTCACTTAACATAATGTTTCCAAGATTCATCCATGTTGTAGCTTGTGTCAGTATTCATTTCTTTTTTATAATTTTCTGTTGTATGACCATATATTTCCATTCATCACTTAATGGATATTTGAGTTGCTTATACTTTTTGGGTATTGCTAGTAATGCTGTTATGGACAGTGTACAAATTTTTGTGTGGACTTATGTTTTCCTCTCTCTTGGTATATGTGTAGGAGTGGAATTGCTGGATCATGTGGTAATTCTATGTTTAACCTTTTTAGGAACTGCCAGACTATTTCCCAATTAGCTGTACCAATTTACATTCCAACTACCAGCATGTGAAGCTTCCAATTTCTGTACATCCTTGCCAATATATTATTTTCCATGTATTTGATTATAGCCACTCTAGTGGGTCTGAAGTGGTATCTCACTGTGACTTTAATTTGCATTTTCCTGATAACCAATGATACTGAGCATTTTTCACGTGCTTACTGGCCATTTGTATATCTTTTTTGGAGACAAGTCTAGTCAGATCCTTTGCTTGTTTTAAAATTGGGTTGTCTTTTTACTATTTAGTTGTAAGTGTTCTATTGATATAAACATCCCAGATAGAAGTTTGTTATTGGATATATAATTTGTAAATATTTTCTCCCTCTGGGTTTATTTTTAGTTAGCAGTTTTAGCCACTGCAGAAAACCTTCTGAAAAGAATGAAAGAGAATTGCTGGGATACTATATTTATGATCACTATGAAATTCTATTCAGGGGCTTCTTATATGCGGCTTAAGGTTTAGGGAGAATGTAAAATGTACTTGCTGTATAGGTTGTCAGTCACGAATTCATTCTGTTTCCCATTTGGTGGTAATACAAGAGTGGGAAGAAATTTGTTTGTGCTATATATAAGCTCCTAATATTCTGCATTAGCCTTAGTGTATTTCCCCAAGTTTTAGAGCTGATTTAGAGTCACAGTGATGGAACAGCTAGACTTTGTGCTTTAGACTTGAGAGGCGTTTGAAAGAATTCTAGTGCAGAATGTAAGCCCTTTCCAAAGTTCACTCTTACTTTACTGCCCTTTAAAGGAATTAAAAGTCTTGTTTACTCTGTTTTTTCAATCTATTCTTTTAGAGAAAATTTATTTATTTCCAGTTATTTAAAATCAAGGTCCCCCAAACAAGCTAATTCTTTATATGTTGCTCTTTTTGACAGCATCACAAAGTAAGTTTCAGCATTGCCAACTGAAATGACTTTCCATGACTTTCCATGAGTCACCCCTAATTACATGGGCCATAGCCATTTTAATTCCTTATTTAAATTGCCATGGAGATTTACATACTAAAAATGTTGCCTGATGCATGTAGGTTATTCAGCTGCTTTTTTAGGCTAACTCTGTGAGTACCAGTAACCATGGAATGTGGGAACTCACCTTAAAGATGGTTTCCTGCAACTCCTCTTTTGAGTTGTAGTAACACCCCAGTAGGTAAGTACATGTTAATATATGTAATCTTTTTTATACTCTTCTGTATTTTCCAAATGTTCTAGAATTAACATGGATTATTTTATAATTAAATAAGCAATTATTTTAAAATTTGACCTTTTATTATTATACAAGTAGTACTTGCTTATTATAGAAAACATAGAAACTACATGTAAGCAAAAAAGAGCAAAATACATGTTGCTTGTAATTCTGCCACACAGAGATGACCATTATTAACATTTTGATGTGGTTTCTTCCAGAAAAATTAAAATGATAAGGTCACACTGATCTTTTACCTTTTTCTGCTAACAGTGTATTGTGACTATCGTTCTATATAGTAAACACATTACACACATGGAGAAAATAACCTTCAAATCTATGTCCATGTTTGACAAATTAACTTTATGAAATAGTCAGGGAACGTATTATTTATTCTATTTTATGCATGAAGAAATAGAGATGGAGAGAACTTAATTAACCTGCTTAAGTGCTCAAACTAATAAGTAACAAAAATGGAAATAATATTTGCGTTTTGACTCAGAATCCAGTTTTCCTTTCATTCCTGTGCCAGTAATAGGCTCGTGACACTATAGACACTGAGTCATCAAGGCAGGAAATGATAACAAATGTTAATTAAGGACATACCCGAGTCTGAGTGAACAAAAAAAATTGGGTTGAATTATGAACAGCTGGTGAAAGGAATTTTGTGGGGTTTTGTGCCTCATTAGTTGCTAATTAATTGCTACACATAAATACCTTAATTATTCAAACAGCTTATGAATAAAGGAGAAAATAATGTATAAACAAAGGAAAGGATGGATGTGACTCTGCGCATTAGATAATAAAATGATTACCCAAAAAGTACTCAACAGGTTAGCGAGGTGAGCTGAATCTATCAAGATGCTATGTAATATAGATGAAGGCAAAGTTCTCCACTTGGCAGCTCCAGATCTGCTGTGTATCTGTGGAAAACTTCCATCATGAGGGAATCAGATTTTCTCTATGCCAAGAGTGCAGTCACTCGACTCTGACACTGTAGTACAAACACAGCTATAAACAGTATGTCAAAGAATGGGCATGGCTATGTAAAACATCTCTCTTACAAAAACAGGCCATGTTTGACCAATGGGTCACAATTTGCTGACCTCTGTTTTAGATGATATTCTACTAAAGAAAGATTCCCATTTTCAATGGCCATGCCCATTCCTTGACATACTCTTATAGCTGCGTTTGCACTATGGTGTCAGAGTCGAGTGATTGCATGGAAACTGTATGGTTAGTAAAGGTGAAGATATTTACTATCCGGCCCTTCATGGAAAATGTTTGCCCATCCATGATCTAGAACAAGGATATGGGGTAGGGAGAAGAGTTCAGCTCCAATCTCAACTCCAGGCATTACAATTTTTAGAGAGGTAAATGTCAATGGAAGCGTGCTTGGAGGAAATTCACCATCATGGTGCAGGAACTGAAAATTAAGTCCCATCTGAGATGATAGAGAGATTGAGACATTTAAACATGGAAAAGAGAAGCATTAAAGGTGGGGGGCGGGGGCTGAAGGAGGGTGGAAGATTCTTAGCTGAATTAAAGTGCTGAAAGAATACCGAATGGAAAGATGTTGTGCCCCAACTAGAACCATAGTGACTTGCAGGAAGACTATTTAGTGGACTTTCTAACAATGAAGAATGAAAAAATGTAACAGGCCAGCCTAAGAAGTCAGGTTTCCTTGTCAAAGTTTAAAGTGCTCATGGCTGGACTGGATGATTACACGTTGGGGACATTAGTGAGGAGATTCAGAATAAGAGTAGTCACCATTTTGAGGATGCCTACTGTCTACCATCACCTCTTTATATACATCACCTCTAATCCTCATAAATAACTTTGTATTATTATGAACCTCACTTTGTGGATGAGGAAATAATTCAGAGAGAGTAAAACATTTGCTCAAACTCACAATGCTGGTAAATGTCAGATCTATAGTCAGATAGGTTGGTAGATAAGAGTTCTCTAAAAAGATTTTTTGGAGATATTTTTGAAAACAGAAAAGGAAAAAGAATAATATAACTAACAGATATTTCTGCCAACTAGAATTTACAATTATTAACAGTTGTCAGTTCTGGGTTGTGAAAATATCTGTGATAATTATTTCTAAGCTAGTTATATTAATTATACAGTTATAGTTACACAAAATGATTCTGGTTAACATCTCTACCTTAATGCTATGGGAAGTGAGAGTTTTCTGCTTTGCTTTTCCCAGGATGAACAGAGCAATCCCAGAACAGAACTCAAAGTTAAGAGTCATTTTCTTAACTAAAATTCTGATCAGATTAAACTGGTTGTTTCAGTGACTTTTGCTCTTCTTGTTGGTGGGGGAATTGTACCTCCTGCTTGGTAATAGCCCCCAAGGTGTTCATGGGGGTCCCATGGGATGGGGGGGATGGGGGGGTTCATGTCACACATGCCTTCCCAGACAAGTGGCAGCCTCAGCTTTTCCTCTTTCCTTCTACTCTGGGATTCTGCTGGGTCCCCCAAGCATCCCATTGTGCCAGCCAGTTCTGCTGGCTCCTTTGGTTACGACCCTGAGCACCACTGTTGATGAAAGGAAGCCTGTGAGATGCCAGAGCTTCATAAGGTTCGTGCCACAGTGGGGTGCCACTGACTCCTCTTTGTGCCCTCTCTGTTGAAGTGGCACCAAAGCCACTTGTGGCCAGTACCCCTCAGAGATTTTGGTGGAGCCATTTGTATTAGTTTGTTAGGGCTGATATAACAAGTCCCACAACCTGGGTGACTTCAAGAACAGAAACTTATTATCTCAGAGTTCTGGAGGCTAGAAATCTGAAATCAAGGTGTTGGCAGGATTGTCTCTTCTGAGGATTATAAGGGAGAATCTGTTCTAGGCCTCTCTCCTAGCTTCTGGTAGTTTGCTGGCAATCTTGGGTGTTCCTTGGCTTATAGAAGTGTCACCCTCATCATTGCCTTCATGTTCACATGGTGTTCTCTCTGTGTGTGCATGTCTGTTTCCATATTCCCCCATTTTATAAGGACACTGTTCATATTGGATTAGAGTCTACCCTACTCCAGTATGACTTCATCTTAACTAAGTACGTCTGCAGCGACCTTGTTTCCAAGTTATGAGACACTGGGGGTTAAGACTTGAACGTCTGATTTTTAAGAGGACACAATTCAACCCATAACACTGATCCTACAAGGTTTTTTGAGTTTTTTCTTAATAAGAATTGAAAGAGACCCTTTGGTCATAGGATTGTGACCAAAGGAAGGTAAATAGGATAACATAGATGAATCACTTTGTAAATGGAAAAGTGCTATCCAGATGGTAGCTGTTACTAAGGGATAATGCTGATATGTTTGCATATAGGCTCCCATCAAGAGATCTGCATGGAGAAACACTAAAGGAAACTCCTCAAGCCCCTCGTTCTCTCATCACGGCTAGAAAGACAGGGATGGGTCATTGGATTTTCCTCCGTAGGAAGTTGTTGGTGTTATAAGGGAGCTGGTAACAAAGTAAGAGACACGCCTAGCACTCACCTCCCTTCCACTCAGAGAATTGATTACTACCTTTCCCCAAAGAAAATGAACTACAGCAGCCCCTGAATCCAACCTTTTTGAAATTCTTAGTATCTGACTTCAAGTTTGATTGTAATCTCCTTGTGGAGTGGGAGCAGAGAGTCACAGAATTCGGAAGGAGAATCAGAGATCCTATATTTGGACTAGACTGGTTTCAGCATTTTTGATGTTGTTGTTCCCTTGATGAGCACAGAGGCCTGAGATCCCACACCTCATTAAAGAACGTTTTGTTTGTTTAATTCCCTTTTTCATAATTCTTCACAGTGCAGTGCTTTAGAGTCAGTGGGCCTTCTCTGAATGCTACTGGTCAGTTTACTTTGCTTTGCTTCTATGTTTTTATTAGTCTGGATGTTGTTCATTATATATATATTTTAAAAATTTATTTATTATTTATTTTTGGTTGCATTGGGTCTTTGTTGCTGTATGTGGGCTTTCTCTAGTTGTGGCGAGTGGGGACTGCTCTTCGTTGCTGTGCACGGGCTTCTCACTGTGGTGGCTTCTCTTGTTGTGGAGCTCTAGGTGCACGGGCTTCAGTAGTTGTGGCATGCGGGCTCTAGAGTGCAGGCTCAATAATTGGGGCGCGTGGGCTTAGTGGCTCCGCAGCATGTGGGATCTTCCCGGACCAGGGCTCGAACCCGTGTCCCCTGCACTGGCAGGCGGATTCTTAACCACTGCGCCACCAGGGAAGCCCCCGTTCATTATATTTTAATGATTTATTTACCTGGCCATCTATTCCACTGACCTAGAGAAACTTTTGAAGCCAAGGCATATGTACTGCTACTATTTTTATCTAAAACAGTGGTTCTCAAACTTTAGCAGGCATCAGAATCGCCTGGAGGGCTTGTTAAACCACAGATTGCTGGCCCATCCCCAGAGTTTTGTTCAGTAGGTGTGGGTTAGGGCTGAAAATTTGTATTTCTCACAAGTTCTCAGGTGTTGTTGCTGCTGCTGCTGGCCTGGGGGGGGGGGTCACACTTTGAGAACCAGTGATCTAGAGCAGTCCCTGGCAGACGATAAGTGCACCGTAAATGTTTCTGGATGCATGAATTCATGAGTGAAGGTGAGGAAGATTATCTTTTATATGACACTAGGAGACTGTGGAGAGAAAAAGGGAGGTTGCTTATCTGCCCCTTCTGCTTTCCTAGAGTGATGAGAACAAAATGACATCATTTACTGAAATCACTTTGAAAGCAGCTACACCTTTGGCTAGTCCTGTCAGTGCCTATTCCTCAGTCTCGAGGCTTGTCAGGGAGTGGGTTCAGGGCTTCCTTAATGTGAGAGCAGAGGAGACAAGCCTTGAGTTTCTCTACTTGCTGTTTTTGGGGCAAAGATAGTCAAAACTCTGTACTTCCTGTTTCAAAGAGTTGCAAAAGCTGGTTTTCAGTTATTTAACTGGCACAGACTTTAAGTTCAGTCTAGTCCTTTTAAGAGAACTGACTTCTCATATATTTTTCTAGTCTAACAAAAGCAATCATAAATTAATAAAACAATAAGCCAAAGAAAATAAATTAGTAGTTGGTTGAAAAAATTTTAACCTATTTGCTTAAATGCAAATTAAATTAAAAATTACATTCATACAATCATGTGTTCCATAAAGATTTCCATGAACACTTCTGATTAATTTCATGGAAAAATAGAAATATGGCTTGTTTCAAACAAGTTATTAAATACATATTGATTGCTGTAAGTGTAACACTGTTGTGTTAGCAATCATTTACAACACATGCTGCTTTAAAAGCAAAATGTTTCCTTGAGCTGTGTTGAACTCATATCTGTTTTCCAAATCACTTGAAAACTGGAGTGGTTGAAAATGGATTAGATGCAAAGGAAGAAGCATGGAGTCAGCGGGAAATCTACTAATTGGACTCTGGAGAAAGAATAGAAATCATTGGTCAGTTCTTGACAGTGAATTGGTAGTAGGGCTTTTGGTAAAAAAAAGGGAAGAAGTTAATGAATAAAAAAAGGGGGGGAATCAAAGCTTCAAGAGAAAGCACAACAACTTGACTGAACCCAGGAAGGGTGAGTTTGGAATCTCAATGGAAGGGAGAGTCTTAGAATGAAGAAGTTGCTCCTCTTCTGAGTCAGGAGGAAGTGAAGGGGAGCAAGGAGGATGGTGCCAGTTTTACCTTGTAAAAGTTCAGAGACCTCATCTAATCCTCATTTTATGGCAGAGGAAACCAAAGCCCAGAGAGGTGCAGTGACCTGTCCAAGGTCACCTCACACAAGGTCAGTCCCAGGTCTGGTGCCAGGTTACAGCTCTCCTTCCTCACTCCATACTATCCCCTCTCATTTTCACTTCCCTACAACCTCACTTTTGTTTCCTTAGCACATTAAGCAATTGTTTACTAGATATTGTTGATGGCTGTGGAAAAGAACAAGGGCAGGAAAAAAATAATAAAAGCAAATTCAATTTAGATGAGAAACAATTCAAATGCTTAATTGGTTGAAAAAAAATCAAGAACAGGTGGTGCTCTAGTCTGCCAGGAGTCTTCAGATGAGCGTCTGGATGTTATTTTGTATTCAAAATGAAAAATGTAGAAGTCTTTGTGTGTAAAGATACATCACAGCATGCAAGGTGTAGAGATTATATGAAGAAATCCAATTTGGACTGGAGAGGACATCGATGCAGATTCCAGTTGCACAGCTGCTATTTACATAGACTCATGTAGATCGCATCAGTGGTAGTCGTCTAGTTTCCATGTAGTCGCAAAATGGCGTCCTGGAAGAAAATGGCCACACAGTCACTACTTCACCTGTGCCACACCACTGTTTGTACCACAGTCTGCCAGAGGCAAGATATTCATGGTCCTGCTTTTTCAACCTTTGTTTCAAATCCGTCCTGCTTCCTGTCATTGCCCTCCAGTCGAAGTCCCACAGGAACACCCCTGGATTTGAACAAGTATGCTTATTACTCATCCCAGAAAGGGAGAATGCACACCATGGGCAACCATGGTGTGTCTCAGCAAGAGGCTGTTAGGAAGGACTTATTATAGAACTTGTTTGATTGAGTACTTTGGGGAAGACGCAAGGAAGCAGAGGTTCATCCTGGATTGCTACTCTCTGAAATCAAGGACAATTCTATTATTGAATATCCCTGTAAATCTTATGTATAGGGAGTGCAGCAGAGCTAAAGCTGTACTTGGGAAAGAAGCAGCAGTCACTCACATTAGCCAGGCTGTCTGCTATGCTGTGGTCTGGACAATGTTCACGCTTTGTCTGTGTTTAGATACGATCACTAAATGGCTGTGTTTTTGTCTCATTCCATCCTGGTCACAGAGTGGCCTTGTCTGAGGATGATTTTCTGTGAAACTGTTTATGTTCAACAGGAGAATGTCAAGGCCCAGCTAACAGTACTAGGTCAGCTTCTTGGATGTCAGGGGTGCTTTTCTCTTTTTCTGAAGGAATTAAGTTAGAGGAAAAAGGAAAAGCTTTGTGATGTCATTTCCAAAATTGAGTGTTTGTGTGTGTCCACCGATCTCTTCATCGATACATGCAAACGAGTGGTATCTAATTTGGATAGGTTTACTAAGAGCTTTGGAGCCCTTGTACTAACCACTCTCACTTTTTCACTTGAACTACAGGAACTGCTCTGTGAATTTGGGGTTAAAGCATCTGTGGAACAAGAATAAACAAATCAGCGCCCGAAGATTGGACCTACTTCATTAGCATGTTGCCTAAAAAGTGAGTTTGGCACAGTGTGGGAATAGAGAATGTGGAGAGCCAAACTGCTCTGCATTACTGGGGGGTGAACACACAGTTGGACTGTTCAGGGGCAATCAGGGAGAGAGGTGGTGCAGAGAGAGAAATGTGAAGGAAGGGAAGAGGAATAATCAGCAAGAAGGCAAAAGGTCCAGAGATGTACTGAAGGCAGGTGCCTGATGGAATTTTCAAGAAGGGTGCTGTGTGATACATGCTTTAAATTTGCTTGTTTGCAGTGCAGCAGTAAAATCCTCCACTTATGACCTTCAGTAAAAAAAACACAAGAGCTTGAAATGAAGGTGGGACTGGGTTGGGGATAATCTAGGAGGAAAAAGAAAGCTAAGAAGTAGAGAACAGACACTCAGTATAATTTGAAATAGAAATAAGCATAGAACATAAGTTCCCCCAGGAACATGAAGAGGTCCTGGGCAGGCATTCCAGAGTGTACAGAACAGGAGGTTGAACCAATTTTATGGACCTTAAGGGACAGAGTGACCTAAGATAATATGTGGATAAGGAACATAAAAGACTTGGGGAAAAAACAAAATAAGTTCTTAGCATGATCTGAGGAGTCAGGACAAATATCTAGATAATTCAAACCAAAATAAATTTAAAAATCCAAACCTCTATGCTTCTAATATATAGATGCTTCAGGAAAAAGTTTAGTTTCTAACTTTCTGTCTTAAACTCTCAGTCAAGAAACAAATTTACAGGACCTATAAGGCAAGCAAACATGCACCCTCTTTTTTTTTGGTGTCAAAAAAAGACAATGAATTTCAAGTGATTCTCTGATATTCATGACTGTGAGGATAGAGTCAAAGCTTTCAAATTAAGTTTTCAGTGTTTTCTGGTTGTCGGTGTCTGCAAACTGGGTTGATATTTTAAACCTGAGGTCACGGTTGGAGTTTAGTTTTCATATCCAACTTGGAGAATTTTGAGGTTCCCAAGGCTATTCTTGAGGCTTGATTGTCATATAGTCTCTAGTGCTTGAGTGAGAGAGAGGAAGAGATAGGGAACTGGAGACCTTTGTTTTGTTTTTCTTCCTTTGAACACTGCCGGAAGCAGGTAAAGCTCTCTCCATAGTAACCTCTATCCTTGCCCCTCAAAGTGTGGTCTGAGGACCAGCAGCATCAACATTACCTGGGAACTTGTTAGAAATGCAGCAGCATCTCAGGACCCCATCTGAGACCCGCTGAACTGGAACCTGCGTTGTAGCAAGATCCCCAGTGAGATTCGTATGCACCTTAATGTTTGAGAAGCATTCATCTAGGAAGTGTTACACAAATCCGTTTCTTAGGTGATAGGGGAGCTAGCCTATAAAAAAGGGAAGGGACATCACTAGATGTACAAACTTCCCAGCTAGATGTCTAGCTGCTACTAGAAATTTCATTAGGGATTTTGTTGTGAATTTGGTGTGAATTATATAGCTTAGGGACAGAGAAGGGACAGTAAGGACTTGGCTACACCTGGGACTCTACAACAGCTTACTAAAAGGCCTAGTTGGTTTCTTAATAGGCTCCTCACTGAAAAGAGACTAGCAGTTTCCTACCAGGGAACCAGGTGTAGCTGATGTTCCCATTCTGATATTCCCATTACTCAGGATTTTAAAGCTGACAGATTTTGAGACATAATCTAGCTGTTCTGTTCCTAGTGAAGAGGTGAGAAAAGAAAAAGGTAACATTAGCTTCTGAGGTAAAAAAAAAAAAAAAGCGTCTTCTGTTTCCTTTGTACCATCTTATAGCTCTTGGTAAAGTGGGACCCTCGCCAAATGAGCACTCGATAAATGTCATTAACAGTGATTTGAACCAGAGTGGTGATATTTTTAATGCAGCTCATTCCAACGAATGTTCTGCTTCCCACGTTAACTTTTATATACCCAGCAACCAGAAACCTACACTGCTGAGTGTACAGAATATCGGGCTCCAGCTTCAGGGTGATTAGATATTGATTTCTGAGCCCCGCAAGCATTTAGCGATGCAGAAGCTCTCGAGCGCTGGATCATCATGGACTGCGGGGCTGACGCTGGCAGAATTCCAGCAGTCACGATCTGTGGAAACATTCTAGAGTGGCCGTAAAACCCAGGCTGTGGATTTGACCCTTTTGTGTGGCCTGATCTGTGTCCTGGTCCACTGATTGTCCTTCTTACCCTGTCTTTGCCCCTGTCTTTGTAGACATAATGTTTTTGGTCACTGAGGGAACTAGGCAGAGAGAAGAGGTATTTGGTGCAAACTCATCCTGACTGCTGGAAAAAACCAACTCAGACTTATAGGTGATGAGCTTGCAGTGAAGAATAACACAATATTACTCTTTTATAGTTGTATTGTATATAGTATTGCTCTTTTTTATTTGCTGTGGGAGTTGCTATTAAAGAACTGTGAAAAATACCCATTTAAAGCTCAAATATATGGTGTTGAGAATAAGAGCTAATCTGTTGACAAGTTGTGGAAGATTAAAGATGGCTGTATTTTTGACATTCCTCTTTCGAGATATAGGGTCTAAGTCCCCTCTCTTAGAATCTGGGCAGGCTCTGTGACTGCTTTAGTCAACAGAATACAGTCAAGGCATGGCCGTGACCATTACATGACTGTGAAGTTGCTCTGATGCTGTGCCAGAAGAACGAGCTGGAAATCTTCACTGTGGAACTTGCTGGAAACTTGCCATCTGAGGTGCCTGGAGAAACCTCCCACGGGGAAGTGGCACTCCTCAGAATTTGTTGTGAACCAAACCAAAGGAATGCCCGGGGAAGCTGCTTGCTGCTGCGCGCTGCTGGCTGCTTCGAACTGCAGAGCCAGGAGCTACAGAAGCTACAGGTGACAGGAGCACATCAGAACCAGGAAGAGAAAGCCCTCCCTCCTCCAGCACCTCCACTGACAAAGCTTAACATTAACTCTGCTGACAAAGAAGAAATTACACAGCTGAGAGGCAATAAATTGACCATTGTCACAGGTAAAAAAAAAGCAAACAAAACAAAAACAGAATATAGTGGAAATGATATTTGCCAGTTTCTGGACCCAGACTTTGAGAAACTGGCAGCTTCTACTTCCTGTCTTTTGGAATCTGGCCATCATACTGTGAGAAATCCAAGTCACAGAGAGAGGCTACATGTAGGCCTTCCAGTCAGCGGTCTAGCTGAGCTCACAGCGAGTGGCCACGTGAGTGTGCCATCTTAGATGTCCAGTCCCGTGGAGCCTTCAGATGACCCCAGCCACTGTCTGACCACAACTGTGTGAGAGAACCAAGGGAGAATCAGTCAGCTGAGCCAGGCAACCCACAGAACTATGAGAAAGAATGATAAATTGTTTCAAGCAGTAGATAAGTGGAACACAAGTTGCTCTACTTACTTACAGAAGGAGGCCACTCTAAAGCTATATGATTCCAGTTTTACTCTTTCAGACATGTTCACAAGCCTCACACTTGGAAGATTCCCTGCTGCCCAGTGCAAATATTTGGTCCACCTAAGCTTACAATATCATACCTTCTCAAGTTCAGACTTTGAAAGGTGCCTTCTCATTGAGAAAAGCTCATGCTTGCTTTATTGAATTTTCACAGAGACCACCACAATGGTGAGACCATTGGGTGTTCCTGGTTCTATTCTCAAACACAGATCCAAAAGTAGCATTATGCACAGTCTGTGAGTTTGTCCACTCCTGATTCCATGTGGCCAGTTCTTCATTTAGTTCCTTCAGGTGGGAGCTGTTCTGGTAGGGAGTCCACCAGAGCACCAAACAGTGTCCATAAATGTCCTGTGTTATTGCCTTTCATCTGATAAATGGAACTTCCCAAAGGACTATGATTATGTTGAAGTCAGTATTTTGTTCTGGCCTCTCTTCCTGTATCTTATCGGTGGGGCATTGTGTCAATTCATGAGTCATGACACACTGGGAGCTGATATTCTTACAGAGTTTTGGTACAAACTTCCAAGGGTACAAACTACCAGTCTCAGTGTCTGCCCTATTCTAGCTCAGGATTCTCAGCCTTGGCTGCACGTAACAATCACCTGGGAAGTGTTCAAAAAAGCAAAACTACCCATGCCTGGTCTTACCCTGGATTAATTAAATAAAAATATCTGGGGGTGGGACACCAGTCCCACGTAGTGTATCTGTATGTCCAAATCTTACCTTTTCTTTAAGGCCCAGCTGAAATACTATTTTCTACATGAAGCTACAGAGTCCCACAATTGGCATCGTTTCTTCTTTCAAATTAGTTATTATTTTATTTTGGACTGTTTTTTCTACCTATCGTATGCTTTATTATCTCTTTTCCTTCTCCTTATACTCATGATATGTCTCTGATATGTATGTATACACAGTGGGAACTCAATAAGTATTAATTAAATGAAGACATAAATGGATGTTGGGAAAACCATCCTGCTTCCCATGGACACCAAGTTTGCTTTTGTGTTGATGGAGGTTGAGATGCCTAGGTATGGCCTCAGTCTACACTCCTCAATTAGAATTGCCTCGTAGCCATCCCCCCGCCCCAGCCCCAGCCCTCAACCATGGCAGAGCGCAGCTGCCGTTGCTCTTGAATCTCTGTCTCTGGTTGCTCCCAGTCCTCATCTTTCCTCTTGTTACTATTCAGTTAAGTTTTTTCTTTCTTATTTGAATGACTCTTCTTTACAAAGGTCTAAATACTTACTTTCTAGGCTTGGATGGTCATCAGAGGGAAGATGGATGTTCCACAGTGTGCTTTTGAAAGTACCAAGACTGATAGGGGTGCCTGCTTATCTCCCTTCTGACAAAGAACTAGCTATTTACTGAGCTAAAATGATAAATATTCCAAGAGCAAGCTCTGAAATCACCAAGCCCCACAGTACTCTTTGCAGTCTCTGTGCTATCTATACTGATGAAGCCACTAGATGTGAGTCTTAACCAGTAAAAGAGACAATGGATAATTGTTTTGGGTTTTAGGGCCTCTGCTGAAATGTTACTGATTTTCAAGTTTCCAGTAAACTTAGAACTGACTTCAAACAGATGGATCAGTGCAGTCCTTTTTCACTTTTTGTATGTAGCATTTTTTCCCACCTGTTATTTACTCATTCATTTTTACTTGTGCTCTGAAACACAAAAGTCATCTTATTTTTTCTTTAGAATTCATAATTTTAAGAGGTTACTAGAAAAGTCCTCTGATTCACCTGTAATTGAAGAGTTCCCCTTTGAAGTTCAAATCTTTCTTAGCTCTAATTTGAAAGGGAGTTACGTTTCTGTGATGGACTCGTGACATTTCTTACTGGAAAAGGTCAGATTTTAATGCCTTCTTGTGATATATGCATCTGGCTCAAGATCAGGCAGTTTTGAATGATGGAATTTAATTGTAATTTAGTAAAGGGCTAAGAGATAAGAAATTATGGCTTTGCTGTAATGCCTGAGCTGTACACCAATTCCTTAGCAGCCTTCATGGGGGTTTGTGGGTTAGAAGCTGCAACTTCAAGAAGCCTTTCAGGGACACCATGATGATGCTCTGAGTAAAAGCAAAGCCTCATCTTGGCTCAAGTTCCAGTGATTACCTGACATCCTACCTTAGAAAAATAAAGACAATTGCCAAGGTATAAATCCTTGTCTTCTGAACATTCTGGAAATCTAGATGGATATTTACCTATTACCTCCCATTTTGTCCAACTGCCTCAAACTTCTTACACTGTCGCTTCCTTTTTCCCCAACAAAAGTTCTTGAGTATACAAAGATACCTACCTACCTTCCTCCCTTTGTTGTGTGAAAAAAGGACTGCTTAAGATCAAATTAACTGAATGAGAATTCTCCCTTCCCAATCTAAGAAAGTCACTTTTCTCTATTCTGTTTTAAATGAATCAAAGAATTGATCCAACTAGGGTATGAGTTAGTCATACATTTATTAACAGATAATGTGATGTGGTAGAAAAAGTATTAGGACTGGATTTAAGCCCTCAATCCTTATTAGAACTTAGACTCTCTGAACTTCAATTTCCGCATCTTTAAATTACCTGTTAGCCTCAGGTTTCTTATCTAGTAAATTGCTTTGGGGCTTAAATAAAATGATAGTCTCCTTGGGATTGTTCTGTTATCCTGTGTTCTGGGGCGTGCTAATCCGCTGCTCATGGTACCTGATAATGCCCTCTTGTAGTGAATTCTTTTCTCATGTTGTTTTAATTTGTGCTTACGCGCTCATCCTCAGCTGGGATTATTATCATAATGTATGAGTCCTATGTTTCCTGGGTTGTGGGAGTATGTTTACAGAGATGGTTTATATTTGTCCTGTCTGGGTGTCCCCAGGATTTCACTTGTCTAGGGTGAATTTTCACAGTAATATGTCTGTTCCAGCACCATGTGGATAGTATTCATTTGGACTCCATATCTATACGTGGCACAAACTAGGGCTTGTGGGCCCACCAGACCTGATGCTTCTTTGCTTCTTACTCGGCCCTCTTGTGAAGTTCTCCCATTCACCTTACACAATGCGGGGAGGGTTTATGTAGAAGTGTAAGTTCTAGCATCACACTTCATATGGACCCAAGGCCTCATCTCTGATTTTCATTGGGATTTTATGACTCTAGTGTCTCTCTTTTAGGGTCTGCTACCCTCCAGGGTTCTGCTGCATTCCCTCAAGTTGTGTGAGTTCCTGTGTAGTTTTTTGGAAACCAGAAAACTCCCCTGTCTGTCTTTTGAGTTTGACTTTAAAAAAATACTGTAGTTTATCCAGCATCTCTGCTTTGTAAAGGGAAAGAGGATCTGAGTTCAGTTTGCAACACTGCTGAAACTAAAAATCAAATGTGTATTTCTTATGAGAATTTTCTCTTGTTAACCACTTTATTTTATTTCATGAAGACACCACTGTTCACTGGTAGAAGCACTGCTTGCCAGATGCTGTTGAGCATAGGAACCCCCCTGGGGATTTTGTTAAGGTACAGATTCTGATTCCTGTAGGACTGGGGTCAGGATGAGATTCTGCGTTGCTACCAAGCTCCCCAGTGACGCTGATGCTCCTGACCACACCCTGAGTAATGAGGATTTGAGAGAGACCAGTGATGACTTCTTCCCAATTGCTGATTTATCAGTTGCTGGAATTCATCTGGTGTGGTTGCCTGATAAAATCTTCACTCATCTGTCTGGTCTTGAAAATGAAACTTTGTGTTGAAAGCAGTTTGAAATTGTAAAGAGCTAAACAATATTTCTCCATTTGGGAAAAAGAACCTATAAATTCAAAATGGAATTAAATTATCCTTGAAAATACCCAGAAGCCCCCATCAGCATTTCTAAAACCTCCCTTCTGCCTCCTCATTTTCTTCTTATTAAACCTATTTTTGCTCAAGCTGAAATTCTGGACAAATTAATAAAAGAATTAACTGTCTAATTTAAGTTTTCTTTTTAAATTACTTATATTGTTAATATTTATCTTGATTCTTTTTTTGTAATTGTATTATTTTGTATGCTTTAGCCTGGGAACTTATTCATTATGGTTAATATCAATCCTAGAGAATGGAATATTTGAGTTCCAAACAATTTGTGTATCAGGCGAATCTTTGGGCTGTGAGATTATTAGTATGATCAAAGATTCACATGAAGTTAGAAGATTCTGTTGCCCTTATATAGGATGGGAACCATTTTCCAAACTTTCTCCTTGTACCCCAGAACTTAAAAAAGCAAATCAAAGGTTGATTGGCATCCTGGCATGGCTAACTTTTGCTACTTACATCTTAATTTTATGGATTTAATTTAATGGACTAAAACTGGTGTGACCTTTAGAATTAATCAGGGGTGTCGAGTAAGATGTGTTACAAGCTGACTTTCCCCATGTGGACTTATAGAAAGCTGGGTGTGACCTTATTATACCTGTGGGTATGGTGGGAGGTGACGCAGTGGGAGGTGACAGGGAAGAGAAGCAGGGTCCTGCGCCAGGTGCCTGACTCTGTGATGGCTCTGTCATCATGTCACCTGAAGTACCTGGGCAAGGCACATCCCCTTGTCAGGTCTCTGTTACCTCATCTACGATATGAGGGTTTGAGTGAGGCCATCTTCTGTTTCTTCCGTCTACAACACTATTCCCCACTTCCCATCACTTATGCCCATGTTCCATCTGCAAATCCATGAGCCACACGACAGGAAGAAAACAAGTGTTACCATATCTGTGAAGAGTCTGATCAGAAGTGCCTCTGAACAGGAACAGTGAGTGAAGAAATTTGTAGGAAAAAACTGACCCATGGGGGCTTCCCTCGTGGCGCAGTGGTTGGGAGTCTGCCTGCCGATGCTAGGGGACGCGGGTTCGAGCCCCAGTCCGGGAAGATCCCACATGCTGCGGAGCGGCTGGGCCCGTGAGCCATGGCCGCTGAGCCTGCGCGTCTGGAGCCTGTGCTCCACAACGGGAGAGGCCACAGCGGTGAGAGGCCCGCGTACCGCAGAAACAACAACAACAACAACAAAAAACTGACCCATGTCCTGCTGCTTCACACAGGGAGAATAAGTTTGAGGCTCGTGTGACCTAAATTGACATTTTTATTTGGAGAGAGGGTGTCGTGGGTTAAATGGTAGCCCACTGAAAAGGTATGTCTACCTGGACCTGTGGATTTGACCTTATGTGGTTATCACCATATTACATTTGCAGATGTAATTAAGTTAAGGATCTCGAGATGGGATCATGTTGGTTTAGGCCCTAAATCCATTGGCAACAGTCCTTATAAGAGAAAAAAGGGCAGAAGACACATAAGAGGAGAAGGTCGCATGAAGACCTAGGCAGAAATTGGAGAGATGCAGCTGCAAGCCAAGGACACCAAGACACGCCAGCAGCGATCAGAAGCTAGAAGAGAGGCATAGAGTAGATCTTCCCTCAGAGCCCCTGGAAGGAACCAACCCTGCTGACATCTTGATTTCGGACTTCCAGCCTCCAAAACTGAGGGAGAATAAGTTTCTGTTGCTTTAAGCCACCTAGTCTGTGGTAATTTGTTATAGCAGCCACATGAAAACTAATACAGAAAGTATAGCAGCACCAGTATTTACTAAATGTTCTAAATAAGTTTTACATTCATTATTTATATAAATTTATTCCTCATGATAATTTTATAAAGTAGGTACTATCATTACTGACATTCTAGAAGTTAGGAAACTCAGGCACAGAGAGGTTATATAACTGGCCTAAAGTCACACAGCTAATAAGTGAAATTGGAATTCAAACCCCGAGTTCATTTTCCTTTACCTCTAAGGTCTACCTCCTACCTGTCATAACCACATGGTGGTTATGGAGCCCGCCATGTGGTATTTTCTTCACTGGCCAGTGGGACCAGCACTTTGTATTTTGTCACAGCTGGTGGTGCTCACTGCTGTAAGGCTGTGGTGACAGGGCCTCTTGAAAATCCAACAGAGTAGAACGTAGAGCTTATTGTCTTAAAGTGAGTAATTTTCCATAAAAGGCAATTTAAGGGAAAGCTATACTCTCCCAAGTTGCAGAGGTGTAGGAGATACAGAAAGCATTCTTCCCTTTGAGAGCACAATACAACCCTGAAGGTATCTGGGCAGAATTTCACCCAGTTCAGTTTGGCAGTTTTTCAGGAAGTTAGTGCTGGGAGAAGAAAGTGGAAAATGTGAAAATATAATTCAGTTCTTGAAGGGACAGAGGATTATTTTTAAAAATAAAGACTGGGGAAACACTTAAAACCCTAGTTAGCAGGGAGGATAGCCATTAAAAGCATTTCAAAAAAACCAAACCATGTCCTTATCAGGGTATTCAGTTCTGGAGCAAGCAGCCCAGAGAGAGGCACAGGAGGCCTGAAGCCCCTTTAAGATGCCCTTCCTTGCCTGAGGGGCCTGTGGGAGGGAGCAGGTTTCCAGCGGCCTCTTCAGTCTGGGAAAGTTTCCAGAGAGCAAGGCCTTCTTGAATGCTGACAGCCTCTTCTGCTTTCATGGAAACTTCTAGCTGGGGAGGGGGGGGTTGTCAAATGCATGCAGATTACTTTATGTCACTGCTTTATTGTGAGGGAGAAGGAGAGATCAACCTCCCAACCTTTACGTTGGCATTCACTTAGTTTAGAACATTTTGTTAAATTTTGTGAAAGATGAATGAAGCTGGTTTCTCAAAGATGATGCTTGGGTGCCTTGCTTTGTGTTTGAGGGTACAGGGTTGACTGCTAGGGGACATCTGTACTTGATCAGGAATCAGGACTCAGCTATGGCTTGGGGACTTTTTCCTTGAATGTTCTTGGAAGGAATGGAACCTCTATAATAATAAGGATAATAAGGAATATTTGTAAATCACTTTAGAGTTTAATAATTGCACTTGTCTCCGTTTTTTCATTTAATTTTCACAACATCCCTGTGATGTAACTATCATCTCAGTGTAACAGATCTGAAAATCAAAGCCTTGGAAAGAGAAAGTAGTCTGACCAATTTGCTTACACTGGAAATATTATTAAATGAGATAGGTGTAAGGCACTAAGAATGTAGCCTGGCATCCAATAAGTACCAATTAAGTGAAGCCACCTGTTGTCACTCTCACGCTGCTTGTTATTATTATTGTTTGTTAATTACTATCTGGTAGAGTTGGCACTGCAGCCCAGATTGCTGACCCCATACTGCCAACATTTTCTGAAACAGGAGGATGCCATTTCCTACTTGACCATATTTCCTTAGAGTTTTTTCCTTTCTGTTTCTTTTTTTTTTTTTTTTTTTTTTGCGGTACGTGGGCCTCTCACTGTTGTGGCCTCTCCCGTTGTGGAGCACAGGCTCCGGACGCGCAGGCTCAGCGGCCATGGCTCACGGGCCTTCCTGGACTGGGGCACAAACCCGTGTCCCCTGCATCGGCAGGCGGATGCTCAACCACTGCGCCACCAGGGAAGCCCTCTCTTTCTTTTTTATTTAAGTTCAGAGAGCCAGCTAACAAGTGGAACCAATGGGTTATGAGAACAATCTGGATGCAACATGTCATTCCCTGGATCACCAGGTTGATTGGGGCAATCTGGCTGGGCAGTACTTACATTTAGATCAAAAAGAATGGTTCTTTCAGATAGGAGACTGAGGTCAAGTAGAGTCAACAGTGGAAGCCTTTTAGTAAGGCAGTAAGACTACCTAAGAACATGGAGCATTTGAGGAGCTTGCAGACAAACGATTTTCCTGGGTGTACAGTGAGCACACAGGTAAATCTCTCTCCCTTCAGAGGAGGTGAAATTTACCTATACCAGTCCTGATTGGGGGCTGTGTTGGAGAGGAGGGGGAGGTCTACAGTTCTTTAGATTTCACTTGAGCATGAGTATAGACTCTTTGACCTTTGCCCACGATAAAGAGAGAAGCTGGCATGGAGGATGTATTACCTTACACGCCTTCTAGATGCTCCCAGACAAATAGTTCTTGTTTTCTCGCTTTTAACCAAGAGGACAATAATCCCCATTCTCCTGGGCTATTGAGCAGAAGGCTCAATCTATCCTACAGACATTTGTGAACAGTTGGGTGGGGTGTGTAGGCTGTGGAATGAACAGCCGGTCTAACTGACACACTTAGGATGACAAGCCTGGTGATCGTGGACTGGGTGTTCTCTCTGCCCACAGAGTAGCCACCATTTGCAGACCCTTCAGAAAGTGTAAGAATGGAGAAAAGGCGGAAGTCAAAATTCAGTCCACCTGGAGAAAGAAACCAAAGCTAGCCTCGGAGCAGGCGTTGAGTCAGATCGCCTATCCAAGTTAAATGGAAGGAATCCGCAGTTTGATTTAGCTGATCAACACAGCATACGGACTGAAATCTCATGGTTAATAACCTACCAATGGTGCAGGACCAACTAAACTGACTAAATTTCCAATATTAATTAGCCAGTAGATGTTTGAAGGGCTATGAATAGAACATTGAACTCTAGAAACTGGTTCCATGTTGTAGAGATCTAGTCTCATGGGCAAAAGCCCTCCACTGTGTAGGAGTCAGCCTGTAGTGGTGGAGACAGCTGCACCTGAGGTCAGGGGCAGCTTAGCAAATTCCACTAGTTCTCTGAGTCTGTGATTCCCAAATAGATAAAATAAGAGCATGATCTTAAAGATTCTCTAGTGATTTTGATTCCAACTCCCAATTCCATTCATTTGGCACCTTATTAAATTCTTCCATAACACGTGAACCTTTAACTATGTCATCACATGGAGTGAGGGTCACTGTGGCCCTGAGGTTGGTGATGGCTCACAGTCTCCTGATTTGGGAAAGCTATATTCATTTCTACAATGTTCTACAATGCAATACTATTGTCTCTCTCTCTCTCTCTTTTTTTTTTTAATTTATTTTTTGGCCGCACGGCATGTGGGATCCTAGTTCCCTGATCAGGGATCAAACCTGCGCCCCCTGCATTGGAAGCTCAGAGTCTTAACCACTGGACCACCAGGGAAACCCCACATTTGTCTATTTATAACCACAAAATAAACCATGTGGTTCTATCATCTGGGCTGATTAGCTTATTTTATTCACTGGACAAATATTTAATTGAATTTATACCATGTGCAACATGTTATAGTCATTTTGTTCAAGCAGTATGAGGTGAGCCATGGATCATTCCTGGAGGGACTGGTTAACTTCAGGAAGACTAAAGTTTGTTGCAGTAGCCAGGGGCTGCTCCCCTCCTCACCAGCCACTCAGCAAGTGTGCTGGGGTCGCCAAAGACACCTTGCAAGTGTACAGATGACTCAGCTGAAAATGTAAGCAAGGAGGTGGGGAAGAATGAGGTTGGGCATCAGGAGACCAAGGTCTTTTGTCCACAGTTGTATGACCTTGAAGAGGTCATTTATGCTCTTCACACTCAGATTCCTTAGCTGTAAATAAGAAATTTTGTTGAAGTGGTCTATGAGGTTCTTTCAGCACTAAACATTTTACAATTGTAAGTCCATCACCATGACTAGAAAAGAGCTCAGAACACATGTTCCGGGGATGGTGGGTCACCAATGTTGCCCTCATGAGTATTTGTGCTTGGAGCTTCTTAGAGAGAGAAGACCCAAGGCCCAGAGTCACAAGTGATTCTCCTAAGGTGTTGTGGGTAAGAATAGGAAGCAACTCTTACATCTCTTAAACTTGTAGTCTGTGCCTTCAACTCTGAGTTATATTAACCCAGATCACAGAAACAGAAAAACTCGTAAGAAATGAGGGATTTTCATCTCTATTAGGTTACTGGTGGACAATATACACACGTGTGTTTCAATAATACCTATTTACCTAGAAACAGCCAAGGTTTCATTCAGATTTACTGTGGAAAATAGTGCTAATTCCTAGTTTTCTACACAACCAAGGGAAGAGAAAAAATGGCCATTGTTTATACCAACACACATATGGAAAACATTTTCTTAGAAGAGACAGGATATTTTAAGGTATAATGGTGGAAATGGTGGTGGGGATAGTGGAAAGGGTGGTGTTTTTTCAGAGAAACAGAAGGATCCAATTCTTTATGTTTCTGATGCTTTTCACAGATGTGACCTCTTGGTTTCAACGTCAGATGTTCATATGTCGGTTTGATTTATAGAGCGGCTAATTCTGAGGATGGGGAAATCAAGACGGAAATTTTGGAATATCAATTACAATCTTCATCTGCTTCCTTGTCTGGCATGGCTATAATTTGTGGACTCTACATGTAAATTAGACATTTTCTTCTTTAACGAGGACTCTAGAAAAAGTAATGTGTGTGTGTGTTGGTAAACAGCACTCACATTTGCTTCAAGGAGAAATGATAGAGTTTTGACTTTATCTCTTATAAATGGGGACAGTCTTTGTCTTCAGTTATTCGTACCCAGCTCCCGACAACTTTGTTCAGACTAGAGGTGTGTCTCGGTGTTTGAAAGCATAATCAAGTTTAGTTAACAAAATTTAGACCTCACTTTGATGTTTTGCATTCTTTGCCCTTTGTTTGGGAGGGAGAGGAGCTGCTGGGTTAGATAAGCAAAGAGCAACCATTGTGCAAAGATGGGAAAGGATGCAGGAGAGACTGAGCCCAGAGCTCCCCTCCTACTGTGACCACCAAATCAAGAATTGGTTTGGATGTGACATGACCTAGGCAGCCAAGGCTCCCTGAAGAGATGCTTCTGGGTGGAAAGGGTTGAGAGCAGATCTTGTAAGTTCTGGGCCTCTGGGGAAAATTTTACCAAAGTTTCCCCCTCCTTTATTTATTTATTTATCTATCTATCTATCTATCTATCTATCTATCTATCTATCTATCTATCTATTTTTGCCGTATGCGGGCCTCTCAGTGTTGTGGTCTCTCCCGTTGCAGAGCACAGGCTCCGGGCGCGCAGGCTCAGCGGCCATGGCTCACGGGCCCAGCCGCTCCGCGGCATGTGGGATCTTCCCAGACCGGGGCACGAACCTGTGTCTCCTGCATCGGCAGGCGGACTCTCAACCACTGCATCACCAGGGAAGCCCTCCTTTATTTATTTTTATAGTCTGTCTGAAATTCACCAGAATGAGGGAGGTCATTTAAGATTTGGGTTATTATGATTGTCTTGAAAAACTGTGTCCTCGGTTGAACAAAAAATTCTATGTTAGTATAATGCTATTCAGTGTTTGATGTGGCTTCCTTTTTCAAACTGTCACTCTGTAGGTCACTTTGGAAGATTAGAAGACAGTCTGGTTGAGAGTAAAGAGGCCCCAAGGCTGATGCAGAGGAGTTGGGATTGAATCTTTCCTATTATGTGGCCTGAGTCTTAATGACCCCTCTTACTTCATTTGTGAGATGAGGATAAAATAATACTTGTCTACCTTGGAGGATGTTGTGAGTTGGGAATGTGCCATGCAAACAAAAGATGCTAGAAGCATCACATCTTGGTTTCCGTTTATGTTGAAAATTTGTTTTTCATTCATTCTCAGTGGGGCTGGAGAGTGGTGGAGGATGAGCTGAGAAATTCAGGGCGCAAGCCTTTCTGCAGGTGGCCATAAGAGGGTAGATTCTTTTCTGGTTTTACCTACGACTTAAACGCATCTACCATGTTTCTTCTTGCTGCCCTAGTCCAGGGCCTTTTCCCAATGTTAGCCGAGTGCATTTAATGGTCTGGTCTCCAGCTGGCTGGAGAATTCAGTTCGTAGAAGGTCTTATTCTCCAGTGTGGTGATGGTGGGTTTGCAGTAGCATGCCCACAATTAGATAGATCAGAATGGGACCAATTCAGGATAGCTAGCCACTGGGAGTGTTCCCTCTCTAGTTTTGTAAGTTTAAAGAGTACAGATCACCCTACAATCCCTTTTCAGGAAAATGTCCATTTTTTTTATGGCTTCATGTTTTCTTAGCATCCACAAGTTACATGCATTGAGCATCAGGCAGTGGTTAAGATCATAAGCTTTGATCCAGATACCTACTTTCAAATTCTGTCTCCTTTAAGCTGAGTGACCTTCTGTAATTCATACACCTGTCTGAAGTTGAGTTTCCTCATCTGCAAAATGAAGGTAATAACAGTACTTACTGAGTAGGATGAAAATGAAATAATTTGTGTAAAGTGTCTAGCATGTTGCTTAGTATTTGGAAAATCTCATGAATGTTATTATAATTATTCAATCTAGATGAATTTAGTGTTTGCTGAGGTTTGAGCTTCAGTCTTTGACAGATTGTGTGAGTTGATCCACTAGACCAAGGATTGGCCCAATTGCTGGTTTTGTAAATAAAATTTTGTTGGTACACATTTATTGGGCCATGCTCGTTTATTTATGTGCTGTCTCCATTGGCTTTTGCACTATAGTGTCAGATTTGAGGAGTTGTAACAGAGGCCATGTAGCCTGCTAGCCTAAAATATTATTTAGCCCTTTACAGAAAAAGTTTGTCAAACTCTGCCCTAGCCTATTGACTCACTGGAGTTCTAATTCTCCTTCTGTGGCTGACTTGCCTGATCTTTGATACAATATTTAATTGCTTTGTTTTCCCCACATTTAAGAGGAATGGTCAAAGAAATCTGGTTGGATATTTGGCACATGTTAGCTCCTGAAAGTGAAATGATACATTGTTACCATCATTGCTAATTGAGCAGGCAGACCAAATGTCTCCTATATAATAGTGCCTATGGGAATGTGACCCTGGGTGATTGAACATGTAGTAAGATAACTTTCATGTAGGTCAAGGCAGCCTTCACAACAAATTTCCTGTCTATTATGGCTTTAACCCACAATTTCATCTTTACCTAATTCATGTACTTTGTAAATATTTTTAAAAGGAGAAAGATTGTAGAAAAAATGAATTGAGCACAGCAGTCATATAAGATTAAGGCTTATTTTATACTGATATTCTCAAGATCTGTAGTAAAACTAAGCATTGGAGATACAGATATCTCCTATACTTGACATTTTAAGACCATAGCTGAACATAAAAATGTGAGAATGCAGATTATCCTAAAAATGACATACTTATGATAAAAGTAATCTATTAAAAAGTCACATGAATGGCTACAGCCATTTGTCGTTAACAATATAATGGTGTGTTAAAATGCTAGAGGAAGGATTATGTCAGTGTTTTATGTTTTTATAAGTTGCTGCTGCATAAAAATGTCAAATAAGAATAATCTTAAACTTGACATTTTTCACTTGGTTTTCACTCTCAAAATAGCTCTGTGAGTTCTGGTTACCTTTTTGCTTCACACTTTTGATTTTTTTCTTCCCTAAGTAATTTTCTCATCCATGTCACCACTTTATTTCCTCCTTATTAAACTTTTCTTCCTTTTAAAAGAGTTTTTGGCTCTTATATATTCCCTTACATTCCTCTCCAATTTCCTCTTAATATAAAAGAATGAATTCCTCAATTTAGGGGGTCAGAATCCTGAAATAGTAGCTCCATATATCCTTCTGGCCTCGTTCAAACAGTCTCCTCTCCACGTGATCAGACAAGAAGGTGCACCAATTCTTTTGGAAAATAAACTTGTGCTTCACCTCCTTTTTTAACATTGTCTTTTCAATTTCTATTTCTGGCCTTCCACATTTCATCTGAAAGGGTCATTCCTGGCCCTGTGCTGATGTGGCCTGGTTCTGTAGACAGGCACTTCGGCTTCTGTACTTGCATGCTTTATGGACAGTGTGGTGGGTGCTCAGCTCCATTATGCTTGAGATGGGCACAAGACTCATAGAAAGAGCCTCTGGGGAAGAAGAGAAATTGGAAAAAAGTCATAGGTCAGTACTGTGAGCAATGTAGTAAATGATGATATCTAGTTTTGTAATGGGCTTGCATTTTTGCTCTGTGTGTACATGCATGTGTGCATGTGTACGTGTTGAGTGTGTGTGTATCTATGTGCACGTGCATGACAGTGCATACACATGTGTTTAGATAGTTTGGGATCTTTTATAGTCTCTGGGTCCCTCACAGCATACACACAGACCCTCTCTGTATGCTCACAAAGAAATGATAATATGTTTTTAAAATGAGTTGATACATTTAAGAGTTTTCTTCTTGGTTTTTTGAAGTCATTGAAGGCCTCTGGACCTCAGTTTCACCAACTTCTTTCCTTGTACTCCCTGCAGATTTTCTCTTTATCTTTACCAGTCCCATTCTTTCTTTCTTTCCAAGTAAATGCTCCACTTCTTGCCAAAGCAGATCTCTCCACCCATGTCCTTGAGACCACTTCCTTGATATCCCACCTGAACTTCATCCTATTAGGAATAACTTTAGCCTCCTGCATCTTTGCTTTTGCTCCCTTCACTTGCTTTAAACCTCCTCAGTTCTTTTCTATCTCAAGAGCCCCTCCCTTGATCCATGTGTACTCAAGCCAACAAGTCCCTCCCTTCCTTTTGTTAAGTGGTCTAGGTCTGTAATTTCCACACCATCACCCATCTACTCACTCTTTGTGTCCTTGTGGGCTGGCTTCTGCTTCCCACCAGGTCCTGAACCTAGTCTGTGAAGGCTACAGGGAGCTTTTGACTTCCAAATCCAGCCATCTGTTCTTGATCCTCATTCTTCCTGGGTTTTCTTCCATATCTGAGACGCTCTTCCTTGCAGCTTTCTCTCCTTCGCAGCCTACGTGCTGAGCTCAGGTTCTTGCACCCTGTAGTCTCCCGCTTTGCCAAAACCGCTTCCTCATGCCACGCCCTACTGTAGCTGTTCCTGACAGTTCTGTCCTTAGTCCTCTTCTTCACCTTTGTTACCTTATCTCCTCTCATCTCCAGAGATACTTACTTATCTGCCTCCAGGATTCAAACTATCCAGACTAACGCTGCTTTCTTTTTCTTAGCGGGATATATTGATCGTCTCTTGTGTGACCCTAATGTGTGCAGAGAGAAGTCTATCAGCTAAATGCTGAATTTGGGAAATGCTATTTCCATGACCTTACATAAATCAAACGTCAGTTTTTCTATTTTTTAATTTGCTGAGATTTTTTTCCTTCTTGCTGTTTTATAAACAGATGTTTTTGAGAATTCCCCTCTCAGCAGGTTCCAAACACAAACTTGCATTACTATTCTTACAAAATAATAAACACCTTTGAGCTATAAAACCTTTCAAATTGTTTTTTCACAGAGAAGGGATTTGCATGCTGACTCATTCCTACTGTATTTATAACCTATCACTGAACCACTGCAAAAGCAAGATTTCTAATAAAGCTATGGAAATTACATGCATTGCAGTGGAGCTGAATACATTTACATTTGTAGTATTTTGACATTTCCGAATTTATTGCAGATTACCTTGTCTGTGCATGTCTGTGCTTTAATGTTTTTTTAAGGCAGAAAATAGTGGTTTGTGATTGTATTCCCAGTAGAAATTTATTATGAATCCACCATATGGAGTATTACATAAAACTAAACTTGTAACATGGGTAGTTTTATTATTGCAAAGCAAGATCTACTGTACATTATTGAAAATTAGTGATAATGTCAAAGAAGGGAAGTTGGTTTATGAGGGGTGTCTTCATTTTGTGCTTAAATTGTCACAAAGATTTTAGATTTTGTTTTGAGATGGAAGAGCTATCCTTTGACAGTTAGGGTATCAGATAATATAAACGTGTAGTACCTCTTCCGTCTCCTGCTCCCAGGTTCCCTCATGCTGATATTTGCTAAAGCAAGAGAGGGACAAAGGGATAGCATGAGTTTTCACTTCATGCACAAGTCCATCTTCCCATGAGACTCAGTGGCACCAATTTCTAGCCACCTCCGACAACCATAAGCCATTAGAAATTCCATGAGCAATGGTCACGGCAGCTATTGCTAGAGCACATGGAATCTTATTATTTTCATTTTTCTTTCTTACCTAGCATTTATTGGGCATCCTACTTGAGGGATTTTAAGTACCTATTTCTGCTAGCATTTTCAGCTCAGAGAAAGTGTAAGGAAGGGTGAGGCCGAAAGAAGTTTCATATTTATGTCAGTCGACATTTTGCATGGACATTTCCCAGTGACTTCATTTTTGGCAAGTTCCTAAACGTTTGCATGATGGGTGGAGTAAAAGAAAAATGCACCGACAGGTATTTTTTTTTTTAGTGCGTGAGGTTAAAAAAAATAATTGCCTGACATTTTCTACAAAGGGCCTATAGTTATTTTATAATCAGGAGAGACCCCAATAAATATAGTTAATGTTAAAAAGTTAAAACATTGTACACGACACCTTCCTTTACTATCCTTTATGAGTACATTTATTTGGAAGCCTTTTTTATTATTTTCACTTACCATTGTATCCCTAGGAAGGACTGGCATCACAGGCACAACCACCTTGAAAAATCAGGAGGGAGCTGGAGGAGAGGTTTTCAACCATCCAGGATTCTGCAGAGTGTACTGTTGTGTTGTGTGTCAAGAAGGGCAGGACTGAGTCTACTACTTTACATATTTGAATCATAGCCCTGAGTATCTGTCCATGCAAAAGGTTTATTGTACAGAGGAGTTAATGTTCTATATATGAAAAATTTGCAACAAACGTTGCAAATGTAAAGCATTTTAGAAAAATCTTAAAAGTCAATTCATCATTTGTCCCCAGACTGGTTTTTAGATGTAGTCCTGTTCCAGTGGAGAGATTTTGGTGATGGGACTATCTGAGCTCTGAGAGTGTTTTGTATTTATAACTCCACTCTGATCCAAAGTTCCAGCAAAACTTGAGCAACTTTGCTACCAACAGCAAATGTTCACTTAAAGATTCAAGTACCTGTGTGAACACATTTTATACTCTGTGTAAACTACTGTTGAATTTTTGAGAAACTCTTAATGTTTTCAAAATTCATGGGCATGAAGAGGTTTTTTTGTTTTTTTGCGGTACGCGGGCCTCTCACTGTTGTGGCCTCTCCCGTTGGCGGAGCACAGGCTCCGGACGTGCAGGCTCAACGGCCATGGCTCACGGGCCTAGCCGCTCCGCGGCATGTGGGATCCTCCCGGACTGGGGCACGAACCTGTGTCTCCTGCATCAGCAGGCGGACTCTCAACCACTGCGCCACCAGGGAAGCCCGAAGAGGTTGTTTTGACTGCTTGAAATGTCTTTGAAGTATGACTTTCTGTACTTAATGGTTGTTTTGGTTATCTATCTGACTCTCTACTTCAGAGTACGAAATTACAACTTTCGCCTCCTGCAAGGTTGACAATTTAGTTGACAGTTTTTAGCCAGGGAGCAGTTGAGACTTACCAGTAACTGAAAATTATTTTGACAAACCTTATTAAAGTAATTTTTATGACAATAGGTAGGACAGCACACTGAAAACTCATGTAAATTAAGAGCTTAAAGGAGTGACTGGCTAGGAGTTCGCCATGGCTAGAAATGTATCTCTTCAACCAGCTGTTCTGATATTCTATAGATACTGCCATTCTAATTCTTCTTAAGCTAGTGGTTAAAGCTCTTATTAAAATGTTGAGTAATAGCTTTTTATCAGGACACCAGGTTAATAAAAACAGAATAGTCCTCAGTGCAATAATCTTGCAGAGTGGATCCATTTTTCTCCTTTTAAAGTCTTCACTCTTACTAATATACTAAAGAGAAAGCATGAACTCAAAAGAGAGTGCACAAGAAGGTGTACCAGAGGGCGAGCACGTGGGGAACTGAACGGATTGACTTTGCCTCGGTCTTAGCCGTGGACCCATCTGGAGTGGACCATGCATATTCTTTACGTAAATGAATTTTTTTTTTTCATAAGTGATCACATTGCTAGTTTTTTGTTGTTTTTTTTTTTTTTGCGGTACGTGGGCCTCTCACTGTTATGGCCTCTCCCGTTGCGGAGCACAGGCTCTGGACGTGCAGGCTCAACGGCCATGGCTCACGGGCCTAGCCGCTCCACGGCATGTGGGATCTTCCCGGACCGGGGCACGAACCCGTGTCACCTGCATCGGCAGGCTGACTCTCAACCACTGCGCCACCAGGGAAGCCCACGTAAATGAATTTTTAAAAAATAAGAATAAAACTGCTTTCCAGTAAGATTTACACACTACCAGTATCTCTTGTCAGCCTTTCTAGTTCTCAGCATCATTTATTTCTCAGGCTATGTAGTTTCTTATTACATTTCATTTTATTCATTATTACAAAAAGCCAACTGCTCAAAGAGAATAGCATCATTTCCCAAACCAGGCATATAGGCACCCAAGAAGAAATTAACCAAGACAGAAATGAGCAGACAGCTGGGAGACAATGAAGTGATAGCAAGGAGGAGGACATAATAAAGCAAATCAAAGGGTTTGCTGACAGATTGTATATCAACACTGAAAGAAAAGGATTATGCGTGAAAATCACTAGTAGACCCTAATACTTTTTAAAAAAATATATGTTGAAATACTTGATATAAAAGAACTTCAAAACTTTCCTTTTGCTTTTGGATTTAACATCCTCTTAAAACTCTCTGGTGTCCTAGGGACTATAAACGTGGGGATAGGGTAGGAAAACCATACGGCAGATCCAAGTATAGTGAGAAGCATGCTACTTCTTTCTCATGTATTTCTTCAAGTGACCAACTTTTGGTCAAACACATGCTTTGCAGTTGCCTCTGGCTAAAAACAGGAAATTCTTGTTTTGAGCTTTTTCTGCTAAGAGAGTGACAGAGTGTTCAGTTGACTAAGTCAATTATCATCATTTCAAATGCATCTCTACAGCATTTTCTGGAATAAGAGTCTGTTACAATAACAGCAAATATGTTGATTCTTTGGAAAAATACGAGAAATAGTTGCAACATGGGCCATCGATTTTTAGCAGTAGGTCTCAGTGGTGGGAAGAGGGAATCTATCAGAATTGTGTGTGTTATGTGTGTGTAGTTTAAAAAGCCCTGCATGTGATGGGTAGAGTATTGTGGTTTAAAAAACACAAACACTAGTTTGTGGTTCCTCCATTTAGAGGAACCACATTTAGAGCTCTGTGACCTTGGGCAAGCTACTTAACCTCTCCTGCCTTAGTTTATTTACTCGTTTAAAAAATGGAAATAGTATGTGCCTCAGAGGATTGTTTTGAGAATTAGATATAATACATAAGAAGCTTTTGCATGTAGAAGTCCCTTAACAACTGTTGTCATTATTACTTAAGGCACCATGCGTGTTCCTACTGTAGTTACAACTATCTAAGGAAAGGTCCTCCCCTGGAAATTGTTGATAATGTTCTTAAATAGTCAAAATACAGACATGGGGAAACATAAACAAAATGCAGAGTTAAGTAACAGTATGGAATCTGTCACATGATTAACTATCAGTGACTTCTTTTGTTCCTTTCGACTTTAAGGTTTGGGTAATACAGGCTGGAAGTTTCACAGGAAGATGTGTTTCAGTGCCTGTGTAATCAGGGAAGGCTTCAGGGAAGAGGAGGAGGACCCTCACCATCTAATCCCAACTAACTTTACCCCTTTGCCCATCATACTCTGATTGCCTCTTCCTACCATCCACCTCCAACTATCTACCTCATCTAATTGAGCTTCTCAGTGATCCCTAGGCACTTTTGCAACTCCATGTCTTTGCACACACATGCATTTCTTCCTTCCCTCTATTTTATTTTTGCCCAGTTATCACAGAATCACAAAGTTTTTTTGAACAGTGGATCATTTACTCTTAAACTAAGACAGAACTCCTGACCCTTGCTTCCCCTGCCCCAGCCTCCCCTGGCTCACCTCGCTCCTTGCCTTTACATAACTTAGTCTCTTACCCTAAAACTGCCCACTGTCTTTTTTCTTGACTCCTAAATATGAAAGAAGGGATTAGTGGTACCCAGAATCTAAGAGCTTGCATTGTGAAGTTCTCAGTCTATTATAAGTAGATTTGAAATCCATCATTTTTATATTATATATATATGTATGTATCTAGCCAATGAAGCTGGAAATAAATAATCAAAATGAATCCTGATAAATGCTGAGCATATGTCGAAGTACAATGGTTGTAATTTCTGGAGAATAGGGTAAATTCACCCACTTTTAGGGTGAATGCATATTATCTATCAGACTGAAAACTCTTATTTTCAAAAGGAAGAACCTAAAAGTAAGCTCTTCAGTGTCTTGGGAAAAAGTCTAGGCAAAGAATAGAACTTCTGAATGTCAGAGCTGACAGTGTCTCTTGATTAAAGTGATTAATGGTGTGGGTGTAACTTCTGATTGCACAAGCCTGAGTAGGAGGCACTTTTCTAAACTGCCTTACAGGTAGAGGCACGGGGAACACTATCATGTCTGTAGAGTACCCATGATGCAGGCAGCTGCTGCGTGGGCCACACAGTGAAACCAGGAGACAAGGTGAGACAGAGGCTCTCCGACTGCATCTGGCAACCCCTCCGCCCTCTGAAACAAAATCATAAGGTTTTGAGTCATGTCATTGGTATTTGCTTCAGACTTTCTCCCACCCCAAGGCTTTGCTTAAGCTGACTATGAATTTCTGAGAAGGCCAGACACTGAGATTTTCCAGAGAAGTGCTCACAATTTGTTATGCTTGGATAGTCCCGTTTAACATCCCACAGCATGTCACACAGTGTGGGATCTGGGGAGTTCACTCATTAACTGTGTGACCTTGGGAAAGTCACAGTCATTGGGCTGAATAATAACCGTAACTCCTTCCAACTCTATGCTGCCTGGATCTCCATCCTTGCGCATATCTCCCTGTTCCCTAAGACTCTTTCCTCATTTGCTCCTAGTGGGAAATTCTGCATATTGTGCTTAACAGGCTGTTAAATTATCTTAATTAAAGTGTCAAGGGATAAAATTTGAAGATTACTCAGAGCTGCCACCCCAGCCCTTCCCCAGCCAGCTCGAGAAAGCTTTTGCCCAGAAGATGCAGATGTGTAATACTTAGTAAGCACTCTCTGGGTTAACACTGAGCCAGTGGATTCCGTGGTCTTTAGACATGGGATGAAGTTGAAATGTGTTGTCTTTTTGGACAGACTTGCCATAAGCCAGAAAGCAATGCCTCCGTCAAATTCAAGACTTTATTTCATGAAAAAGGCTCTAACAAAGACTTAAGGGGAAAAAAGTCGGAGAAAAAAATTCAGTCGTTATTCTGATCCTCCACTCAGGGCAAAGCAGTTTTGTTCAAAAGACCTGATGTTAGACTTCACAGCCCACTCCTGTGATGCTTCTATGTTTGAAGAAATATGTCTTGGAAGCCCTAGACTTGGATCATATTTTTTTATAAGAAAAACAAGTCCTTCCAAAATAATTAGTTCAGGATTTTTGTCTGGATTAGTCAGATACCCAGGGCAGTAGCTGGAACAGGATAAGTTTTTGAAGACAAGGCTGACACTACACATCTTCTAAGGGGAACATTCCACCAAAGTGGAAAACGTATGACCAACCTGACCTGATATTTAGATAGAATTGGCAATTAGCTACCAGATGTGGAGGGAGTAGGTCTCAGAGAGCTCCTTCCCCAAATCTTCCCAGCCCAGGATTTCCATGACTAAAAGCCCACTTGTTCTGAGAGGATGTTTAGCATAATAGTTAAGAGCACACACTTTAAAGGGAGACTGCCTGGTGCCAGGTGATGACCTTGGGAGAAGTCCGTAACACCTCTGTGGGTCAGTTTCCTCACCTGTGAAATGGTATAGACTAGTACTTATTTCATAGTGCTGTTATGCGTGTTGAATGAGTTAGTGTACGTAAAAGGCTTGGAACAGGAACTGGCATGCAAGGAGTGCAAGTCTCCAAGTTAAGTATTGATGTCGTAGGAACGTTGTTTAAAATCCAAAAAAAGCAAGGAAATGTAAGAACACAAAGTTATTGTCAGTCGTTTAGCATGAGTTAATCCCTTGTCTGTTCTTAGGGGCTCTGAGAATCATGGGGACCTTGGGAAGCTAGGAAAAAGAGAAGTCAGAAGAACTGCTATACATAAAAGAAGAGGTGAAGCAAATGCTTACCTGACTCGAGGTTTTGTTTTTGAGCCAGCTTTCCTTTTTTTCTGTGCATTTTAGCTTCCTTTCACATTCTGATTGTAGATTGTGAACTCATTATTTCATCATTATTCAACCACCCCTGGCTTTTATGATGATGGTTCTTAGAGACCCTCTGCCTTGTCTAGGTAGGAATTAAGAGGTACTTTCAGCATCTCTTCTTATATCCTTTGTCTTAACATTCAGGAAGACGATCAGTGGACACTGTCGGTTTATCAGTCTTGCTCCTGTTCTATTATGGGTAAATGTTGGCTTCTCTTAATATGTGAGTTAGTGATAAATATCTTTGCTCTATCTTCCTCTTTAAAGAAGATCCCCTATAGGAGTGGTTCTCAGACTTAAGCATGCGTCAGACTCAAGCAGAGGCTTGTTAAAGTGTAGATTGTCTGGCCCACACCCGTTTCTGAGGAAGTAATTAACATATGGAGGCTGAGAATTTGCATTTCTGACAACTTTCCAGGTGGTGCTGATGCTGCTGGTTCCGGGAGCACACTCTGCGAACCACTGTCCTAGAGGAGAATTCCTACCATTACTTGCACATCAAAGTGTCCTGGGGAACTTTAAAAACCCCACTCCAGAGATTCTGACTTAATTGACTTTGGGTATGGCCTGGGCATTGGAATTTATAAGAACAGCACAGTACTTCTAGCCATAGAAGATTATGACTGAAACTGTTGTGATTTAGGGGGGAAAAGTAATTTGCTTGTGTGTACTCAAGGTTTCATTTCAAGGGCAGATCATAGTAGGATAGAAATAGGCTCTTTTTATTAGCTCCCTCTCCAAACAAACAAAAAACTCCCAAAAGCTGTTTTCTGGTGAGGATGACTGCATTGACCTAATAAGCAAAAGCGCTTTTCCTGGGAAGCACAGGAAAAGAAATCACTACTGTAGTAATGGGGAATGCTTGTGCACAGCCAGTCCTGGGGGCAGGGTAATGAATAAATACTGCTGTTGGCCTTGCGACCCCTCATGGCCTTTTTCTCAGCTATTCAGTGTGAGGGAAGCTCCCCTACTCTAGCTACAGAATCAGAGGGGCTCATGCCTGCTTGCTGACCATGGTAAACCATCAAGAAAGAACTGGCGTTTTTGTCCACCCAGAGCAAGCGACTCTGGATCTGCTAGATAGAAACTGGGCTGTAAAAGCCATTAATATACTATGGAAAAGGCTGATAATGGTGCCTCTTGTCAGACTCAAGGATAGAGGCTGTGTGAAACAAGAAGTTTAACTAGCTGTGGCCTTTATTTGATTAAGTGTAGTTTACTTTCTACTTGAGCTTTTTATTGACCATAATAATTCTAATTGAAATAAACATTTTGATTACAGCTCTGTTCCGCAACTGCTTAATAGGGAACTAAAATAACTTTCAATAATCATTTTGTCCAAATGGGATTCATTTAGCCTGACAGTTATTCCAGGCATTTATTGGCATGCGGCAGTCTGGGAGTGTTTCCGAGCATAATTACAGGAACATTTTACACTGGGGTTAACCTTACCAAAATGACAGACTGAAAAGTGGTGTAAAGGAGCAAATAAAACCCATAATCTGCCATAGAAACTCATAAATGAATCCCCTTTCTCTACTGTTTCTGATGCCCAGGGCTCTAGTTAAAATTAAAAGGAGTTTTCTTTTGGAACTGACGGTCTGGCTGCAGGAGCACATTTTAGTGAGGGTTCACTGCAAACCCAGTGCTTCTGGGCCGCGGGGAATTTTATAGCCACTAGGAATTCTTGGGGTTCAGCTAGGGGGATCTGGGCTGTAAGGTGGCTGAGGTGGGGAGTATATATACCTTCAGTTCAGCAAAGGCTCCAGGCCCCATCCCTCAGCCAAAAGGAGGGACAGGGTTCCTTGTCTTCTCTCCTTCTCAGTTAGGGATCGAGGAGATGGACAGGCCAGACTTCCTGGGGCATTGATCCTTTTCCTTCATGCCCTTCCAAAGCAGAGCTACCTGCTGCAGGTTTGCAGGTTCTACCTTCTTTCCTGGAAGCCGCCTTCACTCAGCCTCCAGCCTGAACCACGTGAGACCTTTGATGCATGAAATGGGAAACCAGCATCCTCATGGATGGGGTAACAGAAGAGGCAATCGTGGCTTTCGGGGTGGGACTTTGAATCATCCCTGTCACAGCTGAGATGAATCTGATTATTCATTGTTGTCAGCAGGGCTGTGTTCAGTCTGCTGGGCAGTTAAGATAGAGCACAGCAGTGATCTGGGGCCTTCTGAAGGGCCCAAGGCTCTTCTGGATGACTGGGGATTAGTTGAAATTTTTTGAGGGGTCCAAGGGCAACCTTAAGTCCAAAACAATTTATGCAAGTTCAGTATTATCATGATGGGTGTTACTTCTTTATGTTGAATGCTATCTTTAAAGCTCTTTGAAAACTGGAAACCTACATTGCTGAAAATAAACGTTCTTGAATGATACAAAGATTCATCAGGGTTTTGGTAAGGTGACAGAAACTAGCTGCCGTTGCTCTGTGTTGGTTCATTGGAATCAGCTGCTACTTTCAGGAAGTTCTCTGCTGCTCCAACTAAAAAGAGGAGGACCTTTGGCAATTGTCTAGGCAACTGTTTCCATTTCCAAACTGTTCCCGTGATCACACACTGCAGGGTGATGCTTCTGTCCTAGGTGCTTCAGGCTCGCCTGGAATGCTTTAATTTAGTAAGAATCCATACCTGAAGGAAACTACACCTGAAGCTACTCTACCTCTCTGGGCTTTCCAGTTACCCAGGCCAATGCACCGTCGTCTTTGTTCTTTGAACAAATTTGGTTGGGTTTTCAGTTACTTAAAACTAAAAGTAATCCAGCTAATAAATAGAAATTTGGTGTTATTACACTAAAGTCATGTAAGATAATAAGGTAAATTTATACACCTGGATAGGAAAGGACACTGTGGACCTCCTCAAAGGCAGAGCCTGATATGTTAGAACTCTAGATTAAATAAATTTTCTTATTTGCTTCAACCTCTATGTAAATAAAAATAGAATCTATTAAATGTTGACAAAAGTGATTAAACCCCATGCCCATATAAAAGAAACATTTCCACAGAGCAGACACTAAATCTTTCATAGGAGTCATCTGCTAGAGTTTGCCTGTGATGTGACATAAAAAGGTCACCATCACAAACTACTCCTAGAACTGGCTATAAGCACTCTTGCTTTTGTGAGTCTGAATGCAAATCATCTTTTGTTAAATAACAGCCTTGTTTTTGTTTTTCTTTGTGTTTTTTTTTTTTTTTTTTTTTTTTTTTGCGGTACATGGGCCTCTCACTGTTGTGGCCTCTCACGTTGCGGAGCACAGGCTCCGGACACGCAGGCTCAGCGGCCATGGCTCATGGGCCCAGCCGCTCCGCGGCATGTGGGATCTTCCCGGACAGGGGCACGAACCCGTGTCCCCTGCATCGGCAGGCCACCAGGGAAGCCCCCATGTATGCTTTTTGATTGTGCTTTCTTTTGTCCCTGGAGGGGAATATAAATTGACCATTGATTTCTTTTCTGAATAGTTCTGACCACTAATCTCTTTCTCATGGTCTTGTAATTTTAAGAAGAGAAAGATGAGCGTCACTCCATTTTCAGTAGAAATGCAATTACAAAATAAATGACTACACAGTTTGAGAAGAACAAGTATTCACTGGTGTCTCAGGATGAGCTAAGAATGGCCGTGTTGAATTCAGCTCCTAGCAATGCTCCTTCCTGAACAAGTTCTAGTCTTTGATTTTCCTACTTACTGGACACCCATTACTCCCTTATTGCTCAAGGCCATTCTCTATCATTCTCATTATCTGCATCCTTCCTGATTTCTACCTCTGTTTGTCTCTGTTACAAGTTGAATTGTGTCCCTTTCAAATTCATATGTCGAAGTCCTAACCCTCACTACCTCAATATGTGACTTTTTTTGGAGATGTTTTTGCAGATGTAATTAGTTAAGATGAGGTCATACTGGAGTGGGGTAGGCCCCTAAACCAATATGGCTAGTGTCCTTATCCAAAGGGGAAATTTGGACACAGAGACACAGGGAGAACGCCATGTGAGAATTGCAGTTCTTCTGCCACAAGCCAAGGAACTCCCAGAAACTATGAGAGGGACCTGGAACAGATTCTTCCCTAGAGCCTTCTGGGGGAGCATGGCTGCTGACACCTTGATCTCTGACTTCCAGCTTCCAGAACTATGAGACAATAACTTTTTGTTGTTTAAGCTACCCAGTATTTGGTATTTTGTTATGGAACCCTAGCAACCTAATATATTTTCTCATTATCACCATTCCTCCAAACACACACACACACACACACACACACACACATACATACACACACACTCACACTCACTCACTCACTCACGCACTCGCTCACTCCAAACTTTAGCTTTCCTTTGTTCCATTGTAGCAGGACCTTAATGGGTGACTGCTTAGTTTAATGACACATCTCCAGGGTGTGACCGGACTGCCATAACTGAAAAATCCTGTACTACGTTCTGCTGAAACCATTTCTGAAGAATGTAAACCAGGTCCACCCCACTTACTGGAGGCAGCAACCCCTGCTGCAGACAGTCCTGCATCAAGGGACCCCCGCACCTCTACAAGGCAGACCTGGGAGAGCCTGGTGTTCCTCTTCCCAGAGCATGTTTGCATTTTAGCAGGTCCTTCCGTGTTTCAAACTAAACAAGTCAACATGACAGGCCAGTGGGGAGGTATTTGGAGAGGGGAGGACCATTTCTGATGGGGCTAAGTTTGGGAACAAAGGAAGTCTCTCCCCATCTATCCAGCAAGTCCCCTTGTGCAGTTGGTATCTGGAGGCTGCCCCCCGGGCTAAACCCCCATGTGTCCACATTGCTGGCCTCAAATCCCAACCTGCTCATGAAATGTTCTCTAGCAGGTACAGCTTTCCACAGCTGCCTTTTCTTTCACCCGAGAAGAGTTTCCTCAAAGTCTCTGCCTTCCCCGACTGGAAAAGAGTCTCAACTCATTATTATTGTCCTCAAATCTTTGTTCAAACCCAAGAGAACTCACAGGACCCTCTGGAAACCATGCTGTTGGGGGCAGAAGGGAACCAGGAGGGAAAGTATTTTGCTCACAGCAGCACTTTCAGGGGCTGATACCCAGAGAGTGACATTTGTCCCCGGGAGTAAACTCTAAATTGTATCACAAACGAACAATTTAAATGAAAGCTGGCATTTCTGACCTGCCTGCTGGCAGCCACCACCATGCTGAAAAGTGACATCATTTATGACACTAGCAGTTAGGAAGCCCAGGGTTTGAGGTCGTAAAACAGTTTCCAGGCCTGATTTAATATCGATTTTGCTGTCAGGCTAACTTTACTTTAATATTTAAACAAATGTTTAATGTTTAAACAGTTTGGTTTTTCCCTTTTCATTTTTCTGTAGCTTTAACGCAGTGTTATCTATATTGTAAGGGTTTCCCCTTGGGCCAGCTTCCATATTATGCTGCCCTATCTTTAGCAGTATTCTGATTTATCATCCCAACATATATCATGGATCTAAACCTTTTCTTTTCCCTTGAGATGGCATGACTTTCCTGTTACTGTATGTATATAATTCCCATTGTACAGACACTGTGATGTTGTATTGTTATGGTGTTGGTATGTTGTTAGACCCATGGGGACAGAGTCCTTCCTGTAAGGAAAGGATAATTTGATAATTTCTCACCTGAAGAATTAGATTGTTTGTTGTCCCTGGCCTCCAGCTTTAGAAGAGACACATTAAACCTGGAAAAAGGAACAGAGTAGGTGTGCTCAAGGGGCTCTGTAGTTTTGAACTGATGCAGTCCCTTATTATTTTCATAAATTGTGGTAAGGAGGGACAGCTTTTATTTGGTTTTAGTTGTGTTAAAATAAATGATAAGGAGCTTTCGTCCATACTTGGTTCATGTAATTATAATGGAAGCTGCTTATATCTGGGGCAAGATGGTGAATAACAGTGGGAATCACAATGTGTGAATTTCAAGAGGAAAGTGAGATTCATGAAATACGCTGTGGGGAGCCACTTTCTAGTTGTCCTTCCTTTTGTGCTAAATTCAGACCAACTAATAAATCACCTAGCAAAGCCCGGCTAGGATGGAATAAAACAGGTAAGTTATGATACATGCAGGGCAAAGGGGGCAGTATTTTCTTTTAATAGGGAGTCCTTTCCCCCTTGTGTTCTTAACTTAGACATCCTGCCTGTTCCTTCTGGGGTTTTCAGGATTTCCTCATTTCTCCTGCTGCAGAGATAAAAAGGGCAGCCAATTTATGAGCCATGTACCATGGGGATTATAAATCTCTCATTTGTGTGCTCTCATTTCTATCTGATGTATTTTTCAAAACAATAGCCTGACTCTGATTGTAAAATATTATCTGGCTAGAGACTGAGCTTGAGATTCCAAGGACCAAATGGGTTTTCTGTTGTCTAAGATACTCCTCATTAGCTTGTCTCACCTGGTTTGCAGCTCATGTACATTATAAGGAAATCCCATGTCTTTTGAATAACCCCTTTCCACCTACCCCCCATTACAATTATTTATCTTTCTTAGTGCTCTATTTAGAATCACCAAATCCCAAACCACAAAATCCAGGGATGCTTCATTTGTTAGAAAAATAGGGGAATTGGTTTTAGGAAGCGGAACTCAATTTCCAATTCAGTTTCTCATATGCCGCCCTCTGGGGATCCCCTGGGCCTCATCTTTGATGTTTGGGAATAATTTCTGCCGTTTCATTTTTAGCCTATTATGTCAATCTTCCAGAAAGATTGTTGATTTCATTAGGCAGCAACAAAGAGACAACCTTGACCCGTTCATCACATGGACTAAAGCGTGTGTGTGTGTGTGTGTGTGTGTGTGTGTATGTGTGTGTGTGTGTGTGTGTGTGTGAGAGAGAGAGAGAGAGAGAGAGAGAGAGAGAAGGAGAGAGAAGAAGCAGAAGAAGGAGGAGAAGAAGAAGGGGAAGGGGAGAAGGAGAAGAATGAGGTGGAGGAGGAAAGGGATGAGAGTGGAGAGACCGTTTAGGCTAGACTACACCACAGCATCTTCCTCTTTCTGTGGCTTTCAAAAGGCCATTTCATAAAGAGTGGTCTGGAACTAACCACTTGATGGGGAGAGGGGCCCCTATTAAAAATGCAGATCCTTAGACCCTCTACTCAGACCTAATGAGTCAGAGTTCCTGGGTGTGTGGCCTATATCGTTCTTATGAAACTGAGGTTTAAGATCCACTATTATCAGTCATATCGTATCAACCCAGGATAAATTTTTTTAAAAAAGCAATGACTCCCGATGAGGCAATAAATACAAGGAAATGTGGAGGGAAGGGAAACAAAACAACTTACGACCAATATGATTGTCAAACACAATCACAAAGATCAATGGGAAATGGACCAACACCAAGTGGTGTTCTCTTAACTGGGATTTATGGTCAGCCTCAGCCACCAAATGGTGTTATCTCTCATTTTCACTGTAACCAGGGCTCCTCACATGATTTGTGAATCAGAGGAATCTTATCCCCCTTGAACAGACTCTAGCCCTTCACGTAGTTTTTCTTATTGAGCTTCCATCTTAAGAAACGTCAACTGTTGCCTCTTCTGCCTGGAGAGCTGCTCTTCGTACATCCATCCCAGTGTTGGAAGGGCAGCATCAGGCAATGCCACCGAAAGGGGAAAATGAAAAGGAGCAGTTGAAGGAAGGACTAGTTGGAAAGGAGGAGGAACAAGGTGGGAGAAGACACAAAGTTGAAAGCAGGCTTCTGCTTTGCAATATATTAGCTACTAATTTGCATGTCTACCCTACCTTTGAGGATTTCCCTGATGGGGAGCGAGATAGCCTATGGATGAGGAATGATGGGTTGGGGGTGGGGGAGCCCCTAGTGAAGGAATGCATTATCTGCCCATCTGATTGGGGAAATGTAACCTTACCCTCGCTTCACACCCCTTCTCAAAAATAAAAATAATAAACTTGTGGCCGGTGCTGTCTGTCAGAGATGGACCTGGAGTTGAGCACTGACTGATGACAGACTGGCATTTGCTAGTGGTAATAAGGCTCCGGGAGATCACCAAGCAAGTGAAAATCAAGGTGTAATGATTGAATTATATATTCTCTTTCTGTGATTGAAACTAATATCAGACAACTGACTCCAGTGCCAGACAGATTACATAAGCACAAGTTAAGTGGTAGAATAAAAATGAGTGATTTTCCTCCTTGACTTAAATACAGCACTAAGTAGTGTGCCCTTGAATTCAGCAGAAAGCAATTTCCTCCTTCCCAGTAACAGCTAGGGGGCATTGCAAATGCAAATTGAGTTAGCTTTGCATTTTTAATATTCCACATATCCATAATTCACTGCCGAGATTTTAGAGATGTTATTGCTACTACTTGGGCACATTTAAATTATTTTGCACCTCTGAACTTTTGCATTCACTTTAACATTGGCGCTTAAGATATATGTTCTAATCTGTAGGGAGGTCCGTGCTTAAAGAAACTCTAGTCCCTGTGACTGGGAGCTCATAACAGTACAGGACAGACTGTCATATAGCTTGTCATGTTCTTTTTCAAAGGAGAGCTTGTTGAAATGACTCCTGCCTAATGGGAAAAGATAAAACTCTCAACCACTATATTACTATGTGTGGCCATCTCTTGAAAAAACATAGGTGCCCAGGATGTCGCCCAGAGCAGTGGCATAAGAAGCATCTTACAGACCCATTGTGTGTAATGAGAATTTCATCTGCTGGCAATCAATAGAAACCCCATTTCATTTTGAAAACCTGCTTCCATATTGTATAACACAATTAAGCTTGCTTTATGGGGAGTGCATGAGACTGGGGAACAGAAAGAAATAGGGAACCAACATGTCTCTTGCTGTGTTTTATGAAAGAAAATATTAGGTTCATGTCCCAACCATTTGGGATTGTTCTTGACCTGAGGGTAGTAACTAGTGGAGGTCGAGTCTGAATCTTGCTAAATTTTCAGTTGAGAAATACAGCTGATATACATTCTTCCTACCCGATTCCATTAAGTGTGTTTTTCCTTTTTGAAGCAGCTTCTGCTCTCAGGTGTGGCAGAGGCCGGGTAGCTTCAGAGGTGACTTCATACCCACAGGGGAAACTGACAAAGGGAGGATGATATTTCAGTGGAAGAAAATAAGTGATATTCCTCCCACCTCGCTTTTCCTCCTTCCTTCCTTCCTTCCTGAATCTGGGAATTTTATTGGAACACTTTGGGATTAGGGTTCTAGAGAAAAATAAGAAGTTAACATATGTCCTTGTGACCAAGAAGGAGTCCTATACAATCTGGAGTGAGGGAACCTAATTCCTTCATTTTCCTCCAAGGTCACGCTTATATTTTAGATCAAAGTATCAAATTAAAGGCTCAATGTCACTAAGTTGGCATGGGCGTTCTGAATTATAGATTGTTAAAAAGCATCACCTCCCAGCTTACTCAGTAAGGCCATGAGTGTCCAGATAAAGACTTGGATGAATATCCAGTTCTGTTTAGAATGAATTATAAAAGGGAATGTCATTTAGATTAGGCCCGGTACCCCTTTCCCCATCTTTCCTCCTTCTACCACACACACACACACACACACACACACACACACACACACTCTTTCTCTCTCTCTCTCTCTCTCTCTCTCTCTCTCTCTCTCTGTTTGTAAGCCCTATGAGATCCAGTTCATACTGAGAAGTTTGATCAAATGAAAGATATTTACCATGAACTCTGTGACTCATTTAAAGAGATGGCCAGTTCCTCCTCCCTCCCATCCTTCTCCTCTGAAATGGGGATGGTGAAGAAATTTCCTCCTCTTCAGCTCTCTTATTGCTGAGTCCCTTTTGGGCTGGTGCTCAAATTGCCCTGAACTCCAGGAATCCACAAGCCACCCAGAAGTCTTTAGATTGTCTCAGCTCTACTCTCAATTCCTTGCTGACCAGCCTAAAAGAGAGCAAAACAAACAAAAAATTAAAACCAACCTATGTATTGTGTGGAAAAGTCTTTGGTTCCATGAGGGAAAGGGGATCCATGGGTTCGCCCCTCCTTCCTCTTTCCACTTTCATTTCCTCTTCCTCATTTCTGTTTTTCATTTTCTCTGCTCCATTGTTTTTATGTTCTACTAGTTTTCATTTTCTCACCAGAAGATCTCTGCAGTCTCCCTGGAAATCTCTCTTTCCAGGTAGATCTGTGAAGTCAAATTCCACATTACAAATACCAAGCAGCTTTAGCATTCTTTCATTCAAAACAATGTATTGAGTGTCTACATCCCAGGTACTGTTCTAGGTGCTTGGGGTACAATAATAAACAGTACAAAAATCCCTGCCTGTGGAGCTTACATTCTACCAGGGAGAGAGAGGCAATACATTCAAGAAGGAAGTATGTTATCTATTATGTTAAAAGGTGATAAGTGCTATGGAAAAAAACAGCAGAATAACAGTGTACAAAATGGAGGACTGCAAATTCAACTACTGTAAAGTGGTCAGAGGAGCTTGTCTGAGGAGGGGATGTCTGGGCAAAGACTTGAAGAAAGGGAAGCAGTTAGCCATGGGAGTCCTGGAATAGAGCACTCCAAGTGAAGAGAACAGCCAGTGCCAAGGCCCCCGGGTGGGTCTAGTCAAGGAACAGCAAGGAAGGAACAGCAAGGAAGGCAATGTGGCCAGAGCTGATGGAACAAGGAAGAAAATTGTAGAGCATTGGGGGCAGACTAGGTAGGCTCTTGAGGCCATTGCAGAGACTTGGGCTTTTATAACATTTAACTCTCTCTGTTTTTTTCAAGGACAAATTGTACCAGCACTAGGTCCTTAGGGAATCTGCTTTATCTAATATATTCAAATGATTTACAATTAGCATATAAATTATATATAAAAAGGCACTTCCAGAAGACCCCAAAAGTTTGCTCTCTTTAGCAATGTAAATATCTTTTTTGTAATATTCTTTTCACTCTTAGTTGTTTTGCTGCCTTGAACCTGCTTTAACCCCATAATGGATACAGTCATCTCAATGCCTATCTATATTCACAAATTCCATATTGAGTGTATTTTCTTCTGCATATAGTATTTTAGATAAGACAATTTTGTTCTTAGCATAAGGTTAATAAGACAGAAACCTAAAAAGAATTGCCTACACTGAATTATTTGGCATGCTCAAGTTAGCATTTAAATGTTTATTTACATTAAGAGGAGAAAGGAAATAAATACTTCGGCCTAAAAATTAGTTTAGAAGGAGATATCATTGTTTTATTTTTTGTAAGTTGATTGATAATGATGATGATTGGTAAAGAAATCACAACTTAACTGGAAGACACAAGACCTGGATTCGTGAAATTTAAAAAATATATTGTTCATGTGTGCTTTACAATATAATTTCACACGCATGATCTCATTGGATGCTTATAATTGTAAATGAATGAGCAAGTGTTATTATCCCTATTCTTCAAAGAGAAGATATAGGATTTATCCAAGGTCACAGAGTAATGGGCAGAGGCAGGACTTCAGCCTAGATCTTCTGACCTCAGAAGCAGTTCCCCATGAGGAGCCACTGTTAACCATAGGAATATGAGCTAAAATTAAGAGTTGAGAAACAAGCTCTAAATTAGATTCAAATACTAGATTTTGTGGCACAGACTATAAAATACATATAGAAATACAGAAAAGGGAAAAATTCCTGGGGCCCAGATTAAGCTACAAGTGGCTGAGAGCTGCACCTTGAAGCAAGTATGGCAGAGAGCTGGTGGAGCACAGGGGAAAAGCCAAGCCATGCTCATCCTGAGGAAGGCTCAGTTCACTCACAGAATGAAGGGGGAGGAGGCTTGGTGGTTGGGCGTTCAGCTCTTCACTGCTAGGAACTACCTAAGTGCCAGGAGGGGCTTATGTGCCAGGAGTGGACAGGAGGGAGGGCGTCCAGTCCACTTTCCCACCTATGCGGAGGCAAGAACAAGTCCTAAATTATGACAGAGAAGATGCCATCTCTTCCTGTTTTACCCCCAGCTTCCTACAACCTATTGGGCACGGTAATCCTTTCCCTGACTCCTAGGTGAAAACTGCTTGCTTAGGCTGTTTTGCAGCACGTGGGTACAGGTAGCCACAGACAAAGGGATCAAAGAAAAGTGGGACCCAGAGATTTTTCTGTGATGTGGGAATAAGAGAGTAGTATTCTTCCAGAGAAATTGAAAGCCTGTGTTCTAAGACTATAGAGTATTTTAAAGGGAGGGTAAAACCTGGGGAAATAATAAGGGGACTAAGATTCTTTGGGAATCAAAAAAGCTTAGGAAAGCTTTCACCTGGGCCAGGGATATGACAGCTATTTTTGTTTCAACTTCACACAAGCTTACATAGAGTAATTCCTTTCTCAGAGTACCCCGAATAGTGGTCCCAATGGGGTTGCCCAACCCAGAGGCCATCCATGAACCTGGGGAGTAGAGAAGCATCCAAACCCCTGGCTCTAGCTCCTTCTCGTCTTGTTCTGTTTAGCTGGATGGCTACTGAGTGGCTGATGCCCTTGCTCCCGCTCCCCCCAAAACAGCTTATAGTCTGTATCTCCTGCAGCCAGGAGTGCAGTGGTTTCTGGTTTTTAAGACAGCCAAACAATATGGAGAACAAAATAGTGTTTTGAAAATTTAAATAAAAGATTGTGTTCATTTGTTAAAAGCTCTCACTTTCTTGAATCATTTCCCATAACCTGGAGGGACTCTCTCTCAAAAGGCTTTCCATATGTATTCCTGTTCACTTAATGATTATTTCCATTTCTTCACCCCCATGGTTTACTAAGCTGGATCCACTGGAATCTTTTCATCTTTTTCTATAACTTAAGTTTCAATTCCCCTCACATCTTTAAATTAATCTGTATCTTGCTCAGAGACCCAGGCACTGAAAATGTAGCTTTACAAGTAAAGCTACTAGAAGAGCCTCTTACCCTCTCAATATCCCACTGTTTTTTGTTGTCCAGCTCTGGCTCTTAATCCCCATGATTCAATTGGGGGCTGCTGTGAGCACCCTAAGGCCTCTTCCATGTTTCACCAGGGTGCTGGGTACAGTATAGACCAATGGATAAGAACAGGGCCTCAGCAAAGCCAGAGAGACAGAAAGCAAATTAGTGGTTTCTGGGTGGTTGGAGGGAGGGGTGTGGGGAGGAGAATGGGGAGTGGCTGCTTAAAGCATAAAGAGTTTCCTTTTGGGTTGATGAAAATGTTCTCGATCTAGACAGTGATAACATTGTGAATGTACTAAATGCCACTGAATTGTACACTTTAAAATGGTTAAAATGGTGAATTTTATGTTATGTGGATTTTACCACCATTTAAAGAAAAAGAATACAGAGTCATACAGAGTGAAGTAAGTCAGAAAGAGAAAAACAAATATATATTAACGCATATATGTGGAAACTAGAAAAATGGTACAGATGAACCAGTTTGCAAGGCAGAAGTAGACACACAAATGTAGAGAACAAACATACAGACACCAAGGGGCAAAAGCCGGGGGGGGGGCGGGGTTGGGAAGAATTGGGAGATTGGGATTGACATATATACACTAATATGTATAAAATAGATAACTAATGAGAACCTGCTGTATAGCACCGGGAACTCCACTTCACTGTACAGTAGAAACTAACACAACACCGTAAAACAACTATACCCCAATTACAAAAAAAAGAATAGAGCCTCTGGATTCTGAAAGTGCTGGATACCAATTCCAGCTCCATTTCTCATGGGCTTTGTCACTCTGGGCAGATTAGATAACTGCGTCCAAGTCTCAGTTTCTTCAGCTGGAAAATGGGATGAATAATTCCATCTGCCCAGCAAAGAGTGCTCTGAAGATTAAATGAGATGATGTACATGTAACATTGAAGTGCTTATTTTTACATTACGAACATCTTTCTTTATCCCTCGGCAAAAGAGAGTGTAATGTGAACTCTGGGGTCGGGGAGCTCCCCTTGTTCTGGGAGAGATTGTCTTCAGGCCCCAGATTTCACGGCTGGAAGAAATTGAAGTCACACACCTGGGGTTTTTCTGGCACCTGCAACCTCACTTGATATGCCTATTTTGACATGGAAGCAGAATTGAATCACTTAACTATTTTTTTTTTTTTTTTGCAAGCAACCAATTGTACCAAGAATCTTGTGATTTTTGTAGACTTCACTGATGATTGGAGGGTGTTTATAGGAGGGGGTGACGTTTCACGACAGGAAGCATGGGCCATAATACTCCTAACTCTCTTCTCTGATCTTTCCCCCTTTTCCTTTTGAAGGCTTGCCTTCTCCCTCTTACAGCCCACTCTCTATTTATCCCTTCTAACATCTAGAGTAACACCCCCTTTCTCTGAAGCTTCATGTTCTTAGACTTTACTTTTATCCCAAGATCTTCTCAAACCATTTTCCTAACCAGAATGAATCTCCCAGGGGAGTGCTGAGAGATGATGTTCTCTATCACTGAATAGAATTTAAAGGAGGCCAGGCCTTTCACTGAGCACCTTCAATTTACACTCAACCAGCACTGAATCTTGGGTGAGGAATTGGTGTTGCCTGGTACTCCCCAGCATGTGGGCAGCCATAAAGGCAGAATTAAGAGCTCTTTCTAAGATTATCCTATACCCAATACTCCCTAAGTACAAAGGATGTCAATAGTCTGTATGACAACATGTGCCCCATTCCCCTGGCAAATGCAGCCAATGTCAGGGCATGAGGATCGTTCTCTGGATTGAAGGCTGTATTTCAGTCCGTACTGGGCCTCAATTTGGCCCTCTTGAGCAGTGACCAATCTGTCCAACAGTTCATGGCAGACCTGTAAATAGGTACACGTTGTCTTTAAGGTAGAACTTGACCAACAGCCCCTTACCCCATATTCTGTCTTTTTAATGATTAACTGAATTATTGGTTAAAAGAACCGCTAAATCAAAACAGTGTTTGGGATACAAATAGCACCTCCAGAAGCAAGTCTGTTTAATCTGTAAACTACTCAGAGAGATCGTGTAAAGGTGATTACATTTTTTAAGATCTTGCTATTATTCATTACATTAAAGGTTATTATTCAAATGAATTGCTCAGGATAGGAAAAAACAAGTTGTGCCTCCTGTTCTAATTGGTGAGTGATGTGTGAACTAATCAGAAACCTGTGCTGTGGCCTCCATTAAGGTACCAGAAGTATCTGGCTGAGGAGAGCTTTGTTGAATAGCTTCAACCTTTAAGTGCAGAGGATAAATGGACGATGACATCATTATATCTTGACAAATAGGAATTATATCATGCCCTTTTTTCTTTTTCATTACCAAGGATGATTTATTTCAGTGGCTTTTAATTCATAAACCTATGGATTGTTTGTAAAGTTAAAAACCTTTTAAATTTGTAATGTGCACCAGAAATGGTTAATAGCATTTATGAGCCACACTCTATAATGCTATTGGGGTTATTTTCTCAGTAAAGACGCATCATAAACAGGTGCCGGGAATTTACAGCAAGCAGATTTGTGAGCCTCATATGCCTGGTCTCATTTCCCAACCAACCATAATGCTAAGTTACCATAAATGACATGACATGTGACCCTGTTGCATTTCATCTTCATCAAATACCGAATGATACAGGAAGGTCTTGGGATGGGAAGTTAAAGAGTCAATAGAATTGTTTGTATCATGAAAAATAAGTAGAGGCTCTCCCATAACCTTTGTTCTCCCAGTAAATTCTGTGTTTGTTGCTCTACTTGATTACTTTTAGTTTGCACTCCCTGTAATGCCTGGGGTTTCCCATGAAATTTTCTGTTATTACCCAGGATTACATGTCCCTTCCATTCACTGAGGCCTGTGAATTTGAGAGCCTGAAGGGAGGAGTGTGCAGGTACTTGGATAACCTATCCCCTGGTCTAGATTACAATGACAAATAAGTCCTGGATGCTCAAAGGATGAGATTTGAATGGATTGCAAAATAAAGGTCAATTTTGTTTATCTGGGACTCAACTCAGGAACTAAATGTTTTTAGGGAGATGTGTGTGTGTGTGTGTGTGTGTGTGTGTGTGTGTGTGTGTGTGTGTGTGTAAAATGGGTGGGGAGTGTGGGGAGGAGGGTGGGAGGGAAAGAAGAAATATGAAGAATAAATTAGGGGAAACATAAATAAAGGGTAGACTGGAGGATGACATTCTTACCATGGAATCTTTTGTGTTGAGGTTGGGAGGAAATTAGAATATGATTGGTGATCTTGGGAAATAGATGAGGAAGGAGATACACCAGGAGCAGTGAAGATGGTAAGTAGTAAGGAGCACACTTGGTTTATCCTATTGGCTGTAAAGGGAAAAAGGTCTTCGTGAGGCTTGGGTGCACAGGGAAAGGTGAGCCCGGGAAGCAGTGAGCTTCCTAAAGCAGCACATAGAAGGCTGTACAGAACTTTGATCAAGTTAAACATAACTTAGGGCTGTGATAGAGGCTCAAGGCCAAAGGATTTTGCAGCAGGACAGCATCGGTGCTGCCACGTCCTCACTGCTACTAGTTTCTAAGTGGCTTCTTGGAGAGCCCTTGACAAGACCGACAAATCTCCGCATGAAACAAATGGCCCAATCGCTGTCACAAAGTGAATGTGATTACGTTATAAGTAGAGGCCTGTGAGCTAACTTGTCACGCCACTGACATCCTCCTGGTAAGCTTCCCAAACACTGCTGACACGAGGCCATTCCTAACAGAGAGATTGTCAGCCTCAACGTTTCCTGTGCCTTATATCACATGTTGATGTTTCTGGCGGGGAAAGCCTGTCCAGTTAGCAGCACCAGTGCTCTTTGGCACTTATAGCATGCATTTTATTTTTTAATCATTTACAATCCTGTACTTATCCCACATCCACTGCCCTTCCCTTTCCCTGCCCTGACGTCTTAGGCTACAACAGTGTTTTTACTCTTTGCAGCATCCTTCACATGAGTTCACTGAGTTGATCATAGCATCCAGTTTTTGACTGTAAAATTGAAAAGAACTCAGACAGCGTCCAGGAGAGCAACACAGATAACCAGAAGGTTATAAAATAGGACCAGGGAGAAAAGGTTAAAGTAACTGAGATTATTTAGCTTTGAAAAGAGAATAATGATGGGTGACTTAATAGTGTTTAACAGAGTCTGTAAGTGCTGTTTTCTGGGAGGTTATTAAAAAAAAAAGTCAAAACCACCCCAACACACTCATTTGATCCATGATCTCTTGGATTTTTTTTTTTTACAGGAAGTGATTTTGAGTATTTTTCTCTTATCTGTTCATTTATTTTGGGGGTGGGAAGAGTGGGAAAAGAAGAGGCTGTAGCAAAGGAACGTCAGTTCTATTCTGTGTTCCGGAACCCTTGGGAACAGACCTTAAGTAGCAGGACAAGGAAAAGAACATTAATGTGGAATTGGGCTTGGGCTTATGGAATTTCTGGGCCCTCTAAATAAATTCACTTAATTTTTTCATTGCTTCCCTAAAAATGCAGCAACTTGTTTAAAAGCAGAGATCCCCACCTTGCCCTCTATTCTTTCCCCTTGTGAGAGCTGAGAATGATTAGGTGAGGAGGGACCAGCCATTCTGGACTCTCCCTTCAGCAGCAACCAGGTAGCAGAATCATGGGATTTGTCTTCAAATCTCCAGCACAATGCCTGACACGGAGAAATTTATCTGCAAAGGCTGGTTGAATTGTATTAAATATCCAAACTTTCTAATTTTTGAATTAGGTTAAGGAAGGCACTAAACTTTAAAACAGGAGTAGGTTCCAAATTCAAGGTCTTGACTTTCTTACATGGGTTGAAAGGTGAGAAGGTAGAGAAAACTACTGGAAATATCTAATACTGAGTCCTAGATTGGAACAATATGTTTTGAGCTTTATAAAGAAAAGGACTATAGCTTGAAAACATCCAGAAAACGAGAGGGGCTGTTTTTCTGTGTCCGTAATTCCTAAGGAACAAAAGTGATACCATCAAGTTAATTTTTACATAGCCTGGTCTACAATGACAAAGTGGAAAAGTGAAGTAATTCTTTGACTAGGGCTACCTGGTGTTATGGATTGAATTGCATCCCCTCAGAAAATGCTGAAATCCTAACCCCCAGTCCTGATGAATGTGATCTTATTTGGAATTAGGGTCTTTGCATTTGATCGAGTTAAGATGAGGCCCTGAGGGTGGCCCCTAATCCAATATAACTATGTCTTATAAAAAGGGGAAATTTGGACACAAAGACATAGGGAGAGTGCCATGTGAAGATTAGACTTATGCTGACACAAACCAAGGAACACCAGAGATTTCTGGCAAACCATCAGAAGCCAGGAGAGATGCATGGAACAGATTCTCCCTCACAGCCTTCAGAAAGAACTAACTCTGCTGACACCTTGGTTTTGGACTTCTAGCCTCCAAGACTGTGAGACAATACATTTCTGTTGTTGAAGCCATCTAGTATGTGGCGTTTGTTATGACAGACTCAGGAAACTAATACATCTGGATAAATGGATCAATCTCAACCTTTTCAGCAAATATAATCCTGGCCATGGATCTAAACAATAGCAGTGGGGCTCCTCTCTCTCCAAGAGTAGCTAAGGGTTTCACGTTCTCCAAGTTTCATAGGCTTGCAACACATATTTGGCAGAACTCCTTCCCTTTCCTCTCCCCAGCCTTCATCTCACACTGAATCATAGTTTCAGGGCTGGATGTTTATTTACTAAAAGATCTAGATAGCAATAGATTTTATTTCCAAATGCTTTTTCAGACTTCTTTTTGCCATCTCCCTATTTCAAAATAGCCATCAACATGATCATTGATGCAACGTATCAGTTCAGTGTTTCAGCCTCCAGATGTCTTTTTGGGGATGGGTTTGCATATGTTAGAAATGAAATAACTAAGTGTCATCATTGCTTTTCCTCATGAAAAATTACTTAGGGTCAAACAAATCATTTTCCTTCTCTCCTGATGCATCTCAAACGAAGTTATCCTTTTCTGTCAACAACAAAAAGCAAGCATTTGTCAAAAACTGGAGTTAGACAAAGGGCTGGTGACAATAAGTGAAAGATGTAAGCTCATTGCCTTTTATCTTTACATATTTGTATATAATAATTTTTTGTTTTCCTATAGACTGGCCAGAGACAAAATGTTGAAGCAAAGTTTACCTTCATTCTCCTAACCCCAGCTCTCACCTCTTGCTCACTATCATCTTGAGACACTCCATTTATGACTGTACAGGCAACCAGATGCTGTTACCCCCCATTTTTATGCCACCACAACTTGAATTCATTACCGCAGGAGTTTAGGGCTTTGCCAGCTGGGGGCCTGAAAGCTATCTGCAGCCATCCTTCTTGCTATTGTATCCATTGTGCAAACCCTCCCAGGTCATGTGCAGTCTGAGCCCAGTGAAAATGCTCATCTCCTTAAGGAAGCCTGTGAGGAAGTGCACTTCAGAGGCCACGTCAGGCCAGGTGGCCGCCTCAGAGAAGCTGGCCACTGCCCACATTGGCTATGTCTGTGGGGCCAACTGCAGGCCAACTTTCTCCTCCAGCGTGACCATACGCTTTGCCCAATGCAGTCTGTCATCCTGAAATTCCAGCTGGTGAAGGCCTAAGGGCTTAAGAGCCAGGGTTCTTTCTGGACAATTCTAGACACATTGTTTTTCCTGCTTCAGTGTTCATTCATGCCTGAGAGGAACTACCAGGTGGCAGTCATCACTGACTTACCGCCTTTGCCTGCACAGGGTCCCACATCTGTGCAACGACAGATGTTTACTGCCTAGCCTTTCCATTCTGTTTTGGTAAACCTGGCCTAAGTACAGCTCACATGTGATGATGAGGCTAGTAAAGATAGCTACTTGCTTAGCTAATTATACATTCTTTCCTCTTCCTTACCCACAGCTCCCATTTTATTTCAGGGCAGCAATAGACCCACTTAACAAAATCCCTTTAGATCTAGGAGTGGTGTAATTCTGACCAATGAAATGAAAGCAAGATCCTATGGACTGAGGACTCTATGAAAGCTATTGTTTTCTTGTTAAAAGGGCATAGTCTCATTTGGCATTAATTCCCCCCCCACTCCCATCTTCCTGCCAAGTTTGCAGATGTGATGTCTAGAGCAATGCTGTGTAATAAAATGTCCACAGATGATGGAAATGTGCTACATCTGCACTGGTCAATATAGTAGCCATTAGCCCCATGTGACTATTGAACACGTGAAATGTAGCTAGCGTAACTGAGGAACTGAATTTTTTATTTATTTTAATTTAAATTGAAATAGCCTCATGTGGCTAGTTACTCCATATCTGGTGGGGTAGGGAAATGCAGCATCCATCTTTCAAGCAAGAGGATGACAGCAACACTCTTAAGGGTGGCAGCCTGGAAAGGCAAGAGGAGCCCTTGGACTGGTCCCCAAGTCAGTGTGGCAGCTGTGCAGCCCAGGACTGCTTGTTATGTGAGATAAATAGACCTTGATTCAGTTAAGCCACTGTTGTTGGGTTTCTGTTAGATGCAGTTTTATGTGATCATACCAAGGTGTTCTGACCAAAATGTTAGATACTCAAGTGTAACCTCTGGCAGAGCCAGTTCTTGAAGCATAATAATGACACTATGTAAGACACTCTCTTGGTGGGGCATCTGGTGTTTCAATGAAGTCTTTCTCCCCTAATCTGCTTTTTGGATTTGCATTTCTAAGTGATTTTTAGCCACATATATAGGGGCCTTGTACTCAAAGCATGGAGGCTAAGCACTTGGGCACTGGAATCAGGTTCCTTCGTTTTGCATCACGGCTCTACACTTACTGTACAGCCTTGAGGCTACATCACTTTTATGTGCTTTGGTTTTCTCATCTGTAAAATGGGGATAATCACATATTCATCTTTTAGGGTTATCGTAAGGATGAAAATGAGGCAATGCCAGGTATAGTGATTGGCACAATGTAAGTACCCCAAGAATGTTAACTGCTATTGTTGTTATTATTTTCTAGGCTGTGGTCAGAATTACTACTTACTTAGGGCATGGCGTTTAAAAATGTATTTCCTTGAACATGAAAAGAATCAGGACCAGAACCCTGGTCTCTTGACTCCCAGGTCAGTGCTTTTTCCCCGTCACAGCATTTCCATTGGACACTTTGGGAACATAGCACCATAAAATCTATACTCTTTCAGTCCTGTGACTGCTCATTATCTGAGGAATTCACCTTTCTCCAGTACTTCTTCTATTATTTAGGGGCTAACATTTAGTTTTATCTGTATTCCTGATCTTTAGCTTGTCTATTGCCAAAATAGGTCCGTGGAAAGAGAACAGAGGCTTTGAAAGCAAATAGTTTGAATCCTAGCTCTGATGATAATAGCTTCTGTGACCTTGTACAAACTAAGTTTCTCTGCACCTGCTTTTCCTCCTCTCTAATATAAGAATAATAGAATGGTTGTGAGGGTTACATTGCGTGAAACATCATGTATAAGGCAACTATCAGGGTGGACAGTTATAAATGTTAACTCTCTTTCCTTTTGTGAAGCCCCCTTCTTGACAGCTTTTCCTAAGAAGGAAAATATCTTCTTAGCAGTTATTTCTGGCTGGGATAGAGGAGGTGGGTTCTAGCTATCATAATTCAAAGAAGATTTAGGGGCTATAGCTATTATCATAGAATCATAGGCTCAGAAAAGGCTTGAGATATCTTCTAGTTGAGGCCTGTATCAATGAGAAAACCTTGACCCAAAGAGGTCAGGGACTCTGAATCTTAAGAGCTCTAAGAGAATGGAATAGCCACTTTAATTTGACTTGTCTCAAAATTTCTATAGAACATCCTCAGGGAAGTACTGCCTTATAAAACTCTCACTTTAAGAGATTTCATCTTTTCAAAAATACTTTTCCCTACTCCATGGATATGGAGAGTTGACTAAACATGAGATCAAGAGTTTTTCAGCAGTTGAGATGACCTTTTGAGAACACTTTTAAGAACCAAAGGGAGACAGAGGAAGTGGGAGGGTGAGGCTCTGCCTGGTATAAAGAGCACCGTCTTGGATCAAGTCTGTCTGGGATCAAGTCTGTCTGGGTGACTTAGGATCAAGTTGCAGCACTGCCACTCAGTAGGGGCAGGACCTTGGGTAAGTAGATTAAAATTCTCCCATCCTGTGTTCTTCACCTCAAAATGGGGGCTCTAATACCCACTTTCAAGCATAGACATGTGGATCAGATGAGATCGTGTACCCGGAAGCACTTGGTAAATTGTAGATTGCTCTGGTGGGATAGGGGTCATCACATTTTCTAGCAGGTATGAATGAAATCTGTCCAGTAGATTTAGCTCTTTCCAAAATGCTGTGCCTAGGTACATGTGTGAACACTACAGAACCCTTACAAATTCCTTCATTCTGTGTGTCGATTTGGCCTCTCTCCCTTGAACTCTAGAAAATTAGCAGTGTGAACTTAGACGTGTCTCCATTTCTGGAATTACAGAGTCCAAGGCTCTTACAAAATTGTACATTTCTTTTGTATTTTGAGAGTCTTAAATCACCACGTATAACTCAGATTCTTAAGGGAACTCTTGGTGAATTATGGTCTTCTATGAACTTGCTGGCAATGGGCTCTCTCATTAGAAGAGTTAGTGGCTGAAAATGACTCAAGAGTTTCTCCACTATAATCTGGGAATGCTTTCTAAAAACACCATCACATCTCTGCTCAGCCCTGGAATTCTGGCTGCCACATTTTGTCTGATCACTCTAATGTTTTTTGTCCCAAGTGTGACATAATGACATCACCAATGAATTCTTTCTAATTAAGTGACTGAGGGTAACAGAATTAAATTCAACTGCTCCATATTTTGAAGGGTGTGCATGTTTATCTCTGTGTGGTTTTACTGGGACAAGTGAGTTCTAAACACAGGTTTAGAACCTGTGCGTTGGTTTGCAGCTTTGTCTGACATTACCTCATATAACTTCAGTTACACTTCAGAACAGACTAAATGCAAGTACATACTCATAGGTACACAATACAGATAGGTGTACATATTAGTAGTTCATTGCTAAAATGATGCTTCTAGCAGTGTAAAAATGTACCTGTATGACAGGAACTGAACTGAATTATAATTATATAATTATAATTAAATTATTTGCTACAGTATGATTAACTTTGATTGGTTTTAGGTGAGGAATTGGGCCAAAACTTGCTTTTAAAATTAGAATTTAGACTTAAAATTTTTTTCCTCAATCATTGAAACTTAAAACTGAGGAATTAAAGCAGTAGAGAAATAAATGACTTGTATCATTTGGGAATAGAAGTAGGATTCTACTCACTGGACTGAAATTTCTAGGTGGTTCTATTGTTTTCTGAGCAAAGGAAGGATATCTGGGTAGTTTTTTCAAGTTCCTCACCTGGTGCCTCAGAAAATTATTGACCTGATCATTTTTTAAAACGGTGTCTCAACAGCCTGGTATTAACTTATTTATTTCTCCAATCAGGTTTTACTGAGCGACAAACTTGCTAAAGACACAGGGTTTTTTTTTTGTTCTACTTTATTAACATTAACAGTTTACATCTGATGTAGAACATCTTGAAGTCCCTTGGAAAGCTATAATATTATTTTCAAGAAAACTTTCCATTAACCTATTCAGCATCCTGAATGGTTTATTTATCTTGGGTCTCTTCAAATGAGGTGAAAACAATTTCAGATTGTGAATTAATTGATGCTGTCCTTTGTGTCAAAAAATGACAACTGTCTGTGAGTCTAGAAAGCCTCGTCCCGGCACTTTGTAATGTAATATGCACTGGCTTTAGGCTCCTTCTTCCTCTGGCGAGCATGTTCACTGTAAAAGGCAGTACAGGGAAAAAATGAAGCAGAAACCCTGCCCCAAGATCTGTTGTTCTCACCCTACTTTTGTGTCCCACTTGTCTGGTGTAGTAAGATGTTCCTCTGGTGGTCCCACATGAACCCTACCTTCTGGTATTCCCCCCTTATGTACTACTCTCCCCTGTGGACTCTGGGCTTGGCTCATGTGGCTTAATTTGGCCAATTAGCAAGTCTGACGCAGACAGAAGCTTACTAAGCACTTGCATACTGGAATGCTCCTTTTTGGAACTGTGATACCACCATGCTGTGGGGAAGCCCATATTAGCCTCATGGAGAGACCAGGTGAAGGAAAACCGAGGCCTCAAACATATAACCTTTGTGAAGTCATTTGAGCCATCCCAGCTGAAGCCCCACATGTCATGGAACAGAGATGAGCCATCTTTACTGCTTCCTGCTTGAATTTCTCACACACAGAATGGTGAGCAAAACCTATTTGTATTGTTTTAAGCTACTAAGTTTGGAGTCGTTTTTATCCAGCCATAGACAATAGACAGGAAAAAGTATAGAGTAGTAGTTCAGGGCATGCACTCTGGAGCCTCACTGCCTGAGTCTGAATCCTCACAAACTTGCTCTGAGGCCTTGAGCAATTTACTTAATTTCTTTGCACCTCAGTTTCCTTGGTTGCAAAATGGGAATAATAATAGTACCTAATTCCTTGATAGGTTGCTGTGAGCATTAAATGGTTTCATACATGTAGAAACACTTAAATCAGTGCCTGGCCCCTAGCAAGCACTCTACATGTATTAGCTGCAGTTTCTAGAGCCAGGCTCCCAGTGAGATCAGCTTAGTCAGACAGCAGCAGCAGGAGGCAGCTGGGAGCTGCTCTTAGGGGCCGAGGCATGTGAAAACAGAAAGATGTTCCTGATAACTGGCTCATTGCGTGGAATCACTGGAGTTGGTGTGCTAGCAGTGCTGGAATGAAGGGCTGTCATTCCTCTCAAGTCCCTTCTCTTCTGGAGGCTGTTCTAATCCGAAAGGGAGACTCCTACATGGTTTAGATAACTCTGTGTGGAAGCCAAAGGCACTGAACTGGGTTTAGGACTTGCCCTGATGGATTTGGTGTCGCCCTGAATTAGGTCCATAGTGTCGAATAAGTCACTTAGTCCCTGTGGACTTTAGTGCCACATCTGTTAAAGGAGGGAGGGTCAGCCTCGCCAGCCTCAGAGTTGCTTTATCCACTTTTCTAATGAAATGAAGATATGTCAGATGTCAGGCCCATGAGGAAGAATTTCGGGGCAGATGAGTGCCCAGTACTCCTCAGCCAATGCCAAAGACTGACTATAGAGCCCATCCCCCAGACCAGTTTGAGAGCAGCATGTAGAGCTCTCTGTAGAGCTGCCTTCTCCCATCCCAGCACTTGCTCCTGCTGTAGCTGTCCCCACATCCTACCTCAGCACCATTATTATCACCTTTTGCATGAGGCAGCAATTTTGTCTTGTTCACCATTGTATTCTCAGGGCCATCACTTAGTAGGTGTTCAGTAAATATTTGGTAAAAGAACAAAGTCAATCACCCATGATTGTCCAGAAGAAAGGGATGTTCCTTGACTCCCCCCTCCCTCCTTGCCTTCTTGTTAATTCTCAGGAGGAAGGTGCTACAAGGAAGAGTGAGCCGTCCCAGGAGGTCATAAGAGGGCAATGGGGAGTTGGAAAACAGGGTTCTGGCACTTAGAGTTAAGTGTAAATTGCTCCCAGACTCTATAGAATGTCTCAGCTCTCTGCAGGTTCAAGGGAGAGTCCTTGGAGCTCTTCAGGTACGGCAGCTAAGTTTGGTAAAAGCTCATGCTGCAGACGTGACCACATAGCTATAAAGGTCAAAGCCTTTCCCCTCCCTCACACAAGGTGATAAATACCAATAAATACCGGCATCAGCCTGACCTGGCCTGCAAGTACAGCGAGCACTTTGCCACACATGATCTGCTGATTGAGTCATTTTCTTTATAAAGTCTGCTTTTAAAGCTTTGTTCATTAAATTTTCAATAGATACCAAGTATCGTGCTGAGGATTTTATTAATTAACTAAATTTACTTATTCATCTATTTACAGTGTTTCTGGGACTTTTGATGGATCCCATCTGAAAACACAGCCAAGTGCTATTATGAAACTCTGAATTATTTCACTGATGTATTTTCCTGTCAGACCTAATGTTTCCATGTGGGAATTCCTTTCTGACATTTCTCGGGACATTTACATATTTTTCTGAGTCCCCATAAATTTGTTGAGTGCCTCTCATGTTGAGGCAATGCAGCAAGGATTGTAAACAGGACATAATCCCTGTTTTCACAGAGCTTACAAGATATGTCATCTAACCTTTATGACAGCCCTACAAGTGGTTATTATTCCCATTTTACAGAAGAGGAAATTGAGGCAGCAATGGATCCTGGTCCACTGTATCCCTCTTTATCATCAAAGTTGCAGTTTATCCAATAAGACAGTTTTTGTTTGAATTATTCAGTGCATATGTTTTGGCAGTCTGATCTATTTCGATGTGTCAATCTTCCATTCACTTGCTGCCATGGAGATCCAACATCCCAAGTTGCTGAGACAGGATGGTAAGACAAGTAATGAGGGTATGTAGTTGGGAATGATATACTTAGTATTCCCCACTCCTACGTTCTTATTGCTAACATATCCTATGAATTTGCTACCCTGGGAAGGGGAGCTATTGGCTTTTTGCTGAGATTTGTTCTGACAATACTAAACGTAAGATTTGAAAACTTTATAGAATGAACACATGTGAAATTATGAAAAAAAATCTGGAAACATTTCCACCTGAATAAAATCCAGGATCTTTTTGTTTCTTTACATTTTGTATGAGAAAATGCATGTCATGAAATTGAGACCCAAGGTAACATAAATATTCTGGGATGTTTCCTTCATCTTCTCCTATTTGGTTAGCTAGTCAATAACCTATTTTCCAAGCTTACTACATGAAGAGCATTATGTGTGTTTTGGGGATTTAGTTTAATTCCTTCCTTATATTTACTGAAAATGTAGCACCTATAAGGCAGAGTGTTATGTGCTGTGATGGATCATTCATCTTCCAGGGGAATTGACAATGGCTTGAGGAATAGTGGCAGCTCAAGTGTGTGTAAACAGAGCCTTGAGAGCCACTTGGATCTCAACAGGCAGAGGTGTTGTGTGGACGGGCACGCATTCTGAGGGCTCGGTGTGAGCAGAGGCATAGGAGAGAAAAAGTACAATTGTGTTCAGTGACAGGTGTAGCAGGCCTGGAGTTTTGCAGGGGCGGGGCCCAGGAGGGAGGGAGAGGGTGTAAGCTGACTGACTGGCTAAGCAGACTGCATCCTGGATGGCAGTTTAGGAGGTTTGTTCTGTAACACAATGGGGAGAAATCTGTTCTTCAGGAAAAAGAAGCAGATTCAGAATAAGTTGCAGCAACAGCTGAAGGAAGAAGGGGGGAAAGAAAGTGGAGTTCAGGGGGAGAAGGGGGAGAAGGAGGGAAGTCCTACCCACTTTGCAATTTCCATGGAAGTGTTTGCAATATCATACAAAACTCATTTGGGGGGGAAAATACTTAGAAATACAACAAAATTTACAGTCTGCAGGTCTTTCCATTTTCAACTATGTCCTTGGTTTGCTGGACCAGTTCAGGTGGGTTATGTGTGGCCAGAAAGACCAAGAAAGTCTGGTTCAGTACATGGTTGGGTTTTTGAAGGCTGAGTCATTCCATGTTTTCCACCAGGGTTTGAGCTGAGAGGAGATGGCTCTGGCCAGCCTCTAGTGCCACAGGCACTCCTTTCCTGTGGTCCCGTCCTACACTAGATTTTTAGGCCCCGGGCTGAAACTGACTTCAGTCTCCCAGAGGTCTGCACCACCAGGTGTCACAAAGGCCTTGCAGGGCAATCTGAGTCAGCAATTGTCAACTCTTTTCTGTTTCTTTTTAGTAGCAAAACTGTTCCTTTAAACACACAAAACAATTCTTGGTAAAAACCAGCTCTGTTAAACTGATAGATGTGGAGCTGCTGTGTTTGAAAGCAGAGATGAGGGCTGCATAAGCCCTCACACCTTAGGTATCCCTCAGGTGTTCTCTGACCCTGGAGCGTTCCATGGAACATGGTTTGAACACCCTGTCTTGCCAGAATCAGTTTTGTGACCAGAGATGAACTGGAATGAAACTAAGTTCCTAGGGGATGTGGTATTAGGGAAGGGAGCTGGTTTCTATATGGGGCTGAGGGAGCTGAGGGACAGAGAGCTGGTCGTGAAGTTTTAAGAAAAAGGATGGCTGAAGAACCATTTTTCATGTTCCTCATATTTTTGCTGGGAACTATTAAAAATATAGCAAAATGCTGTCATGGAACTCTGCATTATTTCACTTCTCTGTTTCTCCTGTCAAACCTGGTGTGTCCACGTGGGAATTCCGTCCCAACATTTTTCAGGAAACTTATATTTTTCTAAATCCCCAGAAAAACCAGAAATTGGGAAAAAGAAAAAAAAGTATAATTCTCCTGTGAGAACTAAAGTTTAATGATCAACATAGAGCAACTACTGATCGGAAGGAATCTACTGACACCAAATTGAAAGCATGAGCAAGAAACATTAACATGTGGGTTCTGAGGTTAAGGCTGACATTTCCAGGAACCTGGTTAGGAGCACAGAGGGAAAAACTGTCTTAATCTATCAGCCAGCCTTGCTTGTAGCTGAGGCCATTGTAAGTATCTGTTCATGGGCCAGTCTGGTGCTATTGGTGACTCATTCTTGCAGATAAAATAAATACTAATGAATTTATATACATAGTGTATTTTATACAAATCCTCTGCGTGGTGGTCCAAGAAATAATGAGTTTTGGAAACAAAATCTTAAATTGGCAATTTACACTTTGATTCTGTATAGTGCTGTTAATTTTGCTAGGACATAACGAATGTTATTTGAATATTACCAGATAATGTTTGCCGGTGTTTTTCAATATTTCAGTATTTTCCATATGCTACAGTTCTCTGTAAATACTGATCAAGTTAATATTTCTTATTAATTAAACAATTTTTAAGATATCCATGGTGATGAGTAAAGAGTATGAAGAATATTAAAAGTTTTAATAATAGTTTATGATTTGGGGAATTCCAGAGAAATTCCAGGAATTCCAATTCTGTATCCTGAATTCTGATTCATATCTGTCAAGAATTTGGAAACACCACCTAGTCCAACCTCTGGCCTTTAGGTTTAAGTGATCATTTAAGTGATCTCAAATCATCAAGATTGATCCCAACTTCATTTAGGCTAGGACAGTGACTTAGCGAATGTTTCTCTTCAAGACTAACTTGGAGCTTGTATAAGTACTCACAGTTGAGTTTAGAAATAAAGATTTTTTAACCATTAAAAATGGAGGGTTCAGAGTTTTCTCTGATAGATGGATTCTTTAATACAGCTTTCTAAAGATTTCACTTAAAATAAGCTCCCAGAGACACTAGAGAAGTATAAATATTTAGCTGTGGGTGGCGTGTGTGTGTGTACAATGTGAATAAGAGTTCACATTGCCTTCTCTCCACTTGAAGGAAAGCGATACTTCTGTCTCTCTCTCTCTCTCTCTCTCTCTCTCTCTCTCTTTTTTCTTTTTAATGTGTCGATTCTTCTTCAGTCACAGTATGGAGTGTCAACATATAAATGGTGAACACAAGAACGGTGCGAGCATTGGGTTGAATTATCCTTATGATTTTATTATGAGGTAGAACATTTATCATATGTCACTGCTTTTGACTGGCTTTCAACCACAGCTCTATTAAAGGCTTTTTATTAAATAGGTTTTAGTTTGATCATAAAGCAATTCTGCTTCCTGAAATCTCATTTGTCTGTGAGGAGCATTGCATATTTATACTTAACATTTTGGGGTCAAACAATGGAAGTAAGGTGACTGCTTGAATTATTGCACTATTTATAATCAATGGTTGCAATAAAGCATTATCTCT